>NC_137793.1:58078284-58678284 GCF_963383645.1 Muscardinus avellanarius | reverse complement strand
CGTAGTTCAGCAGTAGCGCATGGGCTTGGCAAAGCCCTGAGTTAGAACCCAGCTCAAAAATAAAGAAAGAAGCCAGATGTGGTGGCGCACGCTTACAATCCCAGCACTTGGGAGGTTGAGACAGGAGGATCGTGCAGGTTCAAAGCCAGCCTCAGCTACTTAGTGAAGCTCTCAGCAACTTAGTGAGACCCTGTTTCCAAATAAAATATAAAATAGGTCTGGGAGTATAGCCCAGAAGTAGAAAGCCCCTGGGTTCCACACCCAATAGCATAAAAAAAAAAAAAAAAAAAAAAGAAGAAGGAAGGAAGGAAGACAGCAGCAGCCGCAGTGGAACAGAGAGGCACACCTCTCATGCTACCTACCACAGATCAGGTCTGCTTTGCTTTTTGAATTTTCTTTTTTTCTTTTTTTTTTTTTTTTGTGGTACTGGGGGTGGAACCCCCAGAGACTTTCTACCTATGGGCTATACTCCCAGACCTATTTTTGGAAACAAGATCTCACTAAGTTACCAAGAGCCCCACTAAGTAGCTGAGGCTGGCTTCAAACCTGTGTGATCCTCCTGTCTCAGCCTCCCAAGTGCAGGGATTACAAGTGTGTGCCACCACGCCCGGCATTGCTTTTTGAATTTTCAATGTACCACAGACTGTTAATTTTGTAAAATACAAAAGTCACTCAAAAGGCTATTTCAGAAGCCGGGCGTGGTGGCGCACGCTTGTAATCCCAGCATTCGGGAGGCTGAGACTGGAGGATCGCGGTTCACAGACAGCCTCAGCTACGTAGTGAGGCCCTCCACAACTTAGTGAAACCCTGTTTCAAAATAAGAATAAAAAATAGGGCAGGAGGTGTAGCTCAGAGGTCAAATGCCCCTGGGTTCCATCCCCAGACCCGCAAAAAAAAAAAAAAAAAAAAAAAAAAGCTATTTCAGCAGTGTAAAGTTGCTATAAAGTTTTTTTGTTTCTTTTTATGATACTGGAGATTGAACCCAGGGGCAGTCTACCTCTGAGCTACACACCAGTCCTATTTTAAAACAGGATTTCACTAAATTGCTGAGGCTGGCTTTGAAGCTGCGACCTTCCTTTCTCAGATTCTCAAGTCCTGGGATGACAAGTGAGAACCATCACACCCAGCTGCTAGAAAATTTTTTCAACATGTGCTCTCAATTTCTGTACTTACTGCAGTGCACACGATAACAGCTGTGGGCCAGCAGGGGTCAGCAAACAAAGGCACATTCTTAGGAGTGGAATTGCTGAGTCATAGAATTCATCTACAACCTTACTGGAAAATGCCAACTTGTTTTCCAAAGTGATTTTATGAATACATAGTTCCAGCTGGGGATGCAGCTCCTTGGTATAAAGCATGCACACATTTTTGTGTGTATACTATATAAAACCCACCAGCAACATGTGAGATTATATGAGAATAATGTGAAGGAAGCCTGCTCTGCATATCTCACTGTGTGTGTGTGTGTGTGTGTGTGTGTGTGTGTGTGTGTGTGTGTGTGTGTGTGTGTGTGAGAGGGAGAGGGAGAGGAGAGATTGGAGATTAAACCCAGGGACATTCTACCTCTGAGCTACACTCCCAGCCCTTTTTATTTATTTTTTATTTATTTCTATTTGTGTGTGGTACTGGGGGTGGAAAACCAGGGGCTTTCTACCTCCGGGCTATACTCCCAGACCTATTATTTTTATTTTTCATTTGGAAACAAGGTCTCACTGAAAGATATTTGGCGCGTCCCCCTGTCGCACAGAGACACGCGGAGATCCATAATATGATATGGATGGCTTTATTCGTGGGAGGTCGGCCCCCAGCCTCGCGTGCCCGCGCCCGCGGGGGCTGGTGGGGGAGAGTGCTCTCTCCGTTTTCTTGTCGGGCTCCCCTCTGAACTCTGAACTCGCTTCTTCCTGACCGGGAGGCGTGGTCCCCTCTCGGAATCACCGGGCTCCGCCTCCTAGCTTCCCGCCCTGCCCCGGGCAGGGGCAGCTCTAACCTTTCACTCACTAAGTTGCTGAGAGCCTCACTATGTAGCTGAGGCTGGCTTCGAACCTGCACCGATTCTCCTGTCTCAGCCTCCCAAGTACTGGGATTACAAGCGTGTACTACCATGCCCAGCAGGCTCCAGCCCTTTTTATTTATTTTGAAACAGTCTCAGTCAGTTGCAAAGGGCCTCACTAAATTGCTGGGACTAGCCACAAACCTGCAATCCTCCAGTGTCAGTCTCCCAAGTTTTGGGATTACAAACAGGCACCATCATGCCTGGATCTCAGTGATGCTTTGATTTCTCTGTTATCTTTTTCTGGATGACTCTTGTGGCAGTTTCCCATAATATACTTTGTGTGTGTGTGTGTGTGGTACTCGGGGTGGAACCAAGGGGCTTTTCTACCTCTGGGCTATACTCCCAGACCTATTTTATACTTTATTTGGAAACAGGGTCTCACTAAGTTGCTGAGAGCCTCACTAAGTAGCTGAGGCTGGCTTCGAACCTGTGTGATCCTCCTGTCTCAGCCTCCCAAGCACGGGGATTATAAGCGTGCGCCACCATGCCTGGCTTTATATTTTAATATATATTATGGGAATATAATAATATATGGTAATATAATGACAATATATGGAACTATAAGCAACCCTCCTTTCCCTCTTTCTTCCTTCTTACTGTGGTACTGGGGACTGAACCCAGGAGCATGCTACCTCTGTGCTACACCCCAGCCCTTTTTTAAAATTTATTTAAGCTGGGCATGGTGACACACACCTGCAATCCCAGTACTTGGGAGGCTGTGACAGGAGACTCATAGGTTCACAGCCAGCCTTGGCTCCTTAGGCCCTCTGCAACTTAGTGAGACCTTGTTTCAAAATAAAGAAAAAAAAAAATGCCGGGCGTGGTGGCGCACACTTGTAATCCCCACGCTTGGGAGGCAGAGACAGGAGGATCGCGCAGGTTCGAAGCCAGCCGCGCGCGCTGGCTTAGGAGACCCTGTTTCCAAATAAAAATGTTAAAATAGGTCTGGGAGTGGAGCCCGGAGGTAGAAGGGCTTCCAGGAACCCCAGTACCACCAAAAATAAAAAATAAAAAAAATAAGGCTGGGGGGTGTGGCTCAGGGGCAGAGTGCCCCTGGGTTCAACCCCTGGTCTCGGGTGTTGGTAGCTGCTGAAGGTCTATGTCACCTTCACACCTGCAGTCTTCCTGTCTCAGCCTCCCAACACTGGGACCACAGGCTTGTGCTACTATGCTCAACTTTCAAGAATTTTTTTTTCCAATGGTATGTATAATACTCATCAAAGGTTTATCTCAAACTAGGCGTGGTGGCCCATTCTTGTAATCCCAGTACTTGGGAGGCTGAGACAGGAGGATCACAGGTTCACAGCCAACCTCAGCTACTTAATGAGGCCCTCCAGAGTTTAGTGAGACCCTCTTTCAAAATAAAGAATAAAATAAAAAAATAGGACTGGGGGTGTAGTAGAGGTAGAATGCCCCTTGATTCAACACCCAGTACCGAAAAATAAGGTTCATCTCAATTTTTGTATTTACCCCAGAGCAGACCAGCAACAGCTGATGGGAAAGCAGTAGTCGGCAAACTAACATCCAGCTGAGTCAGAACTAGAACTGCTAAGTTCCAGTAACACTCATATATTTGGTACACAAATATGTGTACCTTCTGTAGCTTAAAACAACTATTTGTTTATTTCACCCATATTTTCTTTTCTTTTTTTTTTTTCATTTTGTTTTGTTTCTAGCCAAGCATGGAGGTACATGCCTATAATCCCAGTATTTAGGCTAAAACAGGAGCATCGGAGATTCAGGGCCAGCCTCAACCACTTAGAGGGACCCTCAACGACTTAGCCAGGTCCTATTAAAAAAAAAAAAAAAAAAGCCAGACATGGTGGAACAGGCTTGTAATCCCAGTACGTGGAAGGCTTAGACAGGAGGATGTCAGGTTCCAAGACAACCTGGGCAAGTAGTGAGATCCTGTTTCAAAATAAAAAATAAGAGTACTGGGGATGTAGCTCAGAGGTAGAATGCATCTGGGTTCAATCTCTAGGGCCACAAAATGAAAATAAAAATAACCCTCGGCGCAATTTTAAAAAGGCAAAAGATAAATACAGGGATCTGGGCATGGTGGTGCACATTGTAATCCCAGCATTTGGGAGGCTGAGAAAGGATCATCGCAGTCATCCGACAGTTTCAGCTACTTAGTGAGGCCCTTTGCAACTCAGGGAGACCCTATTTCAAAATAAAGAATAAAAAATAGGGCTGGGGGGGGTGTAGCTTGGAGGTAGAATGCTTCTGAGTTCTACCCCCAGTATCGCATAAATAAATAAATAATAAAGGAAAATAGAGAAGACAAATAACAGTACAGTGCTGTTTGGTCACATACATATATACAGACAGATGTGTGGGGTAGAGTCCAGGGGCATTCTTTCTTTGTGTTACACCCCCAGCTTTTTTTTTTCCCCCCAGTACTGGAGATGGAACCCAGGGGCATTCTACCTCCAAGCTACACCCCCAGCCCTATTTTTTATTCTTTATTTTGAAGCAGGGTCTCACTGAGTTGCAAAGGGCCTCGCTAAGTGGCTGAGGTTATCCGTGAACCGTGATCCACCTAATTCAGCCTCCCAAATGCTGGGATTACAAGCGTGCACCACCACACCCAGCTTATTTATTTTTATTTTGAAACAGGGTGTTGTTAGGTTGATGAGAGTCTCATTACTTGCTGAGGTTGTACTCAAATGTGTGATCCTCCTGTCTCAGACTCTCAAGTACTGGGACTACAGACGTGTGCCAACACACCCAGCTGAGACTCATACTTTCTACCTTGCATATTACAGTTTTTAAAATTTACTCATGCCAGGCGTGGTGGCGCACGCTTGCAATCCCAGCATTAGGGAGGCTGAGACCAGAGGATCACAGTTTGTGGACAGCCTCAGCCACTTAGTGAGGCCCTTTCCAACTCAGTGAGACCTGGTTTCAAAATAAAGAATAAAAAATAAGGCAGGGGCTGTACCTTGGAGGTCTAATGCCCCTGGGTTCCATCCCCAGACCTAAAAAAAAAAAAAAAAAAAAAAAAAAATTTACTCATATTCTGGAGTGCTGGAGATGGAACCAAGGGTCTCATGCATGCTAAGCAATTTTCTATCACTGAACTACTCCTCAACCTCACTGCAGTGTTCTTTTAGTGTGTTAGGGTCCGAGAGTCACCCCCTTACCCAAATAACGAAGGACACACCAAGGTTGCAACTCACAAGCAGAGTTTATAGTGCTGCAGCTCTTACTGGCACGCCAGTGGTCGAGACTCCTTCACTAGCTTGACTGTCAGTAGAGGAATTGCCCAGCAGCTACCAGAGGGAGCCTCTGGCCGAGCTAGCGTTCAGCCTCAGTAGACAGCAAGGAAAGTGGTCGGAGCTCGACCCCGAGCACACTTCAGGCTCTATATTTATAGCCCCTGAAGGGGTGGCTACACACGTCACAGCCCGCCAAATTGTAGGATACAACCAATCAGATAAAAAGGTAAACAAGTACAACCAATAATTTCAAAAGAAAGCACACACACACTTGAATTACAGCAAATAGTCTTAAAGGACAGCCTTTCTACGTCACTGCCCGCCAAGGAGTGACTTTCTCTTTCATGCTTGGTTACTATGGTAACCTTCAGCTCGGCCCTTGAGTACCAGGTGTTTTCTTTAGATAAGGTTTGTGGCGGGCTTGGGACTCACTTCCAAGAAAAATAGCTTCATATAGCTTCACTCTCTAAACTACTTTATACTATTTTAAAATATTTCAAACTTTACACTCTCTAAACTACTTTATACTATTTTAAAATATTTCAAACTTTAGTAATATCCTTAAAATAATTTCTAACAGTAACTTAGGTTTTAAAATAAAACAACTTTTAACATTAAGGTAGCTGGGATATAAGCAAGCAGTTTCACAGAAGCCAAAACTCAGGCAGCTATCATAAGCAGGAACTTATAAGTTATACTTTATATTGGCAAGTGGGGTTACCGAAGCAGAGACTCGAAGTTTTAATTTTATCAGGAGAGGGGAATGTTTCCTCACAGCACTCTTACATGTTTTGTTACTTTCTTACTTCTACAATGGTCCTACTTTAATCCTGCTTTCTTATTTCTCTTCCTGCATTCCTTCAAGTGATTGCAAAATATATGCATTCATGTAATAATATTTAATCAAGAAAAAGAAAAAAGTTTGTAAAGATACATCAAATTTTACTTTCAGGAAGGGAGAAGGAGCCCGGCATGGCAGCACACGCTTGTAATCCCAGCATTCAGGAGGCTGAGACAGGAGGATCGTGGTTTGCCAACAGCCTCAGCTACTTAGTGAGGCCCTCTGCAACTTAGTGAGACCCTGTTTCAAAATAAAGAATACAAAATAGGCCAGGTGTGGTGGCACACGCTTGTAATCCCCGCGCTTGGGAGGCTGAGACAGGAGGATCGTACAGGTTGGAAGCCAGCCTCAGCTACTTAGAGGCTCTCAGCAACTTAGTGAGACCCTGTTTCCAAATAAAATATAAAATAGGTCTGGGAGTATAGCCCAGAAGTAGAAAGCCCCTGGGTTCCACCCCCAGTACCCCCCACACACACACACAGTAGGGCAAGGGATGTAGATCAAATGTTCCTGGGTTACATCCTCAGACCCACAAAAATAAATTAATTAAATAAATACTTAAAAAAGAAAGGAGGAGCCAGGTGTGGTGGTGCACGCTTGTAATCCCAGTACTTGGGAGGCTGAGACAGGAGGATGGTGTAGGCTTGAAGCCAGCCTCAGCTAGCTACTTAGTGAGGCTCTGAGCAACTTAGTGAGACCCTGTTTCTAAATAAAATATAAAATAGGTCTGAGAGTGTATCTCGAAGGTAGAAAGCCCCTGGGTTCCAGTCCCAGTACCACAAAAAAAAAAAAAAAAAAAAAAATTACTGGCCAGGCCTGGTGGTGCATGCTTGTAAATCCCAGTATTTGGGAGGTGGAGACCGGAGAATCGCAGTTCATGGACAATCTCAGCTACCTAGTGAAGTCCTTTGCAACTCAGTGAGACCCTGTTTCAAAATGAAGAGTAGAAAAATAGGGTTGGATATATTGCTCGGACGTAGAATGTCCCGCGATTCCATTCCTGGTAATGCAAAAATAAATAAATAAAAAGGAATAAAAATATAGGGTCGGGAGTATAGATTGAAGGTAAAATGTTCCTGAGTTCCATCCCCAGTTCCACAAAAAAAAAAAAAAAAAAAGACGACTGAGAAGGGAGAAGAGAGTAAAATATTTTTACTTTTTGCTCTTCAAACAAAAACATTAAAGTATTAAATTTTTGTGAAATTAAAGTGATAAGAAATAATCCATATGAAAATTTCAAAGATGAATGAAATGGATCTCAAATGAGCCTAACAGTTTGCAGTCTGTTAGACAAATGAGTCTAACAGTTGTAAGTGCGGGGATTACAAGCCTGCGCCACCACACCCGGCCTATTTTGTATTTTTGTATTTTTAAACAGGGTCTCACTAATAAAAATATAACAACTTCTTTGTGTGTGGTACTAGGCATGAATGTAGGAACCTTCTACCTCTAAAGCCACACCAGCCCTTTTTTTTTTATTATTTTTTATTGGTGCATTGTAATCATATATCACATTGGAATACAAGACTTGAGAGGATATACAAGCACACATCATCCAATTAGCCCTCATCCAGCCCCCATCCCATTCCTTCCCCCTCCCTCGATCCCATGCTTGTTTGGTGATTAACTTTGACACATTTGTTTATGTACCTCCTGGGTTTTAAAGAGGCTCCATCCTCCCCTATTCCATACCCTCTGATTGATCACCTTAGTTGCTTCACTATAGGGCCCTTTCTGTAGCTCGACCTCTTCCTGTTGCCCCTTTCCTCCTAGTTTTTGCTGATTAGGGGAAGCATCTGATTTTTATTTTCTGCGATATTTCTCTGTGCATGCCGCCCTTTTTAAATATTTTGTATTGGCCAGGCGTGGTGGCACACCGCTTGTAATCCCCGCGCTTGGGAGATGGAGACAGGAGGATCGCTCAGGTTCGAAGCTAGCCACGCTGGCTTAAGAGACCCTGTTTCCAATTTTTAAAATATATTTTAAAAAATAGGTCTGGGAGTGTAGCCCGGAGGTAGAAGGGCTTCCAGGAACTCCAGTGCCACCAAATAACAACAACAACAACAACAACAACAACAACAACAACAACAACAATAATAATAATTTGTATTTTTTGTGGTACTGGGGTTGGAACCCAGGGGTTTTCTACCTCCAGGGTACAGTACCAGCCCTATTTTATATTTTGTTTGGAAACACGGTCTAAGTTGCTGAGAGCCTAAGTAACAGGCTGGCTTCAAACCTGTGTGATCCTCCTGTCTCAGTCTCCCAGGTACTAGGATTACAAGTGTATGTCACCACACCCGGCTGACACCAGCCCTTTTTTTCTTTTTCTTTTTTTTAAGCACTGAGGATTATTTCAGAGGCATTCTAACCTGGACTGCACCCCCAGCACTATTTATCGTTTTAGATAGGGTCTTACTAAAGTGCTGAGGCTGGTCTTGAGCCTATGATCCTCCTGTCTTAGCCTCCCAAGAACTGCGATTAAGGCTGTGCCACAGAGCAAACAGTATGACTTAATAGCATATTACCTGGTACTTTTCCAATTGTCCTTCCCTTATAACATAAGAAGGAATTACATCAAAAGAGTTCCTCACTCCTTTATGGAATATTCCTAACTCAAATATGACCTCCCAGAGCAAGAGCTCGAACACCAAATCGGCAGGGAACTACCGGTTTGCTTTTTTTTTTTGGTCTCCTAATGAATGTTAGAGCAATGTATAGTTTCTGATTGTACAGAGTTTTCTGGGTTTTTTGTTGTTGTTTTTGTTTTTTGCAGTACTGGGGATGGAACCCAGGGGCATTCTACCTCTGAGGTACACCTCCAGCCCTACTTTTTATTCTTTATTTTAAAACAGGGTCTCACTGAGTTGCAAAGGGCCTAAGTAGTAGCTGAGGCTGTCCGCGAACCGCGATCCTCCAGCCTCAACCTCCCAAAAAGTAGCTGAAGCTGGTCTCGAACCTGTGATCCTGTCTCAGTCTCCCAAGTACTGGGATCCCAAGCGTGGGCCACCACTCCCTGCTTCTAATTGAGGCCGAGACAGGAGGATCGCAGCTCCAAGCCAAGCCCGGCAACTTAGTGAGGCCCTGGTTCCAAATAAAATACAAAACAGGTCTGGAGGTGCAGCCGGGAGGAAGAAGGCCCCTGGGTTTCACCCCCAGTACCACAAAGGGGAAAAAAGATACTTTAAAAAATCTGCCGTACAGAACGACTTTTGTTGGGATTTTCTGGGTGCGTGTGTTTTGCTGGGCCGGAGAGAGGCCTTGGGCGCGTGAGCGGAGCGGCGCCGCAGCCCAGCCCGCCGCATGGCCGCCCGACCCCGCAGCGCCGCCGCCCTGGGCGCGGGCGCCGGGCCGGAAGGACAAAGGACACGCAGGGGACGAGGGCGCCGCGCCCGCGCGCAGGACAAAGCCGCGGCCGCGCGCCCGCCCCGCCCGCCCCCCGGGAGCGCGCCCCGCCCGCCCGGGAGCGCGCGGGACGGTTGGAAATGGCGGCTGGGCGGGGCGCCGCGCCGCGGCCCGGGCGCGCCCTCTGGCCGCCGCCGTTCGCCGCCCCGGCCCGCCGCGCCGCCCCGGCCCAACCGGCGCCGCCCCCGCCCGCCGCCGCCCGCCAGGCCTCCCCGCCGGGCGCGCCGCACTCCGCGGCGGGGCCCTAAGATGGCGGCGTTGGCGGCGGGCGGGCGGGCGCGCGGGGCATGGCGGCGCTTCCGGCTCGGCGCGCGCAGGGCGCACTCGTCGTCATGGCCGCCGCGCCGGAGCCGGAGCCGCAGCCGCAGCCGGGCCCGCCCGGGAAGGGAAAGGTAACGGCGCGGGGGGTGCGGGGCGCGGGAAACCCCGCCAGCCGCCGGCGGGGCCAAGGCGGGCTCCGGACAGGGCGGGATGATGGGAAATATTTTTAAATGAACCATTTATCACCATGATCGAGCATGAGCAGATATTTATTGAAGACCCACTGTGTGCTAGATGGCTCTCCCTCTACAGCTGTAGGATAATCTCCACTCCGCTCGCAGCGCTTGCTCTTCTTTGTTTCTAAATTTTGGCAAAGACATGGAATCATATTAACCATGAACAAACGCTGGATAAACCCTTTATTTTTACGGAGCCGGTGGTGGAACCCAGGGGCATTCTATCTCCGAGCTACAACCCCAGACCTATTTTATATTTTTCTTGTGGGTCTGGGGATGAAACCCAGGGGCATTCGACCGCCAAGCTACACCCCTTGCCCAATTTTTTATTTAATATTTTAGGTTTGGGGATGGAACCCGGAGGCATTCGACCTCTGAGCTACACCCCCTACCCTATTTTGTATTCTTTATTTTGAAACAGTCTGAGTTGCAGAGGGCCTAAGTAGCTGAGGCTGCCTGCCAACCGTAATCCTCCAGTCTTAGCCTCCCAAATGCTGGGGCTGTTTATTTTTTAACAGGGTCTAAATTGTGGAGGGCCTCACTACGTGGCTGAGGCTGGCCGCGAACCTATGATCCTCCTGTCTCAGCTCCCAAGTACTGGGATTACAAGCATGCACCACCACACCCAGCTCATCGACTCCTAATTAGTAAGTATTTATATTCAGGGAAATTGAACACTGCCAGATTTGGGGTGGGGGACATTAAAAAGGGAATAATATCAAAATTCAAAGAGATGAAGCATATACCCTATGTCTAACAGCCCAGGATAATGTCAGAAAAGGAAACCTGTCTGGGTTTTAATTTTGTTTTGTTTTAGTACAGAGATTGAATCCAGAGGCATGCTAACCTCTGAGCTACACCCCTGGCAAGTTGCTGAGGTCTCACCAAATTGCTGAAGTCCTCCTTGAACCTGCCATCCTCCAGTCTCAACCTCCTAGTAAATACTGGGATTCTGGCAGGCTCATCTGCCTGCAAGTTACTTTTAAAGAAATATTGTCAGTAAACCGCGTGTAGTGTAGCTCGAAGGTAAAATGCCCCTGAGTTTCACCCTCAGTACTACCAAAAAAAAAAGTGATTATTCCTGCAAATAAGTAATTATTAAGGTAAAAAGAGGTGTCAAGCCTGTATACCTTCTTGATAGAATAAGCCCTTAAAAACTCTCTTCTGCCCTCATTGTTTGCTAAGTGGATACATTCAGGCAAAATCTGAATTCATTAGTTCATTCAAAAGATATTTGCCAGCCGGGTGTGGTGGTGCACGCTTGGAATCCCTGCGCTTGGGAGGCTGAGATAGGAGGATCCCACAGGTTCGAAGCCAGCCTCGGCTACTTAGTGACACCCTGTTTCCAAATAAAATATAAAATGGTCTGGGAGTATAATCCAGAGGTAGAAAGCCTCTGAGTTCCACCTCTAATGTCAACCCCCCCCCCCCAAAAAAAAAAAAAACAAGATTTTTGCCCAGGCGGTCATGGTCCTAGGACTTGGGATACAGACACAGGAGGATCATAGGTTTGAGAACAGCCTCAGCATGTACTGATTCTTGAACAACCTGGCAAAACCATTGTTTAAAAAAAAAAAAAAAAAGTCCAGGTGTGGTGGTGCACACTTGTAATCCCAGCATTTGGGAGGCTGAGACCAGATGATCATGGTTTGCAGATAGCCTTAGCTATTTGGTGAGGCCCTCTGCAACTCAGTGATACCCTGTTTCAAAATAAATAATAAAAAACAGGGAAGGGGGTGTAGCTCAGAGGTCAAATGCCCCTGGGTTCCATCCCCAGACCCGCAAAAAAAAAAAAAGGATTTGGGTTGTAGCTTGGATATGCCCTGGAGATGTATGTACAGGACGGACGGACGGACACACACAATTTTACCAAGCAGCTACTCTACTAGGCACTAAACTATGTGGTAGGGATATAACCTTGATCAAAACAGGTCAATTCTCAGTCCTTAAAAAGAATTTCATTTTATAATCCCAGTAATTGGGAGACTTGAGACAGGGACAGCCTCGGCAATATGACCATTTCCAAATAAAATAGGGCTGCGGTTGTAGCTCAGAAGTAAAATGCCCCTGGGTTCAACCCCCAGTGTCACAAAAAGGAAAAAAAAAAAATTTTATCTACTGACCCACCATGTCAAGATCAAGGAGAAAAGGAGGGTGTTAGGCAGAAACCATTCAGGCTTATTATTAGAGGCCTGCAGGCCTAGACCCAGTGCCACACGCTTGTGATCCCAGCATGGGACAGGAGGATCGCAGTTCAGACAGCCTCCACTATACTTAGTGAGGCCCTCTGCAACTCAGTGAAACCTTTTCAAAATAAAGAATAAGCTGAGTGTGGTGGCACATGCTTGTAATCCCTGCCCTTGGGAGGCTGAGACAGGAGGATCACACAGGTTCAAAGCCAGCCTCAGTTACTTAGTGAGGCTCTCAGCAACTTAGTGAGACTGTTTCCAAATGAAATATAAACATAGGTCTGGGAGTATAGCCCGGAAGTAGAAAGCCTTGACGGTCCACCCCCAGTACCACGGGGGAGGGGGGGAAATAGGGCTGGGAGTGTATCTCAAATAGAATGCCCTTGGATTCAATCGCCAGTACAGCAAAATAAGAAGTATGTGCCAAATTATGGACAGTCTTCTTAGTCATGGCTATGTAGTACATCCCTTAAGCATAATCAAAACCCATGAAAATTCCATTTTGGCTTTGTGGGGGGGGCACTGTGGCAACATTCTACCTCCAAGCTTCTGGAGCATTCTAACCACCATCCCCCACACCCTTTTTGGTTTTGTTTTGAAAATCTCACTAGATTGCTGAGGCAGATCTTCAATCTGCAATCCTCTCAGCCTCCCCAAGTACTGAGATTACAGGTGTGCACACCACCATTCTCGGCCTGATATAGATTTTTAGGAGTGGAATAAGGATGAGATACTAGTGATAGATGGTAAGTTGGTAGTTTGTTGAGGCTATATTGATCGTTCCAGACTTGCTGATACTGGACATTTCAAAGACAGTAAGGATTAAGATGGGCATGGGAGAATGCTTATAACCACAATACTTGGGAGACAGACAGGATTGCAGGTTGGAAGCCAACCGTGGGAATTTAGCAAGACATAATTTCCAAGTAAAAAAATATTAATGGGGATGTAGCTTGGAAATAAGAGGTCCCTGGGTTCAGTTCCAGTACCACAAAGTTACTCTGGTTTCTGGCCTGAAAATTGGTGAGTAAAAGCAGGGTTTATGCTGGGCTTGGTGGCACACGCTTGTAATCCCAGCATTTGGGAGGCTGAGACAGGAGGAACATGGTTTGAAAACAGCTGCAGTTTTTTGGTGAGGCCCTTTGCAACTCAGTGAGACCCTGTTTCAAAATAAGAGGGCTGGGGGTGTAACTCAGGTAGAATGCCCCTGGGTTCCACCCCCAGTACCACCAAGGAAAAAAAAGGGGGGGGCATGTTTAGAAGTGAAACGTTCAGTTCTTAAGTGTTTGAGGTTTCATTAGGTAGATAAGGATATTGCAGTTTGGGGAGAAATTAGGGTTTGATTTATAAATCTGAAATCACCATATACACAGTATTTAGTTGAAAGTCTTGAAGTACCTTCCGGAAAAAAACCTTCAAGGGTCAGTCCACCTATGGGATAACAAAGCTGACAGGCATGCCGGGTGTTTCAAACCAGAGTTCAACATGGTGGGCTCATGCTTGTAATCCCAGTATATTTAGGAGTCTAAAACAGGAGACCGGCCTTAGCAATTTAATGAGAGCCTGAGATTCAGGGGTTTAGCTTGTAACATTCACCTAAGCATCTGCTAGGGCCTGCATGATCTACCAGCACTGAATTTCTAAACAGGTATGGTGATACCTATAATGCCAGCTACTCAGAATGCTAGCCTGAGTAATTTGGTGAAGCCCTATCCCAAATTTTCTAAAAATTGAGAGCTGGGAATGTAGTTTAAAAGTAGAAGTCAGGCATGGTGGCGTGTGCTTGTAACCCCAGCATTCGAGAGGCCCAAGGATTACGGTTCGCAGACAGCCTCAGCCACTTAGTGAGGCCCTGTTTCAAATAAAAAATAGGGCAGGGGGCATAGCTCAGAGGTCGAATGCCCCTGGGTTCCATTCCTCAAATACTCCCCCGCAAAAAGCTCTTGCCTACCATGTGCAAGATCCTGGGCTTAACAAATTAGTTTTAGGAGTTCTTTAATCTCTATTTAAAGGAATGCAAGAGAAACACACACATGTAAACACAAATACTTAGGCCAGTGAGAGACAGGTTTATTTAGGAATAAATACACTTTGAACAGAACTCGGGTCACATCCAGACTGACTTTGGGGGTTTCACAGCTCTTCATTTATAGACCTGAGTGAGCTGGTGAGCAGGAGTACAGAGCAGGGACACTGCTTCCTCAGAATTCCCAGACTTCTGACATCTGACCACTAAAGCTGGGGTCTTCTCTTCATCTCTGTAACTCTTCAAGTTTTGATGCAAATTGCAGACTTAAGAATTATGTACTGGTTAATCCCATTACTCCTTAGATGGATGTTTGGAAAACATGCCTCTCCAGCCTTGTTTTCCCTTAAAGCTCAAAGCCAGGCATGGCAGTGAATGTGTGTAAATCCAGCACTCTGGAGGCCGAGACAGTAGGCCAACCTCAGCAATTTAGTGAAACCCTCAGTAACTTGATGAGACAGTTTGAAAATAGAGAAGCGCTGGAGGTAGCCCTGTTGCAGAATGCCCCTGGGCTCAATGCCATACCAAAAAATAAAATCTGCATCCACCACCAAGTTCTATCCTGGCTCCTAAGGCCCCCACACCAATGCCCATTTCCCAGCTAAGATTTGCCTTGAAGAGCTTTTAAAGCCTGCAACAAGCACTTGTATTCAAGAAACAATCTTGTCAGGTGTTGGAGAGGTAAAAGAAAAACATGGAGCAGAAGTAGCCAAGAGTATTTAATTTTTACTTTAATATAAACCAAGTCAACATTGTCTTTTCTAGCAGATGCTTGAGCCAAAGAAAGCAAACATGGGTAAGGACACAGAGTTATCAATGTCTCCATCAGTCCCTTGCATGTTACCATCCTTATCCTACACTCCCCTCCACATAAATGTCCCACATAGGTAACTGTGTGTGTGTGGGGGGGGGGCGGTTACTGGGGATGGAACCCAGAGGCTTTCTACCTCCGGGTACACTCAGACCTATTTTATATTTTATTTGGAAACAAGGTCTCTTAAGCCAGCTGAGGCTGGCTTCAAACCTGTGTGATCCTCCTGTCTCAGCCTCCCAAGCTGGGTTTATAAGCATGCTGGATACCACACCCAGCTGGTAACATTTTTTAAAGTAACATTTCTCAATGTGTCAAATAGGTATGTCTTGAGTATACTGGGGACAGAACCCAGAGGCATTCTGTCACTGTGCTAAAGCCCCAGCCCCATTTACTTTTATTTTATTTTAAAGCAGGGTCTCATTAAGTTGCAGCGGACCTTGAAAAGTCTGGTCATAAACCTGTTTAAGCCTTGTAAGTACTAGGATTACAGACACAAACCACCACACCTGGCTAGGTGGCTTCCTCTGAAAAGCAATGTTACTAAAATGTTTTATCTTTAACAACATTACTAGACCTTTTGGGTAGGTAATGTTAAGATAGAACCCCAGGCCTTACAGACACTAGACAAGCACACTGTCACTGAGTACATCCCCAGCGCTAGGCCCAGCTGAATGCCTTGTCCTCCAAGTGAAGAGTGGCAGATACGCCAAAGTTCACATGCTGGGGACAAGTCTCATCTAATGAGGACTGTAGGAAGAAGTTTTTTGTATTTGAACACTTGAAGAGGCAAAGATTTAGCTCTCTGGTCCCCCAGCTTTCCCACCAACTAGCTTGAGGCCCCAGCCTAACTAGTGAGGCAAAGAAATCAAGTATTTCTATAACCACACCTCCTCATTAACATCAATAAAATCTAAAAACAAATCACCACTAGAACTTATAAAATAGTACTGTATTCAAATGCTATCAGCAAACGCAGTTCAAATAACTTTTCAGTTTCCCAAGTTACTGGAATTTCTGGAGTAAATTATGCTGTTTAGATGAATTCAGAGAGCTCATAAAAGGATATATATACCCTTACTCTTTTCTACATCAGCCAACTAGTAAATTATAATGTATTATACTACTTAGGGCTTTCTGGTTAAATTGTCAATGTTTCTAATTTAAAAATTCAAATTGTATAGCAAAGTAAAGACCAGCATGACTATAGTCCTTTGGTGGCACATACTAGTTTAATCCCTTTAATATAACAAAGGAAAAATTTGTCATTTTTGCATAATCCCCTTGAACTAGTGTTTTCTCATTCAATCTGGTTTCTTTTTTAATCCCTACTAGCCCTTTAAGCTCCTAGGACTGTTAGATGTTGAAAACACCCCCTGTGCACGGGACTCAATACTCTATGGTTCACTAGGATCTGTTGTGGCTGGACTTGGACATTTTTTGTTAACTAGTGAGTATCTGTTTACTTTGCTATGTAAAATGTAGTTAACTATAATCTATAGTTTATATGAGTAGCTATATTAAAATATATTCAATGTATAGAATGCACACAATTCTAGTTTTTAATGGTTATCCTTATTTTTGGACAGGTAGGATTAGAAGATCATGTGATGTTGGAGTAGGAGGATTTATCTTGGGGACTTTAGCATGCTGGTATGTTTGCTAAGTATTCCAGAAAACCTATGACCACAATCTTGATTATCCTTAAAAGGGCTTTTTAAGGGAAATCTGCCTTTCCAAACAGTATTACTGAAATCCCTTTGCCTTGTGTCCTTTTATCATTTGTCACCGAGGTCAGGTTTCTATAGTTTTATGAGGGAGGGCTTCAATGGTTATTTTACCCTTTCATTCATCACATCTGAAATTGGTACTCACAACCAAAGAGTTAATATAAATCTCAAATCTAAGATACTAAAGTTTGTAATTCTCATTTTATGTAGATAAGTATTCATATGTATTTTGACATCAAACCACCCACACAAATAGCACTCCAAAGTAGAACATGTGAAATTTTCTTGAGTAGTCTATAAGCATTTTGAAATTTTGTGTGATTATAAAAAGCAAGTTAAATTTTAAAAATCAATTTATGTGGGAACATTTTATGCATCAACTTACTCATTTTCTCTTTTAAGGTTCCATTGTAGGTATAATTATGCAAAGCAAAGAATTCAGGAACGAATTGCCAAAGAAGGAATTAAAAATAAGATTTTATATGAAAGCACCCACCTTGATCCTGAAAGAAAACAAACCAACAGTAGTAACTGACTGACAATCACAGTAACCTCAGACTACCTCAAGTCAGTGTGGGCAGTGTTGGGACAGATCAATAAAACATTACATGTACAACAAGCAAGCTTTTCTATTTTTTATTGTGGTGGTGCTGGGGATTAAACAGGGGCATTCTACTCCTGAGCTACAACTTCAGTCCTTTTTTAAACTTCTTTGCAATACTGGGGATTGAACAACCCAGTGGGGTTCTATCTCCAAGCCACACCCCCAGCCCTATTTTTTTGGCGGGGGGGGGGGGGCAAGTCTGGGGATGGAATTCAGGGGCATTTTACCGCTGAGCCTTATTTTTTATTCTTTATTTTGAAACAGGGTCTCATTAAGTTATGGAGGGCCTAAGTAGCTGAGGCTGTCCGTGAACCACGATCCTCTCAGCCTCTCAAATGCTGGGATTCCAAGCATGTGCCACCACGCCCAGCTTCCCAGCCATATTTTTCATTCTTTATTTTGAAAGAGGGTCTCACTGAAGTTGAAAGGGCCCCACCAATAGGCTGTCTATGAACCACAATCCACCTGTCTCAGCCTCCCAAATACTAGGATCCAGTTTTATTTTTTTATTTATTTTGAAACAGGGTCTCACCACTTGCAGAGGGCCCCACTAAGTAGCTGAGGCTAGCAAAAAACCTGTGATCCTGTCTTAACCTCCCAAAGTACTGGGATTTCAAACATGCAGCACCAGGCCAGGCAATAAAGTACATTTAAATTTTTGTTTCTGGCTAGGTGTGGTGGCACACGCTTGTAATCCAGGTTGTGACAGGAGGATCGCAGATTCAACCATCCTCAGCTAGTGAGGCCCTCTGCAACTTAGTGTGACCCTGTTTCAAAATAAATATAACTGGAGGTGTAGCTTGCAGGTAAAATTACTCTGGTTTAAATTCGCAGGAAAAAAATTTGTTCCTCTGTTTCATCAGTCTGCTGCCCCTGGAAATAATATTTAAAAACAAAGTGCCTAGCATTTGACCAAATCCTCAGTATTTGCTCATCCTGGAGAAATGTCTAATGAGTATCAACATAACTTTAAGAAAATCTGCCTAACTGGACATGATGGTGCATGTACCTGTAGTCTCAGTTTCTTGGAAGGCTGAGTTAGTTTGAGGTCAGCCTCAGCAATATTGTGAGACCCAGTACTGTGTCTGAGGAAAAAAAGTTAAATATAACAAAACATGAAAGGAGATGCCTCTAAGAAATGCTTAAATATGGGGCAGTGGAGAATATCTATGAGCAGCATTATGGCCATTACTGGTCCTATTACTCTCACACCTGCGCGATCCTCCAGTCCCCGCCTCCCAACCACAGGGACTACAAGCATGCGCCACCACGCCCGGCTCAGAAGAGGTATCTGAAGACTATTCTTTTCTACATTTTTTCCAAGAGGCGGAGCTGAGAATCCAGTTTCATTCACCAGAGGGAACCGGGTCCCACGCCACCTATGGCTGTCACTGACAGTGCGAAGCTGTGCACTTGACCAAATTCCATAATGATCAACAAATGATACTGTTCTACACATATTCTAAGAATGTTTACTGTTTTCTCTTTTAGGTAGTGGGGATTGAACTCAGTGGCATTCTACCTGAGCTTTACCACTACCCTTTTTTTTTTTAAAGTACTGGGGATGAAACCCAGGCACGTTCTACCTTCAAACTACACCCCCAGCCCTACATTTCTATTTTTTATTTTGAAAAGAGGGTCTTACTGAGTTGCAAAGGACCTCACCAAGTACCTGAGGCTGGCCACGAACCACCATCCTCATGTCTCAGTCTCCCAAATGTTGGGATTACAAGCATGTGTCACCATGCCCGGCTTACCCTTATTTTTTTGAATTATTTTGAATTAAAAATGCTTGTAATCCCAGCATTTGGGAGGCAGAGACAGGAGGATCACAGTTCACATGGACAGCCTTAGCTACTTAGGCCCTTTGCAACTCAGTGAAACCCTGTTTCAAAATAAAGAATAAAAAAAAATGTAGGGCTGGGGGTGTAGCTTGGAGGTAGAATGTCTCTGGGTTCCATTCCCAGTACCAAGAAAAAAGTGAACATTGATAAAGGAAGGGTATGGGAAAGGAATGTGTCATTTAGTTGACTGTTCCTACTCTCTAGCTAGCACAAACCAGCATGGCGTGTATCTACATTAATTACTCCCATTGGCCATGAACAAATTGTTTGAAATTCTATGTGATAATCGCTCTTGTTTTAAGAGGCCTAGTGGGGAAAATGAGTCCTTGTCAGTATCCAGGATTTAATAAGCTCTGTAGTTAGGCCACTTGGGCACTCAGCTTGAGATTACATACAGAAAATATGTAAAACTGGTCAGCTGGATTTATCAAAGTCCCTTCTAGCTCTGTCAGTGATTATATCTTACCCCAAGAAAGAGGAAATCTCTCAACTGGTAACATTTCCAAGGCAAGTTCATTTTCATAGCAGAATGGCTATACCAACTGGAGACCTGGATAAAAACAAAGTTACAACATGCTCAGATGGATTTTTTTTTTTTTTTTTTGGTGGTACTGGGGATAGAACCCAGGGCCTTTTCTATCTCTGGGCTATACTCCCATACCTATTTTATACTTTATTTGGAAACAGGGTCTTACTAAGTTGCTAAGAGCCTAAGCAGCTGAGGCTGGCTTCCAACCTGTGTGATCCCTCCTGACTCAGCCTCCCAAGCACTGGATTACATGTATGTGCCACCACACTGGATCGTTTTTGTTTTTTGTGATACTGGGGATTAAACTATGTGCATTCTGCTTCTGAGATACACCTCATCCCTATTTTATTTATTTTTTATTTTTCTTTTTGGTGGTACTGGGGTTCCTGGAAACCCACCTCCAGGCTACACTCCCAGACCTATTTTTATACTTTCTTATTTGGAAACGGTCTCTTAAACCAGCTCTGCCTCCCAAGTGCGGGGATTACAAGTGTGTGCCACCACGCCCAGCTTAGTTTTTAATTTTTTATACTTTTTTTGTGGTACTAGGGATGGAACCCAGGGGCATTCTACCTCTGAGCCAACCCCCAGCCCTCTTTATTTTGAAACAGGGTCTGAGTTACAAAGGGCCTCACTAATAGCGGGATGGAGGCAGTCTGTCAACCGTGATCCTCCTGTCTCAGCCTCTCAAATGCTGGGATTATAAGCGTTCACCACCATGCCTGCCTTTTTAAATTTTGAAACAGGGTCTAATTTGCAGAGGGCCTCAGTAAGTAGCTGAGGCTCTTTGTTATTATTTTTTTTTTGGGTGGTACTGGGGTTCCTGGAAGCCCTTCTACCTCCGGGTTACACTCCCAGACCTATTTTTACATTTTTTTATTTGGAAACAGGGTCTCCTAAGCCAGTGCGCGCGGCTGGCTTCAAACCTGCGTGATCCTCCTGTCTCTGCCTCCCAAGCGCACGCCACCACGCTGGCCTGAGGCTGTCTTTGAACTTGCGATCTTCTGTCTCAGCCTCCCAAGTACTGGGATTATAAGCGTGCACCGTGTCTGGTCTGGACAGTTCCAATTCAGTCTACTTAAGATCTATTTCCATCCTGCCATTCAACTTCAAATTTCCACTTCTACCTCTGGGCTATATTCCCAGACCTATTTTTATATTTTGTTTTAGAAACAGGGTCTCAGTAAATTGCTGAGAGCCTAAGTAGCCTCAGCTGGCTTTGAACCTGTGTGATCCTCTCGTCAGCCTCCCAAGTACAGGGACCTCCAATGTTTTGGCAAACCTCCAGCACACCATAACCTTTTACCTTAGACCATGCCTCTACCTCAAGGATGTTTCACACTGCCTGAAAAGGCCTTTCCAGTCTGTGCCTGTGATTTCATTCTTACCCTCATACTTTGGGGTTTTTTTTTTAATAATAGTTGGTGCTTTTGTTGGTCACTGGTATGTACTACATAAAGCCTATTTTTTGTTGGTGAGAAGCTAGTCTACTTTTAAAATGTAATTTACAAGGTTTCTGGCACAAAACAGATATTGAAGTACCACCTACCTTTCATGCCACTTGGGAACCTCCAGTGTACATTCTTCACTGTTCCATTAATTCCGAACTTTCACACTAGGTGATAGAGCAGTAGGTACCAGCTAAATAGCTGATTAAAATAGAATTGTAGTTATTAGTACTTTGGAAAACCTTTTGTACCTTATCTATCATACCAGCTTTGATATCTTTCTAGTGTTAGGCATTTCCCCCTTCCCTCTTCCCTTTTTTCTAGACTTAAGACTTGGTCTTCCACTCAGTAAATGGACCTTCAGGGTATTTAGTTAATTAGAAATTTCTTTGGACTTGTGATTTACATCGACTACGTATGGCAGTAAGAAACCTTGACTACGCTAGAACCATTATTTTATTTGCAAGCATCTCTTTTGTCTACGTACCTCTAACTCCATCGCTGGTTTCCCTTTGCTTCGATTATATAATGCGAGGAGATCTATATAATAAATTCAGGATTCCTGTTTATGCACCTTTCAGCAAAGAGCTAAGGATCAAATAGGGTTTGAATCCTTCTATTCCCAGATTAGAATCTGTGAAGGGGGCCAAAGCACCCCCAAGTTAAAAATATACTATTCTTTGGGTTAAGCAGACCTTAATGAGGAAAGTAGAAAAATTAAAATGATTGCTTCAATTCTAATTTGTAATGGTCTTCTAGAATGAATTCTTGGAAGCATTTTAATATTCAGTTATTATCAGGTCAATATGCTGATACCCAGTATCACCCAAGTACTGGCATTTTTACAAAGATATTTTAATAAGTTCATTAAAATTTTTCTTAAAAGGGAATCTGCTGGGACAAGAAAAATGTTTGTAATGTGAGCACTACAGGTAAATGTGTATTTATTTGAGTGCATGTCAACCACTGTGTTCACCTTACTCTTCTACTTTGTAGATTAAAGATGACAGTATGTTTCTTGAGACCAGCACTGACATTAATAGGCAACAGCTAACTTTAAGGAGATTCCTACTGTTCACTTTAAAATGTATAGGCCAGTGTAAAGGGTGGTACTTCCACTTTTTCCTAGGAATAATTTAAGTCCTGCTAACTGTAAGCTACCGATTACAGACAACACGTTCAAAGTAAGCATTCTGTACTTGCTTGGTTTTTCTTTTTGGTGGTACTGGGGATTAACCCTGGGGGAGGGGGGGCGCGCTGGCCGTGAAGAACCTGCAAGCCTACTGTCTCAGCCTCCAAGTACCAGGCTTACAGGAGTGTGCCACACCAGCTACTACATGGTTTCTTAAGGATGCATTTCTGTAAGAATGTTTCTCCCACTCTACCATGAAGACAAGTCCCGTGAAATAAAGCATGCCTTACCACATAAATTGAAAGCTTATTTTTGAAACAAATGTTTATTTTTCTAGTTTTATGGATTTTTCTTCTCAAAGGAACAGCAATGGTTATGAAACCTTGAGGTGCCTGCTCTTTAGAAGCCATTACGGCCACACTCCACTGAGCAAACCCTGGTAGCAACATGCGCTATCAGACCTGCACCCAAGTTCCTCATTTTACCCAAAGATGTTTTTCTGGAAAATATAGCAGGGAAAATAAATTTCCCAAGTTTTAATAATTTCAGACTTTTAAACAGTAAATTAAATGCACTGAACTGGAACAATGGGAGCTCACACCAATCCCATTCCTTGTACAAAGTTCTAAACTTAATCCCCAACTGATTTCATACTTTGAAACATGTGTATTACACTGCATTACCCCAAATGGCCTCAATCTAACTTTCCAGATTTCCTAAACCTAGTAACATTTGTGTATTTTATGTAAATGCAGGAAAAAAATTTGAAAAATTAAAGACAGAAAGGTATCTCGCATTCAGTTTGCATTACAACTGTATATTTACTTGATTTCAGCAAGTAGAGGGGATTAATTGTCCAGTAAAATGTTCTAATTAAGGACTCAGGTCTTTTGCACACACTGCTGTAACCCTATGCAAGAAGACTGTTGACTACAAAGAGAATGCACAAACAAGTTAACTTCTCAGGTATACAAAGGAGAAAGTAGGAAAACTTTCTGTTAGAGACAATCTGACCATCAAGGTAACCAATTATTTTTTACCCTGTATCTTAAGGAATTTTTAAAGTAAACCTGGAAACCTAATATAACTGTTAACTATACAAACAGCAATTAATTTGGAATACCTATTGGAATCACTGGAACACATTTAGTTGGGCCCTTTTACTCTTCCACACAGCACATTCACAGGGACAGACTAAGGAAAAGGAGATGAAATTTAAATCAGCATTTTTACTTTATTATACTTTTCCAAAAAAAAGTACGTTGGAACTTTTATTTTTGTACTTGTCTGTGATAACTGGGTACCTCAAGAAATTAGTTTAAAAAAATCTATCATTACATATTGTTTTCTCCATGTATATGTGCTTTAATACCACCTCTATATTATACTTTCTAGATGTCTGTTCTTTTATTGGTGTTATCATCTGTTTTTGACTAGCAACTTACGGAAATGCCTTCAGTGCTGGCCACAAGCAGAATATCTAAGAAAAAAAAGACTAGTTTCCACATCATGAAACAGAACTCCCAAAGAAAAAGCAGGAAACACGGCATAAATCTAATTCCTAATAACGCAGCTCATTACACCGCACACTCCGGAGCAATCATGCCCTTGCAAACTATGGTGACTGCACTGGTGGAAAGGACTGGCCCTTTCCAGGCTAGACATCGGCCTCCTCTACTGCCAACCCGCTTCACTTCCCAGTAGCTTCTCACACGAGTCAGCTGTAGCATAAAAGCAAAACCCTGACAAAATTAAGTACGCTGAGTCTTGATAAAGACCTTTCCTAGTTTTATATTCTCAAGACACTATGATCTAAATTCCATGTCCAAATAACCCACTAGTAGGTACCCCAAAACCCTGCCTAGCCAAGCAGTGGTTTTTCATCCCCTGGCCTATCACTTTCAAAATTTCTCTACCAACATTGCATTTACAATCACCGGTGATTCCATGAAAAATTGGGTTTTACTTTATAATTTTAGGTTAATCGTATGGATATAATCCTTCAATTAACTCCCAACCTACTATACCTTATAAAGTTCCTGGGGTAGTGAATTAATCACCTATATACTTAGTTAACTGGCAACAATGTGAAATCTTTAATGTAAAGTGCAAGGTTTTCAAGCTATTTCCCACCCAAGTTATTTCCCAAATCTCTTCTGGTTTACATGACTTGAGACTAAGTGTTAACACCAAGTAAATTAGCATACACTCAAAATATTTGGGGACCCCTTGATCCTTAAAGGATGTATACACTTCCATCAGCACTAAATATCAGGGGCTTAAATATCAAGATTTACTAGCTGGCCAAAATATTAATGCTTACCTTACAAACCTGTGTTATTTTTTGTTAAATCCTACTTAAGAAAAAAGCCTATAATTAAATATAAAACTGACTAGGTCTACCATCTTTCATAGAAAAGTACTGCCCCACCCAAATCTAAAAACCACCCATGGAAGCATCTACATGAAGTTTTGTTAAGTGTAGGCTAATTATTTAGTTTTATGGCTTATATTTACTGTTAAAAAATCACTGTGTAATGGTCCCTTCATAATTTACACTTACATCAATTCCTATGCGAAGACATTACAATCTATTGCATCCTTAACATCCTTATCCCTGTCTTTATTACTTCCAATGTTAAAACCTGAACCATTTTTCAAAATACCTCTACCAGTTCAGTGCCCCAGAATTATAAACAAAAAACTCAGAACTTCAGAATTTTAGGGGGAAAGATTTAGATACAATGTTTTCTATCTTTCAAGGGAAAGATTTGAACATGAAGGTTTGAAAAATAGGTATTCTCTGCTACAATATTCATCCCTCTCCCCTTTTTTAGCAATGGAGATTGAACCCAGGGGCATTCTACCTCTAAGCTATACCCCCTGGCCCAACTTTTTTGAAAGAGTCTCACCAACTTGCTGACGGTACCCTTCAACCTATCCTTGGTCTTAGCCTCCCATACCTGGATTCCGTTTCTTTTCAAATAACACTAGGAAAGCTATCCATAGAAATTGCTTAAAAAGAAAAATCAAATCCATCATGTTCTACAATTAGATCTTTGAATCCAAGGAAATTACTAATATATGTATGTACAGCTGTGACCCACAAGACTGGGTCCTAGAATACAAAGCCATTTACATTTATGAGCAAGTTTATAGAAAAATAATTCAATTTTCTCAATTGAGCAAATTTTAAAGACAGAACAAAATCTGTCCATGAATATAAAAACCCCTGGTGAAATCACTGGAAAATACTATTTTTCCTAAAATAATTCTAAGAAATTTTGAGCTTTACAGTTGACTGTCATTTGTGAGATACTGGAGATTGGACTCAGGGACATTCTACATCCAAGCTACATACATTCCCAGTACTATTTTATTTTTGAAACAGGGTCTCACTATGTTTAAGAGAATCTGTTTGCTACCTGTGATTCTCTCAGCTCCCCAGTACTGTCATTTCAACATCAAATGGCTTGACCCCATTTCTCTATCAGGATTTTAAAAGGCCATAAAGCTGGTCACTGACTTGTAACCTATCAGCAACAAAAAACCTTCTATAGTGAGTTTAATTACATCATTCTCTCTGGCATCATCCCCTTAGTGCTCTCTTAATTCTGTTCTACCAAAGAACCACCCATCCTGGTTTGAGACTAAACCAAGGCCTTGCACATGGTTAAGTGGCACTCTATTCCACTGAGCCAAACTCCCAGTCTCCTGCCTTTTTCACCTCAGTATGTTGTGTTGTATTAACTGTAGGACTTCTTATACAAAAGCAGAAAGCTCTCCTTGAACCAAGAGTCTCATACATGGTTTTAGTCCAAATTTGTTCAGAACTAGGCCTGTTGTGACTTTTTAGATGGTTATGTGTGTAGGGGTTGAGGAAGAAATGGGGATGGGTAACAAACCAACTCTCATTCACAGATCTTATTCTGCCTGTGGAAATAACTTGCCTTTTTCCCCCTTTGCTTGCTGTTACCTTGTCTGAATTTAAAATTCTAAGATTTTCATACATGTATAAAAGATACTGTCAATCTTTGAGATTCCTTCTTGAAAGTTTTAACATAATTCTAGACAGCATTTTTTCTACTCCACCTCCAGACCCAATTTTGGGAATCATACAGGCATAGTGACCTACCTAGTATTAATTACCCACTAGTACCCTGTCACAATTGTGAATATTAATCTTCATCTAAAGGTATACCCAAGATTTTTTTTTTAAAGGTACAAACAAAATTGTAGGACACCTAAACTATCATTAAAGCTTGAATCTTTCCCTGGGCAAGCAACATGCAATCTTAATGTATATTGAAAAGTAACTCATGGCAATAGTCACTAGCAGAAAGTTGATTGCTAAAAGGAACAAAAACCTATGAGATACTGCCTTTTATTGTTAGATATGTCTACGGTGGTTAGTCATGTAAAATTCAAGTCTAGCTCGTAGCAAGAAAATTCCTGGAGTACAAACTCAAGTAATATCTGATTTTAAACGGTCAAAACAAAATTCTCAACAAATGGAAACTGCAAACTTCAACTTACCAGTAGCAACCTAAAAGTATCAACAAAAATACTATGCTGAAGTCAAATTTTAGTTCTACAGTTTGACTCCTGATTCCTCACTTCATTAGTGAGGATCTTCTTTAGAAGATTGTGTTCTGTGCAAACCCAATAAAATTACAATTAGGGGATCTAATGTTATTAACATAGCTATAGTTAAGTTAGCAGTGTTGTGTAGTAGTGAAATCAATGACTGGCTTGCATGATGGCTTCTAAAAGCATCTGTTCCCAGAGTTTCACATATATATATATGTAAATAAAAATTATCAGCTGAGGACAGCCATTAACATTTTGCAGATGATACATTGAGCATTAACTTCTCCCAGCCAGTACCTTTTCCCCTCTGTAAATATGTTAAGCCGTCTGGGGGGGAGGGGAAGGGGAAAATTCAAGTTTACGTTATATTATAGTCAATACACATTTAAGTTTTTAAAACCTAAATGTTCCATGTACAAAGAATAAGCTGTCCAGAAAGCACACACTTTAAATTTCTCCTCTTGGGAGCTGTATAAAGGGATTTTGAACCTTGATGGCGAGAATCCCAAAACGAGAGTAAAATGAATTCTTTTTATTGCAAACAAACTTCTAAATTAATTTCTCCACCCACTTTCTTTAGAAAGAAAAAGAAATCAGCAGGCTAAGGAGATACCCATTCAAGAACTGACATGATTAAAAATTAAGATATAAATGGGTGACTCACAATATTTCAATTAGCTTACAAAGATGGTGGAGTTAACTACTACAAGCACACTAGTTATACAGTATTTTGTGGGAGAAGGGCATACAGACATAGCTAACTTCATATAGATCCCATTAGACAACTGGATTTACAACAAGTTTTTTTTAATAAGAAATGGGCAAAGCCAGCTTTCTTTTCAGAATCAAAATGCAGAACAAATGGAAAAATTATGGTATATAACCTTCACAAGTTTGAGCCTCCACAAATAACGCAACCGAGTTACATTTTAACAGCCCTTCTACATACACTCCATCTTCTCCATCTTGGTTCCAAGTTTTATCTTCATTCCCAATTATGCCAATTCCATTGTTATTTCAACAGAAAATCTCCCCAGTTTTTGCCAGAAATAACTATTTAGTAGCTTACCCCCTCCATTACTACCCAGTGAACTACAGAGAGGATGGAGTGTAATATGAGCAGTACAGAGTCTTATGCAATTCATGAGGACCACTTAAGTCCTGACATGAATCTGGTTGCTAACATTTCTATTATATTGTGACAATGACTCCCGACTGTTTTTCTCTGAGAGAAATGGGGGAGTAAATTCTTAATAAAAGACACCAGGTACAAAGCAACATTTTACTTTTGTTGTGATAAAAAAAAAGTCACATTTTACAGATAAAATGTAGAACCCTGAAATACTGACACATTCTCTTATCGTGCACAATGCTGAGGTTCTCTTACGAATCACTTTAAAACTGCAATTAAAAATGTACAAAAAAGAAAAGAAAAAAAATCAACCCACAAAGCTTCTAAAAAAGGAACCCGCAGGCACTTCCTCTTGTGGAATGTTTAAAAAGTTAGCCTACTAAAGAAAACAGTCGACTTCTTGTGAAGGTTTTGGAGAAATATGTATCAGTTCGTTTTATTTGGGTATTCAATAATATCCTTGGTGATAATGCTGACTCCATGGCTTCTGACCCCAGAATTGCTGTAAGAGAAAATTTTTTTTTTAAAGAAAAAACATCAATAAGCCACTCAAATTGCTTTTAGGAAATGACAATGAATCTAATTCAGAGTAACTGCTGGAAACAAATTATACTTGTCATACCTCTGATTTCTAGCAAACCAAATTTAGTTAGTTTTAGTATCCCATTATTTACAAATACATATTACAAAAAGAAATACATGACTTGGTTAGTTTATACAATTTAAAGCTAGCAAAAAACATGGTTTAAAATATTACTTCATTTAAAATAGTAAGTTAAACCAAACTCCAACCTACTTATGGCTACAACCTCAACAGAACTCACTTTGCCTTAAGGTTTATAAACACTTCAATCCCTGGACATGATCCTTTTTTCAAGACTGACTCTTAAAAACTCAAAAAACAATTAACACACAATCATTACTTACACCCTGCTGCCACTGGTTGTAGCCCTGAGATTGATTTTTGTAGCCACGATTGTTGCCTCGTCCTCTGAAGTTCTATGAAAAAGAAAAGAAATTTTAAGAGCTCTGAACCCAATTGGCTTAACTATGTCTATTGCGATGGGCTCATCAGGGGGCATAACAGGACAAAATGCTAGACATTAATCTTTGGGAAATGCAGAAATCCTGGTCATCCCCTCTGATGATTTCTCAAGAGTTTTATGTTATAAATCCACCTGACTTGTTGCTATTTGGTGCACCTGAAATGCAAAATTAAATTGATGGACTCAATTTTACTTTTGCTCTGATTAGCCATATATTTACAGATAAAATGTAGAACCCTAAAATAATGATACAATTTTCTTACATTAATGGCAGATTCCTTAGTTTCTTACTGCAGGGCAATTTTTCACAGTATACATATCTATGCTTCTAGGGAATCTTAATCAGTACCTGGTTATAGTTCCCTCTGTTGGGCATTCCACCTCTGTTGTAGTTCCCTCTGTTTGAATAGCCACCTCGGCCAGGAAAAACAGGCCCACGAGGGTATGGGTAGCCAATGCCACCACTTCCGCCGCCGCCACCACCTCTCTGTGGCATATTGCCCCTCCTGTTATATCCACCACGATTCCCAGGAGCTGAGAACAAGAGATGTTTAATTAATTGTGCCCTGTATCTACTTAAAATAGTTGAGGGTTCTGCTATAGCCCATTCCTTACTTTTAGTGAAAAATACTGCTTAAAGACAAAAGTAATGTTTAATTTTAACCATTAATATAATCATATCCTAGTTGTGCTAGACTCAAATAGGTCAATAAAGGAACCTCTATGTCAAACTTAAGAGTAACTTATAGACCCAAGGTGTAGAATTTTCATTCTTTTCATCTTGAATTCAATAAACAAATTAACTTGCCTCCTCCCCTGAAGTTTCCACCACGCATATTGAATCCTCCACGTCCTCTATGGCCACCACCTCTGTTAAACTGGTTCTTGCCACTCTTATTTTTATTGCTTTTCTTTGAGCCAGTGTTCTGTTTCTTTTCGGGTGGAAGTGCCTTTTTGCTTTCTTCCTTATATTGCTCCAGTAGTTTTTGGGCTTCTTCCTTTTGAAGTTCAACATAGGTTATTTCATCAAAGCACTCAGCCACCTCAGGCAGAGTGAAGTTTCCTGCAGGAAATAAAAGTCAAATGAAGTTAGGAACTTTAACACACATACCTAACAAACCCTAAAACTTTCAAATTCCTATACAACATAAAGTTTTCAACAGATTATGCTATCTACTCATTGCTTAGTAAAATTTTCCTGAAAATAAATGAACCCAACACTCTCATATACCAAGGGTGAATGCAATTCTTAAAACAGCACTACTCCCAACCAAAGCTATAATTTTTCAAATATACGTCATACAAAGAAACTCAAGACAGTAGTAGTAAAACTAAATTCCATGCCTTTCATTTTAAGGACTGCATGTTCTGGTAGGTCCTTCCCCTCTACTTCTGCTTTCTTCTGTGTTCTCTGCTTATAGTCTTCATCTTTTGGACAAACTACAACAGCTTTTCGTTGGAAGCCTGCAAACAGGCACATCTTTCTTCTCTGGGCAGCAGCAGATACATTTGTCTTTGGGGGAAAAAAAATTAATCACCTCAAAACACTGACTCCATACCAAATTGAATTTTTATCAATTAACAGTTTTCAATTTCAAAGTTATAGTTTACCTGATCCAGAATAAAATTTCGCTTCTTGCGGGCAGCAATCTCAATAAACTTTCCAAGACACTGTGGGGCTCTCTGCAACAATGTATTCAGTTTCCCAGTATCTGCCATTTGCTTCTTAAAACCGGCCACCTATTAAAAGGTATGCTTTTAATACTGGCTTAGATCTTTATGGAAAGCAGGCAACACTTTATATACACACCTTTCATTTTGTGGGTCTAGAGATGGAACCCAGGGGCATTAGACCTCCAGATACACCCCCTACCCTTTTTTTTTTTTTTAATTATTCTTTACTTTGAAACAGGGTTTCACTAAGTTGCAGAGGGCCTAAGCAACTGTCTGCTCTGTGCACCTCAACCCTCTGGTCTCAGCCTCCCAAATGCTGGGATTACAGATGTGTCACCAAAGGCAGCTAACATTTTAAATATCTAAAGTCTTTTCCTATTACAAATACCAATAGGGATCTCTATCATGACTTTATCATGCAGTTATCTTTAGTTGCTAGATGCTAAAAAAATAAAATAAAATAAAATAAAAAACACAATTAAGCCCGGCTTATGGAAAGCAATCTACCTTGGAGATAGAATGCTTACTTTAAGTGCTCAATTTAGTTTTGCCCAAACTTCTATCTTTAAAATTAAAATGATAGAGAAAACAAGTTACATATATATATATATATATATATATATAATCTTCTGCTCTACTTTACTAATTAACTATGCTGTATTGGGATTAAACACAAAGCCTTGCAGGCACGGGTCTCTCTACCACTGATCTACATCCCCACTCCTGGCCTCTTTCAAATGCTGGCATCAGTCTCTTGGCCTTTTTGCTTACCATCATTTTATCCATAATAGTATTTGTCCCAAGAATATTATATTTGCCAGGATTTTCAGCTGCATGTTTAGTAACCCAGGTAGTTTTCCCTGCTCCTGGCAAGCCAATCATCATCACAACCTACATGGAAAAAAAAAAAACATTATTTTATACTACTAAAATCTGAGAGGTCCCCTGCTAGTAATTCTCTATGCCTTGAAGCCTAAGAATTTTTGTTTTGGTGGTACTTGATGGTGGTGCCCAGGGTCATTCAACCTCCTCCTTGTACTTCAACCCTTTTTGATTTTGAAATAAGGTCTTGCTGAGGCTATCCTGGAATCTATAATGCTCCTGGGTCTCTGCCTTCCCTAATTACTGGAATTACAGGCACATGCCACCATGCTCAGCCTAAGAAACTATGATATTATTTTTCCTTTGTAGTCCCCCTTGGGATTGAACCCAGGGGCATTCTACATCTGAGTTATACCCAGCCCTATTTTATTTATTAGGAAACATATTCTCACTAAGTTCCTGAGAGCTTAAGTCACTAAGGCCAGCCCAGAACCTGCAATCCCCCATCTCAGCTTCCCAGGTACTGGGATTTCAGGTGTGACTGTGCCTAGTCTAAATTTTCATTTTTGATAGCAAAGTAATTTGTGGGAAAATGTAATGCTCCATATAAAGGGAAACGATAACTAAGAAACCTCACTGGTTGTGTTCAGAAGTATATTATTTCAAAGCAAACAAAACATTGATCTCATTTTTATAAGCATTTTTTGTCCAATGAAAAATCACTCACTTCACAATCTTTCTTCTCTTCAGGCCCCTTAGGTCCTCTAACTCGATCCTCTAAGGAGACATTTTGGATAAAAGTATAGTCTTCAGGTATCGGAAAATATGGCTTTTCCTTCTGACCAAAATTAAATTCAACTGCACAGTTGTGGCAGAGAACATGCGGGAAGAGTGGTCGGCCTGCCAGAACTTCCTTACTGATTTTGAAGGCGACACCAAGATCTTGTCCATTCTTAGCATAGGAGAGTTCTACTTCATCATTTTCAAAGTTCTGTTAAAGAGAAAGGTAATTTACCAATTTGAATGTTTCCTATAAGCTTTCTAAAGTGTCAAAATTCAAATAGGTAAGCTTATCCAGGGGCAAAAGTATTTTGACTAAATGCTAAGATCTTTCTGACGGTCAACAAACATACATCCCAGAATTAGAAATAACATTGTCCTACATGATAGACTTTAACAGGTCAACATCATACTCTCCCCTTAGTTACTTCTTGGAAAATTCCAGTTTAGCGGTTAACAAGTCTTATTGACCATACGAATGGCAGACTTTATGAACCTTGCAGTACTGCATATTGCATCCAAGACCTCACACATGCTAGGGTAAGTGCTCTACCACTGAGATACAGCCCAAGCCATTCACAGATCTTATTTTAAAAAAATCCCTTAGTGTAGCAAATTTGTTTTTATATAATTTTTGCTTTAACTTACAGCAAAACATGTAATAACATCATTTTCATCAAACTTCTCTCCATAATCTTCTGTCTCACAGTTGCATGTTTTTATTCCTTTTAGAGAATACCCATAAGAAAATTCTTCTTCACCTAAGAAATTAAGTTCCATAGTCAGTGTTTGTCTGTATAGTCTCGGGGTCATGAGCCCAGGGGAATTCTTCCTTCTATACCCCACAGCCCTATTTATTCCTTATTTTGAAACAGGTTATAAATTGCTGAGGATCTAAATAGTAGCAGAGGCTAGCTGTGAACCTGTAATAATCCTGTCTCAGCCTCCCAAGTACTTGGGTTACAAGTGTATGCCACCACTCCTTTTGTGTGTGTGGTACTGGGAATGGAACACAGGGGCCTTCTACCTCCGGCCTACACTCCCAGACCTATTTTATATTTTATTTGGAAACAGGGTCTCTTAAGCCAGCTAAGGCTGGCTTCGAACCTGCGCGATCCTCCTGTCTCAGCCTCCCAAACGTGGGGACAAGCATGCACCACCACGCCCGGCTAAGTCAATGCTTTAAATAGTTCAAAGGACCCATCTATTTCATTTTTAGTATTTTAAGGTGTAGCGTGCATATAGCCATAAGTATTTTTTGGTACTGGGGATTGTACCTCCAAGATACAACTGTAATTCCCCAAACTTTGATTCTGAAACAAGATTTTGCTAACTCACTAAGGCTGGCCTCACACCTGAGATCTTCCTGTCTCTGCCTCCCCAAATACTGGAATTTACAGGTGTGTGCCACCACATCAGGCTAATAATCTTTGACTCGTCTATCTTTATACCAGATATAGAAAATGATAGAGCTAGCAGCCAGGTGTGGTGGCTCACACTTTTAATTCCAGTACTTGGGAGACTGAGACATGAGGATCACAGGTTTGTAGCCAGCCTCAGCAACTTAGTGAAAACCCAGTTTCAAAATGAAGAATAAAATATAGGGCTGGGGAGTGTACCTCAGAGATAGAATGCGCCCGGGGTTACATCCCCAGTACTGCCTTTAAAAAAAAAAAAAAAAGAAAGAAACAGGAAGAACAAAATCTAATATTTAATTATGCCTACTTCATGCTAGTATTACTCATTTGTAAAATATTAACAGTGGAAAAAAAGAGAATCAGAATGCCTAAGGATAGTTCAAATATTGAAATCAGACCCTAAAACATTACTAAGACCATGGTACTCAAATAGAAACTTTACCAAGCAACATCCCACTTGTTGTAAGTGACCAGCCAATTCGAACTTCATGTATGTCAATATCTTTTGTATATAAATGCCTTACTGGGATCTTCTCTGTTACCTGGAAGTTAAATCATTGAATAGTTAACTGCAAATCAAGGAAGGTATACCCTTAAAACTCTTTATTTCTGAACTACACCCCAGCCCTATTTTTTATTCTTTATTTTGAAACAGGATCTGAGGCTGTCCACCAACAGAGATCCTGTTGTCTCAGTCTCCCAAATACTGGGATTACAAGTGTGCACCACCATGCCCAGCTCAAAAGAACATTAATTTTGTTATTTTCTCAATTCTGTCATCCTTAATATGTTTAAAAATTCCTTGGTGGCCTTCAAGGACATAACAAGTTCTTAAAAAAACCACAAAATCACATTACCTTCATTTCAAAACAGACTTTGCCTTTTGATACACCATAAGATGCCCTTCCTCCAGCCCAGAGAAAGGCAAAGCTCTCCATAGTAAGGGAAGAAGCACTGAGGCGGTCTCTGGATATTTTAAAATGTAGATCACAATTATCTGTAATTATATCAAATACTGTTATTTTTAACAAACCAATGTTGAATATTTCTGCTATGTAAACAAAACTTGGTTATTAATGTTTTGCACATACTTTAATGCTGCATGTAACATTGCTCATATCATGCTGATGTTCTAGAATTCGGCTTAAGCCCCACTCCCACCAATTAAGTCACTTTTGTCCACTTGAACTACCTATTAAACTAGCCAAGTTTTAGTGTGTGCTTTAAGTATGTAAAATAATGGAGACAAAGTGACAATACATACCTGCTCTGCTCTTTACCTTGATTTAGAGGCAAGCAGTAGAGGATAACGGGAAATCAAAGTGAAGCATGCCAGAACCAGGTAGAATTAACCAATGCCACAATAAAATTGAAGGGAAAAGTTGACTAAGTATTTTAAAATAGAAATATGAGCTGTTGGATCCTGTGCACTTTGTCACTTAACATCAGGATTCTAGGTCCTAAATTCCTTCCCGTATCTTCTGAATCAGCCTTAACCTATGTACGTGGTCATTAGAGCTTAGAACATTTAGGTGTCCTTTATAATAACTAGGATTAACCACTTCCCGGATTATTCAAATCCAAAGCGTCTTTAACCTTTGGGTCACTAGCTCATTAACATGTATTTTCTCAGGGTTCTCACTTGACAAAGCTATCAAATGAGTAAGCTGTGTTCTTTGATGAAAATTAAACCTACAGTTTTTGCTTCTCCTTAAATAAGCTTTAATTCAATACCTGACATAAATATATATGTATGAATTCTGGACTTACCAAGTTTTGTTTCAACACATCACCACACCCAACAAATCGGCATTTTTAGGTGATATGTACTAAAAACCTACTTCCTAACAGAGAATTTGCCTTCTTTAATCACTGCTTTAGCACCCTGCCACTTCCTAGCAATTTTACATGTAAACCAATGAACTAAATAAAATCTTCAACTATCTTTCCATTCCCCCCAAGAAGACCCAACTATCAACTACTTCTAAAAAATACTAAGAAATGAAGTTTTACATTTACAATCCTGTCCATTTTGTACAAGGAAACATGAGGATCTAAGCTCCAACTCCTCGCATCAAATAGCAGGTTAACATCTTACCTACCGTTTTCTAAGTATTTATGTCTACCCTTTGTCCCATTCATCTCACATTTAGAAGAGTTGTGCTCAAACACTCAACCAAGGTTAATACTTTCATGGTTCAAAAGGTAGAAGCCTGACAGCCAAGGCCCACTTAAGAGGTTTGCAATACTTCCTCATACTCAATTGCAACCCAACTGGGTAAAGTAGTATTTACAGCGCTGCCATTGATACCATTCGCTGCTGAAGAAAGCTAGTGGCTCAGTGATAGCCCACTGCTGCTGCCCCAGGTCTTTGGAAGATATCAACTTATGTTAAAGCAGCAGCTACTGAACTGGAATTGAGAACAGAAGAGCAGTTATTGAAATAGTATTACAATCTTGTAGAATAGGGAAATATACTGGTGTGCCAATGGGAAAAACCATTAAAAATATTTAACTATTCCAAATAGCTTAATTCCACACAAAAAAGAAATGACTGCATTGCAGAACAGAAGCCTTTTCGTTAAGGGCAAATGATAGGCAGAGTTTTATCGTTTTACATGTTTGTTAGTCAAACGTTGGCATTCACTTTACATCCCTAAGAACAAATTTCAGATCATAAAAATATCAGTGCTAGACCCAATAAAATTATGAATGCAACTCAAGCAATACTAAATATTAACGATCAGAGTCTGAATATAAGCCATTATCTCCCTGCCTTTAAAAGACACCATCCTAAGTTTTCTAACGTTTTGGAACCAAAAACACCACTGCCTTTGCTAACAGAAAAAGGGGGAGAACCAGCTTCACTTACAAGTATCAAGACAAACCACCGTGTCATCGAAGTGTTCGTCTTCTTCTTCAACAGGTGGCTGAGGAGACTTGGCTCTGAAAGACAGAATTGTCTCCTGATATAGCTTCTCCCATCAACGCAGAAAGAACGGTAACAAAACTAGGTTAGCATCCTGTACCTGCTGTACTTGTTTTCTTCAATGTACTCAAAATACCCTCGGCCATGATCTTCTCGAGGTCTCTTAACGCCTCTCTTTTTATCTCCGCCTTTCTGTTCTGTTTTGCCGTCTCCTATAACACAAGACGACCCTTTTAAGAGGCCACGGCACGAAACCACGAAAATATAAAAAACGCAACCAACCAAAAAGTCCCCACCACCTTTTCGGGTTCGAGGCTCAGAAAAGCTCTCCAGCCTGTTAGTTTAGTCTTTTGAACCAAGGAACCAAAAATCGATTCGAACAATCAATCAGGATTAAGTCGGACTCGAAGTAGTGACGCAGCCCAAAGACCTTGCTAATTTTGCCCCGCCACTCGACGGTTCCAGAAAAAGCGCGGCTGCGGCCCGGAGCCCACGTGCACGCCGCCGAGGGTTCAGGAAGGGAGGGGCCGCGCGGCGCCCGCCCTCCCCTCCCCCACCGCCCGCGCGCCCCGCCGCCGCCGCATTGTACTGATCTTCCGCCCGCTCCGCGCGCCCGGCTCCTCCCGCCGGAAGTGACGTCACGCCGAGCCCCTGCGCTCCTTGCACAATACCGCGGCGCCGAGCCGCCAAAGCGCGCCCGCCCGGCCGCGGCCTCCCCTCCCCCCGACATGTGCCGCCGCGCGCGCGAGCGCCGCCCGCCCCTCCCCCTCCCCCGCGGGGCTCCGGCGGGCTGGGGCACGGTCCCCGCCCGCGCAACGACCACGCAGCACTCACCCGCCGCCGGAGCCCCGGGGCGACCGCCGCCTCCGCCGCCTTCCGCCTTCTTCTTACCTCCCGCCTGCTGCTGGCCCTGCCTCGCCCCGGGCGGCGCCACCGTCACCGCGAACAGCGAGGTGGGGCCGCTGCTCTTGCCCGCCGCCTCCTTGGCGGCCCCGCGCTGCGGCGGCGGCGGCTGCGGCGTGGCCGGCGGTTGGGCCTGCTGCTCCCCGTGCCCGTTCTCGTCGCCCGCGCCCTCCTCCTCGTCGCCGAGCTCGTCCTCCCCCTCCTGGAAGCCCTGGTCGTCGCCGTTCTCGTCCTCCGAGCCGGCCTCCTCCTCCTCCATGGCGCCCGCGTCGGCCGCCCCCGCGGCGCCGTTCTCCTCCCCGAGCTCCATCTGGTCGCCGTCCAGCGCGGCGATGCCCTCCTCCTCCTCCTCCTCCTCCTCGTCGCCGCCCGCCGCCGCCTCGGGCTCGAGGCCGGCCCCCGCGCGCCCCGCCGCGTCCCCGCCCAGGTCGAGGCTGCCGTTCCCGGGCTCGGCGGCGGGCCGGCCGCCCGCCTCCTCGTCCAGCGCGGCCTGGAGCCGGTCCATGAGCTCGGCCTTGAGGCCCTTGTCGGACAGGCGCCGCTTCTTGAGCTCCTCCTTCAGCTCCGACACCTTGAGCTTCTTCACATTAACGGGCGACGAACTCATGGTGAGGCCCGCTTCCCCGCGCTCTGGCTCGACCTCGCTCGCTGCTGGCCGGGCGGCGGCTGCGGCTGGAGATGGCTGCGTGCTGCAGAGCGGACCCGCCTGCGCTCGCACGGCGCCAATTCCTTTCACCGAGTTCGCGAGGGAGACGCGGAGACTCGCCTGGCGCGAGCGAGCACGCAACGTCCTCTCGCCGGGGCGGCGCCGCGCACGTAATATAGCGGCCCCGCCCCCGGCGTGACGGCGGCTGCGCGGGCCCGCGGGAGCGCGCACGCGCGCGGCCCCGCCCCGCCCGGCCCTGCGCGGCCGCCCTCCCGCCCCGCGGCCCGCCGCGCCCGCGCGTCCGCGGCCGAGGCCGCCGGGGCCCAGACGCCTGCGGTCCGCGGCTTGGCGTTTCAGCCCGCGCCCTCCTCCTTCCCTTCCATCTTAGATCGGCCTTCTTGTGCGTTTCTGCAGCTCGTTAAATCTCGCTCGAGAGCCCACTTTTGACCTGTAGAGCGCGAACGGGCCGCGAGCGCCGGCGGGGAGTCGCCGGCCTGAGGCCCGCTGTGGTCCTCGCCAGCCCGGCCTCGCGTCGGGGTGCGGGGAAGGCGCGGGCACCGCCGGCCTTTGTCTGCAGCGGCCCGGGCCGCCGAGCTCCCGACGGCCGCGGAGCCAGCTTCCACCCACCACAACCAAACCTCCCTGAGACTCACTCTTCCGGCTTTGGACCCGCTCAGGAGGCGGCAGCCCACAGGAGGGTGAAGCCCAGCTACATCGGGCACTCCATTCTCTCCCTGTTCTTGTAGAAATGCTCTTGACCAAAACAGGCCGAAACCCTAAAAGCTCACGAAAATAAAAGGCTGCGATTTAGTTTAAAAAAAATGTATCGCTCTCAAAACGAAATTCACTATTATATTTGACAAGTTTAAGCTTTCTCCTTAATAAATAAACGGCGTGCTGTGTTCTTAAAGTTTAAGGTAAGGGTGCCTTGATTTTTATTTGTGATGGAGGTTAACCTGTAACCCTCAGAGAATCTGCTCAGTGACTAGCCAGTTGCTCTCGCAGGCACCATAATACCATATCCCACTCTCATTGGAAATCGCAAGTATAGAAATGTCAAACTTCTCCCATTGGCTGATAGGATTTAGCTGATTTTGGGGAGTGGAGGTACTGGAATTGAACTCGAAGACATTCCACTTCTGAGCTACATCCCCAACCCTATTTTATATTATTTTATTTTTTGCGGGTCTGGGGATGGAACCCAAGGTCTTTTGTTTTGGCCTCCGAGCTGCACCGCCTGCCCTATTTTTTATTCTTTATTTTGAAGCCGGGTCTCACTGAGTTGCAGAGGGTCTCACTAAGTACCTGAGGCTGTCCGCGAACCAGGTCTCAGCCTCCGGAATGCTGGGATTACAAGCGTGCGCCACCACGACCGGCTTTTAATTTTTATTTTGAAACAGGGACTTGATAAATTTCTGAGGAACTCGCTAAATTGCTGAGGCTGCCTTCAAACCTGCAATCCTTCTGTCTCAGCCTCCCACGTACTGGGATTGCAGGCATGTGCCACGTCCAGCAAAAAACTAAAATAAAATATATTAGTCAATTAAATCAGCCTGGCAGCACAGCTGTAATCCCAGTATTTGGGAGGCAGAAACAAGATGATTGCAAGTTGGAGGCCAGACTCAGCAATTTAGTGAGGCCTCCCACAATTTAGAAGCTGTTTCAAAAATAAAATAGGGCTGAGGGTATAACTCAGAAGTAGAATGCCTCTGGGTTCAAATTCCCCTTGCCCCCCCCCCCGCACCCCCCCCACATCCTTGTGAGGGATTAATGTGTTCAAAGACCAAGTAATCCAGGTGTGCTGGTGCAAGCCTGTGATCCCAGTACTTGAGAGGCTGAGACAGGAGGATCACAAGTTCGAAGTCAGACTCCGCACCTTAGGCCCTTTACAACTTAGACCCTATTTCCAAATAAAAAATAAAATAGGACTAGGGCGTGTAGCTTGGAGGTAGATGACCCCTTGGGTTCTACCCCCAGTACCACACACACACACACACACACACAAAGATAAGCCCTCAATGAATCAGAGTTAAATATAATTATTATGATTGTTCTTTAAATGTACAAGTATGGAGCCGGGTGTGGTGGCACAGGCTTGTAATCCCCAGACTTGGGAGGCTGAGACAGGAGGATCATGCAGGTTCGAAGCCAGCCTCAGCTACTTAGGCTTTCAGCAACTTAGTGAGACAAATAAAATATTTTTTTAAAAAATAGGTCAAGCCGGGCGTGGTGGCGCACGCTTGTAATCCCCGCGCTTGGGAGGCAGAGACAGGAGGATCGTGCAGGTTCGAAGCCAGCCACGCGCGCTGGCTTAGGAGACCCTGTTTCCAAATAAAAATATAAAAATAGGTCTGGGAGTGTAGCCCAGAGGTAGAAGGGCTTCCAGGAACCCCAGTACCAAAAAAAAAAAAAAAAAAAAAAAAATCAAGCCGGGCGTGGTGGCGCACGCTTGTAATCCCCGCGCTTGGGAGGCTGAGACAAGAGGATGGCACAGGTTCAAAGCCAGCCTCAGCTACTTAGTGAGGCTCTCAGCAACTTAGTGAGACCCTGTTTCCAAATAAAATATAAAATGGGTCTGGGAGTATAGCCCGGAGGTAGAAAGCCTCTGGGTTCCACCCCCAGTACCACCAAAATAAAAAATAAATAAAAAATAGGTCAGAGTATAGTCTAGAGGTAGAAAGCCTCTGGGCTCCACTCCCAGTACCACAAAAAATAAATAAATAATAAAATGTACAAGTGTCCTTAGACATTACATTTTTAAATATAAGTGACATGAAAACATTTTTCACTTAGCTGGATAAAAAAATGAAACTACAAAAACAAAGTTCACACCAGCCATGGTAGCACAGGTTTGTAATCCCAAATACTTGGGAGACTGAGAAGAATCATGGATTCCAGGCTAGCCTCAGCAATTTAGTGAAAACGTGTTTTAAAATTAAAAAAAAAAAAGCCGGGCATGGCACGCTTGTGATCCTGGCGCTTGGAAGGCGGAGACAGGAGGATCGTGCTGGTTCGGAGACAGCCTTGCTGGCTTAAGAGACCCTGTTTCCAAATAAAAATATAAAATAGGTCTGGGAGTGTAGCCCAGAGGTAGAAGGGCTTCCAGGAACCCCAGTACCACAAAAAAAAAAAAAAAAAAAAAAAAAAAAAAAAATGTCTGAGAGTGTAGATCAGAGGTAGAATGCCCCCTGGGTTCCATCCCCAGTATTGCAAAACAACAACAAAAATAAAAAATCAGAAGTTGAAGCTTCAGTTTCTTAATCTGCTTCTGCTTCTTAGCCAGGGTGATGGTTTACACATGTAATCTCAGTATTTGAGAGGCTGAGACTGGAACAGCAATGGCTCCAGGCCAGCCTCAACAACTTAATCCGCCTTTGTTTCACTGTACCCATTCTACCCTTGCAAGTCTATAACCCATTCACACTGAATACCAGTCAAATGCTGGGTGTGGTGGCACATGCCTGGAATCCCAGTACTTGGGAGGCTGAGACAGAAGGATGACAGCTTTGAGGCCAGCCTCAACAATTTAGGAGCCGGGCGTGGTAGCTCATGCTTATAATCCCAGCATTCGGAGGCTGAGGCAAGAGGATCGTGGTTCGCGGACAGCTTCAGCTACTTAGCAAGGTCCTTTGCAACTTAGTGAGACCCGATTTCAAAATAAAGAATAAAAAATAAGGCAGGGTGTAGCTCAGAGGTAGAATGCCCCTGGGTTCCATCCCCAGACCCACAAAAGAAAAACAAAAAATTTAGGGAGGACTTCAACAGCTTAGTGAGACCCTGGGTTTTTTTGTTGTTTTTTGTTTTTTAATTTGGAAACAGGGTCTCACTAATTTGCTGAAAGCCTCACTAAATAGCTGAGGCTGGCTTCGAACCCGTATGATCCTCCTGTCTCCGCCTCACAAGCGCTGGAATTACGAGCTTGTGCCACCATGTCCGGCTGTGAGACCCTGTTTTTAAAAAAAAAAAAAAAATTAGCCGGGCGTGGTGGCACACACTTGTATTCCCTGCGCTTGGGAGGCGGAGACAGGAGGATGGCGCAGGTTCAAAGCCAGCTGCGTGTGCTGGTTTAAGAGACCCTATTTCCAAATAAAAAAGTATAAAAATAGGTCTGGGAGTGTAGCCCGGAGATAGAAGGGTTTCCAGAAACCCCAGTACCACCAAGAAAAAAATAAATTAATTTAATTAAATTAAAAAAATAAAAATTAAATAGGCAGGGAGCCAGGTGTGGCATATGCTGTAATCCTAGCACTTGGGAGGCGGAGACAGGAGAATTGCAGGTTTGAGGAACGCCTCAGCAAGTACTGAGTTTCTCATCAACCAGGACCTTGCTTAAAAAAAAAAAAAAATAGGACTGTGGGTGTAGCTCAGAGGTAGAATACCCCTGGGTTCAATTACCAGAACCAAAAAACAAACAAACAAACAAAACCAAACTCAGGTAGGGGGAGTACACAAACATATAATCACTAACACATTATCAGTGTGGTTGAGCCAGGCATGATGGTAGGTACAGACCTGTAGTGCTAGAACTTGGGAGGCTGCAAGAGGAGGGTCACAGACAGGGCTGAGGGTGTAGCTCAGAAGTAGAATGCCCCCGGGTTCCATTCCCAGCACTACAAAAAAGAAAAATAGGCTGGGTGGGGAGGCACATGCTTGTAATCCTACTGCTTAGGAGGCTGAGACAGGAGGACCCCAGGTTTGCGGCCAGCCTCAGCTACTTAGGGAGATCCTCTACCACTTAGTGAGACACTGTTTCCAAACAACAAAAAGCCAGCCTGGTGGTGCACGGATGTGCCTGTAACCCCAGGACTTGGGAGGCTGAACAGGAGGATCACAGCTTCCCTGCAGCCTCAGCTACTCAGTGAGGCCTTCTGCAACATAGTGAGACCCTGTTTCAAAATAAAGAATAAAAAATAGGGCTGGGGTATAGCTTGGAGGTAGAATGCCCCTGGGTCCCATCCCTAGTACAGAAAGAAGGAAGGAAGGAAGGAAGGAAGGAAGGAAGGAGAAAAAGAAAGAAAGAAAAAAAGAAAGAAAGGAAGGAAGGAAGGAAGGAAGGAAGGAAGGAAGGAAGGAAGGAAGGAAGGGCTGGCTGTGGGTGTAGTTCAAAGGTAGAGTACCACTGGGTTTGCCAGGCATGTTGGCACATGCTTATAATCTCACTATCTGAAAGGCTGAGACAGAATCACAGGTTTGCGAGCAGCCTTAGCTACTTAGTGATGCCCTCTGGAACTTTGTGAGACCCTGTTTCAAAATAATAAATAAGCTGGGCATGGTAGAAAAAATAGGGTTGGAGGTGTAGCTCAGAGGTAGAATGTCCCTGGGTTCAATCCCTGCTACATCAAAAAAACAAAAACAAAAAACAACAACAACAACAACAAAGCCAGGCCTGGGGGCGCATGCTTGTAATCCCAGTGCTTGGGAGGCTGAGACAGGAGGATCGCACAGGTTCAAAGCCAGCCTCAGATATTTAGTGAGGCTCTCAGCTACTTAGTGAGACCCTGTTTCCAAATAAAATATAAAAATAGGTCTGGGAGGATAGCCCAGAGGTAGAAAGGCCCTGGGTTCCACCCCCAGCCCAGTACCATAAAAAAAAACAACAACAACATACAAACCAACAAGAACAACAAAAACACTGGATTCGACCCTCCAGTACCACTATAAAATAAAATAAATAAAATTCTACCCCTGAGTGCATTTGCAGATGCTGTTACTACTACCTGAAGTGACCTTCCCTCTCTCAGTCCAGCCCACTCATTTACTATTTGTTTACCTATCTATCTATTTATTTATGGTGCTGGGGATTGAACCCAGGGGCATTCTCCCTCCAAGCTACAACCCCAGCTCTTTTTATTTTGTTTTTGGAAAGAGGGTCTTTACTAACTTGCAGAGGGCCTAAGAAGCTGAGGCTGGCTGTGAACCTGTGATCCTCTTGTCTCTGTCTCCCAAGTACTGGGATTACAAGCATATTCCCACATGCCCAACTTAATTTAAATCTAAATAACTATATGTGGTAGAGTGTTGTGACTCAGGCCTGTAATCCTGGTACTTGGAGGATAAGATAGGAGATCACAGGTTTGCAGCCAGCCTCAGAAACTTAGCAAGGCCTCCACAATTTAGTGAGGACTTGTTTCAAAATAAAAAATAAAATAAAATAGGGCTGTGGGTGTAGCTTAGAGGTAGAATGCCCCTAAATTCAACCACCAGTACCAAAAAGCAAACAAGCAAACACTAGGTGGGGGCAGTGCCCAAACATATAATCACTGACAGAGTAACAGTATAATTGAGCCAGGTGTGGTGGTACACACCTGTAGTGCTAGGACTCAGGAGGTGGGAGGCTGAGACAGGAGGATCACAGGTTCGAGGACAGCCCAGCAAGTAGTGAGACTCTCATTAACCTAGTGAGACCCTGTTTCAAAATAAAAATAAAATAGGACTGAGGGTGTAGCTAGAGGTAGAATGCCTCTGGTTCAACCCCCAGTTCTGCAAAAAAAAGGAAAAAATAGGGCTGGGAGTGTAGCTCAGAGGTAGAATGCCCCCAGGACCGAGTCTGACAGTTTCTTTTCTGTGGCGTCCGGTGTCACCTCGTGTCACCTGGGGCTGCTCAGTGCCCAGCGCCGGCGGCACTCCAGCTGGAAGGTGCTGTGGGCTGCTACGGGTGCATCATGGACCTTCACTTGGTCCTTTACCACGGACATACCCGGGATCCCAGGGGTCCCATGGCAGGCGAGTTTGCAGCAAATTCTCAAATTGTGATGGCTAATATCACCTAGGCGAGCTAATTAAGCACTCTGTAAACAGAATTTATGCCGATCCAGAAGGAACCGAGGGAATTTACCTCCCTGCCCCTGGGGAAGACATGAAGACATGAGGGAACACGTAGCGAGAGAAGGCAGTCAGGTGGTAGGCTTGCGCTCCGCCTGGCAGACTCAGTGTGCCCCCCCTCCCTCCCTCCCTCCCCACCCCCCCATCCTGGGGGTTGAATCCAAGGGCATTCTACCTCAGAGCTATAACCCTAACCTAGTTTTATTTAATTTTTTATTTAAATTTTATTATTTATATTATTATTATTATTATTATTATTATTATTATTATTATTTTGGTGGTACTGGGCTTCCTGGAAACCCTTCTACCTCCAGGCTACACTCCAGACCTATTTTATATTTTTATTTGGAAAAAGGGTCTCTTAAACCTGCGAAGCTGGCTTTGAACCAGAGCGATCCTCCTGTCTCTGCCTCCCAAGTGCGGGGATTACAAGCGTGCGCCACCACGCCCGGCTAACCCTAACCTAGTTTTATATTTATTTTGAGACAGGCTCTCACTCGGCTGCTGAGAGCCTCACTACTTGATGAGGCTGGCAGTGAATGTGCAATCCTCCTGTCTCAACCTCCCAAGTCCTGGGATTACAGGTCTGTACCATCAGGCCTGGCTCCCAGCCCGTGTGTGTGTGTGTGTGTGTGTGTGTGTGTGTGTGTGTGTGTGTGTAAGCGCACGTGGTGCTGGGGATTGAACTCAGAGGCATTCTACCTTCAAGTTACACCCCCAGCCCGATTTTTTTATTCTTTTTCTTTTCTTTTTTTTTTTTTTTTTTTGCGGGTTTGGGGGTGGAACCCAGGGGCATTCAAACTCTGAGCTACACCTCCTGCCCTATTTTTTATTCTTTATTTTGAAACCTAGTCTCACTGAGTTGCAGAGGGCCTCACTAAGTAGCTGAGGCTGTCCACACACCACAGTCCTCCAGTCTCAGCCTCCTGAATGCTGGGATTACAAGCATGCGCCCCCATGCCCGGCTTCTTTTTTTTTTTTTTTTGCGGTACTGGGGGTGGAACCCAGGGGCATTCTACTTCCAAGCTACACCCTCAGCCTTATTTCTTTATATTCCTTGTGTGTGTGTGTGTGTGTGTGTGTGTGTGGTACTGGGGGGTGGAACCCAGAGGCTTTTCTACCTCTGGGCTATACTCTCAGACCTATTTTTATACTTTATTTTGAAACAGGGTCTTACTAACTTGCAGAAGGCCTCACTAAGTAGCTGAGGGTGTCCACGAACCGCGATCCTCCTGTCTTAGCTTCCTAAATGCTGGGATTAAAATCGTGCGCCACCACACCCGGCTTATTCTATTTATTTATTTATTTATTTAGCAGTACTTGGGTTGGAACTCAGGGGCTTTTCTACCTCCGAGCTACACCCCTAGCCCTATTTTATACTTTATTTGGAAACAGGGTCTCACTAAGTTGCTGAGAGCCTCACTAAGTAGCTGAGGCTGGCTTCGAACCTGTGAAATCCCCCAGTCTCAGCCTCCCAAGCGCGGGGATTACAAGTGTGGGCCACCACGCCCGGCTTTTTTTTTAGACAGGATCTCACCAAAGTTTTAAGGGCCTCACTAAGTAGCTGAGGCTGACCACAAACCTGGATCTTCCTGTCTCAGCCTCCAAGTACTGGAATCATAAGCATGAGCCACCACACCCAGTTCTATTTCCAGCCCTTTTAAAAATTTTTTTATTTTGACCCCAATGTAGTGGCCCATGCCTGTAATCCCAGGTTCTAGGACAGTCTCAGCAAATAGTGAGACTTATCAACCTAGTGAGATCCTGTTTCCAAATAAAAAATAAAACGGGAGTGAAGATGTAGCTCAAAGATAGACTGTTTTTTGAAACAGTGTGTCTCACTAAATTGCAAAGGGTCTTGCTAAATTTTAGCATCCTAAAAACTGTGATTACAAAGGTGTGACACCATACCTGGCTCTTCTCCCCATTCTAATTCATTCATTCATTCTTTCTTTCTTTCCTTCTTTCTTTCTTCTTTTTGTGGTACTGTAGATGGAATTAGGGGCATTCTACATCTCAGCTACACCCCTGTCCCCAACCATTTTTTATTTTTGTTTCAAAACAGAGTCTCACTCGGTTACTAAGAGTCTCACTGTGTTGCTGAGGCTGTCTTTGACCCTGGGATCCTTGTTCTAGCCTCCCAAGTACTGGGATAACAGGTGTGTGCCACCATGCCTGTCTCCATTCTAATTTTTAAATTCCTATTTGGTGCTGACTAGAGTACCTGGATCAGTCCTTTAGTATTAAAACCTTTTTCTCTTTTGTTGCCCTTTTTATGTTATGGGAATTGTCTCGTTTATTTATTTTTATTTTATTATTATTATTTATTATTATTATTATTATTATTATTATTATTATTTGGTGGTACTGGGGTTCCTGGAAACCCTTCTATCTCCAGGCTACACTCCCAGACCTATTTTTATAGTTTTTTATTTGGAAACAGGGTCTATTAAGCCAGCACGGCTGGTTCGAACCCGCACGATCCTCCTGTCTCCGCTTCCCAAGCGCTGGGATTACAAGCGTGTGCCACCACGCACGGCAGCCCACTTTTGTTATCTCAGTATTTGGGAGGCTGAGAAAGAAGATCCCAGGTTTGCGGCCAGCCTCAGTTTCTTAATGAGGGTCTCTGAAATTTATGAGACCCTGTTTCAAAATAAAGAATGTAAAATTAGGGCTGAGGAGCCAGGCTGGTGGCGCATGGTGCATAAAACTGTATTGGGGATGTAGCTCAAAGATTGACTGCCTCTTGGTTCAATACCCATTATCACCAAAAAAAAAAAGGTTTTTTTTGAAACAGTGTCTCACTAAATTGCAGAGGGTCTTGCTAAATTTCAGCCTTATAATCTCAGCATTTGGGAGGCTGAGACCAGAGAATCATGGTTCATGGCCAGCTTCAGCTATTTAGTGAGGTTCTAACTCAATGAGACTCCGTTTCAAAATGAAGAATAAAGTCAGACATGGTGGCACACGCTTGTAATTCCAGTACTTGGGAAGAATCTCAGGTTTGGAGCTGTTACAGCTTAAATGGTGGGGGTTAGCTGGGCGTGGGGGCGCACACTTGTAATCCCCGCGCTTGGGAGGCTGAGACGGGAGGATCGCACAGATTCGAAGCCAGCCTCAGCTGGTTTAAGAGACTCTGTTTCCAAATAAAATATAAAATAGGTCTGGGAGTGTATCCTGGAGGTAGAAAGCCTCTGGGTTCCATCCCCAGTACCACCAAAAAAAAAATAATAATAATAATAATAATAATTGTGGGGGTTCTTTTTCTTATTTAACTAAAGTTTGTTGAATAGAAAAAACTAATAGGCAGCTCAGTGCAGGTTTAACAAGTCTTTATTACAAAATCAGTAGGAAATTGAGAAGAGAAAGAAAAGCAGGGTGCTGACCTGCACGCTGGAGAGCCCAAAAATGGAACTCTGGCCCCTTTTTGGAACCCCAACCTTTAAGTAAATTTTGTATTGGTATCTTCCACATCAGCGTTACCAAGGCAATGAGTTAGTTACTTATTCCTTAGCCAGGTGGTGCCTCTTTGACTCGGGACAGTGCACGTACTAAGTGCAAGGCAAGAATCTACCTGGCCCTCGGCTCTATTGTATTGGGCAGTATTGGTTGCTCATCGACTAGGGTGTTTTAAAACCACACACAAGTTTACCTTTCCTATACCCAGGCCAGGTTACAGAGGAGAGGCCCTGATGGCCTCTGTATAGTTTTAGGGCTAAAGGCTTCAATATACTCTGAGGTTTTTACTATCGGTTAATCATTAGAACGAAGGGCAAAGACAGAGGGGAACTCTGCATGGTAACAGCTGCTGCCCCCTCGCTGCCTGAGTGCTGCACAGCACCTAGGCTCTGAATACTTTTTACATTTTGGGAATTAATAACAGCAATTTTCAGATACCGGCACAGAAGCCAGCATCAGCTACTTAGTGAGGCTCTCAGCAACTATGTGAGACCCTGTTTCCAAATAAAATATAAAATAGGTCTGGGAGTATAGCCCAGAGGTAGAAAGCCTCTGGGTTCCACCCCCAGTACCACGAAAAATAAAATAAAATAAAAAACAAAGCAAAAAATTCTGTCATTTTATCTTCTCTGAACATACCAATTTCATTGATTTCTGCAAGTTTTTTTTATCCATTTTCTTCATTGCCTTCACTTTCTTCAGTATTTCAGAGCTGGGCGTGGTGGCACACCCTACTAATTCCAGTATTTGGGAGGCTGAGACAGGAAGATCTGGGTTCGCAGCCAGCTTCAGCTGCTTAATGAGGTTCTTTGCAACTCAGTGAGACTCTGTTTCAAAATAAAGAATAAAAAATAGGGCTGGGGAATGTAGATCAGAAATAGAATGTACCTGGGTTCCATCTCCAGTACCACACACAGACACACACACACACACACACACTAAAAAATAGGGCTGGTGGTGTAGCTCAGAGGTAGAATGTCCCTGAGTTTACTCCCCAGTACTGCCACTAATCCTATTACTGGGAGGCTGAGAAAAGAGGATCACAGGTTTGAGGACAGCCTCATCAAGTAGTGAGACTCTCAGCAACCTAGTAAGACCCTATTTCAAAATAAAAATAAAAAATAGGGCTGAGAGTGTAGCTGTGGGGTGAAATGCCCCTGAGTTCCATTCCATCCCTAGTATTAAAAAAAAAAAAAAAAGCCAGGCATGGTGGCTCACGCTTGTAATCCCCACGCTTGGGAGGCTGAGACAGGAGGATCGCACAGGTTTGAAGCCAGCCTCAGCTACTTAGTGAGGCTCTCAGCAACTTAGTGAGACCCTGTTTCCAAAAAAAAAAAAAAAGCATCTGGGAGTATAGCCCAGAGGTAGAAAGCCTCTGGGTTCCACCCCCAGTACCACCAAAAAAAAAAAAAAGACTCATTCTACTGAGGTGCGGTGGGGCTGTCGCAGGCCCTGAGGGTGGCCCCTGGGAACAGGGTGAGCGGATCCAGGTACACGGTCACACAGCTCCTGCTTGCCCTCAGCGATCCGGAATGTTAGTTGCCCCTGAGTCTGAATTTCTATAGTTAACTGCTCCAGGGACCAAGCTCTGGATCCCTGGGCCGAGGCAGGACAGGGGTGGTGGAGGGGTAGGAGTTTTCTCCTGGCTTTGAGGAGACGGGAGGACGGGAGGTGGCCAGAAATCTCACACACGCCCAGCCAGGGCCATCCCAGCCACGCAGCAGGGCAGGCCCCCTAGGCCTTCCAGGGCTCCAGATACCCCAGCCTCCTCTCCCTGGTGCTGCTAACTCCTCTGGGAAGTGCCTGCTTCCTCTGATTTCTGCAGTCACAAAGCAGATGGCTACCTCTCATCCACTCTTCTGTCTTTTCCTGTTTTGTTTAACCAATTTCATTTGTTCTTTTCTGCTATTTTATTTTATTTCGGTATTGGGGATTGAACCCAGAGGCATTCTAACTCCGAGCTACACTGGCAGCCCTTTTAAACAGGGTGTCACTAAGTTGCTAAGGGCCTTACTACTTGCTGAGGCTGGCCTCTAATCTGCAACCCTCCTGTCTCGGCCTCCCAAGGACTGGGATTACAGGTATGTAGCACCACGCCCGGCATCTGGTTAGATTTTTCTATTGTGATTTTCCTCTTGCTTCTTTCCCTCACCCCCATGCTGGCCTTGAAGTCTTGGGCTCAAGCAATCTTTCCTCAGCCTACTGAGTGGCCGGGACAACAGGTGGCCACCATAACCAGCCCCTTCTTCCTTCTTTTGACAAAATGAACATTTCAGTGATGCAAGCCATCTATCTAGCAATAATCCTCTCTCTCTCTCTCTCTCTTTTTTTTTTTTTTTTTTTTTTTTTGGTGGTACTGGGGTTCCTGGAAGCCCTTCTACCTCCGGGCTCCACTCTCAGACCCATTTTTACATTTTTATTTGGAAACAGGGTCTCCTAAGCCAGCGCGCGCGGCTGGCTTCGAACCTGCGCGATCCTCCTGACTCTGCCTCCCAAGCGCGGGGATTACAAGCGTGCGCCACCACGCCCGGCACAATCCTCTATCTCTTAACCAAGATGAAGCCAGGTGTACTGGCTCATATCTGTAATATCATCAGGAGGCTGAGACAGGAGGATGGCAGGTTTGAACCCAGACTGGGCAGCACAGTTAGATTCTTGTCTCAAAATAAAACATGAAAACAAAACAAAACAAGAAATCACCTGGGGTGTAGCTGAATGGTAGAGCACCCCTGGGTTCAATCCCTATAGTGAAAAGGAAAGAAAGAAAGAAAATAATTAAATGATCCTAATTATGTTATGTGAAAATTGAAAATAGAATTTTCTTTTTTTTGTGTGTGGTACTGGGAATTGAACCCAGAGTCAGTCTACCTCCAAGCTATACCACTAGACCACTTTTATTTTTTATTTTGGAAACAGGGTCTCACTAAGTTGTTGAGGGCCTTACTAAGTTGTCAAGGCTGTCCTTGAACCTGCGATCCTCCTGTCTTAGCCTCCCAAGTACTAGGATTATAAGCCTGTGCCACTACACCAGGTTTAAAAAAGATTGGTTTTTTCTTTTTTCGGTACTGGGGATGGAATCCAGGCCCTATTTTTTTTTTTTTTTTTTTTTAGTCTTTATTTTGAAACAGGGTCTCACTGAATTGCAGAGGGCCTCACTAAGTAGCTGAGGCTGTTGTCAAACCTTGATCCTCCTGTCTCAACCTCCCAAATGCTGGGATTACAAGCATGTGCCACCATACCCGGCTCTTAAAACAGAATGTGTGTGTGTGTGTGTGTAGTACTGGAGATTGAGCTCAGGAGTGTTCTACCTCCAAGCTATACCCCAGCCCTTTTTTTGTGTGTGGTACTGGGCATGGAACCCAGGGGCATTTTACCTCCAAGCTACACCCCCAACCCTATTTTTATTCTTTATTTTGAAACAAGGTCTCTCTCATTAACTTGTGGAGGGCCTCACTAAGTAGCTAAGGCTGGCCGCGAACCTATGATCCTCCTTTCTCAGCCTTCCAAATACTGGGATTACAAGTGAGTGCTATCATGCCCAGCTAATATGGCATTATTATTATTATCATCATCATTATTATTATTATTATTTTGCGGTACTGGGGATAGAACCCAGGGGCATTCTACCTCTGAGCTACACCCCAGCCCTATTTTTATTCTTTATTTTTGAAACAGGGTCTCACTGAGTTCCAAAGGGCCTCACTAAGTAGCTGAGGCTGTCCACAAACCGCAATCCTCGTGTCTCAGCCTCCTGAATGCTGGGATTTCAAGCATGTGCTACCACGCCCAGTGTTGGCATTATATTATTATTAATTTATTTATTTTTTTAATTATAATTAATTTATTTATTATTTTGCGGTACTGGGGATGGAACCCAGGGGCATTCTACCTCTGAGCTACACCCCCTACTTTTATTCTTTATTTTGAAACAGGGTCCATTAAGTTGTGGAAAGCCTCACTAAGTAGCTGAGGATGGCCGCAAACCCACAATCCTCCTGTCTCGGCCTTCTAAGTACTGGGATTACAAGCATGCGCCACCATGGCTGGCTCCTATTTATTTTTATGTTTTGAAACAGAGTCTCACTAGCTTGATGAGAGTCTCACTACTTTCTGAGGCTCTTCTCAAACCTACGATTCTTCTGTCTCAGTCTCCCAAGTACTGGGATTACCGGGGGGACCTTGGTGCCTGGTGAAAAGAGATTATTAAGTAGTAACCTGAATGAACTGTGTCATGTCAGGAGCTCTGGGGAAACTCTCTTAGACTTGACTCAGGGCATCTTCTTCCCAGGCAGGAACCCCAAGGCCCCTGAGGGAGCGGCAGCTTGCTCCGGTGCCCCAGGACCCTGTGCATAGAGCTGTGACGGCGCTGGTGCTCCATGGAGGTAGCTGTGTCTTGTGTGTTAGATCCTTGAGGTACACACCAGCAACCAGTGTGACGCTGGGTATGCAATGGTTCCCAAGTGCTTGATACACTACAGACAACCACTTCGACACACTTAGTCTTCTGGCCCTGTATGGGGGCGCACACCTGTAATCCTAGTACTTGGGAGGGAGGCTGAGATGGGAGGATCACAGGTTCCAGGCCGGTGTACAATCACTTAGACAGGTTCAGAGCCCAGTGTGGTGGTGCATGCTTGAAATCCCAGTACTTGGGAGGCTGAGATGAGAGGATCGCTGTTCGAAGCCAGCCTCAGTAACTTAGTGAGGTCCTCTGCAACTTAGTGAGACCCTGTTTCAAAATAATGAATAGAGCTGGGCGTGGTGGCAGATGCTTGTAATCCCAGCATTTGGGAGGCTGAGACCTGAGGATCACAGTTTGCGGACAGCCTCAGCTACTTAGTGAGGCCTTCTGCAACTTAGTGAGACCCTGTTTCAAAATAAAGAATAAAAAATAGGGCAGGGGGTGTAGCTCGGAGGTCGAATTCCTCTGAGTTCCATCCCCAGACCTGCAAAAAAAAAAAAAAAAAAAGAATAGAAATAAAAAATAGGGCTGGGGTGTAGCTCAGAGATAAAATGCCCCTGAGTTCAATCCCCAGTACTAAAAAGAAAAAGAGAAAGAAAGAAAGAAAAGAAAAGAAAAGAAAGAGATAACAGACAATTTCAAAATAAAATAGGGCTAGGGTATAGCTCATAGCTCAGAGTTAGAATCTCCCTAGGTTCAATCTCCGGACCTGAAAAAAAAAAAAAAAAGAAATTAGACTTCCAGGGGAAAGACTTCCAAGAAGATTACACATATATTCCACTTCATTATTTATTTATTTATTCATTAATTTATTGTAGTACTAGGGATTGAACTCAGGGGCATTTTACCTCTGAGCTACACCCTCAGCCTATTTTAATTTTTATTTATTTTATTTTATTTTTTTGTGGTTCTGGGGATGGAACCTAGGGGCATTCTACTTCCGAGCTACACCCCTAGCCTTATTTTTTATTCTTTATTTTTGAAACAGGGTCTCACTGAGTGCCTCGCTAAGTAGTAGCTGAGGCTGGCTGTGAACCCAGATCCTCCTGTCTCAGCCTCCCAAATGTTGGGATTACAAGCAAGCGCCGCCACGCCCGGCTATTTTTATTTTTATTTTGAAACAGAGTCTCGCTAAATTGAGAGTCTCACTACTTGCTAAAGCTGGCCTTGAACCTGTGAGCCTCCTGTCTCAGCCTCCCAACTACTGTGATTACAAATGTGTGCCACCACGCCAGGCAGTTCGTTTTCTATTTTAAGACAGGGTCTTGCTCATTTGCCTAGCGTGGCCTTAAACCTGCGATCCTCCTGAGTGGCTGGGATTACAGGTGCGCTTCACCTCACTCGGCTCTCCTCTTTAAATATTAAGAAAACACAAATGAGGAGTTTTCTCTCACCTTTAAAGACAAGGGAGGAAACTGATCCATGGGGCAGATTGCCTCTTCTCACGCGGGGAGAAGGCCAGAGATGGAGGCGGCAGCCGCGCTGAGCAGCCGGAGCGGCAGCTCTGCTGTTCCAGGAAAGACACCTGCTCTGTTGGCAGCCAGGAAGCGGAGACCAGAATAGCACAGGCTCGCCCACTCTGGAAAACACAGGAGATGCCCGGGAGGCGAGGAAGGGCCCTCAGGACACGGCCTGGGGGAGCGGCCTTGGAAAATGGACCCAACACCATTAAACAGGCCTTGAGTTTCCGCTCCCAGGAAGAGGAGGAGATCCCGCGCCTCCCTGGGAGGCAGCAGGCTGCGGGGCTCAGGAGGCGCGCCCGCTGGCACAGCCACCAAGCACCAGTGACTCAAGGGCCGTGCAGGAAGTGCCCAGGGAGGCCTCTCCGCCCCCGCCGGGATGGGATGCCGGGGAAGCCAGCCCAGCCCACGTGCCTGCAGGAGGCTGCGGGGAAGGGCAGGGGCCCCAAGACCACGTTCCTATTTTTTTTTAATATTTAATATTTTAATTTTTGTAGTACTGGGGATGGAACGCATGGGCCTTTTACCTCCAGGCTACACCCTCAGACCTATTTTATTTTTTATTTGGAGACAGGGTCACGCCAAGTTGCTGAGAGCCTCACTAAGCTGCTGAAGCTGACTTCCAACCTGCGATCCTCCCTGCTCAGCCTCCCAAGTACTGGGATTACAAACCTGCGCCACCAGGCCCAGCTTTTTTTTTTTTTTTCTTTTCTTTCAGGTTTGGGGATGGAACACAGGCATTTGACCTCCGAGCTATACCCCCTGCCCTATTTTTTATTCTTTATTTTGAAACCGGGTCTCACTAAATTGCAGAGGGTCTCACAAAGTAGCTGAGGCTGTCCGCGAACCGCGATCCTCCAGTCTCAGCCTCCCGAATGCTGGGATTACAAGCGGCCGTCACCACGCCCTGCTCCGGCTTCTATTTTTATTTTCATTTTTTCCTTTGTGATACTGGAGATGGGACTCAAGGGTATTCTTATCTCTGAGCCACACCCCAGCCCTTTTTATTTTCTTTTATTTTTTATTTTGAAACAGGGCTTCACAGAGTTGTGGAGGGCCTCTCAATCGCCGAGGCTAGGCTGACCTGGAATCTGCAATCCTCCTCTCTGAGGTGTGCACTACCGTGCCTGCCTAGCTGAACACCATGCTCTTAAGTGAATGACTTCCTGTTCATTCAGTATTAGTGCATCCAAAGCAGTCCCTTGAGTTATCCCTTAAAACTAAAAAGAACCCAGGAGCTGAGCACAGGGGCACATGCCTGTCATCCCTGTACTTGGGAGGTTGAGACAGGAGGATCGAGGCCGCTTCACGTTGCTGGGTTTAGTGAGAGGAAAGAAAGAAATGAAAAAAGAAAAGAAAGAAAGGAAAAGAGAAGAAAAGAAAAGGATTTGGGAGCCGGATATAATGACTCATGTGTATAATCCTGGCACTTGGGATTCTGACTGGAAGATCACAGGTTCAGGGCAGCCCCCAACAATTTAGTAAGGCATTGCTTAAAAAAAAAAAAAAAAAAAAAAAAAAAAACCTTCAGGCTGGTGGCACAAGTTTGTAATCCCAGTACTTCAGGAGGCTGAGACAGGAGGATCACAAGTTCACAGCCAGCCTCTGCTACTTAGTGAGGTCTTCCACAATGTAGTGAGACCCTGTTTCCAAATAAAGAGTAAAATAGGCAGAATGTCCCTAGGTTCAATTCCTGGTACTGAAGAAGAAGAAGAAAAAAAAAAGGCCAGGCATGGTGACATATGCCTGTAATGGTGGCACACAGGCCTTCACACTGTCATCCCAGTACTTGGAAGGCTGAGACAGGATGATCGCAGGTTCAAAGCCAGCCTCAGGCTGGTTATGAGGGTGCACGCTTGTAATCCCCGCACTTGGGAGGCTGAGACAGGAGGACTGCACAGGTTTGAAGCCAGCCTCAGCTACTTAATGAGGCTCTCAGAAACTTAGTGAGACCCTGTTTCCAAATAAAGTATAAAATAGGTCTGGGAGTGTAGCCTGGAGGTAGAAAGTCTCTGGATTCCAACCCCAATACCACCACCAAAAAAAAAAAAAAAAAAAAGCCAGCCTCAGCAATTTAGCAAGGCTCTCCAGAGCTTAGTGAGACCTGTTTTTAAAATAAAAAGCCGGGCGTAGTGGCGCACGCTTGTAATCCCCGCGCTTGGGAGGCAGAGACAGGAGGATCATGCAGGTTTGAAGCCAGCCGCGCGCGCTGGTTTAGGAGACCCTGTTTCCAAAATAAAAATGTAAAAATAGGTCTGGGAGTGTGGCCCGGAGGTAGAACCCCAGTACCACCAAAATAAATAAATAAATAAATAAATTTAAAAAAAATAAAAAAGGCTGTAAACCGGGCGTGGTGGCACACGCTTGTAATCCTCGCACTTGGGAGGCTGAGACAGGAGGATCACACAGGTTCAAAGCCAGCCTCAGCTACTTAGTGAGGCTTTCAGCAACTTAATGAGACCCTGTTTCCAAATAAAATATAAAATGGGTCTGGGAGTATAGCCCGGAGGTAGAAAAGCCCCTGGGTTCCACCCCCAGTACTACCAAAAAAAATAAATAAAATAAATAAATAAAATAAAAAAGGCTGTGGATGTAGCTCAGAGGTAGAAATACCCTGGGTTCAATCCTCAGAACAGAAGGGAAAGAAAAGAAGGAAGGAAGGAAGAATGAAGGGAAGGAGGGAGGGACAGAGGAAAGGAAGGGGAAGGGGAGAAGGAATAAAAGGCAAGGCTGAGCCTGGCGTGGTGGTGCACACTTGTCATCCCAGCATTCGGGAGGCTGAGACTGGAGGATCGCGGTTTGCGGACAGCCTTAGCTACTTAGTGAGGCCCTCTGCAACTCAGTGAGACCTGGTTTCAGAATAAAAAATTGGGCAGGGGGTGTAGCTCAGAGGTCAAATGCCTCTGGGTTCCAGCCCCAGACCTGCAAAAAAAAAAAAAAAAGGCAAGACTGATGGCATTTGGGAGTGCTGCCACAGTAAACCTCCGTAGGGAGTTACAGGAGGCCTCTGGGGGCCCAAAGGAGCTCTTCATGAAAAACAAAAACAAAAGGCCGGGCGGGCGTGGTGGCGCACACTTGTAATCCCCGCACTTGGGAGGCTGAGACAGGAGGATCTCACAGGTTCGAAGCCAGCCTCAGCTACTTAGTGAGGCTCTCAGCAAATTAGTGAGACCCTGTTTCCAAATAAAATATAAAATGGGTCTGGGAGTATAGCCCAGAGGTAGAAAACCCCTGGGTTCCACCCCCAGTACCACCAAAAAAAAAAAAAAAAAAAAAATCCCACACAGGCCTTCACACTGTAATCCCAGCATTTGGGAGGGCGAGACAGGTGGTTCGTGGCCAGCCTCAGCTACTTAGTGAGGGGCGGTGAAATGGAAAAAAAAAAACAAAAGCAGTTTCTGGAGTTCCCAAACATTTTGCTTCAAACAAACCCTATTAACATTTGCTCAACCACTGTTTCAATGACCATAAAATGGTGACCCTCTGCTTCCCTGGCTTTTACACTTGGCCCTTGCCACCCAAGGGTTCAGAATTTTATTTATTTAATATTGTATTTTAATTAATTAATATTAACTTATTTATTAATTTTGCAGGAATGGGGATGGAACTCAGGCACATTCTACACCCAAGCTACACCCCTTCCCTGTCCTATTCTTTGTGTGTGTGTGTGTGTGTGTGTGTGTGTGTGTGTGTGTGTGTGTGTGGCACTGGGTATGAAACCCAGGGGCCTTCTACCTCTGGGCTACACTCCCAGACTTATTTGTTGTTGTTATTATTATTATTATTATTATTATTATTATTATTATTATTTGCAGTACTGGGGATGGAACCCAGGGGCATTCTACCTCTGAGCTACACCCCTAGCCCTATTTTCTATTCTTTATTTTGAAACAGGGTGTCACTGAGTTGCAAAGGGCCTCACTAAGTAGCTGAGTCTGTTCGCAAACCCTGTACCTCCTGTATCAGCCTCCCAAATGCTGGGATTACAAGCGTGCGCCACCACGCCAGGCTCCAGACTTATATTTTATTTGGAAACAGGGTCTCACTAAGTTGCTGAGAGCCTCACTAAGTAGCTGAGGCTGGCTTCGAACCCGTGTGATCCTCCTGTCTCAGCCTCCCAAGCACGGGGATTACAAGTATGCACCCCACACACAGCTTTTGACTTTTTAAAATTTTGAAACAGGGTCTCACTGAGTTGTAAAGGGTTCACTAAGTAGCTGAGGCTGTCTGCAAACCCAAGATTCTCCTGTCTCAGCCTCTAGAATGCTGGGATTACAAGCGTGCGCCCCCACACCCAGCCAATAAAATGTGTTTGTTGTTGTTGTTTTTGTTTGTTTGCTTCAAATAAAGAATAAAAAATAGTACTGGAGGTATAGCTTGGAGGTAGAATGCCCCTGGGTTCCACCCCCAGTGTCCCCCCAAAAAAATAGGGCTGGGGGTGTAGCTATGAGGTAGAATTTCCTTGGGTTCAATCTCCAGTATCAAAAAAAAAAAAGAAAGAAAGAAAGAAAGAAAGAAAGAGAGAGAGAAAGAAGGAAAGAAATGAATACATACAAACTTTTTTTTTTTTTTTTTTGCGGTACCGGGGATGGAACCCAGGGGCCTTCTACCTCCGGCCTACACTCCAAGGACTATTTTATATTTTATTTGAAAACAGGGTCTCTTAAACCAGCTGAGGCTGGCTTCAAACCTGAGTGATCCTCCTGTCTCAGCCTCCCAAGCGCGAGTATTACAAGCGTGCGCCCCCACACCTGGCTACAAACATTTTTGAGATTTTCCTGAAGTTTTGGTGTTTCCTCTAAACCAGGCACTTTTTTTTCTTTTTTCTTTTTTCGGGTCTGGGGATGGAACCCAGGGGCATTTGACCTCCAAGCTATAACCCCTGCCCTATTTTTTATTCTTTATTTTGAAACAGGGTCTCACTAAATTGCAAAGGGCCTAAGTAGCTGAGGCTGTCCACGAACCGCGATCCTCCAGTCTCAACTTCCCGAATGCTGGGATTACAAGCGTGCGCCACCACGCCCGGCGCTATTTATTTATTTATTTATTTATTGTTGTTGTTGTTGTTGTTGTTGTTGTTGTTGTGTGTGCTTGTGTGTGTGTGTGTGTGGTGCTGGGGATTGAACCTAGAGGCACTCTACCTCCAAGTTACAGCCCCATCCGTATTTTATTTTTTATCTGAAAACAGAGTCTCTGTAAATTGCTGAGGCTAACCTTGAGCCTGCAATTCTCCTATCTCAGCCTCCCAAGTACTGGGGATCCCAGGTGTGTGCTCTTGGACGGGCTCGTTGGCCTCTCTTACACCGACCCTCATTATGAGTGCTCTGCATTTTTTTTTCTTTTGGTACTGAGGATTGAACCCAGGAGGGTTCTACCACTGAGCTATACACCCAGCCCTTTAAAAAATTTTTTTTCACATTTCAAAATCATATCTATTTTATATATTTATTTATTTACTTTATACTGTGCTTTTATTGGTGCCTTACAGGCTCACGTCATAATGTAAAGCATGTTGACAGTGACATGCACGCAACAGCACTCGGTGTCCCCTCCTGATTCCCGTTTCCCCCTCCCAGTACAGAGTTCTGACTTGACGTTGATATTTTCACATATGTACACACATTCAATAATAGTATTTCTTTTTTTTTTTTTTTTTTTTGGTGGTACTGGGGGTGGAACCCAGAGGCTTTCTACCTCTGAGCTATACTCCCAGACCTATTTTTATATTTTATTTGGAAACAGGGTCTCACTAAGTTGCTGAGAGCCTCACTAAGTAGCTGAGGCTGGCTTCAAACCTGTGCGATCCTCCTGTCTCAGCCTCCCAAGCGCGGGGATTACAAGCGTGCGCCACCACGCCCGGCTCAATCATAGTATTTCAACTCAAGAACCTCACTCTTCCCCCTCTCCTTCCCTGGCTCCCCTGGGTTTCTCCTCCACCACCCGGAGTCTCTCTTGGATCCCAGTCACTCCCCAGCTTGCACATACTAGAGAAAACATATCCTCTTCACTTTCTGTGACTGGCTCATCTCACAACATAATTTTCTCCAGGTCCTTCCATTTATTTTTGCAAATGACATAATTTTGTTCTTCTTTATCACTGAGTAGAATTCCATAGTTTGTATTTCCCATAATTTTGTAATCCATTCATCTGTTGGACAGCTAGGTTTGTTCCCTAATTTGGCTATTGGGAATTGTGCTGCTATAAACACAGGCATGCATCTATTGCTATAGTTCTCTGATTTGGGCCTTTGAAAAGATAACCCAAGAGTAGTGTGGCCACATCATATGGAGGGCCCATTCCCAGTTTTTTTTTTTTTTTTTTTTTGGTGGTACTGGGGTTCCTGGAAGCCCTTCTACCTCCGGGCTACACTCCCAGACCTATTTTTACATTTTATATTTGGAAACAGGGTCTCTTAAGCCAGCGCGGCTGGCTTCGAACCTGCACGATCCTCCTGTCTCTGCCTCCCAAGCGCGGGGATTCCAAGCGTGCGCCACCACGCCCGGCCCATTCCCAGTTTTCTAAGGAATCTCCACACCAATCTCCATAGCGGCTGAACTAGTTTGCGATCCCACAGCATAGAAGAGTTCCAATTTCCCCACATCCTCACCAACATTTATTTATTTATTTACTTTACTTCTTGATAACTGCCATTCTGATCAGGGTTAGATGGAATCTCAGTGTAGTTTTGTATGTATCTTCCTGGTTGCTAATGATGTTGAACATTCCTGTGATCCTCCTGCCTCAACCTCCTGGGTGCTGGGATTACAGGTGCTGGGATTACTCATCTTTTTAAATCACCTTCTGAGGTTCCCCCTCCTAAAACCATCGAGATGGGGCCGGGCGTGGTGGCGCACGCTTGGAATCCCGCGCTTGGGAGGCGGAGACAGGAGGATCGCGCTGGTTTGAAGCCAGCGGGGCTGGCGTAAGAGACCCTGTTTCCAAATAAAAATATAAAAATAGGTCTGGGAGTGTAGCCCGGAGGTAGAAGGGCTTCCAGGAACCCCAGTACCACCAAAAATAAATAAATAAATAAATAAATAAAATAAAAAATAAAAGTAGGTCTGGTAGTGGAGCCCGGAGGTAGAAGGGTTTCCAGAAATCCCAGTACCATAAATAAAATAAATAAGTAAGTAAATAAATAAATAAATAAATAAAACCATCCAGATGGGAATAGGATTTCTTTTATTTTCTTTCTCTCCTTTCTCTTTCTTTCCTTCCTTCCTTCTCTTTCTTTCTTTCTCTTTTTTTTGTGGGTCTGGGGATGGAACCCAGGGGCATTTGACCTCTGAGCTACACCCCCTGCCCTAGTTTTTTTTTTATTCTTTATTTTGAAACAGGGTCTCACTGAGTTGCAGAGGGCTCACTAAGTAGCTGAGGCTGTCCTCGAACCGCGATCCTCTGGTCTCAGCCTCCTGAATGCTGGGATTACAAGCGTGCGCCACCACACCTGGCTGGGAGTAGGATCTCAACACATAATTCTGGAGACACGAATGTTCCTGTAGCTGCTGCCTCCTCCCCAGTGCTGTGGGCTACCTGGTGGGCTCTGCTTATAACTGTGCTCTGAGTACTAGAGATTGGACATTGGACACTATACCTCCGAGATACATCCCAAGCCCTTTTTTATATTTTATTTTGAAACAGGGTCTCACTAACTTGCAGAGGCTGGCCTCAAGCCTGCAATCCTCCTATCTCAGCCTCCCAAGTGTGCCACTGCATTTGTCGGCCCTGTGTATGCTTGTTATTTGCTAGTCATCAGTGATTATTTAGCCTTTGTCTCCCTATACCCAGATCCTGACATACACAGCATGTAGTAATTGCTCAAGATGAGTGTGTGTGTGTATGTGTGTGTGTGTACGTGTGTGTGTATTTTACTGGGGATTGAACTCAGAGGCATTCTACCTCCGAGCTACACTTCCAGCCCAATTTTATTTTTATTTTGAAACAGACTCTCACTAGCTTGATGAGAGTCTCACTACTTTCTGAGGCTCTTCTCAAACCTGCGATCCTCCTGTCTCAGCCTCTCAAGTACTGGGATTATAAATACATGCGCTACCACACCCAGTTTGGCGGGTTCTCAAAAATTGGGGAGGCTGGTTTTGAACCTGCAATTCTCCTGTCTCAGCCTCTCAAGTACTGGGATTACACCACCATGTCCAGTTTCGTATCATTTTTTTGGCGGTACTGGGGATGGAACCCAGGGACATCCTACCTCCAAGCTATACTCCCAGCCCTATTTTTTATTCTTTATTTTGAAACAGGGTCTCACAAAGTTGCAGAAGGCCTCACTAAGTAGCTAAGGCTGTCCTTGAACCTGCAATCCTTCTGTCTCAGTCTCCCAAGTACTGGGATTACAGGTATGCACCATCACGCCTGGCTAAATTTGGATTTCAGTGAATTAGATTTAGTTTGTTTTTTGTTTTTTTTTTTTTTTTTGGTGGTACTGGGGATAGAACCCTGGCTACACTCCCAGAACTATTTTATATTTTTTATTTGGAAACAGGGTCTTTGAAGCCAGCAAGGCTGGCTTCGAACCTGCGCGATCCTCCTGTTTCCGCCTCCCAAGCGCAGGGATTACAAGTGTGCGCCACCACGCCCGGCTTAGATTTAGTTTTTCATGGTGAAAACTGAAAAAGATGAGAGGATTGAGGTGGCTAAATATAAATCCTCCAAGAATAACTTCTGCTGGGAAAGCTGCACGCTGCTCTGGATCACAGAGATGGAGGCGTGTGGAAACAGCGAAGGCTCTGCAGAGGACCAGAGAAATAGGTTGCAAGTTGAACCCTGAAGAAACAAGTGAGTCGGATACGTGCAACCACTTTCAAAGAAATAGAGATGTAGAGCAGGGTGTGGTGGCGCAGCCTGTCCGCCTGTGCACGGAGGCTGAGATGGGAGGATCAAAAAGATGGGCGTGGTGCTGCACACTTGTAATTCCAATACTTGGGAGGCTGAGACAGAAGGATTGCAGGTTCCGGCTAGCTTCAGCAACCTGTGAAGCCCTCCACAACTTAATGAGATCCTGTTTCAAAATAAAGAATTGAGCCGGGCGTGGTGGCGCACGCTTGTAATCCCCGCGCTTGGGAGGCTGAGACAGGAGGATCGCACAGGTTCGAAGCCAGCCTCAGCTACTTAGTGAGGCTCTCAGCAACTTAGTGAGACCCTGTTTCCAAATAAAATATAAAAAAAAAGGTCTGGGAGTATAAGCCCAGATGTAGAAAGCCTCTGGGTTCCACCCCCAGTACCACCAAAATAAATAAATAAATAAAAATAAAGAATTAAACCGGGCGAGGTGGCACATGCTTGTAATTGCAGTATTTGGGAGGTCAAGACCAGAGGATCGGGGTTCATGGCTAATCCTTAGCTACTTAGTGAGGCCCTTTGCAACTCAGTGAGATCCTGTTTCAAAATAAAGAATTAGCCGGGCGTGGTGGCGCACGCTTGTAATCCCAGCATTTGGGAGGCTGAAACTGGAGAATTGCGGTTCGCGGACAGACTCAGCTACTAAGTAGGCCCTCTGCAACTCAGTGAGACCCTGTTTCAAAATAAAGAATAAAAAATTGGGCAGGGGGTGTAGCTCGGAGGTTGAATGCCTCTAGATTCCATCCCCAGACCCGCAAAAAAAAAAAAAAAAAAAAGGGCTGGAGATGTAGCTCAGAGGCAGAATTAGGTTCAATCTCTAGTACCAAAAAAAAAAAAAAAAAAAAAAAAGAAAGAAAAGAAAAAGAAAAAGAAAAAAAGGAAAATAAAAATGAAAGATTAGTTATTTGGTGTCTCAGTTTCCCAGTTATCAAGTGAATCTTAAATGAAAGCAGTTTGTTTGTTTGTTTGTTTGTTTGTTTATGGAAGCCAGAGGCTTTCTACCTCCAAGCTATATCCTCAGCCCTATTTTTCTTCTTTCTCTTTCTTTCCTTCTTTCTTTCTTCTTTCTTTCTTTCTTTTTCCCTTTCTTTCTTTCTTTTTCTGTGGTGCTAGGGATGGAACGCAGGGGCATTCCACCTCCAAGCTACACCCCTAGCCCTATCTTTTATTATTTATTTTGAAACAGTCTCACTGAGTTGCAGAGGGCCTCACTAAGTAGCTGAGGCTGGACTGGAACTGGGATTCTCCTGTCTCAGCCTCCCAAGTACTGGGATTACAAGCGTGAGCCACCACACCTGCCTTTTTTTTTCCCCTCCAATACTGGAGGTTGAACCCAGGGCCTCATTCATGCTGGGCAAGTGCTCTACCACTGAGCCACATCCCCAGCCTCACTTTGTTAATTTGTGTGTGTGTGTGTGTGTGTGTGTGTGTGTGTGTGTGTGTGTGATACAGAGAATTGAGCCCAGGGGCATTCTACCTCCAAACTATACCCCACCCTTATTTTATTTTTATTTTGAAGCAGGGTCTTGTTAGGTTGAAGAGAATTTCACTATTTACCAAGGTTGTCCTAGAACCTGTGATCCTCCTGTCTTAGCCTCCCAAGTACTGGGATTACAGGCATGCGCCACCATGCCCAGCTTACTTTGCTAATTTGTGTGTGTGTGTGTGTGTGTGTGTGTGTGTGTGTGTGTGTGCTAAGAATTGAACCCAGGGACATTCTGCCTCTGAGCTACACCCCAGTCTTATTTTACTTTATTTTGAAATAGGGTTTAAATAGGTTGATGAGAGTCTCACTACTTGCTGAGGCTTTCTTCAAACCCATGATCCTTCTGTCTCAGCTTCCCCAATATTGGGATTACAAATATGTGTCACCATACCTGGCTCTCACTTTTCTAATTTCTTTCTTTTCTCTTTTTTTTTTTTTTTTTTTTTGGTACTGGAGATGGAACCCAGAAGCATTCTACCTCTGCGCTACACCCCCAGCCCTAATTTTTATTCTTTATTTTGAAACAGGGTCTCACTGAGTTGCAAAGGGCCTCACTAAGTAGCTGAGGCTGTCTGCGAGCCGCGATCCTCCTGTCAGCCTCACAGGTATTGGAGTTACAAAATGTACCAGCACATCCGGCTCACTTTGCTAATTTCTAATGAAATTCTTTTGAACTTTCTGTTGGAATTGAGTTAAACTGAACTAAATGTGTTGCTTAACTTAGGGGGGTTGACAATATTTTAGCATTATATCTTTCCTACTGGGAACAGAACATGACTCTCCACTTACTAAAGTCTACTGTATATATATTTTTCTTTTTCTTTGTTTTACTGGAAATTGGACCCAGGGCGTTCTACCTCTGAGCAGTACCCTCAGAAGCCCCTTTTTGTTGTACTGGGGATAAGACCCAAGGGCTTTCTACCTCCGGGCTACACCCCGACCTATTTTATATTTTATTTGGAAACAGGGTCTCACTAAGTTGCCGAGAGCCTCACTAAGTAGCTGAGGCTGGCTTTGAACCCGCAGGATCCTTCTGTCTCAGCCTCCCAAGTGCGGGGATTCCAAGAGTGCGCCACCATGGCCATCATCCCCCAGCTCTTTTTTACTTTGAAATAGGGTCTCACTAAGTTGCTGAGGGTCTTGCTAAATTGTGGAGGCTGGTCTCAAACCTATGATCTTCCTGTCTCAGCCTCTCAAGTACCTGGATTATAAGGCGTGCCACCACCACACCTGACTGAGATGAGTGTGGTTGAACTGAGCGTCACAGAGCAACACAGCTACCTGCGTCATGCGTCAGTGACTAAACTGGGTGACAAAATGGCCCAGCCGGCAGCTCACTTGTCATCTGTGTCTAGACTGGGTTCTGGCCATTTCTAGGAATTCCTCTAAGTTATTGGTTTGTCCAACTGTGCCTTCCAGTCTCCATGAGAAAAAGAGAGGAGGCTGAGCTGCTGGCCCTCTCTGACATCCCCAGAGAAGCTCCACATTTACCTGTTACACGTTTTAGAGTCCCGAACAGTATTTTAAAGCAAAGTATGCATTTTTTTTCTTGGTGCTGGAGATGGTACACAGGGCCCTCCACATGCTAGCCCAGCACTTTGCCACTGAGATACACTGCAAACCAAATTGGAGAGGTATCGATCTACAGCCAAGTCCATTCTACTACTGCGCTGTGCCAAGCCTGTTTGTTTTTTTCTCTTTGCAGTACTGGGAATGTCTGGCTTCTTTATAATTAATGAATTAGTTAATTAATTAATTTTTGTGGTACGGAGAGTTGAACTCTGAGGCATTCTACCTCTGACCCATACCCCAGCCCTATTTTTTGTGTGTGTGGTACTAGGGATGGAGCCCAGGAGCATTCTACCTTTGAGCTATACCCAGCCCTATTTTATTCTTTACTTTTTTAATTTTTAATTTATTTATTTATTTTGTGGGTTTGGGGATGGAACCCAGAGGTATTTGACCTCTGAGCTACACCCCCTGCCCAATTTTTTATTCTTTATTTTGAAACAGGGTCCCACTGAGTTGTAGAGGGCCTCACTAAGTAGCTGAGGCTGTCTGCGAACCATGATCCTCCTATCTCAGCCTCCCAAATGCTGGGATTACAATCGTGTGCCACCACACCTGGATTTATTCTTTATTTTTGAAATAGGGTCTCACTAAGTTGCAGAGGGTCTCACTAAGTAGCTGAGGCTGGCTGTGAACCTAGTATCCTCCTGTCTCAGCCTCCCAAATACTGGGAATACAACCATGTGCCACCATGCCAGGCTAACTCCAGAGACATTCTATCTCTGAGCTATATACCCCAGACAATTGTATTTCTTATTTGGAAACAGGGTCTCACTAGGTTGATGAGAGCCTCACTATATTTCTGAGGCTGTCCTCGAACCTGCAATCCTCCAGTCTCAGCCTCCCAGGTACTGGGATTACAAGTGTGCGCCAACACGCCCGGCAGCCCTTTTTATTTTGAATCAGGGTCTCGCTAGGTTGCTGAGAGCCTCACTATTACTGAGGCTGGTCTGGAGCTTTTGATCCTCCTGGCTCAGTCTCTCAAGTACTGGGATTACAAGCATGCACCACCATGCCTGGTTTTTATTTTTATTTTGAAATAGGGTCTCACTAGCCAGGTGTGCTGATGTGCACCACCACGCCCTGAGAGTCTTCCTACTTGCCGAGGCTGTCCTTGAACCTGTAATTCTCTGTCTCAGCCATGTGGGCCATCCAGCCCAGCTCAATTTGAAATTTTATCAATCATCGCATTATTTGAAACATCATTGCATGTGTCTCAGTGACATCCCTCTGTGGTTGTGAAAACAAATTCTAAAACAAGATAGTGTGTCTGTGGGAGTAATTAATCACAGTTTGGTTTGCACACCACTAACAACACAGTTCAGACAGTGTGCAGAAATGACCGCTGCTGTGTGTTTAAACCACATCTTCCTTCCTCTCTCCCCTCCCCAAATTCTATTAGGATGCCACATAGAGAGCTCTTGGGGGAGGATGGTCAGGGGAAGAAGCAGAGTGAAGTGGATGTACCTCTGAGCTCCACCCCAGCCTTATTTTATTTATATATATACATATACACATATACATATATATATATATACATATACATATACACATACACACACACACACACACACACACACACACACACACACACAAACACATATAAAATTTATTTTGTGGTGCTGAGGATGGAACCCCAGGGCATTCTACCTCCAAGTTAAACCTCCAGCCCAATTTTTTATTCTTTATTTTGAAACAGGGTCTCTCTTAGTTGCAAAAGGCCTCACTAAGTAGCTGAGGATGTCGAGAACTGAGATCCTCTTGTTTCAGCCTCCAGAATGCTGGGATTACAAGCGTGCGCCACCACGCCGGCTTTTATTTTTATTTTGAAACAGGGTCTCACTAAGTTGTGGGGGGCCTCACTCAGTAGCTGAGCTGGCTGGGAACCTGCGTTCCTCCTGTCTCAGCCTCCCAAGTACTGGGATTACAAGAGAGGCCACTGCACACTGCTCCCTAGAACTCTTCTCCTTTCTCTTCCTGCAGTCTGTTCTTTGCTCAGGGAGGTGGCTGAACCCAGGTTCCCAGAGGCAGGCAAAGTCCCACAGGGCTGTAGGGGAGTAAAAGGATGCCCTCCGGCCGCCCCGCTCTCCACTGCTGCTCTGTGCGGAGCCCTCACTTCTGAGAGCTCAAGTTCCGTGCAGCTGTGAGGTTCTTTGGTTCTTGCTCGTCAGGAAAGCTTTCAGTAGTGATATCTGTGATCACGGGCGTATTCAATGTCAGGCCGGGAGTATTTATTCTGCCCTGAGCTGAAGGTAAACGAGGAGACTATTCTCTTACTTTTCGTCTAGCAAAGAAAGCACCTCATGGGACGCAACCCGCAGGAGCCAAAAGAGCTCCCACCCAGCTCCCGCGTGGACCCCGCGGCCTTTAATTGACAACAACCGGGCGTGGTGGCGCACGCTTGTAATCCCCACGCTTGGGAGGCGAGACAGGAGGATCGCGCAGGTTCGAAGCCAGCCTCGCTGGCTTAAGAGACCCTGTTTACAAATTATATATATATATAGAAATTTGTATATATAATATATATATAATTTGTATTATATATAATATATATAATACATATTATTATATGTCTGGGAGTGTAGTCCAGAGGTAGAAGTGTTCCATCCCCAGTACCACCAAAATAAAATAAAATAAAATAAAATAAAACAAAAATAAAAAGACTAAAAAATAGAGCAGGGGGTGTAGCTCGAAGGTAGAATGCCCCTGAGTTCCATCCCCAGACCCGCAAAAAAAAAAAAAAAAAAAAGGGTTGGAGGTCTAATTAGGAGGTAGAATGCCACTGGGTTCAATACCCAGAACAAATTTAAAAATACTACTTGGTTATTTATTTCATACATTGGTAAACAAAAAGGAAATGAAAGAATCCAATGGACCTTAAAACCTTCCTAGGTCTTAAAAGCTATTTTCTTCTGTATAAAGTAAGAATCTAGGCCAGGTGTGGTGGTGCACGCTTGTAATCCCAGTACCTGGGAGGCTGAGACACGAGGATGTAAGGTTTTGGGCCAGCCTCAGCTACTTGTGAGGCCCTCTGCAGCTTAATGAGATCTTGTTTCAAGTAAAAGAATAAAAAATGGGCATAGTGGTGTAGCTCAGAGGTAAAATGACCCTGAGTTCTATCCCCAGTAACACACACAGACACACACACACACACACACACACACACACACACACACAAGAATCTAGGACCCACTTCATGTCTTATAATTTCATTTAAAAATTACTGTTTTTCAGCCGGGTATGGGCATGCTTGTAATCCCCGCGCTTGGGAGGCAGAGAAAAAAAATTACTGTTTTTTATTGTTGTTGGTAGTGAAGATTAAACCCGGGTGTGTCCCTGCTACAGCCAGGTTCTTTTTATTTTGAAACAGGACCTGATAGCCGGGCGTGGTGGTGCACGCATGTAATCCCCAAGCTTGGGAGCGTGAGACAGGAGGATCGCACAGGTTCGAAGCCAGCCTCAGCTACTTAGTGAGGCTCTCAGCAACTTAGTGAGACCCTGTTTCCAAATTTAAAAATATATAAAATAGGTCTGGGAGTATGTCCCGGAGTTAGAAAACCCCTGGTTTCCACCCTCAGTACCACACACACACACACACACACACACACACACACAACCCGGACCTGGTAAGTTGCTGAGGCCCCCGTGTCAGCCTCTCAGAGGCTGGGTCCCAGGCTGCGCGACCATACCTGGCTGGTTTAGTATTCTCAAGTAGAAAGTTCTGTAAGTGACTGCTAATGCCCACCCTTGTCAGGTGGCATCGCCAGGCAGCTGGGAACTCCATCTTGTGGTTTGTTTTTCGCGGTTCTGGGGATGTAATCCAGGAGCATTTTACCTCTGAGCTACACCACCAGCCCTTTTTATTACTCTTTATTTTTTAAACGGGGCCTCACTAAATAGCTGGGGCTGTCCTAGAACCCGCGGTACTCCAAGTACTAGGATTACCCGCGTGCGCTGCGTTGTGGCTTTTGAGGTCTGTGTACTTCTTGATGGAGCCGGTACCGGCTTCAGCGTGGCCATATTTAGGAACACGGAACTGGATACTGGAGGATGGGATCCTGGCGGCCTGGGATTTCAGAGGCAGGTTTATAAATATGCTCGGGCTTAAGGGCGTAGCCGCGCAGGCAGCGCAACCGCGGCGAGGGCGCCGAGGGCGCCGGGCGGGGCAGCCTCAGGCCGACGAGGATTGCGGGGAGCCTCGGGGGGCCCCGGGTGCACCCCAGCCCCGGGATGCCTAAAGCCAGCCGGGCGGCTGTGCCGGGCGCTGGGCCAGAGAGCTGGGTTGTGCCCGCGGCCGGCGCCCACCCGACCCGGAGCCCGCCGCACCCGCCGCTGGGGGGCGCCCCGCGCCCCACGACGCTGACAGCCTTTATATTGCATTTGCTCGTTTTGGAAAAAAGTGCAACCGCGAGCAGGGCTGCGCGCCGGTGACACCGGTACTTGGGAGGCCGAGACAGGAGCGTCCCAGATTCACGTTCAGCCTCAGCAATTTACCGAGGCCCTCGACACCTTAGCGAGACCCTATTTCCAAATAAAAAAATAAAGCGGGACGGGGTGGCGCACGCTTGTAATCCCACACACCTGGGAGGCAGAGACAGGAGGATTGCAGATTCGCGGCCAGTCTCAGCAACTTTTGGAGCCCTCCGCAACTTGGTGAGACGGTTTCAAAATAAAAAAGAAAACAGGGGTGGAGGTATAGCTCGGAGGTAGAATGTTCCTGGATTCAATCCTCGGTACCGGGGAGAGAAGTAGCTTGAATTACAGGTGTGGACCACCACACCAAGTCCAGATCCCAAGATTGATAGATTATTTATTTATTTATTGTGGTACTGGGGACGGAACCCAGGGGTATTCTACCTCTGAGCTACACCCCCAGCCCTATTTTTTAGTCTGTTTATTTTTTGAAACAGGGTCTCACTGAGTTGCGAAGGGCCTCGCTAAGTAGCTGAAGCTGTCCACGGACCGTGAACCGCGATCCTCGAGTCTCAGCCTCCAGAATGCTGAGATTCCAAGATGCACCAAAACGCCCAGCCCAAGATTTTTATTTTTTAAAATCTTTTTGTGCTGGGATGGAACCCAGGGATAGTCTACCTCTGATGTGTGTGTGTGTGTGTGTGTGTGTGTGTGTGTTACTGGGGATTGAATCCAGAAGCATTTTACCTCAAGCTACACCAGCGGTCCTATTTTATTATTATTATTATTTTTTAAAAAGAGTCTTGCTAGGTTGATGAGAGTCTCACTACTTGCTAACGCTGTCCTCAAACCTGCAATCCTCATGTTTTAGCCTCCCAAGTACTGGGATTACAGGATTGTGCCACCACTCCCAGCTCTGTTTTTTATCTGAAACAGTATCTTACTAAGTTCCTGAGAGTCTGGCTAAATTTTTGAAGCTGGTCTCTCCTGTGATCCTCCTGTCTCAGCCTCCCAAGTATTACAGGTGTGTGCCACTATGCCCATCTTGGATCCTTAGTTTTTAAAAACAGTTGTAAGCCGGGTGTAGTTGCGCACACATGTAATCCCCGCGCTTGGGAGGCTGAGACAGGAGGATCGCACAGGTTCAAAGCCAGCCTCAGCCACTTAGTGAGGCTCTCAGCAACCTAGTGAGACCCTGTTTTCAAATAAAGTGCAAAATAGGTCTGGGAGTATAGCCCAGAGGGAGAAAAGCCCCTGGGTTCTACTCCCAGTACCACACACACACACAAAATAAAATAAAATAAAATAAAATGAGTTGTAAAAAAAATTTGATAAGTACTGAAGCTGAATGATGAGCCAGTAGGGATCCCCTATTTCATTCCTCTGTTTTTATATATGTTTGAAAATTGTAAAAGAAAACATTTTAAATTTACTTTAAAATACAGATTACCTTAGAAGGAAGCTAAAGAGGAACGGATCGTGGTGAACTGCACCATGTCCATAAATAAGTCTTGCCTCATTCAGAAATGTGCTAGCCGGCTGCCAACTGCCAGCTGCAGAGGAGTACGAGGAAAGGCCTGGGACTCAGCAAGGAGCACAGCGCAGCCCACCAGCCAGGCCCAGCCCCGGCATGTGCAACGGAGGCGTCTTGTGCAGAGAACATTTTTTTTTTTTTTTTGGCAGTACTGGGAATGGAACCCAGCAGCATTCTGTCTGCAAGCTACACCCCCAGCCCTATTTTTTTATTCTTTATTTTGAAACAGGGACTCACTGAGTTGCAAAGGGCCTCACTAAGGAGTAGCTGAAGCATCCTGGAATCACGATCCTCCTTGTCTCAGCCTCCTGAATACTGGGATTACAAGCGTGCGCCACCACACCTGGCTCAGAGAACTTATTTAATTCTTAAATTAAGCATACAAGATTGGTGCTATCATTGTAAGAGCCCATTTAACAAATGGAAGAACAGGTTCAGACAGACTATTGTCTCTCTCTTTTTTGTGGTGTTGGTGAACTCAGGGATGTTCTAACTCTGAGTTACACTCGCAGTTCTATTTTATTTTTTATTTCTTTTTTTTTTTTTTTTGGTGGTACTGGGGTTCCTGGAAGCCCTTCTGCCTCCGGGCTACACTCCCAGACCTATTTTTTACATTTTCATTTTGGAAACAGGGTCTCCTAAGCCAGCGCGCCCGGCTGGCTTCGAACCTGCGCGATCCTCCTGTCTCTGCCTCCCAAGCGCGGGGATTACAAGCGTGCGCCACCACGCCCGGCTCTATTTTTTATTTCAAAATCGGGTCTCACTACATTACAGAGGACCTCACTAAGTTGACGAGGCTGGCCTTGAACCTGTGATCCTCCTGTTTCAGCCACCCAAGTACTGGGATGATAGGTGTGTGCCATTGTACCAGCCAGAGAAATACTCTCTTGATAAGTAGCAGAACTAGGCGCCAAGCCATTTGTTCTGGCTCTGGAGTCCCTATTTTATTTCTCCCTGTGCTGGAGATTGAACCCAGGGCCTTATGCATGCTAGGCAAGTGTTCTACCACTAAGCAACAACCCCAGCCACAGAGGCCCTACTGTTAATGAGAACCACGTAAATAGCTCTTAAGGAATGCCATCCCTGTTCCAAGTACTGATGTCTATTCATGAATTTGCTTATTGGTACTGGAGATTGAACCCGGGGGCATTCTACCTCCGAGTTACACCTCTTTTTTCTTTTGGTACTGGTGATTGAACCTAGGGGCATTCTACTTCCAAGCTCCACCCCTGCCCTATTTTTTATTCTTTATTTTAAAATAGGGTCTCACTAAGTTGTAGAGGGCTGGCTGCGAACCTGTGATCTTCCTGTCTTAGCCTCCAGAGTACTGGGATAACAAGTGTGCACCACCGTGCCTGGCTCTCCCTCAGACTGTTTTTATTTTGAAATAGGGTCTTGCTAGGGTGCAGAGAGCATTGCTAACTTGCTGAGGCTGGCCAAGAACCTGCAATCCTCCTGCCTCGGTCTCCCAAATACTGAGATGACAGATTTACTTATTTTTTGTTTGTTTTGCCGATCGGGGGATGGAACCCAGGGACATTCAACCTCAGAGCTACACCCCTGCCCTATTTTTTATTCTTTATTTTGAAACAGGGTCTCACTAAGTAGCTGAGGCTGTCCTCCAACCGTGACCCTCCTGTCTCAGCCTCCCAAATGCTGGGATTATAAGCATGTGCCACCACGCCCTTTCCTCTGGATTCTTGATTTTAACTGTATCACTTTCTGTTACATGACCCTGGCACAAGGTAGCCACTAATTGAGTTTATATCAAGTGACTCAGTAACCAGCCAACCAACTTAATCTTCCTTTTCTCCTCCCCTCCTCCCTTCCCCTCCCCCCCTTCCCTCCACTCCCCCCCCCCCTGGAAGTTGGCCCCAGGGTCTCCACACTGAGCTCCACCCCCAGCCCTTCTTGTTTTCATTGGTGCATTGTAACTGTATATCATGAAGTTTAGAGAAATAGAAACGCAGCGCACAGCACTTGCTCTGTGCTTCCCTTTTGGCCCCCGCTGTATTCTCTCCCCCTTCTCACGCATTACATTAAAATTGGCATTGATAACTTGATATATGAACATAGGATTTTTTAAGCTGTTTCCTTCGAGTACCCACTTTCACCTCCCACCTTCCTCCCAAATCCTGCTCTACTATTTTTTTTTTTCAGAACTGAGAATTGAACTCAGGGTTTTTATTCTTTATTTTACTTTATTTTATTTTTGTGGAAGTGGAGATTGAACCCCAGAGCATTCTACCTCCAAGCTACACCCTCGGTCCTATTTTTTTTTTTTTTTTTTTTGGTAGTACTAGGGATGGAACTCAGGGGCATTGTGCCTCCAAGCTACACCCCCCCAGCCCTATTTTTTAGTGTGTGTGTGTGTGTGTGTGTGTGTGTATATATATATATATATATATATATATATATATATATATATATATATTCCCCCCCCCGCGGGTCTGGGGATGGAACCAAGGGGAATTTGATTTCCGGGCTACACCCCCTGCCCTATTTTTTTTTATTATTATTTTATTTTGAAACAGGGTCTCACCACGTTGCAAAAAGCATCACTAAGTAGCTGAGGCTGTCTGTGAACCGCGATCGTCCGGTCTCAGCCTCCCGAATGCTGTAGTCTTTTTATTTATTTTATTTATTTTTTTATTATTTTATGAAGGTTAAATTTGTATATTTATAGCAGATAATAAAACTGAAAAAAACTTTAAAATATTTTCTCAACACATCCATTACATGTTCATATAAACAACATATTTTAATGAAAATTTTATTTTTCAAAACAAAAAAGACTAGCAAGAAGAGTGAGCTTGGTTTACATTTTTACAAATCTCTTCAATGTCTAGTTAAGTGGAAGATAGTTGTACTCTTAATGTCCACTTTGACATTCATTTAGTTATAATTTTTTATTTGAAATATTTAAAGAAAATCTGGCCTCACACATGTAATTAAAAAATGAAGGCATATTTCGCCGGGCGTGGTGGCGCACGCTTGTAATCCCTGCGCTTGGGAGGCGGAGACAGGAGGATCGCGCAGGTTCGAAGCCAGCCCCGCGCCAGGAACCCCAGTACCACCAAAAAAAAAAAAAAAAAAAAAAAATGAAGGCATATTTCAATTTCCTCCTCCTCCTCTTCCTCCTCCTTTTTTTCGGTATTAGGGTTTGAACCCATAACATTCTACCTTCGATCCACACCTCTTGCACTTGGAATGCATGTTTCACCCAAGCTGGTGTTGTTTATTGTGGTCTGGTCATATGCCTAAGTCAGATCTTTCAAATGTTGCTATAGTTCATGGTACAGTCTTTTTATTTTTTTGAAACAGGGTCTGAGTTTCGAAGGACCTTGCTAAGTAGCTGAGGCTGTCTGAAAACCACTATCCTCCAGTCTCTGCCTCTTGAAGGCTGGGATCACAAGTGTAGGCCACCACGCCCAGCCTCCTAGCCCTATTTTTTATTCTCCATTTTTAAACAGGGTCTCACTAAATTGTGGAGGCCCTCCCTGAGAAGCTGAAGCTGGCCACGAACCTGTGATCCTCCCATCTCAGCCTCCAAGCACTGGGATTACAAACATGCACCACCACGCCTGTCTTCTACAATTCTTTAGTATCTCCACAGTACCACTACCACCAAAAATAAAAGGAAATTACCATTACATTCAAGAAATAAGGGCAAAGCGAGGTGTGGTGGTGCACACTTGTAATCAATCCCAGTTCTTGGAGGCTGAGACAGGAGGATCTTGGGTTCACGTCCAACCTCAGCTACTTAGTAAGGAACTCCACAATTTAGTGATACTATTTAAAAAAAAAAAAAAAGTTAAAAATAGGGCTGGGGTGTAGCTCTGTGGTAGAATGACCCTGGGTTCACTCCCCATTAACACACACACAAAAAAAAGAAAAGAAGAAGAAGAAGAAGAAGAAGAAGAAGAAGAAGAAGAAGAAGAAGAAGAAGAAGAAGAAGAAGAAGAAGAGGAAGAAGAGAAAAGAAAAGAAAAGCCAGGCATGGTGGCACACGCTTGTAATCTCAGTACTTGTGAGGCTGAGGCAGGAGGACTACACAGGTTCAAAGCCAGCCTCAACTACTTAGTGAGGCTCTCAGCAACTTAGTGAGACCCTGTTTCCAAATAAAATATAAAATAGGGCTGGGCGTGGTGGCGCACGCTTATAATCCCAGCATTCAGGAGGCTGAGACTGGAGGATCGCGTTTAACAGACAGCCTCAGCTACTTAGTGAGGCCCTGTTTCAAAATAAAGAATAAAAAATAGGGCAGAGAGTATAGCTTGGAGGCCGAATGCCCTTGGGTTCCACCCCCAGACCCACCAAAAAAAAAATTATATGTATATATGTAATGTATATATATATGTATATCCCCAGAGGTAGAAGGCCCCTTGGTTCCATCCCCAGTGCCACAAAAAAGGCAAATATTTGATTCTGAAAACTTATAAAAATGTAGTAGAATATTTATATGAAATTTGTCAAAACAATAGGCTGTGGATGTGATTTTAGTTTGAAAATTGTGTTTCTTTTAAAAGTTTAAGGCATCACTCCATTTCTTCTGTTAAAAACAAACATGAATTCTGGTTTTGTGTTGTTATAGAGAAACAGATTTATTCCAAGTTTTGATCCTTTGTGCATGACCTGTTTTTCTTCTCTACAAAGTTTTATTATTTATTTATTTATTTATTTATTTATTTATTTATTATTGCACCACCATGCCTGGCTTCTCTAGACAGTTTTAGAATCCTCTCGGCCGGGTGTGGTGGCACACGCTTGTAATCCCCGCGCTTGGGAGGCTGAGATAGGAGGATCACACAGGTTCAAAGCCAGCCTCAGCTACTTAGTGAGGCTCTCAGCAACTTAGTGAGACCCTGTTTCCAAATAAAATAGAAAATAGGTCTGGGAGTATAGCCCGGAGGTAGAAAGCCTCTGGGTTCCACCCCCAGTACTACCAAAAAAAACCCCAAAACAAAACAAAATAGAATCCTCTCTATAAAATAGGGCTAATAGGGGCTGGAGGTAGCTCAGTGGTCTCATTAAGTAGTAGCTGAGGCTGTTCTTGAACCACGATCCTCCTGTTTTAGCCTCCCAAATGCTGGGATTACAAGCGTATGCCACTACACCAAGCAAAAATGTGTTTTAATAATGATGAGTAAAGCCAGGTGTGATGGTGAGTGAGGCCCTCCGCAACCTAGTGAGACCCTATTTCAAAATAAAGAATAAAAATAGGACAGAGGGTATAGCTTGGTGATAAATACCCTAGGTTCAACTCCCAGTACAAAAAAAAAAAAAAAAAGGTGAGTACCACCTTACTGATTAGTATTTTTTTGTGTGTATGTGGTCCTGGGGGGTAGAACTCAGGGGCTTTCTACCTCCGGGCTACACTCCCAGCCCTATTGTATAATTTATTTGGAAACAGGGTCTCACTAAGTGCCTGAGAGCCTCATTAAGTTGCTGAGGCTGGTTTCGAACCTGCGCAATCCTCCTGTCTCATCCTCCCAAGTACTGGGATTATAAGCGTGCGCCACCACGCCTGGCTTGATTGGTATTTAACTGTGAGGACTAAATCAGTTAATATATCATCTGTAACCCCAGTACTTGGGAGGTTGAGAAAGAAGGAGGGCAAGTTTGAGGACAGCCTCAGCAAGTAGTGAGCTCATCAACCCAGTGAGACCCTGTTTCAAAATCAAAATGAAATAGGGCTGAGGGTGTAGCTCAGAGGTAGACTGCCCTTGGGGTGAATTCCCAATGCCATACACACACACACACACACACACACACACACACACACACACACAGAGACGTCTCTAACCTAGCGGTGAGACTCACTAACCTAGCCAGATCATCTTTCAGAACAAAAATTAAAAAGGATTAGGAGTGTAGTTCAGAAGAACGCCCCTGGTTTCAATCCTCAGTACTCTGAGACAGTAGGTTTGAGGTCAATCTCAGCGACTTGGCAAGACCCTGTTTCAAAATAAAAAAATAAAAAATAAAAAGAGCTGTGATTGTAGCTCAGAGGTAGAATGCCTCTGGGTTTTCCCTCTAGCACACACACACACACACACACACACACACACACACACACACACACACACACACACCAAAACTTCTTTTAAAGATGTTCTAGCCAGGTACAGTGGCACATGCCTATGATATCAGTATCAGGAGGCCGAGACGAAAGGATTGCAGGTTTGAGGCCAGCCTCAGAAACTTGGAGAGGCCCTCAGTAACTTAATGAGACCCTGTTTCAAAATAAAAAAGTGCTGTGAGTATTCTTAGAGGTAGAACAGCTCTGGTTCAACCCCCAGCGCCCACACCCACCCCCTCCCCACACACACTCCAAAGAGAAGATTACATCCTTACACTTTCCAGGTCTTTTCATTGAAATATTAATTAATGGATGAAAGGTAAGCAAAACAAAAACATTTTTACAAGTGCTTTTGCTTTTGAAGTGCTGACCAAAGCCCCGCTACCTGCAGGATGAGAGTGTTGGAGCGCCCAGAGCCCGCGGGGCTCCTGTGGTGCTGCCTTTGGAGCGATTCCAAAGCCTGGTCCGGGCACCTATTTTTACACTTTAAAAGCCAGGTCATTTAAACCCTTCAGAGTGGAGGAAAAGAAAGCAAAAGAATAGGAGAAATGAACGTACTGCAGGGATGAGCCCGGCTTCCATTGTCCTGCATTTAGAAGTGGACTCGTTCAGGCCGCCAGGAACGCTAGCTGACCATTCTGGCTGGCAAAAGGGCTGCCCGCTTTGAAAACCTGCACAAGCTGCAGGGCATTTGCCACAGTCCCAAGAAGGCATGTTCCCGGCGCCGTTGGAAAGTGGTGTTGAGATCCGTGCAACGGTGACGCCTGTCTGTGTCAAAGCAGGAAGACTAACATGCCACAGTGAGTCTCAGTGAGCATGGGCCCTTGAAATTTCATTAGTGTATGAAGTCTGCCACATATCTATTTATCCATCTTTTTTTTTTTTGTACTGGGGCTTGAAATCTGGGCCATTCTACCTCAGAGCTACACTCTCAGCCGGGCGTGATGGCGCACGCTTGTAATCCCCGCGCTTGGGAGGCTGAGACAGGAGGATCGCGCAGGTTTGAAGTCAGCCTCAGGTGCTTAGTGAGGCTCTCAGCAACTTAGACCCTGTTTCCAAATAAAATATAAAATGGGTCTGGGAGTATAATCTGGAGGTAGAAAGCCTCTGGGTTCCACCCCCAGTACCACCAAAAAAAATAAAAAAATAAAAAATAAATTAAAATAAAGAATAAAAAATTGGACAGGGGGTGTAACTCGGAGGTCAAATGCCCCTGGGTTCCATCCTCAGACCCAAAAAAAAAAAAAAAAAAAAAATAGGGCTGGAGTGTGGCTTGGAGGTAGAATGCCCCTGGATTCAATCCCTAGTACCATAAAACAAACAAAAAGGCTATATATGTCATGGCCTATTTTTTTTTTTTTTTCAGTACTGGGGATTTAACCAGGGATGTTCTATTTCTGAGCTACACCCCCAGCCTAGGGCGGTACTGGGGATAGAATTCAGAGGCATTCTACCTCTGAGCCCAATTTTATTCTTTATTTGGAAACAGAGTCTCACTAAGTTGTGGAAGGCCTCACGTAAGTAACTGAGGCTGTTATGCAACCCACAATCCTCTTCTCATTCTCCAAAGTACTGGATGACAAGCATTCACCACCTTGCCCGGTTCTTTTTTTTTAATTTTTTAAATTAAAATTTTAATTTTTTTAATTTTTAATTTTTTTAAATTTTTGAAATAGCCTCACTAAGCCAGGCGTGATAGTGCACGCTTGTAATCCCAGCATTCAGGAGGCTGAGACCTGAGGATCGCAGTTCGAGGACAGCCTCAGCTACTTAGTGAGGCCCTCTGCAACTCAGTGAGAACCTGATTCAAAATAAAGAATAAAAAATTGGGCAGGGGGTGTAGCTTAGAGGTCAAATGCCTCTGGGTTCCATCCCCAGACCCAAACAAATAAAAAATAAAAAATAAAAAGAAATAGTCTCGCTAAGTTGCAAAGGCTGGCCTCAAACCTGTGATCCTCCTCTCAGCCTCCCAAATAAGTTCGTTCACAGGTGTGAACCACGGCACCAATCATGCACTGTCTACAGTACATTCACTCTGAGTTAGTACCAAAGCCTCAACATTAGTAGGATTGTAAATGGGAATAGATTATCCTACTTGATTTATTTGTCCATGTATATATGTATGTGTACTGTGTTTTCTGCTATAGAGAAGGGATAGACCAAGACCAAATAGAGCTGGATAATTTTATCAAAAGTATAACCAGTTGGTGCAAGCTCTTCTTTTTTGTTGCAGCCATTGCCACTGCTTTCCATGGTTTGATATCTTAGATTGAATTTCTGCTCTTGCTATGTTTAGAATCTATTTTTAATTTGGCCAACTGACTTACTGTGCAACCATGTGAGTAGTACTATTTTTAAATAAATAATAGCTGTCCAGTAAAAACCCTACAGAAAATCATCGCGTGCCTGTCCCTCTCCACTGCACATGTTTCAGGAGAGAAGATAATGATGGCTTTTAAATGAAAACTGATAAGTTGGGTCCTGCACTCGTGTGACTTTGTGTCACATGACTTCTGCAGGGCAAGGGAGGGGCTGAAACCCCCGCGAGTAAAACCCCCATCTCACGAGATTCATACCTTGAAAAGGAGAGCCTGCGTCCTCTGGCTTCGGACAGGCGCGCGGGCCCCGCGGTGCCTCGCCTGATGCCCGGGAGAGCCGTGCCATTAAAACTTTACATGCTACATGTACCGGACCTTTCTCGTGTTTTTCACACTCCGCCGTACTCACATATTTTTTACTTTACTCGCATAATTTTTTATTTTACTTATCATTTGGTGCCGAACCGGGAGAACTCTTGGGTCCCTCCCCTTTTTTTTCTTTTCTTTTCTTTTTTCTCTTTCTTTTTACTCTCTTTTTGAGCCCCAGACTCTCCGACCCGCCAGCAGCGCGACTGCGAGGTCCCACACCAGCGCTCCGCTTGCAGGCGTTGCTCCCACCACTGCCGCCGCTGCCGCCCCGTGCCTGCCCGGACCGTAAGCCTTCTTCCCCAGCCCCGCGCTCTCCAGGAGAGCCGGCGGCCTTCTTCCTGCCCCGGGCTCTACTGAGAGCCGATGGCCATCTTTCTGATCCCGCGCTCTGCTGAGAGCCTGCGGCCATCTTTCCGGCCCTGTGCTCTGCTGAGAGCCGGTGGCCATCTTTTCCCGCCCCTGTGCTCTCTTCCAGAGCGCCAGTGGCCATCTTCCACTGCCACTGCGGCCGTGGCCGCCACCGCCGGCGTGCAGGCTCCGCCAGCCGCCAGGCTGCCAGTTCCACCCGCCCCAAGCCAGGCTCCTTGGGTTATGCTGGCACCTGCTCTGCCCGCTGACCGCCTGCGTGGGCCAGGACCTCTGCCTGATGCTTGGACCTCCTAAAACTGCTGTTCCAGCTCGGCACTCCGGTCACCGCCGGGACCTCTGGCCGAGCCAGGCTCACTGGGCGGCGCACAGCCGGCCTCGGCGTCCGCCGCAGTCACCTGCGCCAGGAGTAGCTCTACTCACTGCTGCTGCTCCATTCCGCCCGCCCAAGCCAGGCTCACTGGCGGGGCTCCTCAGGGCCCAGCCTCAGCGTCTGCCGCACGCCTGGAAGCCATTTTGTCTCCACACCGTGGGCCTGGCAAGCCACGCCGCCTGCACGCACCCACTGATCCCGCCTGCGCCCGCCGCCAGTGCCATCCATACCAGCCACCGGCATCCGCGCGCCCCAGCTCCACCGCGCCCCCAGCAGCTTCTCAGCGCTTCTGTTGCAGCAAGCGCTGGCCGGCAACGCTTCACTCCGGTAAACTGCCTCCTTCCCTTGGTTAGCGGTTCTGGACGTGTGTCTTCCGGTCCACTGGGACCCCAAAATCCAAGCACTTGGTGACCCATTGTCCCCCGGTCCACTGGGACCACCCTCCGGATGACCAGGTCATCCTCCGGTTTTGAGAAGGGATGAAGACGTTCTTTTCTATCTCTTAACCTCCGTTTCTGAATGATTGAGCAGGGAAATCAGGGATGCCCATTTCCTGTTCTTTGTTTCCGCCCGCGAACCAATTATGGGGAGTCGAACCTTTATACTAGCAGATGCCCTGAGAGCCTGTCTGCCTTGATACGAGTTGGGAAATGGGTTGCGGTGGCCCAGGAATAGTTAGGAACTTTTATAAGCGGTCTGGTATCCCTCCAAATGCTCTCCCCCATCAGCTGCCATTTATTTTCCCACCAGCCACCATTTTGTGATGGCGCGCAATCGCCGCCTGGTGACATCACAGTCGCCATCTTGGCCCCCACCAGACTGCAATTTTGCTGGGCGGCTACCCGGCCGCTCCGCACGGTCCTAAATGCGCTTGACTTCTGGCTCCCTTTCCGGCCCACTTGGGCACACCCTAGGTGCTGTGGGAAACACCGGGGCCGGGCCGGAGCTGGGGCGACACCCTCTGTCTGCCCGTGGGGAGTCTGCGTTGCCATTCTTGCCAGACACCCACCCCGGGACATGCTTTTGTGTGTGAGTGTAGCTGATAGAACCGTAACATGGCATCTAAAGTTTTAATTCCAGAGAGAAACAGGTGGAGATGGAGCGTACACTCCGACTTTGCCAAAAGGCAGATCCCTGGTAGCTGCCCTTCAGCTGGTGGTGGCGGCTCAGCCCTCTGGAGCGCCACCTAGGGGTGGAGGACTGCAACGACGACTACCTCCAGGAGCCTGCCTGAAGTGGGGCGAAGCCACGCCCACCAATCAGACTGTGCCCGGCGTGTGGCCAGGAGGGCCACTGGAACAGTGCCCTTGGAAAAGGGTGAGCCCCAGGTGCCTCAACACAGGGGGAGCACCTTTCCAGACCAGGCCCCGCCGCTGGCCCTACTCAGCCTGGCTGAAGACTGACGGCTCCTGGATCCCTCAACCTCCATCCTCTTTGCCAGCTCAGGGTAGCTCTCCAGGTAGTGAGTAAGCCAGTCTCCTTTTTGGTCGCCTGCTCAATCTCACGATTTGTTTTTTTCTTTAATAGCCCTCGCCTGTTCAAGCCTCCTCAAGTGCACATCACTAAGCTGTCCAGGGTAACCTCCAATTCGCACTGCAGCTATGCACCCACCTGCCCCCCCTTCTGGGGGACTGGACTCCTGACTCCTCCCGGCCTGGGGCCCCTGACGACACCCCCCTTGACAGCAGGAAGAAGCTAGAGGGTCCAATCGTCATCTCTTATCCCTACCATCAAAAGGCCGGGATGATAAGTTGGGTCCTGCACTTGTGTGACTTTGTGTCACATGACTTCTGCAGGGCAAGGGAGGGGCTGAAACCCCCGCGAGAATTGGGCATTCCCGCGAGTAAAACCCCCATCTTGTGAGATGCATACCTTGAAAAGGAGAGCCCGCGTCCTCTAGCTTCGGACAGTTGTGCAGGCCCCGCGGTGCCTCGCCTGATCCTCGGGAGAGCCGTGCCATTAAAACTTTACATGCTACGTGTACCGGACCTCTCTCGTGTTTTTCACACTCTGCCGTACTCACATTTTTTTTATTTTACTCACATAATTTTTCATTTTACTTAATAAAAACTAGGTGTTTGGCCAGGCGTGGTTGCACACGCTTATAATCCCACTACTTGGGAGGCAGAGACAGGAGGATTGCAGGTTCATAGCCAGCCACCCTCAGCTATTTAGTGAGGCCCTGCTTCAAAATAAAGAATAAAAATATAGGGTTAGGGGTGTAGCACAGAGGTAGAATGCTCTTAGGTTCAATCCCCAGAACCACAAAAAAAAAAAAAAAAAAAAAATCTAGGTGTTTACTGAGCTCCTGCTGTGTGTCAGGCAGCAGGCTATGTGCTTACCTAAGTTTTCCCAGGTAATCCTCACTAATAATCCTGCATTGACAGGACCTTTTTGTCTTACTAAACAGCAAAAATGTTAATTAGTTCATTCATTCATTAATTCGTGGTACTAGGGTTGGAACCCAGAGGGGTTCTACCTCTGAGCTACCCCCCCAGCCCTATTTTTTATTCCTTATTTTGAAACAAGGTCTCACTAAGTTGGGGAGGGCCTTACTAAGTAGCTGAGAATGGCTGTGAACCTGTGATTCTCTTGTCTCAGCCTCCCACATACTGGAATTACAAGTATGTATCTTCATGCCCAGATCTTATTTTTATTTTGAAACACGGTCTCATGAGTTGCTTAGATCCTAGCTAAATTGCTGAGGTTGGCCTTGAACCTGTAATCTTCTTGTCTCAGCCTCCCAAGTAATGAAATTACAGGTGTGTTACACCATACCAGGCAAAATAAATTAATTTTAAACAGGAAAAAATAAGCTGGGCATGGTGGCGCATGCCGGTAATCCCAGCATTTGGGAGGCTGAGAAAGGAGGATCACAGTTCGCAGACAGCCTCAGCTACCTAGTGAGGCCCTTTGCAACTTAGTGAGACCTTGTTTCAAAATAAAGAATAAAATATGGGGTTGGGGGTGTAGCTCAGAGGTAGAATGCCCCTGCATTCCATCCCTAGGACCCCCCCCACACACACAGGTAACACCAGTCTCTTATCTCCTAGGGTTGTTTCCAGATTTAAAGCATTAGATCCTCGCCAGACACATAGGACACGTGCTCTTCCATGTGACAGTTACTCAGGCCCTTATGAAGTCCCACTGTTAAGCAACCAACAGCCCAAGGCTCTAAAGTTAAGACTTCGGTCTTCAGACCATATAGTGAATAGGTGATGAGTTCCACCTTAATATATTATTTACCCACCTAGCAAAAGTCCTGCTCACTCTTAGCCAGATGGGACTCCCCTCCCTGTTATTTCTTAGGCTGAAGCAAGGGAATCAACTCTGTCTCAAAATATTTTCCTTTAGGCTGAGCATGGTGGCACATTCTTGTAATCCCAGTGCTTGGGAGACTGAGACAGGAGGATCACAAGTTCATGGTCAGCCTCTACTACTTAGTGAAACCTTCTGTAGTTTAGTGAGCCCCTGTTTCAAAATAAAGAATAAAAAAATAGAACTACAGGTATAGCTCAGAGGTAGAATACCCCTGGGTTCAATCCCCAGTACCACAAAAATATAAAAATTAATTTGTGTATATGTCATACTGGGGATTGAACCCAGAGGCATTCTATCTTCAAGCTACACCCCAGCCCTATTTTATTTTTATTTTGAAACAGGGTCTTGCTAGGTTGATGAGAGTCTCACTTCTTGCTGATGCTGGCCTTAAACCTGTGATCCTCCTGTCTCAGCCTCCCCAGTACTGGGATTACAGTTGTGCACCAACACGCTCAGCTTCCTACTCATTTTTCAGACTTTTAGCAAAAGAATGTCCTTCTCAGTTGTAATTCCAGTACTTGGGAGCTGAGACAGGAGAGTCACAGGTTCGAGGCAAGCCTCAGCAACTTGGTGACACCTTTAGCAACTTAGTGAGATCCTGTTTCCAAAAAAAAAAAAGGATTGAAGCCAGGCATGGTGGTGCACACTTTGTAATCCCAGGTCTTGGATGTGCCAGTATTGAGAATGACCTAGGAAGATTTGGGAAAGCTCTGAATATTAATATATTTCAGAAGAAAATAATTGATATATTTCTTTTCTTTTCTTTCTTTCTTTATTTATTTTATTTATTTATTTATTTATTTATTTATTTATTTATTTATTTTTGTGGTACTGGGGATGGAACCCAGGGGCCTTCTACCTCTGGGCTACACTCCCAGACCTATTTTATATTTTATTTGGAAACAGGGTCTCTTAAGCCAGCTGAGGCTGGCTTCGAACCTGCACAATCCTCCTGTCTCAGCCTCCCAAGAGAGGTGATTACAAGCATGGGCCACCACGCCCGGCTAATTGATATATTTCAAAATAGTTGTGTCAAAATGGTGGCAGGCATGGGTAAAGAAAGGACTTGATTTCTGCCTAAAACAGGCAGCTATTCCAATGTAAATTAACCTGCTCAAAGCAATTAACCAGTCAATAGGAGAGGAGAACTAGGCCTGTCTCTATCTAAAGACAGATCTTAGTTGAGGAGAACTAGGCCTTTCTCTAAAGACAGATCTACATGATTGGATAAGCTAGCTAAGATGGTAGGAGGGGTCGACCTTCATGGAAGGAGACACCTCACCACACCTTATTGGGGGAGGCACCTTACAGGGACATTCACTACATCAGAGTCACGCAAACAAGATGGAGGTCATGGGTATAAAAGGCTGAGCCCACGTGTAAGCCCTTTGGTGTATTCATTTCGAGTCACCCCCCACCCCCATGCCATTTTGGCATGGGGCTGTATTTCTATTTTCTGTATTTCTATCTTTTAATAAACTTCTTTAAATCTTCAGCAACTGTCCAAGCTATGCATATTTATTCTTATCTTAGGACAAGAACCCGTGGTAATTTTCTGTTTTTGGTCATTTTTGGATTTTGTTATGGGTTGGGGGTAAGTGTGTCCAGGAACCTCGTAGGGGTTCCTGGGGAATAGTTTCCTCAAACCATATTCTCCCAATCCGTAACATTGGAGGCTGAGACAGGAACACTGAAGGTTCATGGCTGGTCCCAGCTCCTTAGTAAGGCCTTCTGCAACTTAGTGAGACCCTGTTTCAAAATAAAGGATAAAAAATAGGGCTGGGAATGTAGCTCGGAGGTAGAATGTCCCTAGGTTTCATCCCCAGTACAACAACAACAAAAAAAATAAAAGAAAGAAAAAAAAGAAAGAGAATTGAGAGTGTAGTTTTTTGTTGTTGTTGTTGGTACTGGGGTTCCTGGAAGCCCTTCTACCTCCGGGCTACACTCCCAGACCTATTTTATATTTGGAAACAGGTCTCAAGCCAGCAAGGTCGGCTCCAAACCAGCGTGATCCTCCTGTTTCCGCCTTCCAAATGCTGGGATTACAAGCTTGCGCCACTACGTCGGCTTTATTCTGTATTTTGAAACCAGGTCTCACTGAGTTGCAGAGGGCCTCACTAAGTAGCTGAGGCTGTCCGCGAACCGCAACTCTCCGGTCTCAGCCTCCCAAATGCTGGGATTACAAGCGTGCGCCACCACGCCCAGCTTCCAGCCCTATTTTTAATTTTTATTTTGAATCAGGGTCTTACGAGGTTGATGAGAGCTTCACTACTTGCTGAGGCTGTCCTCCAACCTGTGGTCCTCTGGGGCCTATAATCCCAAGTACTGGGATTAGAGGTGAGGTGAGTTCCATCACATCGAGCTTTTTTTTTTTTTTTTTTTTTTTTTTTTTTTGTGAGTCTGGGGATGGAACCCAGGGGCATTCAACCTCTGAGCTACAGCCCCTGCCCTACTTTTTTTAAATTATTTATTTTGAAACCTGGTCTCACTGAGTTACAGGGGGTCTCACTAAGTAGCTGAGGCTGTCCGCGAACCGTGATCCTCCAGTCTCAGCCTCCCGAATGCTGGGATTACAAGCGTGCGCCACCATGCCTGGCTTACGTCGAGCTTTTTAAAAATATTTAAAAACAGAGTCTCACTAAGTTGCTGAGGGCTTGGCTAAATTGTTGATGCTGGCTTAGAACCTGCGATCTTCCTGTCTCAGCCTCCCAAATACTGAGATTACAGGTGGGCGCCACTACATATCCACAGTGGGTGGCAACTTTTGTGTATGTCAAAATAGCCAGTAAACAGGTTTGGTGGTTTTTGCTTTTTTTTTTTTTTTTGGTACTGAGAATTGAACCCAGGGGGCATTCTACCTCTGAGCTACACCCACAGTCCTATTTGTTTTATTTATTTATTTATTTATTTATTTATTTATTATTTATTTATTTATGGTACTGGGGATGGAAACCAGGGGCATTCTACCTTCAAGCTACACCCCCTACACTATTTTTTATTTTTTATTTTGCTTTTTTTTAATATTGTTTTTTTTTGGGGGGGTGGGTCTGGGGATGGAACCTAGATTTGACCTCCGAGCTACACCTCCTGCCCTAATTTTTATTCTTTATTTTGAAACCAGTCTCACTGAGTTGTAGAGGGCCTCACTAAGTAGCTGTGGCTGTCCACGAACTGTGATCCTCCAGGTCTCAGCCTCCCGAATGCTGGGATTACAAGCGTGTGCCCGGCTTTATTTTTTATTTTGAAACAAGGTCTCACTAAGTACCTGTGAAGGGTCCAAGAATCGCCCACCAACCCAAATATCGAAGGACTCACAAGAGATGTAAAATGCAAGTGAGGTTTATTGTGCTGCAGCTGTCCTGGCTAGCCAGGGGTCGAGACCCAGACACTATGGCCGAGGTTCGACCCCTCCCCACTCCACACTCTGAATTTTATAACCTTAGGAGGGAGTGGTTACACACGTCAGAGCCCGCCAACCTTAGAATACAACCAATCAGATACAAGGACAAACAAGTACAACCAATAATTTTAAAACATGCATCCACACACGTCAGAGCCTGCTCTGCCTTTCCCCCCCACCTTGGCTGGGCCAGGCTGATCTCTGCACTGAATAATCTGCCTGGAGAGCAGATTAGCCTGGCCTTGTTTACTGATCTAGCTCAGAGATATGGGGATGGGGTCCCATTTACAAAGACCTTGGCCGGCAAGCTGGAGATTAGAGGCTTTGACCTTGTGGGTCCCCTAACGTCGTCCTTGAATCCTACAACCTGGGCAGCTGGGCTTATGGATCTCCATTCTATTTCCAATCCTACCTTACTTCTATATCTTAACTCTATATTTTAATACCTTATTTCTAATCCTAATATGGAAGAAGACTTCTCTAGTTAATTTCTAATACTGGAGGGAAAGCGCTTCTTCCAGCCTGCTTTCTAGCACCCCTACACCTGAGGCTGGCTGTGAACCTGCCATCCTCCTGTCTCAGCCTCCCAAGTACTGGGATTACAAGCATGCACCACCATGCCCTATTTTTTATTTTGAAACAGGGTCTCGCTAAATTGCAGAGGACCTCACTAAGTAGCTGAGGCTGGCTGCGAACCTGCAATCCTCTGTCTCAGCCTCCTAAATATTGGGATTATAAGCGTGTGCCACCACACACAGCATAAAGAGAGTTTTGAATGCTCTGAACACAAATAAATAGTAAGGATTCGAGGTGATAGATATTCTAGCTACCCTGATCTTTTTTTTTTTTTTTTTTTTTTTTTTTGTTGTTGTTGTTACTGGGAATTGAATCCAGGGGCTTCTACCTCCAAGATACACCCCCAGCCCTATTTTATTTATTTTTTGAAACAGGGTCTCAGCTGGGCATTGTGGTGCATGCTTGCAATCCCAGTACTTGGCAGGCTGAGACAGGGAGATCACAGGTTTGAGACCAGCCTCAACAATTCAGTGATACTCTCAGCAACCCTGTTTCCAAGTAAGAAATAAAATTGGTCTGGGGGTAGAGCTTGGAGGTACAATGCCTCTGGGTTCAATTCCCAGTACAAAAAAAAAAAAAAAAAAAAAAAAAAAAAAGAAAGAAAGAAAGAAAAAAGAAAAGAGAAACAAGGTTTCTCCAGGTTGCTGAGGGCCTGCCTTGCTAAGTTGCTGAGAGGCTGGTCTTGAACCTATGATCCTGTTTCAGCATTCCATGTAGTGGGACAACAGGTGTGCCCCATCACTTCATTATATATTGTATACATGTATTGAAATATCACCCTGTACTCCATATATACTTAAAATTATAATATGTTAGCCAGGTGTGGTGGCGCACGCTTGTAATCCCCGCGCTTGGGAGGCTGAGACAGGAGGATCACACAGGTTCCAAGCCAGCCTCAGCTACTTAGTGAGGCCCTCAACAACTTAGTGGGACCCTGTTTCCAAATAAAGTATAAAATAGGTCTCGGAGTATAGCCTGGAGGTAGAAAAGCCCCAGGGTTTCACCCCCAGTACCACAAAAGATTATATGTTAATTAAAACTTATAAAAATTAAAAAAGAATAAAAAGAAAAGACTTTATTTTTTTCTTCATTTATTTATTTTTGCGGTACTGGGGATGGAACTCAGGGACATTCTACTTTTGAGCTACACCCTCAGCCCTATTTTTTATTATTTATTTGGAAACAGTTCTCACTGAGTTGCAAAGGGCCTCACTAAGTAGCTGAGGCTGGCTTTGAACCTGTGCGATCCTCCTGTCTCGGCCTCCCAAGTGCTGGGATTACAAGTGTGTGCACCACCACGCCCGGCTTGTTATATCTATTTCAAAGGAGGCGTAGGGGTCTTACACTCCTGAATGACAGAGGTACAAAATTAGAAATATAATCCAGAATTCTAGGGTTCTGGTTCTTTTTTCGTGTTGTTTATGTCGAGACAGAAGGATCACAGATTGGAGGCTGGACTCTGAAATTAGCAAGGCCCTCAGCAACTTAGTGAGACCCTGTTTCAAAATAGAAAATAGCTGATTGTGGTGGCACATGCTTGTAATTCCAGAACTTGGGAGGCTGAGATAGGAGGAGTACAGGTTTGCAACCAGCCTCATCTACTTAGTGACACCCTCCATAACTTAGTGAGACCCTGTTTCAAAAGAAAGAATAAAAAATAGGGCTAGGAAGCTGGGTGTGGTGGTGCATGCTTGTAATCCCAGCACTGGGAGGCTCAGACCAGAGGATCGTAGTTCACGGACAACCTCAGTTACTTAGTGAGGCACTCTGCAACTTAGTGAGACCCTGTTTCAAAATAAAAAATAAAAAATAGGGCAGGGGGTGCAGCTTGGAGGTTGAATGGCCCTGGGTTCCATCCCCAGACACACACACACACACACACGCACACACACACACACACACGGCTAGGAGTGTAGCTCAGAAGTAGAATGGCCCTGGGTTCCATCCCCAGTACTGTTGGGAAATATGGGTCAGAGAGCACAGCATGATAGCAGGAACAGATATTATTCTGGAATAAAACCTGGAAAAAGCCAGGCATGGTGGCGCACGCTTGTAATCCCAGCATTTGGGAGGCTGAGACTGGAGGATCGCCGTTCGCAGACAGCCTCAGCTATTTAGTGAGGCCCTCCGCAACTCAGTGAGACCTGGTTTCAAAATAAAAAATAAAAAATTGGGCAGGGTGTGTAGCTTGGAGGTCCAATGCCCCTGGGTTCCATCCCCAGACCCGCAAAAAAAAAAAAAAAAAAAAACCTGGAAAGATGCAACTGACTGGGGGACAGAGCCCCTGAGGTTCAGAAGCCCCTTCCTTAGACATTAGGGGATTTGTATGGGGTTAGGACGGAGGGAGAGCAAAGTAGCCACGTGTTTCTCCAGCTGGGGAGCTTGATTCCAGGGCAGAGCAGGTAAATTTATGGGGCTGAGGTCAGGGAGACAGAAGCTTTTTTTAGGCGGGGGCTGGGGGGTGGGGGTGGCACTGTGGTTCCTGGAAGCCCTTCTACCTCCAGGCTATACTCCCAGACCTATTTATATATTTTTTATTTGGAAACGGGTCTCTTAAGCCAGTGGGGCTGGCTTCGAAATTGCGCGATCCTCCTGTCTCCGTCGCCTCCCAAGTGCAGGAATTACAAGCGTGTGCCACCACGCCCGGCTAGTTCGAAGCTTTTTAAAAATTATTTTATATTTTCCTGCCATTCCTGGAGTCCTTTGTTCTTGGCCTTCTCCAGCCAGGCCTCACAGTCAGACCTCACAGTGCCCACAAGTAACACACACACACACACACAGAGAAAAGAAAAGAAAAGAAAAGAAAAGAAAGGAAAAGAAAAGAAAAAAGAAATACACTGAGCCCTGCATGGTGGTCCATGCCTATAGTTCCAGCACTTGGGAGGCTGAGGCAGGAGGTTTACACGTTTGTGGCCAGCCTCAGCAATTTAGTGAAACTCTGTTTCAAATTAAAAGACAATAAAATAAAATAGGGCTGGGTGTGTAGTGTAGTGGTGTAGCTCAGAAGTAGAATGCTCCTGGGTTCAATCCTCAGAATCACATGTTTGTACATGCACACACACATACACACAAGTATGTTTGAAGCTTCTGTTTTCAAATCTAAGGGGAGGTGTTAATTAATACACATTAAATATTTTTTTACTGATCCAGATCTAGAGAAAGATTTTTGTTTGTTTTGTGGCTTGGAATGAGGGGACTGAAACCTAGGGGCATTCTACCTCTGAGCTACACCATGCCCTGTTGCGACCCATCTCTTTTAAACAAAACAACTCGCCAGGTCTGGTGGCGCACGCTTGTAATACCCTCCCCGCGCTTGGGAGGCGGAGACAGGAGGATCGTGCAGGTTCAAAGCCAGCCTCAGCCACTTAGTGAGGCTCTCAGCAACTTAGTGAGACCCTGTTTCCAAATAAAATATAAAATGGGTCTGGGAGTATAGCCCGGAAGTAGAAAGCTTCTGGGTTCCACCCCCAGTACCACCGAAAGAAAGAAAGAAAGAAAGACAACTCTCCCTCACACACACACACAAAAAAAAAATATTTGTTTATATATTATTTCAGACAGAAAAATTGTTGCAAGCCGCATTAGTATGCATGGATGAATGCAGCAGTTCCTGTCCTCAAGAGCTTCTAGTTAGGTAAAAACAAGTTAACAGAATCTTCGCAAATCAGTGTGAGAAGCTGAGTCTGAGGCCATAGAGGAACAAGAGATTGAGAAGTAATAAAATCATTAAATACTAATACCTTGTATTTTGAGGGTCTTGAAATCGAAAGTTTATAAATTGCTTTTATGTAACAAGTCATAAAATTAGTACATATAAGCACTGAGCTATCATTAAATATCATTAAAGATGTTTAAAAAATAGATATCCGGGGCCGGTTGTGTTGGCACATGATTGTAATCCTAGCATTTGGGAGGCTGAGACAGGATCACAGGTTCAAGAAGAGCCTCAGCAGTGCAGATAGACTCATCAACCTAGCAAGATCCTGTTTCAAAATAAAAAGTAGGGCTGGGGATGTAGCTTGTGCTCAATCCCCAGTACCACACACACACACACACACACACAGGAAAGTTCTGAAGGAGCGAGCCTGTCCCTAGGCCAGCCGGGCGTGGTGGGTGCCGGGTGCCGCGCGGTTGCAGGACGCAGGCGCCCAGCGGGTTGCCATGGAGATCCTGGGCGCGGCGGGTTGCCATGGAGACCCTGGGCGCCATCAAGATGGCGGAGGAGAAAGACCGCGAAGGTAGGAGCGCGGCCGGGAGAAGGCGCCCCGCGGCAGGCGCCCGCAGGGCCGGTGACAAGCAGCCTCGCCCGCGGAGTGGCTTGGCGAAGGCAGTCAGTGCGGCCGAGGCGCCGCAGAAAACGGACTAGATCCGCCACGCGGTCCACACTCCTGGGCCTCTGTGTCTTTCCAAGGGAACTGCAATCAGAATATTATACTGATACAGGCATATCCATGTTTGTTTGTTTACTTATTTTCAGTACTGGGGATGGAACCCAGGGGCATTCCACCTCTGACCTACACCCCCTGCCCAATTTTTTATTCTTTATTTTTGAAACAGGGTCTCACTGAGTTGCAAAGGGCCTAAGTAGCTGAGGCTGTCCGTGAACCGTGATCCTCCTGTCTCAGCCTCCCAAATGATGGGGTTACAAGCGCGTGCCCACGCCCGGCTCGTATCCGTGTTTACAGCAACACAATTTATAATAGCTAGATTATTAAACCAACCCAAGGGGTCATCAACAGATGAATGGATCACAAATTATGGGATATACACACAGTGGATTTCTACTCAACAATAAAAAAGAACAAAATTATGTCGCTTACAGGAAAATGGAAGGACCTGGGGGACACTGTGAGAATGGCCAGTCACAGAAAGCGAAGGGTCCTATGTTTTCTCTTTTATGCAGGAGCTAAGGATACAAGAGGGACTTTGAGTAATGGAGAAGAAACCTCAGTGGAGCCATGGAGGGGGCCTAGGGGAGGGAGAAGCAATGAAGGGACCACTTCCACTGACATTGTATACATATGTGAAATGACCAAGGCCAGTCTCAATTCATGTATGGGGAAGGGGAGGGCAGGGGGAAGCCAGGTACTAGGGGGCATGGCAAAGCACACCAAGTGCTGTGTCTAAGACTCTAGCACTCTGAGCTACATTAAGATGTGAGACTACAAAGCACCAGTAAAATTACACACACACACACACACACACACACACACACACACACACACACACACATGAAAGTTGGCAAAGTTACCCCAAGGGGAAAAAATGAAAAAATTCGTAGAACAGTAGAGGTAACTGTCCTAGAAGTGAAATTATTCTTATCGCTTGGTTTCCTCTCTGGAGGGCCAGAATGCCCTATCAACACGCCCTTTCTCAGCCTGGAACAGCTAATGTTTATTGCAGTGTTTAGTCGCTCCTGGTGATTAGCAGAGAAACACTTGAAACTGCCAAAGATCCTTCTGTTGATAACAGGAACACTGCGAGACTTTTCTGTGGTACAATTAATCTCAGGAGACAGGATTATTTTGTAGATGTTAGCATTAACTGAGATTTCCTTCTTTTTTTTAATGATGCTATTTTGAAAACTTAATTCCTTTGTATGTGTGTGCTATTTGGAATTGAACCCAGAGGCATTCTACCACCGAACTACACACGCAGCTCTATTTTTATTTTTTTATTTAAATAAGTATCTCTGCTGGGTGCAGTGGTGCATGCTTGTAACCCCAGTACTTGGGAGGCTGAAACAGGAGGATCAAAGGTCTGTAGCCATCCTCAGCAATTTAGTGAGGCCCTCCGCAACTTCGTGAGACTCTGTTTCAAAATAAAGAATAAAAAATAGGGCTGGGGGTGTAGCTCGGAGGTAGAATGCCCTTGGGTTCTATCCCCAGTACCACAAAACAACAACAAAAAAACAATAAAACAAAACCAAACTACTGGTGTATAGCTGGGTGGTAGGGTGTTCTCTATTCTATCCCCAGTACTTTAAAGAATAAGACAGTTCCCCTCCCCCCAAAAAAACCCCTTAACTACAAAACAACAACAACAACAACAACAAAAAAAACCCTCAAGTACAAAAAAATTCTTTGTGGAAATATATGTATTTTATTTTATTTTTTTAATTTTTATTGGTGCATTATATTCATACATCATATTGGGGTAAAAAAACTTGTGTGTACATACATGTACACATCACTGATTTAACCCCTACCCAATTCCCATCCCATTCCCTCCCCATCCCTCTCTCCCTTGCTTGGCTTAGTGGTTGACTTCGATAGAAATATATGTATTTTAAATAGTTCATATTTATTTATTTATTTATTTATTTATTTATTTATTTATTTATTATTGTTTGTACTGGGTTTCCTGGAAACCCTTCTACCTCCGGGCTACACTCCCAGACCTATTTTATACTTTTTTATTTTTGGAAACAGGGTCTCTTAAGCCAGCGCAGCTGGCTTCAAACCTGCATGATCCTCCTGTCTCTGCCTCCCAAGCACGGGAATTACAAGCCTGCATGGGCAACCACACCTGGCTTTTTATTATTTATTTTGAAACAAATTCTCACTAAGTTGCAGAAGGCCCCACTAAGTAGCTGAGGCTGTCTCCAAGCTGTAATCCTCTTGTCTCAGCCTCCAAAGTACTGGGATTACAAGCGTGCATCATCACATCTGGTTCGTTTATTTATTTATTGTTTGTGGTACTGGAAATTGAGCCCAGAGACATTTACCTCCAAGCTATACCCCTCACTAAGTAGCTGCCCAAGAACTGTGATCCTCTGATCACATATAAGTGGAATTTTTTTTTCTTCTTCTTTTTTTTTTTTTTTTTTTTGGTGGTACTGGGGATAGAACCCCTCTACCTCTGGGCTACACTCCCAGACCTATTTTTATATTTTTTTATTTGGAAACAGGGTCTCTCAAGCCAGCTAGGCTGGCTTGGAACCTGTGCAATCCTGTCTCTGCCTCCCAAGCACGGAGATTATAAGTGTGTGCCACCACTCCAGCTCATATAAGTGGGATTTTGGGCACTTAGTTAAATGTTTAAATATGTATATAGACATTTCAGCTTTACGAAAAAAAAACCCAGCTGCACCATTTGTTAAAAAAAAAACCTCTCTTATAGAGCTGGGCATTGTGGTGGCACACACCTGTGATCCCAGTATTTGGGAGGCTGAGACTGGAGGATTGCAGGCTCAAGGCCAGCCTCAGCAATTTAGCAAGACCCTGTTTGAAAATAAAAAATAGAAACCGGGCGTGGTGTTGCACGCTTGTAATCACAGCATTTGGGAGGCTGAGACAGGAGGATCGCAGTTCCCAGACAGCCTCAGCTACTTAGTAAATAAATAAATAAATAAATAAATAAATAAATAAATAAAAATGGAAAATAGAAAGGAAAGCCGGGCATGATGGTGCACACTTGTAATCTCCGCGCTTGGGAGGCGGAGACAGGAGGATCCATGCTGGCTTAAGAGACCCTGTTTCCAAATTTTAAAAAAGTATAAAAATAGGTCTGGGAATGTAGCCCAGAGGTAGAAGGGTTTCCAGAAACCCCAGTACCATAAAAAAAAAAAAAGAGAAGAAAAGAAAAGAAAAAAAGAAAGAAAGAAAGAAAGAAAGAAACAAAAGAAAGAAAATATAAAGGAGCTCACACTTGTAATCCCAGTACTTGGATTACTTGGGAGGCTGAGACAGAAGGATCTGGGTTCGCGGCCAACCTTAGCTATTTACGCCCTCCACAACGTAGTGAGACCCTGTTTCAAAATAAGGAATAATAATAATAATTTAAAAAAAGGGCAGGGGGTGTAGCTTGGTGTCAAATGTGCCTGGGTTCCATCCCCAGACCTGCAAAAAAAAAAAAAAAAAAAAAAAAGAATAAAAAAATAGGGCTGGGGTGTAGTTTGGAGGTAGAATGCCCCTGGGTTCCATCCCTAGTACCACACACACACACACACACACACACACACACACACACAAGCAAAAACAAAGAAAGAAAAAAAGAAAGAAAGGAAGGAAGGAAGGAAGGAAGGAAGAAAAGAAAATATCTGGGACTTTAACCCTGAGGTAGAATGCTCCTATCCCCAGTACCAAAAAACAAACAAAAAACAAACAACAACAAAACCCCCCTTATGTCCTTAAGAGACTTGTCTGTTATTTATTCTGATTGTGATTGCTCTGTGTTTGCTATCATTAATTTCTTCTCTTAAAGTTAACTTTAAAGCTAAGCATGGTAGCACATGCCTGTCTTGGGAGGCTGGGAGAAGAGGCTGTAAGTTGAAGGCCAGCCTCTGCAATATAGCAAGACTCACGGTACCCTAGCAAGATCCAAGGTCAAACAAAAATAAATAAAATTGGAGGTAGATCACCCTCTGGTTCAATCCTCAGTACCACCAAAAAAGAAAAAGTTTCACTTTTTTTCTATGGGTTGACTCTTAGCATCAAACATAGTTTTAGCCTTCTTAGCTTTTTTATTGCCAAAATACAAATATAATATGAAATTGTTGACATTGGTCTCTAACTGAGATGTCATCAATTTTAAAGTATTTAATTACATTTAATTACTAATTTATATTTATTTATTGTAGTCTTGGGGATTGAAGCAGAGGTAAGAGTGTTCTACCTCTGAGCTATACCCCGAGGCCTATTTTTATCATTTTATTTTGAAACAGGGTCGCACTAAGGGTCTCCTCTTGCCTCAGCCTCCTACGTACTGGGATCACAAGAGTGTGTCACCACTTCCTGCTTGTATATTTATTTATTTTTGCGGTACTGGGGCTTGAACCCAAGGGTATTCTACCTCCAAGCCACACCCCTAGCCCTAGTTTTTACTCTTTATTATGAAACCATCTCACCGAGTTGCAGAGGGCCTCACTAAGTAGCTGAGGCTGGCCACAAACCTGCGATCCTCCTGTCTCAGCCTCCCAAGCACGGGGATTACAAGCGTGCGCCGCCACGCCTGGCTATAATTCACTTTCTTGCGATACTAAGTAACTCTAAATTAGACAAAACTAGTAGTGATAAAGCATAACTCTCATTTATTTTTTGTGGTACTGGGGATTGAACCCAGGGACATTCTACCTCTGTACTACACTCCCAGTCCTATTTCTTTTCTTTTTTTTTTTTTTTTTGGTGGTACTGGGGTTCCTGGAAGCCCTTCTACCTCCGGGCTACACTCCCAGACCTATTTTTACATTTTTATTTGGAAACAGGGTCTCCTAAGCCAGCGCGCGCGGCTGGCTTCGAACCTGCGCGATCCTCCTGTCTCCGCCTCCCAAGCGTGGGGATTACAAGCGTGCGCCACCACACCCGGCTCATTTTTTAATTTTGAAACAAGATCTAAGTTGCTGAGGGCCTCGCCGGTTGCTAGGCTGGCCTGCGTCTTGCTATCCTTTTGTCTCAGCCCCCAAAGTACTGAGTGTGCGCCACCAGCCCTGGCTACTTTAAGTATAATTTAACACTGTTGATCTTAACCTGATCATGTGGCCGTGGTAGTGTTTGCCAGGTTTCTGACTGTGAAGTTACTCTTACTTTCCATTTTTGTACCGTAGTCTTTGGAAGGGAGTCCTTTTTTTTATTCTTTTTTTTTTCGGGTCTGGGGATGTAACCCAGGGGCATTCTACCTCCCAGCTACACCCCCTGCCCTATTTTTTATTCTTTATTTTGAAACAGGGTCTCACTGAGTTGCAGAGGGCCTCACTAAGTAGCTGAGGCTGGCCGCGAACCGCGATCCTCCGGGTCTCAGCCTCCTGAATGCTGGGATTACAAGTGTGCACCACCACGCCCGGCTAGGAAGGGAGTCCCTATAACACACGTACTCCACACTTGGAGTTGTTGTTCTTCTTGAGGGTAGAAAATCTACATGAATTAATCAAAATTCTCCTGCGTAGATTGGCCTCTTCTTTTCTGTTTGTGCATTCAAGCATTCATTCTGTTAGTGTGGACTTGTGCATACTTATTTTATGATTTGGGTTCTAATGCAGTTCTTACTCTAGTTTGTGGCTCCTGTTATTGTACCGTAGGCCTTGGAAGCACTCCCCCGGCCTCTGTGTGCTGCGACACAGCTCTGTGTGTGAGTGTGCTCACAGCACTTTCTCCACTGCTGCTATTACTAGGTTATTTCTACTTATGTCCTTCTGACACCAAACTCTTCTGCTAGCTGTACTAATCCTTCACGCATACTATTTTATTTAATTCTCATAACAACTCTGTGAGGTATGATTTTTATTTTACAGATGAAGAAGTAGGCTGTGGGAGGCAGGGCCTATTGATTAAATGCGAATCTGGTCATGGGCCTGTTTAGGCAGCATTGTGGTCTTGCCTGCCATTTAACATTATGCTAATGACCTGAAATTTCTGCAAATCATGTAAAGATCTTGCCATTATTTATTTAGTTTTATTTATTTATTTATTTACTTTTATTTATTTATTTTTTTGCGGGTCTGGGAATGGAACCCATAGGCATTTGACCTCTGAGCCACACCCCCTGCCCAATTTTTTATTCTTTATTTGAAACAGGGTCTCACTGAGTTTTGGAGGGCCTCACTAAGTAACTGAGGCTGTCCTCGAACGCGATCCTCCTGTCTCAGCCTCCCGAATGCTGGGATTACAAGCGTGCGCCACCACGCCCGGCTTAAGATCTTGCCATTATTTAAAAGCAGGAAACAAATATTCACAAGGAAACTGTGCTTTTTTTCTTGACATTTGATAACTTTCAAATTATTTTTACATAATTTGAACCTTTTAAAAAAGTTTTTTTTCTGTTATCTCAGCTACTCAGGAGGCTGATACAAGAGGATTGAAAGTTTGAGGCAGGGCTGGTGGGCAACTCAGTGAGATCTTGTCTCAAAATAAAAATAAAAAAGGGGGCTGTATCTTAGTAATAGAGTGTTCTTCTGTTCAATTGTCAATACTACAGACAATAAACAATGTTTTTTATAGTATAGAATGTAAAGAAAGCTGTTAAATTGACTTTCTGGACTGATTAAAACAAGAAGAAATTGGTTGGTTTATAGAAGGCCTTTAACTAATTTTAAACCTTGTTTGGAAAGCATAGATAGCCAGGCACAGTGGCACACACCTGTAATTCCAGTAGTTAGGAACACAGGAAGTGCAGGAAGGTTGGTGGTTTGAGGCCAGCCTCAGCAACACTGAGACCCTCAGCAACCTAGCAAGACCTTGTTTCAAAATGAAAACTATAGGGGTGGGAATGTAGTAGCTCAGAGATAGAAAACCCTGGGTTCCATCCCCAGACACACACACACACACACACACACACACACACACACACACACACACACAATCAGATAGAAGTAGCTGACAGCTGAAACTGCAACAAGCTTTCTTCTAAACTATAAAATGCAGTTGACAGACATCTTTTTATAGACATCTATAAATAGTGATTGCACACTATTTTTAGGCTTGATTTTTTTCAGAAAGGAAATCTTTTCTTCAAATTTATAAAAGCTGTTTAGTAAAAGAGCAAACTGATAAGACAGAAATCACTCTGCTTTTTTTTTGTAATACTGGGGATTGAACCCTGGGGCATTCTACCTCTAGACTTATTATTATTAATTATTATTATTATTATTATTTGTAGTACTGGGGATGGAACCCAGGGGCATTGTATCTCTGAGCTACACCCTCAGCCCTATTTTTTTTAAAGTCTTTTTAAGCAGAGCATAAATCAATGAAATAGAAAACAAAAACAACAAAATTCAATACAAAAGATTAACAAAACAAAATCTGGGCCCTGTTTGAAAATAAAAGAATAAAATAGGACTGGGAATATAGCTTGAAAGTAGAATGGGCTCTATTCCCAGTAATATATATATATATAAACAAAATTGATAAACCCTTAGCTAACCTAACCAAAAGAAAGAGAGAATCGACCCAAATTATTAAAATAAGAAATGAAAAAGGAGATTACCACAGACAGTGGGGAAACTCATAAGATTATCAGAAAATATTTTGAAAATTTATACTCCAGTAAACTGAAAAATACAATAGGCATAGTGGCATATACTTAAAATCGCAGTACTTGGTAGGCTGAGACAGGAAGATCACGGGTTCGAGACAAACCTTAGCAACCTAGTGTTTCCAAATAAAGACTATAATATAATTGGGCTGGAAGTATATAGCTCAGAGGTAGAATGCTCCTGAGTTCAATCCCTAGTACCACAAAAACAACAACCAAAAAAAAAAAAAAAAACCTGGAAAACATTACTGACTTCAGATTATACTACAGAGCTACAGTGCTACAGTAACAAAATACCATGATATTGGCACAAAACAGACACGTGACCAGTGGAACAGGAGATGGAGAAACAAATTTACACCCTTATAGTCAATTGATTTTCTTTTTTTTTTATGATTACAACAGATATTTATTTAAAGTGATACATCTGAAGGCCAAATAATTCTTAAGTTATTATGTTTCAGGCTTCGCCAGCTTCATAAACACACTTTAAAGACAGCTGCGTTCACAGATGCCAACTAAAGGATTACTTCTTTGCCCATTCTTCTCTCTCTTTTCTTTCCCGGATAACTTCTTTGAGATATGGCTCAAGATAAAATTTATCCTCCTCGTATTTTGTCCACTGTTCTTTAGGCAAGATCTGTTGCCTCATGGTCAGGTCCAGTGCTCTCTTAATGCGAAACATCCTGTCATTATAAAGGTTCTCAGGAAGCCTTCTTAAGGCTTCTTTCACATCTTCATCCTCATATATTGTATCATCTCGCATTAACCCCAGTTTATTGAATCCTGCAGCATTATAATACCATTTTCGAATACCATCCAGCCACCGGCCTGATGCTGCAACTGCAGGCCTACCCGCCATTTTGACCCGGGAGCGAAGCGCGGTCAATTGATTTTCAACAAAGGCGCCAAACACATATGTTGCAAAGAAGACGGCAAGTGGCTTTGGGAAAAGTGGTTATCCTCTTGTGGACGACCTCTCAGCTCACACAAGAATCAACTCAAAATGGATCAAAGACCTAGAAATTAGATCAGAGACTTTGAAATTAGAAGAGGAGGGCATAGGTTCAATACTCCAACATTTGGTATATGTAGAAACTCCCTCCGTAAGACCCCCAAAGTTCAAGAAATTAAAATGAGAATTAATAAGTGAAGTAGCATTAAACTAAGAAGTTTTTTCTAATCAAAGGAAATTACCAAGAATCTAAAGAGAAAGCCTACAGAACAGGAGGAGATCTTTGCCTGCTATTCCTCTGATAGGGGACTAATATCTAAAAATATACAAAGTCCTTATAAGACTTAACACGAAAAAAAATAGTAGCCCAATAATAACCCAACAAAGAAATGGTCAATTGAATAGACATTTCACAAAAAAAGAAATACAAATGGCCAATAAATACATGAAAAAATGTTCAACATCCTTATCAACCAAGGAGATGCAAATTAAACTACACTGGGATTCCATCTAATCCCAGTCAGAGTGGCAGTCATCAAGAAGTCAAATAACAAACGTTGGTGAGGATGTAGGGAAGCTGGAATTCTTCTGTTGTGTTGGGGGATTGCAAATGAGTACAGCTGCAGTTCTGGCCAAACTTCAAGTCTATAAGGTCTCTCTGCTTTATTTTTTGTTTCCAAAATTCAGCATACAATTTGCTGAGTGCAGACATCAATATCCATAGTGCATTTTGAGTACTTTGCTGTCTTGAGATTTCCTCTGCCCATTTAATCAACCATATAAACCATACAACCATCCTTATAAACCATACAGTCTTAATTGGCTAGCCTGACAAAAATTTGTTGAAGATTTATAAGTCATGTGGGCAAAAAGTATTTACATTAATTTTTTAAAATTTATGAGTGCTCATATATACATGTATATATAAATATATATATATTTGTGTATACATGTATATATAAATATATATTTATATTTGTGTATACATGTATATATAAATATATATATTTTTGTGTATACATATATATATATATATATATATATATATATATATATATATATATATATATATTTTTTTTTTTTTTTTTGGTGGTGGTACTGGGGTTCCTGGAAGCCTTCTACCTCCGGGCTACACTCCCAGATCTACTTTTACATTTTTTTTTTTTTTTGATGGTTCTGGGGTTCCTGGAAGCCCTTCTACCTCTGGGCTACACTCCCAGACCTATTTTATATTTTTGAGACAGGGTCTCTTACGCCAGCGCGGCTGGCTTCGAACCTGCGCGATCCTCCTGTCTCCGCCTCCCAAGCGCGGGGATTACAAGCGTGCGCATTACAAGCGTGCGCCACCACGCCCGGCTACATTTTTTAAATTTGGAAACAGGGTCTCCTAAGCCAGCACGCGTGGCTGGCTTTGAACCTGCGTGATCCTCCTGTTGCCTCTCAAGTGCGGGGATTACAAGCGTGCGCCACCACACCCGGTGTGTATACATATATATCTATGTGTGTGTATGTGCATGTACGCATTTGTGTGTAACTGGAAATTAAACCCAAAGGCATTCTACCTCTGAGCTACACCTCCAGCCCTATTTTATTTATTTATTTTTTTGTTAAGGTCTTGCTAAGTTATGGAGGCCTCACTAAGTAGCTGGGGCTGGCTGCGAACCTGCGATCCTCCCGTCTCAGCTTCCCAAATACTGGAATTACCAGTGTGCACCACCACGCCTAGCTCCCTTGCAGATTTTTAGGCACGTCTTAGCAATTGGTAGGTCAGCATATGCCTCTGGCAAGGCCCACGAGGACTGCGGGAAGCCAGGTGAAACTGTAGGCCAGAACTCCACACATACTTCATGTCTCAGACACATCTCACTTTACTCTCACACAGCCTCCAGAATGATGCGACCGCCAAGGAAATACTTGGCTACCTCTGTATTTCTTACCTCCGTTTGTGCACAAAGTTACCTGGTCACCACAGTGTTTGCTCGGGCCTCTTACTTTCACTGTGTTGCCGAGAGACTCTTGCCGCAGGGACCTGCCGAGTTGCTCCCATCACTCTGGGGGCGCTGGGCTCCCACAAGGAGCAGTAGGATGCGCCTCCCCGAGTGGGGAGCCTGTGGCTGTCACTACATGGCAGGAATCTGGGCAAGACCCAATGGTTAGAAACGGATCTTAGGAGAGCTACAAATAAAAACTCATGGAATCAAAAGTGACTCAGTAAGGCAGTTTACCGCTGTGCAGAGGGCGCAAACGCCACCGTAAAACCAGCACAGCCAGCACACTGCCCGGGCAGTCCACTCAGACTTTTATTCCCCAACTCAAGGCTCCTATGTCCATTGGTTCCCCGTTGGCTTTTACAATCTAATCCGGCTGGCTCGTTTCCAAGGACCAGATTTTACAAAAAGAGAAGCATGAAACTAGTACATCTGGGAGTGGAACATACACACCTACAAAAGTTACAACGGGAAAACCGGGCCTACAAAGTGGAAGCCTGCCAGTTTCTGTATGATCTTGTAACTTCTGTCGAAAATATTGTTTTTCTTTCTTACACAGATAAACTTTCAGTTAGTACACAGTATACCTAAAAATATACAAGGCAAGCCTGTGTGGTGGCGCAGGCCTGTAATTCCAGTACTTGAGAGTCTGAGACAGGAGGATCTCAGGTTCAAAACCAGCCTCAGCAGCTGGGCGTGGTGGCTCCTGCTTGTAATCCCAGCATTCGGGAGGCTGAGACATGAGGACCACAGTTCGCGGACAGCCTCAGCTACTTAGTGTGGCCCTCCACAATTTAGTGAGAGCCTGTTTCGAAAATAAAGAGTAAAAAATAGGGCAAGGGGTGGGTGTAGCTTGGAGGTAGAATGCCCCTGGGTTCCATCTCCAGACCCGAAAAAAAAAAAAGCCTCAGCAATTTAGTGAGGCTGTAAGCAACTGAGACCCTGTTTCCAAATAAAACAATAAAATCAAGCTGGGGATGAAGTGCGCGCGCACACACACACACACACACACACACACACACACACGGCAGTCTGAAATGAAGCATACCTTGCTGTGGTTGTTATAAGATGTTAACTAGTTCCGATATTGTTTCTCTCTGACCATCTTGCAAAGGTGTTTATTTCCACATAGCACATGGTTCATTCCATTTTATGGGAAATGGGAACTCTATATAAAGTTATATTTTCTAGAACATCTGCTGAACATGTAATTTGTCAGAAATTAAATAAATAATTGCTAATATTTTCACTTAAGCTCAGGAAAAATGCAGATACCTTACAGAAAACTCTGTGTGTGTGTGTTTGTGTGTGTGTGTTTTACTGGGGATTGAACCCGGGGGTATTCTACCTCCAAGCTACACCCCCAGCCCTATTTTTTTTTTATTCTTTTTTTTGTGGGTCTGGGGATGGAACCCAAAGGCATTTGACCTCCGAGCTACACCCCCCGCCCAATTTTTTATTCTTTATTTTGAAACAGGGTCTCACTGAGTTGCAGGGGGCCTCACTAAGTAGCTGAGGCTGTCCGTGAACCGTGATCCTCCGGTCTCAGCCTCCCAAATGCTGGGATTACAAGTGTGTGCCACCATGCCTGGCTTAAATATTTTTCGTGGTTTTTTTTTTTTTTTTTTGCGGTACTGGGGGTGGAACCCAGAGGCTTTCTACCTCCGGGCTATACACTCAGACCTTTTTAATGTTTTATTTGGAAACAGGGTCTCACTAAGTTGCTAAGAGCCTCACTAAGTACTTGAGGCTGGCTTCGAACCTGTGCCATCCTCCTGTCTCAGCCTCCCAAGCGCGGGGATTACAAGTGTGTGCCACCATGCCCGGCTTTTTTTATTCTTTATTTTCAAACAAAGTCTCACTAAGTTGCAGAGGGCATCACTAAATAGCTGAGGCTGGCCATGAAACTGTGATCGTCCTGTCTCAGCCTTCCAAGTACTGGGATTACAAGCATGTGCCACCATACCTGGTCAGAAAATTTACTACATTCTGATTTGATATAATAATGAATTAAGTAGATTTGCTTTCCTTTTCAACCAACCAGTTTCTTTTTTTTCCCCCCAAATAGAACATTTTTCATATATGGTAAGATTATAGTTTAAACATATTTCTTTTTTTTTTTTTGAGGATGAAAACCAGGGACATTCTACCTCCAAGCTACAGCTCCAACCCTATTTTTTAGTCTTTATTTTTAAACAGAGTCTCCCTGAGTTGCAAAGGGCCTCACTAAGTAGTTGAGGCTGTTCGGGAATCATGGTCCTCCTGTCTCAGCCTCCCAAATGCTGGGATTACAAACATGAGACATCACACCCAGCCAAAGTTAAGTTCAAATAAGAATTTTTGACTGGTGAAGGAGGTCTGAGTACAGGTCTTTTTCATTTTCATTTTATGTACTTATTTATTTAACAGTGCTGGAGGTGAAACCCAGGGCTTTGTGCAAGCCGGGCAACCCAGGGGCACTCTACCTCTGAGCTACACCACAGCCCTATTTTTACTTCAGAAACAAAATCTCCTTAGGCTGTTAAGGGTCTCGCTAAGTTGCTGAGGCTAGCCTTGAACCTGTGATTCTCCTGTCTCAGCCTCTAAAGTACGGGACTACACGCATGCACCACTATGCCTGGCTTCAATTTTATTTCCAGACAGGGTATTGCTGAGTTGACCAGGCTTAAAAAAAAATGTTTAGAAGGCCTTTGTAAACACATTTTCACTTAGGAGAGAGTTCAATCAATGCAATATTCCTTTTTTGTGTGTGTACTTGGGATTGAATCCAGGGGCATTCTCCCTCAGAGCTACTCCCCTTCCCTATTTTATTTTTTATTTTGAAATAGGGCCTGAGTTGCGGAGGCTGCCCTGCAGCCTGCCTACCTCCTACTGGGATCACAGACTAATACAGTGATATGTGTGTGTGTGTGTGTGTGTGTGTGTGTGTGTGTGTGTGTCTGTGTGTGTGTTACCAGGGATTGAACCCACAGGGGCATTCTACATCCCCAGCCCTATTTTTTTTTATTATTTATTTTGAAACATTCTCACTAAGTTGCCGAGAGCCTCATGAAGTAGCTGAGGCTGGTCTCGAATCTGTGATCCTCTTGTTTCAGCCTCCCAAGCAGTGGGATTACAAGCATGTGCCACTGTGCCTGGCTTACAGTGATTCTTAAAACACAAAAAGGAACGATTAGTTTATATAGTAGAGAACAATAAAGCAAACCCTGGCCCTGCCTGCTGTGAGAGTCCTTCATCAGGCTGGAAATGGGGCGCAGTGCTTTTCACTTCAAAATCCTCTTTTTTATTGTAGTGGGGTTGAGCCCTGGTTGGTTCTACTTCTGAGATACACTCCTAGTCCTTTTTAAAAATATTTATTTATTTGTTTATTTATTTATTTTTGCGGGTCTGGGGATGGAACCCAGGGGCATTCGATCTCCGAGCTACACCTCTTGCCCTATTTTTTTAGTCTTTTATTTTGAACCCGGGTCTCACTGAGTTGCAAAGGGCCTCACTAAGTAGCTGAGGCTGTCTGCCAACCGCGATCCTCCTGTCTCAGCCTCCCGAATGCTGAGATTACAAGTGCGCACCGCCACACCTGGCCTTTTTTTAATTATTTACTTTGAAACAGGCCTCACTAAATTGCCAAGGCTAGCTTGAATCTGCAGTCCTCCTATCTTTGCCTGCCAAGCTTTGGGATTAGAAGCATGCACCACCACACTGGCTTTTTTGGGGGGTGGGAGGAGAAGGAGTGCTGGATTGAACCCAGGGGCATTCTGCCTCTGAGCTATGCTCCCAGCCCTATATGTTTTTTTTGTTTTGAGGTAGAATCTTGCTGAATTGCCGAGACTGTTCTCAAATCTGCAATCCTCCTGTGTCAGTCTCCCAAATACTAGAATTACAGGTGTGTGCCACCAGGCCCAGCTCCTTCCTAAAATTTTAGAGAAGAGGTAGCAACATTATTGCAAACCGTGTGTCCCTTGTGCCACTCCTTGTGCAGAATGTGTCCTTGTGCTGTGTGCCCCAGTGTTCGGATGCAAACCCGGGTGGACACAGTGGCTCATGCCTGTAGTCCCAAGCTTAGGAGGCCAAAAATATTTCCACCACTAAATTACTGTCACTTACACAGGTTTTCTGATCAGTACTTAAATAACCCCAGCTAAAAAATAGGGCTGGGGGTTGTGTAGCTCAGAGGTAGAATGCCCCTGGATTCCATTCCCAGTACCACACACACACAAAAAGAAAGAAAATAAAAAGAACTTTCCATAGAGTTGAAAATTTGGGGTTATTATTATTATTATTATTATCTTTTTTTTTTTTTTGGTACTGGGGATGGAACCCAGGGGCATTCTACCTCCGAGCTACACACCCAACCCTATTTTTTATTCTTTATTTTGAAACAGAGTCTCACTGAGTTGCAAAGGGCCTCACTAAGTAGTAGCTGAGGCTGTCCTCAAACCCCGATCTTAAAAGCGTTAACCACCACACCCAGCTATTATTAATATTTTTAAACAAATATGCCAGGTGTGGTGGTATATGCCTGAAATCCCAGTACCTGGGAGGCTGAGGCAGGAGGATGGTAGGTTTGAAGCCACGCTTAGCAACTTAATGAGATCCTGTTTCCAAATAAAAAATAAAATAGGGCTCAGAGTATAGCTTTGGAGGTAGGATGACCTTAGATTCAGTCCCCAGCACCACAAAATAAAAGCACTATCTCACTACAAAATGTTAAGCAAACATTTTCTTGTTGGGATCATTGGACAAGGGAACAAACAAGAGTCTCCTCTTGAGCTGTGAAGATGCTGCCAGAGAGCGCTGTCTGCAGCCCCCCCGGCTCCCCGCTTGCCGGGACACGCGTTGCCGCAGGAAAGTGGATTGTCTTCGGAACATGCTAATGTATTGCTGAGATTCTTCTGGAAGAAAATTTGCATTCAGCAGTTGGCATAGTTTGGATAATTTAATTTTTATTTTTTTGTTTGTATAAAAAATGCACTCTATTCATTAGAATAATAGAAATGTTTACATATTTAACTTCTCTGTGAGTCTAATAATTATAATCTACCTTCCTTTTTTTTTTTTTTTTGGTGGTACTGGGGATTGAACACAGAGTCATTCTACCTCTGAACTATACCCTCAGTCCGGCCTTTCTCCCCAAATTTAAACCATCACATTTGGAGGCTGAGACACCATCGTGCCTGGCTCCAGTTTTTCTTAGTTAACACCAATGCTTGTATCTTTGTTCATTCGTGTTCCTCTAACAAAATACCTGAGACTGGGTAATTCATAAATAACAGGAACTTCCTCAATATTCTGGATGCTGAGAAATCACAAGAAGATCAAGGCACTGGCATCTGGTGAGGGCCTCCTGCTGTGTCGTCTGGTGGTGGAAAGGAGGGAGGAAGGAAGAGACAATGAGATGGCATCCAGACCCACTGTGGTAATGGACCTCCTCTCTGAATAACAACACGGATGTATTCATGAGAGCAGAGCCCACGTGGATTAATTGCCTCTCAAACACCCCACCTCTTAATAAATACTATCACAGTGGCAATTAAATTCCACCAGGAGCTGTGGAGGGAGCAAACACTTAAGCCATAGCAACTTGTTATTTTCCACTTTTAAAATAATAGGCATCCTGATGGGTGTGAAGTGCTATTTTATTGTGGCTTTGATTTGCATTTTTCTAAGGACAAGTGAGTTGAGTTTCTTCTCAAGTTGAGTATATTTTCATGTACCCATTAGTCCTCTGTATGATTTCTTTGGAGAAATGTCTATTTAAGTCCTTTGCTCATTTTAAAATTCAGTTGTTTTCTTGTTGAGTAGTAAAATTTAAAAATAATATAGTCTGAGTATTAATTTATTATCAGATATATGCATCACAAATATGTTCTCTCTTCTGTGGAGTGTGTGTGTGTGTGTGTGTGTGTGTGTGTGTGTGTGTGTGTGTTACTGTGATTGAACCCAAGGGCATTCTACCCCTGAACTCATCCCCATCTTGAATTTTTAATATTTTTGTGGGACTGGGGCATCATTCTACCTCCGAGCTATACCCCCCGTCCTATTTATTTTTCTTTATTTTGCAACAGAGTCTCACTGAGTTGCAAAGGGCCTCATTAAGTAGCTGAGGCTGCGAACTGTGATCCTCCAATTTCCCCAGTCAAGCATGTGCCACTACACCTGGAATTTTTTTTTTTTTTTTTTTTTTTTTTTTGGTGGTACTGGGGATGGAACCCTTCTACCTCTGGGCTACACTCCCAAACCTATTTTATATATTTATTTAGAAACAGGGTCTCTTAAGCCAGCGAGACTGGCTTCGAACCTGTGTGATCCTCCTGTCTCCACCTCCCAAGCACAGGGATTACAAGTGTGTGCCACCACGCCTGGCCTGGCAAATGTTTAATTATTATTTTTTATTATTTTTAATTTTTGTAGCACCAGCGATTTAAACCAGGGGCATTGTATCTCCTAGCTACACCCCCGGTCCTATATTTTTATTTTTTTATTTTGAAATAGGGTCTCACTAAGTAGCTGAGGCTGGCTGAGAACCTGGATCCTCCTGTGTCAGTCTTCCAAGTACTGGGATTACAAGCATGGGCCACATGCTTGGCTTATTTTTTATTTTGAAATAGGATCTCCCTAATTTACTAAGGCTGGCTTGCAACCTGTGATCCTCCTGTCTCAGTCTCCCAATTACTACAGGCATGTACCACTCTAGTTTCTGAGGCTGGCCTTGAACCTATGATCCTCCTGTCTCAGCCTCCCAAATACTGAGGTTACAGGTCTGTGCCAGTATGCCCAGTTTAAATTTTTTTGTGTGTGGGTCTGGGGATGGAACCCAGGGGCATTCAACCTCTGAGCTACACCCCCTGCCCCTATTTTTTATTCTTTATTTTGAAACCAGGTCTCACCTAGTTGCAGAGGGCCTCACCAAGTAGCTGAGGCTACCCACAAACCGCAATCCTCTGGTCTCAGCCTCCCAAATGCTGGGATTACAAGCATGCGCCACCAAGCCTGGCTTAAATGTTATTTTGAATAGCCTCTAGGACTATTGAAGGATTTGTTTTTAAACTAAAGTGTCAGCCGCATGTGATGGTGAATACCCAAAATCCCAGTATTTGGCAGACTGCGACAGGAGGATCTCAGGTTTAAGAACAGCCTCATCAATTTAGTGAGACCCTCTGCAATTTAGTGAGACCTTATTTCAGAATGAGAAATAAAATAGGGCTAGGGGTATGGCTCAGAGGTAGAATATTCCTGGGTTTACTCCCTACTACTAAATAAAGAAAGAAATAAATGAGTGGGGTGTGGTGGTGCATGCTTGTAATCCTAGCATTTGGGAGGCTGAGACAGGAGGATTGTGGTTCACAGAAAACCTTAGCTACTACTTAGACCCTTTGCAACTCAGTGAGACCCTGTTTCAAAGTAAAGAATAAAAACCAGGTGTGGTAGCTGGGCGTGGTAGCGCATGCTCTCAATTCCAGCATTTGGGAGGCTGAGATGGGAGGATCACGGTTTGAAGACAGCCTTTTAAAGTAGTATTGTTCTGTTCTTTGACATCTCAGAGGGAGCTAAACGTGTTGAATGATACAGGAGATCAGGAAGGAATTCTTCATGGTCTTCTTCAATCAGATTTCTAGACTGCCCATTGAGATTTTTGTTTCAAATTCAAAATTAATTTTATTTATTTTGTCTTTTGCAGAGATAGTTGTAGCAGAATATCACAAAAAAATCAAAGAGGCATTTGAAGTGTTTGACCATGAATCAAATAATACAGTGGATGTGAGGTTTGGAAAATTTTTTTGTTACAATTCTAAATTACTGATGTAATTTATAAAACAGAAGAGGGATCTTTTCTTGTTACACTGTACCTTGGATTTATTATGCTATTTAAAGTATTTAAAGCCGGGCGTGGGGAGGCTGAGACAGGAGGATCACACAGGTTCAAAGCCAGCCTCAGCTACTTAGTGAGGCTCTCAGCAACTTAGTGAGACCCTGTTTCCAAATAAAACATAAAAAGGTTTGGGAGTATAGCCCAGAGGTAGAAAGCCTCTGGGTTCCACCCGCCAGTACCACCAAAAAAAAAAAAAAAAAGTATTTATTTAGCCAGGTTGGTAGCGCCTGCTTGTATCCCAGGATTTGGGAGTCTGTGACAGGAGGATCGCCCAGGTTCAAAGCCATCCTCAGCTACTTAGGCTCTCAGCAACTTAGTGAGATCCTGTTTCCAAATAAAGTATAAAAATATGTGTGGGAGTATAGCCCGGAAGCAGAAAAGCTCCTGGGTTCCACCCCCAGTACCATACACTCAAAAAATTTAGGTGGGCGCAAGGTGGTGCCCTCCTGTAATCCCAGTACTTGGGAGGCTGAGATAGGAGGACCACAGTTCAAGGCCAGCCTCAGCAACTGACAAGACCCTCAGCAACTTAGTGAGCCCCTGTTTCTAAGGGAAAAATAAAATAGGGCTGGGGGTGTCGCTCAGAAATAGAAAGCCCCTGGGTTCCATCCCCGCCACCAAGATGGGAAGACTGCTCCGGGTCAGAAAGCAGGGATGTGGCCTCTGCTCCCAGGAGACTGTGTAACCTAGAGATAAACCGAAGGGGCACTATGGGACGTCCCTCCTGACAAGCTGTCATGAATGTGTCGCTCCGCGCCTCCCATCTGAAGGCAGAGCTCTGCTAAGTGCGGGCTGTCTCATCTCTCGGCGGGAGCACTCCATCATCACCACCCCTGGCTCTGGGGATGGCACCCAGGGTCAGCTTGCCTGGCTCGGAGCAGCTCAGGCACTCTTGTCCACGCTGCTGGGGGAGCTGGGGAACCAGAGGAGTTCCTCTCTCTGCACCTGCCTGTCCTGTGAGCGCGGAGCTGCCTGGGCCTTATGGGGAGGGGCGCAGGGTACTAGCAGTGCTGCACCCCCACCTCGTGGCCCCAGGGCTCTGCTCACGCCGTGCTCTGCTCCTGGGAATGGCCCTGTGGGGCCCGGACCCTTCCTCTGAATTTGCTTGCAGGAAAATGAGTGGGCGTGGGACGGTGGTGGTAACTCCTAGGTTCTTTTGCATGATGTTGGGGAGGGAAACCAGGGTCATTCTACCTCGGAGCTACACCGTCAGCCCCCGTCTTTCTGTTTTTATTTTGTTCTGAAATAGGGTCTTGCTAACTCTCTGAGGATCTAAGTTGCTTATGGCTGGCCTCAAGCCTGCAGTCCTCCTGTCTCACAACAGGGTTGGGACGAGGCGCAGAGCAGGCTGTCCTGCCTGCATTTGAGGCCCAGCTCCATGAATGGCAGGTGGGAAGGGCGAGGAAATGCGGGAGGATTCAGGGAAGCGGCTGAGAAGAAGGAAGGGGAAGGAAGAGAAAAGACAGCGCTCACTTCCAGCTTGCTGTCAGACAATCTTCCTAGAGTTGGAAGCACAAGGCTTCATCTGTGTGAGCTTGCTCCCCGACCCCACGGCGCCAGAAGTGGAACCCAGGGCCATTCTGACTCCCAGATGTGCCCCTGCCCCTTTGATTTTTTATTTGGAAACAGTGTCTTGCTAAGTAGTTGAAGCTGGCTGAGAACCTGCATCCTCCTGTGCCGGCCTCCCAAGGACCGGGATTACATGTCCGGCTCCATGACCTCATTTGCGGGTTTTTCTTTGTTTGTGTGGTGCGGGCTGGTGCCTCCGATCTCGGGGAGGAGAAGAATGTAAACTGTCCCCCTTCCTCCCCGTGGGACTGCGGACGGGTGTTCTGGAGAAGCCGGGACTATGCAGTGTGCCATCTGCCCTTTTTTGGTAAAAATGGTCTAGTCAGGAAAAGTAAACATGCTTATAGGCTGCATCCTTTTCCCATTCCAAACTGAAATAACCTTACTGAGGTCAGAGGAAAAGTGTGTTCTTAGAATTTAAGTGGTCCACTTCGTTAAGCAGCGCTGGTTACGAGGACCGCGCTGGCTTTGCATTTGAAACAGCAAAGCCTGGCAGTTAGGGGAGCAACCGCAGGAGCCAGCAGCTTTCCAAGCGTCACTCCTGCGTCCAGGGTAAGGCTCCTTGGGATTCTGAGAGTGTCCCCATCCCCCACCTCCTCCACCAGTGGCGAGGAGGGCAGAGAGCTGCCGGTGCTGGGCACTTGGTTTCTTCTGGTGGTCGCGGTGCCCTGGCTGTCTGTCCACCAGCCGGGGCGGGTGGTGACTAGGGCCTGGCGCCTGCCTTCCCCAGCCTCCGCCTTTTCTCCCTTTGCTAGCCCAGTTAATCTGTCCGGGTTTTATTTTGGCATATGATCAAAACTGAAGGTCCACAGACTTCTTATTTTCAACTTAGTGAACAGTTTATTTCATTTACTTTTTGAGTTCTTAGGCCTGCGTTATAGCATGCTACATTTTGTATAATTGGATCTGATTTGAGGTGTAGTCTAACTTATTGCTTTACTTTTCAGTCATAATTCTGTTTCAATATTATATTAACTGCTATCAATTTATAAAATGCTTTAATATCTGATAGAAATGAGTTTTTAAAATTACTGTGTGTGTGTGTGTGTGTGTGTGTGTGTGTGTGATACTGGACATTGATCCTAGGGGTGTCCTACTTCCAAGCTACATCCGTTGGCCCTGTTTTATTTAATTAATTAATTTATTTATTTATTTGCGGTACTGGGAGTGGAACCCAGGGGCATTCTATCTCCAAGCTAAACCCCCTGCCCTATATTTTATTCTTTATTTTGAAACTGGGTCTCATTGAGTTGCAAAGGGCCTCACCAAGTAGCTGAGGCTGCCTGCGAACCTGGATCCTCTTGTCTCAGCCTCCTGAATTCTGAGATTATAAGTGTGTGCCACCATGCCCGGATTTTATTTTATTTATTTATTTATTTATTTATTTATTTATTTATTTATTTATTTATTTGATGGTACTGGGGTTCCTGGAAACCCTTCTACCTCCAGGCTACACTCCCAGACCTATTTTTATATTTTATTTGGAAACAGAGTCTTTTAAGCCAGCGAGGATGGTTTCAAACCTGCGCCATCCTCCTGTCTCCGCCTCCCAAATGTGGAGATTACAAGCGTGCGCCATCATGCCCGGCATATATTTTATTTTTAAACAGGGTCTCACTAAGTTATGGAAGGCCTCAATAAGTTGCTGAGGCTGGCCACAAACCTGTGACCCTCCTGTCTCAGCTTCCCAAATACTGAGATTATAAGCATGTGCCACCAGGCCCAGCTGAAGTGAGACTTCAGTCTGCAGTCTGGACAGGGGTGGTGGCACATACCTATAATCCCAGTACTTAGGAGGCTGAGCCTGGAGGGTCACAAGTTCAAGGCCAGGCTCAGCAATTTAGTGAGGCCTTCAGCAACTTAGCGAGACCCTGTTTTAAACTTTTTTTTTTTTTTGCAGGTCTGGGGATGGAACCCAGGGACATTTGACCTCCAAGCTACACCCCCTGCCCTATTTTTTAGTCTTTATTTTGAAACCGGGTCTCACTGAGTTGCAGAGGGCCTCACTAAGTAGCTGAGGCTGTCAGCGAACCGCAATCCTCCAGGTCTCAGCCTCCCGTATGCTGGGATTATAAGCATGAGCCACCATGCCCAGCTGACCCTGTTTTAAACTGAAAAATTAGCCAGACTTGTAATCCCCGCGCTTGGGAGGCTGAGACAGGAGGATCGCGCAGGTTCGAAGCCAGCCTCAACTACTTAGTGAGGCTCTCAGCAACTTAGTGAGACCCTGTTTCCAAATAAAAATATAAAAAAAGGTCTAGGGGTATAGCCTGGAGGTAGAAAGCCTCTAGGTTCCACCCCTAATACCACCAAAAAAAAAAAAAAAAAAACCTTAAAAAATAAAATAGTGCTGGGATGTAGGTCAGAGGTAAAATGCCCCTGGGTTCAATTCCATGCACAGGACAGTGGCCAGTGCTGCCCTCAGGTGTGTATCTTGCATGGCCAGTGTGCCATGTTCTTAAGGGAAAGGCAGTTCCCTTGAGAAAAGAGAAAGTTGCCTCCCCTTAATGTTTATGTTACCAAGAGCCCTGGGGCTTGTTTCGCAGCTGAACTCCCAGTCCATCTTGTCAGTTAAGATTCTTGGCAGGCTGGGCGTGGTGGCGCACGCTTGTAGTCTCAGCATTCAGAAGGCTTTGACAGGAGGATCCTGGTTCTCAGACAGCCTCAGCTACTTAGTGAGGCCCTCTGCAACTCAGTGAGACCCTGTTTCAAAATAAAGAACAAAAAATAGGGCTGAGGATGTAGCTTGGAGGTAGAATGTCCCTGAATTCCATCCCCAGTACCGCAAAAAAAAAAAAAAAAAAAAGATTCCTGACAGCGGGCATGGTGACACATGTCCATAATCCTAGTACTTGAGAGGCTGAGACTGGAGGATCGCAGGTTTGAAGTCAGCCTTTGCACTCAGCAAGACCCTGTTTCAAAATAAAAATAAAATAATTAGCCGGACATGGTGGCACACGCTTGTAATCCCCGCGCTTGGGAGGCTGAGATAGACGGGTCGCACAGGTTCGAAGCCGGTCTCAGCTACTTAGTGAGGCTCTCAGCAACTTAGTGAGACCCTGTTTCCAAATAAAATATAAAATAGGTCTGGGAGTATAGCCTGGAGGTAGAAGGCCTCTGGGTTCCACTCCCAGTACCACCACCAAAAAATAAAATAAATAAATAAATAAATAAATAAAAATAAAATAATTAAAAGGACTGTGGTTGTAGCTCAGAGGTAGAGTGAGCCTGTGTAATCTTCAGTACAAAATAAATAAATAAATAAACAAATAAATAAATAAATAAATACTTTAAAAAAGTAAGTAGAAGGGAGGCCTGGCGTTGACTGCCAAGCGCCAGCCAGCAGGTGGCTCTGCACTGCCTGAAGTGGGATGCTGGGCACCTGGAGGGCCGCCCTGAGGTCTGGCGTCAGGCTCTCAGGCTCCACCCTCTGGGCCCTCAGCTCCTCCACTGGCTTCACGGGACTGGCCATGGGAGCAAGTGGCTCTGGAAGTGTGTGTAGCCCGCGTGGGTCCCCAACACCCTCCAGGTTACGGTGAAGCCCAGTCTGTTCTCATAAGACTCTTAGCTATTCGTGTGTGTGTGTGTGTGTGTGTGTGTGTGTGTGGTATTGGGATTGAACCCAGGGGCATTCTACCTCTGAGCTATATATATACCCTCAGCCCTATTTTCTATTCTTTTTTTTTTTTTTTTTTTGGTGGTACTGGGGGTGGAACCCAGGGGCTTTCTACCTCCGGGCTATACTCCCAGCCCTATTTTATATTTTATTTGGAAACAGGGTCTCACTAAGTTGCCGAGAGCCTCACTAAGTAGCTGAGGCTGGCTTCGAACCTGTGCGATCCTCCTGTCTCAGCCTCCCAAGCGCAGGGATTACAAGCGTGCGCCACCACGCCTGGCTTCAGCCCTTTATTTTTTAATCTTTCCTTTTTTTGTGGTGGGGGGTAAGGTCTTGCTAAGGTGATGAGGTTGAATCTGTAATACTGGGATTATAGGTGTGTGTCAGGTGTGCCCAGCTGATAGTGCTTTTTATTTTTTTAATTAAAAAACATTTTTTTAAACTGGGGTTTGAACTCAGGGGCATTTTACCTCTAGGCTAGACTCCTAGCCCTTTCTATCTTTTATGTTGAAAAGGGTCTTACTATGTCACTGATGTTGGTCTCAAACTTGTGATCCTCCTGTCTCAGCTTTCCAAGGACTAGAATTACAGGCATGTGCCACCACACTGGCTTTAAAAATGGTATGTTTGTTTATTTATTTATTTATTTATTCATTGTGGTACTGGGGATTGTAGCTCAGATGCAGAATACACCTGTATTTAATGTCCAATGCCTTAGGGAAGCGTGTGTGTGTGTGTGTGTGTGTGTGTGTGTGTGTGTGATATGAATAAATAAATATATAAATGAACTAAAACCTTTCAAATATATATGTGTACATACTTTGTTTTTTTCTCAGAGTAAACTCAGGGGCATTCTACCTTTGAGCTATACCCCTAATCTTATTTTATTTTTATTATTTATTTATTTATTTATTTATTTTTGCGGGTCTGGGGATGAAACCCAGGGGCATTCAACCTCCAAGCTATACCCCCTGCCCTATTTTTTATTCTTTATTTTGAAACAGGTCTCACTGAGTTGCGGAGGGCCTCACTGAGTAGCTGAGGCTGTCCAAGAACCGCAATCCTCCGGTCTCAGCCTCCTCAATGCTGGGATTACAAGCGTGTGCCACCATGCCCGGCTTATTTTTATTTTGAAACAAGGTTTCAGTAGGTTGCTAAGGGTCTTGCTAAATTGGTGAGGCTGGCCTTGAACCTGTGACCATTCTGTCTCTATCTCCTAGTTAATGGAATTATAGGCGTGCACCACCATGCCCAGTTTATATACCTACACTTATATTACATGTATCTATATGTAATTTATATACAAATAGGGGATGGAGTCTACATATAAATATACATAAAATATAAAATGTATATTTGAGCCGGGCATGGTGGCGAATGCTTGTAATTCCAGCACTTGGGAGGCTGAGACAAGAGGGTTGGGGTTCGCGGACGGCCTCGGCTACTAATTAGTAATGCCCTTTGCAACTCAGTGAGACCCTGTTTCAAAATAAAGACAGAAAAATAGGGCTGGGGGTGTAGCTTGGAGGTCGAATGCCCCAGGGTTCGATTCCCAGTACCCTGTCAAAAGAGGGGAAATTTGATATGTATTTAAGTGATCTGCCTTAAGCCGGTTTTTTCTTTGTTCTGTCCTCTATTCTGCTGTAAATAGTATCTAACACAGAATGCAGTAAATATTTGTTAAAGGAATAAGAGCATTTTCAAATCCTGCTGTGTTCCTAGACATTCTTGAATTGCTTAAATATACCCTCACTTTTCGTCCAACATCAGCTGTTTCCTTAGGGGCAAAATGCTTTGCGTATTCTTTTGTCCCTTGGAATGGCATCGAATGCTGTGAGTCAGGTCTTCACTGGGAGGTTTTGACCTTAGATTGCCCTTAAGCAGGAGACTCACAGCCAACTCAATGCACTGGCTCCACCTTGTGCCGGTAACTGGGTACTGCACCATTGGATGCTAAACATTTTAAGTGATCCGAACGCTGTTTATAATTAAACGATGGTGACACTATTGGGCCACTTACAGTGCCTCATTTGTTCCAGAATCACTTTAATTCTATGTTTACTACTCTATGTATAGTACAGGTGGAGAAAAAATCCTTATCTTAACTATATAAAGGTTTTGGAGTTAATTTGTACTTATCAATATACGGCATCTCCATTATTTTTTACAAAAGAAATGTCTGAAACTTTTATGTGACTCAGTTGATGTTAGTTTTCTTGGACAATCTTATTAAGATTGAGTTATTGGTAATTAAAAAATCCATGAAATTGATTTAAGCAATCAAGCCCTCAGCAACTTAGTGAGACCCTGTTTCAAAATAAAACAAAATAAAATAATCTATAATTACAGTACTTGGAAGGCTGAGACAGGAGGATTGCAGGTTCACAGGCAGCCTTAGCAACTTAGTGAGGCCCTTCATAGCTCAGTGAAGCCCTGTTTCAAAATTTAAAAAATGATAATAATAAATGGAGAAAATTAAAATAAACCAAGTAGGACCGTAGTTTATAGTTCAGAGGTAGAATGCCTCTGGGTTTAATCCCCAGTACTACAAAAATTAATAAATAAAAAAGTAAAAGGGGCTGGATTTGAAACACAGAGGTAGAATACCTCTGGGTTCAATCCCTACTACCAAAAGAATAAAACAATAAAAATAAAAATAAAAATCCAAGCACGGTGGTGCAAGTTTGTGACCCAAGTACCTGGGAAGTCAAGACAAGAAGGTCACAGGTTCACGGCCAGCCTCAGCAACTTGGTGAGGCCCTCTGCCACTCAATGAGACCCCATTTCAAAATAAAAGGCTGGGAATGTAGTTCAGAGGTAAAATTCCCCTGGGTTCCATCCTTAGTACTGAAAAAATAAAATAAAAAGAATGGGATGTAACTCAGAGGTAGACTGCCTCTAGGTTTAAGCCCCAGTACCTAAAATAAAGTAAAATAGTTGTCTTAGAAAGTGACATTACGAATGTTTATTTTAAGCTGCGTATGGTGGCGCATGCTTGGAATCCCAGTGTTCGGGAGGCTGAGACAGGATCACAGTTCATGGACAGCCTCAGCTACTACTTAATGAGGCCCTTTGCAACTCATGAAACCCTGTTTCAAAATAAATAATAATAATAATAATAATAATAATAATAATAATAATAAAAATGGGGCTGGGGATATAGTGTGAAGGTAGAATGCCTGGGTTCCATTCCAGGTGCTGCAAAAAAAAAAAAAAGAATGTTTATTTTAGAGCCAGGCATGGTGGCCCATGCTTACAATTCCAGTACTTGGGAGGCTGCGACAGGAAGATCACAAGTTTGCAGCCAGCCTCAGCTACTTAGTGAGGCCCTTTGCAACTTAGTGAGACCCTATTTCAAAATAAAGATAAAAAATTGAGGCTGGGGGTGTAGCTTGGAGGTAGAATGCCCCTGGGTTCAATCCTCAGTGGGATTTTTTGTTTGTTTGTTTGTGGTACTGGGGGTAGAACCAGGGGCTTTTCTACCTTTGGGTTACACTCCCAGATCTATTTTATACTTTATTTGGAAACAGGGTCTCACTGAGTTTCTGAGAGCCTCACTCAGTAGCTGAGGCTGGCTTCGAACCTGTGCGATCCTCCTGTCTCAGCCTCCCAAGCGCGGGGATTACAAGCATGCGGCACGACGCCTGGCTTTTTTTTTTTAACCACAAAAAAGAATGTTTACTTTATGTATTTTTGTAGCATTTGCATCTCCTGCAGCTTTTTCTAATTTTACGTCTGAGTTCTCTCCTTGGTGAGCCTCCAGCTCCATCTCAGGGTTAGTGGCTAGCCATGTTCTCTGGCTGCTGTCCCTTCTTCTGGCTCACTTCAGGAGCCTTAGGATTCCTAGGGCTGAGCTGTGCGTGGTGAGGCCTCTGCAATGGCCAGCTGCCCAAACCCTCTGAGAGCCATCTGGAGTTGCCCAGGGCCACCTGGTCCCTTCTGCTGCATTTAGAACACTCCTAAACTCAGCCAGGGCTCTGAGTCCTCTGCTTCCTCTCAGAAAGGACAGAGACGGGGACCTGGGATAGGGCCTAAGGCTGGAAAGCTGGGCCAGTGCTCCACCATAATTACTTTGCTGAAGTATTGGAGAGTATTAGACAGTGTAACTTCCTTGAAATGCTCTACTGTAGATCTCTCAAGAACAAGAGCATTTTCTTGTATAACCCATAGGGTTTGTATCAGTCAACTTTCCATTACTATAACAAAATACATGAGGTAATCATTTTGAAAAAAACAGAAAGGTTTTTGTGTGTGCGGCACTGGGAATTAAACCCAGGAGCATTCTACCTGTGAGCTAGGATTCTGCCTCCCAGCCCTATTTTATTTTTATTTTGAAACAGGGTCTTGCTGGGTTGATGAGTCTCATTACTGATGAGACTGTTCTCTGTCCTCTGTCTTCGAACTTACGATCTTCCTGTCTCAGGACTAAGGGTATGTGTTTGAATCCCATTTCCTCTTCTTACTTGCATGTGATCCTGCCTGGATTTCCTCATCTGTAGAATAGTCTCACACACCTTTAGAGCTGCTGTGGTGATCAGTGAATGACGACATCCCAAGTACTTTGCCAGCCATAATCCCAGTTCTTCAGAGGCTAAGACAGAAAGATCCCAAGTTGTTTATTTGTTTTTTGTTTGTTTGTTTTGTTTCAGTCTGTGGATTGAATCCACAGACATTTTACCTCTGAGTTACATCCCCAACCCTATTTTTTTTTTTTTTTTTTTTTTTTGCAGGTCTAGGGATGACCCCCAGGGGCATTCGACCTCCGAGCTACACCCCCGACCCTATTTTTTATTCTTTATTTTGAAACAGGGTCTCACTGAGTTGAGGAGGGCCTCACTAAGTAGCTGAGGCTGTCTGCCAACTGCAATCCTCCAGTCTCAGCCTCCCGAATGTGGGATTACAAGCGTGTGCCACCACACCCGGCTTCCTATTTTTTATTCTCTTTTTTGACACAGGGTCTCACTAAGTTGCAGAGGGCTTCACTAAGTAGCTGAGGATGGTCGAGAACCTGCAATCCTCCTGTCTCAGCCTCCCAAGTACTGGGATTACAAGTGTATTCCACCACACCCGGCAAGATTCCAAGTTTAAGGCCAGCATGCAGTACTTTAGTAAGACATTGTTTGAAAATTAATAATAAAAAAGGGCTGGGGGTGTACCTCAGAAGTAGAATGCCCCTGGATTAATACCCAGCATCAAACACACACACACACACACACACACACACACACACACACACACACGTTGAAGCACTTTAAAACAGAGGCTGGCCCACGTGGTCCAAACCTGTACAGCTGTCTAGCTGTTTGGCTAACCCTGGCCCTGCGACCAGAGACGTAGTTTTCTCACATCCTACGGATCGTGGCCTGGATGAGCGTGAGGACCTGCCTCCCAGAAGATGCAGAGATGTCCTTCCTAAGCCCGAAAGCTGCTCAATCTGCCTTTCACTTAGTGTGGGAGCCTGTGTTCTCATCCCCATTTGTAGTTACTCCTCTGCCGGGTTTCCCAGATTTTTCCACACGTTCCCTAGTCCCAATGAGTCTAATATGTAGGTTTTCCAACTTGTTTACTTATTTATTTTAGGTATGGGGAATTGAACTCAGGGAAGTTCTACCTCTGAGGTACACCCCCACCTCTATTTTATTTTTATTTTGAAACAGAGTCTTGCTAAGTTGCTGAGGCTGGCTTCAAACCTGTGATCCTCCTGTCTCAGCCTCCCAAGTACTGGGGATTACAGGTGTGCGCCATCACGTCCCAGTCTGTCCAAGTTAACGTCTTTGGGCCTGAGTTTCCTTCTGTGTGAGATGAGGGGGTCTCCAGTGCCACTGGCGGGCCTGTGAGGCTCCGTAAGAGCTGATTTCTACTCTGCTAGATGGCCAGATGTATGAGGACAGGGATTCACTCTGGCTTAGGATGAGTTCTCTTTGAATAGCCGTGGTCTTCAGCTGGATCTAGCTTTCTTACCATCAGTAGTCTTGGGTTTTATTTTCTTTCTTGCTCTCCTGCAAGTGCCTTTATCAAGGTTATTTATCAAGACCTCCTGTCTTGGCCTCTCAAATATTGGGATGACAGGCTTGTGCCACCACACCCAGCTTATTTCCTTACTTTTACAAATTTAATCAAATGTCATCTCTGACTGGCCAAGACCAGTAACAAATTGAATATTTAGTAATTTTTTGTGTGTGTGTGAAACTGGGCATGGTGGCGCACACTTGTAATCCCAGCATTTGAGAGGCTGAGACAGGAGGATCCAGGTTCGCAGACAGCCTCAGCTACTTAGTGAGGCCCTTCGCAACTCAGTGAGATCCTGTTTCAAAACAAAGTAAAAACTAGGGCTGGGGTGTAGCTCAGAGGTAGAATGCCCCTGGGTTCCATCCCCAGTACTGCAAAAAAGAAAAGTTTCTGTGGCTCCTTTTCTCCCTCACTCATATTACTGGGACACACAAGGCCTGTGCGGTCCTGAGACCCAGGGAGAGGAACCGGCTGTGCAGATGGGAGCGCTAGGTCAGAGGCAGGGACAGCAAGCAGCCCTCCTCCCAGCAGGAGCCCAGCCGCCTGCAGGAGGAGGGCCAGCTCAGGGAGGAGAGAAGCAGAGAGCTCCCAGGCAGGCCGCACAGCTGCTGGCCTCCACCCACACCCGCTTATCAGCAAAAGAACCTTCACCTTTTCCCATCAGTAGGCCTTTGTGAGTACAGAGAAGGAAACTCCCAAAAGGGAAGGACCGCAAAAGGCTCTTTTTTTTTTGGGGGGGGGGTTAATGGGGATGGAACCCAGGGGCATTCTACCTCCACGCTACACCCCTAGCCTTATTTTTTATTCTTTATTTTGAAACAGGGTCTCACTGAGTTGCAAAGGGCCTCACTAAGTAGCTGAGGCTGGCGGCGGACTGCGATCCTCCTGTCTCAGCCTCCCGAATGCTGGGATTACAAGCGTGCGCCACCACGTCCGGCTGTCCCCTTCACTGTCTGAGTTGGGCTGATTTCACTTAACATGATGTTCTCCAGTTCTACCCATTTTTTTTGCAAATGACATAATTTTATTCTCCTTGTGGCTGAGTAGAACTCCAACTGTGTTTATATGTCACCTTTTCCTGATCCATCTTCTGTGGATGGACACCCAGGCTAGTTCTATAACATGGCAGTTATGCTGTGAAGGCCTGGATATGCACGCATGGCTGTGGTATGTGATCCTTAATTCTTTTAGATGAATACTAAGGAGTGGCATTGCTGGGCACATGGTGGTTTCATTCCTAGTTTTTGAATAGTTGAAAATAGAGTTGAAAATAGAGGGGGTTTAGGAGGGAGGTAAAAACACCAACTGGGTTATCAGAGGCTGCTGTATTATTAGGCCCCAACCCTCGTACCTCCGGAGAGTCAGCGGGCCAGGGGAAAGTGACCAACGAGCCACACGTCTGGAGAGTTGCGCGTAGTCCTGATCGGCCGGCTGAGTCACGTGGCGGATCGGAGGCACGCCGATTCTCTCGCGACATCTGTAGCATCACAGTGTTTGGAGTCTCGAGGCACCTGGAGTCTCGCGATATTGCCGCTCTGGCTTCCGGGGTTCCGCTGCAAGATCATGCGGGGGAGGGACCAACTTATCAGTTTTTTGAGGAACCTGCACACTAATCTCCATAGTGAGTGTACTGATTTTCACTCCCACCAGCAGTGTATACGTGTTCCTTTTCCTTACATCCTTGCCAGCTTTTCGAGCGCTGTTCTGAGTGGAGTCAGATGGGATCTCACTGTCGTTTGCACTTGCATTTCTCTGAGAGCTAAAGATGTTGACCATGGGGAGTGTTGGTGCTGGGGATTGAACCCAGGGACATTCTACTTCATAGCTACATCCCTTTTTTACTTTCTTTTTCAGTACTGAGGGTGGAACCCAGGGGCATTCTACCTCAGACCTACACCCCTGCCCTATTTTTTTTTTTTTTTTTTTTGGTGGGTCTGGGGATGGAACCCAGGGGCATTTGACCTCTGAGCTATACTCCCTGCCCTATTTTTTATTCTTTATTTTGAAACAGGGTCTCACTGAGTTGCAGGTGGCCTCACTAAGTAGCTGAGGCTGTCAGCAAACCACGATCCTCCTGTCTCAGCCTCCTGAATGCTGGGATTACAAGCATGTGCCACCATGCCCGGCTCCTTTTTTACTTTTTATTTTGAAATAGGGCCTTTCTATGTTGCCGAGACTGGCCTCAAACCTACAATCATCCTGTCTCAGCCTTCCAAAGTCTAGGATGGCACATGCCACCACATCCAGTTCAAAACTTCTTACTTAAAATGGTTTCTTAGTAAATAGAGAGTGCATAAAAATCCACTAACATTATCCAGAATGATGAAGAAGTTATTCTAGTTGAGTGAATATTTGTGAAATTCATAATCAAATGTCGGGAATCCAGCCCGACAGCTGGCGGGGCTTGGAGAGATGATGAGTACCGACGACTCGAACACAAACCCACGAGCCGGGAGTCAAGTCAGGCGAGATCTCATTTATTTCTCTCCAAGCAGTTCTTTATATAGCACCAAGCCACGAGGGGAATCTCCATGAGGAATAGCCTAGCCTATTCGGGATAAAGATCACTAGCACGTAGTTTACAGCCAATCCCAGGCCAGTACATGAGCCATTCATGTGTGGGGAAAGCTCCTTTAAAGGTAGAAAGGGAAAAACCGCTCAGTCTCCCCACCCATAGTGAATGGGGAAACCACGCCTTCCTAGCTTCCTCCAGGCGCCATCTTTAGCCCATTTTCTGCTGAATCACTTAAAGTTTTGCCGTAGGCTGCAGGCTGCTCAGGCCGAGGAAGGCTGCATCTCCTTAGGCGCTGTATGGACACACCCCATCAATCAAATACTACAACCTTATTTTTAATAATAATTTTTGCATTAGTACTGGGGACAGAACCCAAGGACATTCTACCTTTAGGCTACACCCCCAGTCCTATTTTTATTCTTTATTTTGAAACCGGGTCGAGTTGCAAAGAGCCTCACTAAGTAGCTGAGGCTGTCCTCGAACTGTGATCCTTCTGTCTCAGCCTCCCAAATGCTGGGATTACAAGCGTGTGCCACCACGCCCAGCTAATTTTAATAATTTTGAATGGAAATGTCCAATCCATTACAAACTTTCTGTTTTCAGATCCAGATAATATGAAGTATTCATTTATTTCATATTATGTAAATTATATAAGTATAATTTATACGTTTCCCAGGTTATGGAGCTGGGCTTGATGGTGCAGGCCTATAATCCTGTGTGCTTGGGCAACTGAGACAGGAGGATTGCAGGTTCGAGGACAGCCTCAGCAACTTAGACTCTGTTTCTTTTTTTTTTTTTTTTTGGTGGTACTGGGGGTGGAACCCAGAGGCTTTCTACTTCCGGGCTATACTCCCAGACCCATTTTATATTTTATTTGGAAACAGGGTCTCACTAAGTTGCTGAGAGCCTCACTAAGTAGCTGAGGCTGGCTTCCAACCTGTGAGATCCTCCTGTCTCAGCCTCCCAAGCACGGGGATTACAAACGTGCGCCACCACGCCCGGCTTAGACTCTATTTCAAAACAAAAAGTAAACGGGGTTAAGTTGCTGGGCGTGGTGGTGCACACTTGCAATCCCAGCACTTGGGAGGCTGAGACAGGAGGATCTCACAGGTTGGAAGCCAGCCTCAGCTACTTAGTGAGGCTCTCAGCAACTTAGTGAGACCCTGTTTCCAAATAAAATATAAAATAGGTCTGGGAGTATAGCCCTTGGGTTCTATTCCTAGTACCACCAAAAAATAAAAATTACAAAAAAAAGGGGTTAAGTTGAATCACATTGTCCGGAGGTGGGTGTATAAGTTATACTTATTGTGTGCCCACCCTGCCACCACTGTGCTCACCTCACAAGAATTCATTTAACCCGTTGCAGGTGCCCTGAGGCTTGGGGTGGCACCTGCTTGGAGGCTTACACTGCCTGGGCAGTTGGGTGCCAGAGGCCCTGCTTCTAAATGCTCTGCCTCAGACTCCTACCACAAACCTCTGGGCCAGGCATCAACCTCCTCATTAAACAGAGTGGAACCCATGCCCCATGGCCCCAGATCTCTGAGTAACAGGTGAACCCCACGGGCAGGGAGGTTCCCTTTCTCTTGGCCCTCCTCCAGTCTCTGCCCCTTCTCCAGAGCTTTTTAGTTGGGCCCAGGCAGGGTGTGCGTTGGCCAGTCTATGGAAACTCTGTGTGCGTGTGTGTGTGTGTGTGTGTGCGCTCAGTACTGGGGATTGGACCTTGAACCCAGGGGCATTCTACCTCTGAGCTGTACCTCAAGCCGTTTTCATTTTCATTTTGAAACAGGATTTCTCTAGGCTGATGTGTCTCTCTACTTGCTGAGGCTGTCTTTGAACATGCGATCCTCCTTCTCAACCTCTAAGTACTGGGATTACAGGCTTGAAACAGTTCTTTTGTCTCTTTGATTTACTTTTTTGCCTTTTACTTTCCCCAGAAAGTGCCTTTATTTAATTAATTAATTAATTTATTTATTTATTTTGCAGTACTAAGGATGGAACCCACACATTTTCCCTCCGAGCTACACCCCCAGTCCTATTTTTTATTCTTTATTTTGAAACAGGGTCTCACTGAGTTGCAAAGGGCCTAAGCATCTGAGGCTGGCCGCAAACCAGGATCATCCTGTCTCAGCCTCCCAAATGCTGGAATTACAAGTTTGTGCCACCACATCTGGCAGAAAGTGTCTTTTTAAATCAAGAGGTAAGCTGGGCGTGGTGGTGCACGCTTGTAATCCCAGCATCGCGGTTCGAGGACAGCCTCAGCTACTTAGTGAGGCCCTCTGCAACTCAGTGAGACCCTGTTTCAAAATAAAGAATAAAAAAAATAGGGCAGGGGGTGTAGCTCAGAGGTTGAATGCCCCTGGGTTCCATCCCCAGACCCACCAAAAAATAAATAAATAAATAAAAAATCAAGAGGTAATACTTAAGTGATTTGATTTGATGTTACCTTTGATCTGAAATCATTTAGATAATTATTTAATTGCTTTGATTTTGGTTCTGGGGATTGAACCTGGGGGTGTTCTACCTCCAAGCTACACCCCCAGCCCTTTTTATTTTTTTATTTTGAAACAAAGTCTCACTAAGTTGAGGAGGCTGGCTTCATACCTGCAGTCCTCCAGCCTGTAGTCCTCCTGTCTCAGCCTCCCAAGTACTGGGCAGGTGCTTATTTAATTCGATAATTTACAAAGCACTTTCCCGACGTTATATTCTAAAACTGCTGCTGGTTTTTGTTTTTTTCCAGAGAGATTGGGACAATCATCAGGTCCCTGGGCTGTTGCCCCAGCGAGGGAGAGCTGCATGACCTGCTAGCCGAGGTGAGTGGAGAGGCTCATCTTCTGCCCCTCTGTCCTTGTACTTCTAGGAAAACACTCTTATCTGAAATTAGAAATGTCTTCTGCCTAACTCAGTGTGAGCTTTGAAAACATTTGGGCAAGCCAGGCGTGGTGGCGCATGCTTGTAATCCCAGCATTTGGGAGGCTGAGACAGGAGGATTGCGGTTTGCGGACAGCCTCAGCTACTTAGAGAGGCCCTTTGCAACGCAGTGAGACCCTGTTTCAAAATAAAGAATAAAAATAGGGCAGGGGTGTAGCTTGGAAGTCAAATGCCCCTGAGTTCCACCCCCAGACCTGAAAAAAAAAACAAAAAAACAAAAAACAAAAAAACCATCTGGGCAGCTTTACATATCAACCAACTGATTTATATCAGAGCCAGGCCCCTGTCTCAGGCCTGTAATCCCAGTCCTTGCCAGGCTAAACCAGGAGAATCACGGATAGGAGGCCAGACTTACCAATTTAGTGAGACCCTGTTTCAAAATAAAAAATAAAATAGGGCTGGGGGTGTAGGTCCGAGGTAGAATGCCTCTAGGTTCAGTCCTTAGTACCACACACACAAAAAGAAGAATCAGACAGAGGTACAAATATGGCCAGAACAAGACTCTTCTCTATTGGGATTTCTGGCTCAGAGCCAAAAAAAAAAAAAAAAAAAAGGCCCAGCACTGAGCAGGAGGGGTTAGGCTGGCTCCAGGACAAAGGACAGAGCCAGCTTTTATTCTTGGGAGCAGGCCAGTTAGCAAGTGCTGGGGAGGGGCCCAGGCATGTTAAAAGTATCTTATTTAGCTTCCCAGAAAGGCAAGGTCAGTCTGTCAGCGTGTGGGTGCCACAGCCTCTGTGGACACCTCTGCTCTGAGATAGGAGTTCTGTGGCTGTTAAGGGAGATGGAGGTGGGGAGGAGGAGAGGCAAAAGGCACAAGGCACTCAACGAGCAAGTCCAAGGCGGGGCTATAAAATAAAAAATTGGGCAGGAGGTGTAGTTCAGAGGTCAAATGCCTCTGGGTTCCATCTCCAGACCCACAAAAACAAACCCCCCAAAACAAAACAAAATAAAAGCCGGGCGTGGTCTCGTAATCCCAGCATTTGGGAGGCTGAGACCGGAGGATGTGGTTCGCGGACAACCTCAGCTACTTAGTGAGGCCCTCTGCAACTCAGACCTGGTTTCAAAATAAAGAATAAAAAATAGGGCAGGGGGTGTAGCCCGGAGGTCGAATGCCCCTGGGGGTTCCATCCCCAGACCTGCAAGAAAAAATAATAATAATAATAAAATAAGACTAGAGGTATAGCTCAGAGGTAGAATCCTCCCGGGACCCATTTCCAGTAGCACAAAAAACAAAACAACAAACAAATCAACATTGTTTTTCTATTTTGGGATTACAAAATGGCATTTTTATTATGATTACAAGAAAAAGCCTATTTTTCCTGAGTTGGTATTCACATTTAAAGAAAAAGAAAAAAGATGCAGCCGGGCGTGGTGGCGCACACTTGTAATCCCCGCGCTTGGGAGGCTGAGACAGGAGGATGGCACAGGTTCGAAGCCAGCCTCAGCTACTTAGTGAGGCTCTCAGCAACTTAGCCAGACCCTGTTTCCAAATAAAGTATAAAATAGGTCTGGGAGTATAGCCCGGAGGTAGAAAACCCCTGGGTTCCACCCCTAGTACTGCCAAAAAAAAAAAAAAAAGTGTCCAAAAAACTGAGCTAGTGTTGAGAGGAATAGGTAGTGTAACGGTGTTTCTTTTTATCATTACAAAGATAGAAAGAAGGGACAGAACAAAGCACCAAATCAGAGGAACATAGCGGAGTGCCTTGAAAATAAGACACTGAAGTTTTGAATATAAACAGTTTTTATAAAAATTTATTATTTCCCATCTTGCTTAACCAGTAGTCTATCTGCTCCTCTGCAAAGCAAGCCTTTTGATATGATTATGAGGACTCACTATCTCCCATCCGGCTTGACCAAAAGCTTTTTTATCTCTATCTAGAGCCGGGTGTGGTGGCGCATGCTTGTAATCCCAGCATTCGGAAGGCTGAGACCGGAGGATCGGAGGATCGTGGTTCACAGATAGCCTCAGCTACTTAGTGTGGCCCTCTGCAATTTAGTGAAACCCTGTTTCAAAATAAAGAATAAAAAATAGGGCAGGAGGTGTGGCTCAGAGGTCAAATGCCCCGGGGTTCCACCATCCCCAGACCCGCAAAAAAAAAAAAAAAAAAAAAAAAAAAAAAAAAAGGCTTTTACTAGAAGTTATTATGTAAGCTTGTCTTTAAACTATGGTAATCACTTTGGTTACTGCTGCCTCCCCTCCCTGCCTGAGTGTCTGCACAGCATCCAGGCCCTGACTACTTTTTTACATTTTTAAATCAATACCAAAGCCATTTTCCAATACCGGCATCTCCATCTGGTAGGAACTAGAAGAGGAATTGTTGGTGAAGTAAGTCACAATCATTGGTCCAGTAGTCAGCAGAGCAGTAATGAAAAATGACTCTGGAGGTTAGGAAAGGAGAATCTTTAAGCTGATGAGGCTGTCTTCAACTCTGCGATCCTCCTGTCTCAGGCTCCCCAGTACTGGCATTACAGGTGTGTACCACCAAGCCTAACAAATCTATTTTTTTTCCAGCACTGGGGATGGAACCCAGGGGCACTGTACCTCTGAGATACACCCAGCCCTATTTTTTTTTTTTCGATACCAGTGATGGAAGGGGCATTCTATATCCAAGCTATACCCCCAGCCCTTTTTTTTATTCTTTATTTTTAAACAGGGTTTCACTGAGTTGCAAAGGGCCTCACTAAGTAGCTGAGGCTGGTTGTGAACCATGATCCTCCTGTCTCAGCCTCCCAAATGCTGAGATTACAAGTGTGTGCCACCATGCCTGGCTAGTCTTTTTATTTATTTTTTATTTTATTTTTTTTGTTTGCAGTACTGGGGGTGGAACCCTGGGGGCATTCTACCTCCAAGCTACACCCTCAGCTCTATTTTTTATTATTTATTTTAAAACAGGGTCTCACTGAGTTGCAAAGGGCCTCACTAAGTAGTAGCTGAGGCTGTCCTCAAACCGCGATCCTCCTGTCTTAGCCTCCCTAATGCTGGGATCACAATCATGCACCACCATGCCTGGCTGGTCTTTTATTTTTGAAACAGGGTCTCACTGAGTTGCGAAGGGCCTCGCTAAGTAGCTGAGGCTGTCTGTGAACCGCGATCCTCCTGTCTCAGCCTCCTGAATGCTGGGATTACAAGCGTGCGCCACCATGGCCAGCTCCTAACAAATCTTTATAGCCTAGATTTTGTGTTGGTTGGTTTGTATGTTTTAATAAGTATTAAGATCAACAAATCATGACCCCTGGCCAAATCCTACCCACCACCTGCATTTCTAAGTGAAGTTTTATTGGAACACAGCTAAGCTTGCTTTTTACGTATTACCTTTGACGGTTTTCTTATTGAAACAGACTTTTTCCTTACACTCATGGACCACAGAAAGGGGAGTAGAGAGTTTATTGTAAGCAGAGTGGGAAAGGGAAAAATGGCGGAACACTCTGGTATCTGGACAGCTGCAAAAGTCCACTTCTCTGCTAGAAGAGAGGTGCAGGTCACCCGTAGGGGCCCCGGTCGCGGAGGTTGTGGAGGCCTGTTGGTTTGGCCAGGTACGTGCCAAAGCCAACTCGACCTTCCAAAGGTGGCGGGGGCAGAGTGGGTAACTTTACCGTTGACAGTGGCTGGTCTAGAGTTTATATGCTTCTCTAAGTCCTCCTTCAGGTGGGATCTCAGGAGCAGGTTTTTGGGATTTGCATAGTGTATTTGCACAGGGTCCTTCTTTGAGTCTCCTCTCAGTTGGAGTTCCAGACGCGGTTCCTGGACTCTGCAGGGTCTCCTGGGATTGTTGATTAGTGGAACAGTTGGAGTTTTGTGAAGCTCTGGTCACTCAGGGAGGTTTTGATCTCATTATCATCTCACTTGACATTTGGGAGGCCTGGCCTCTTCAGTTCTGGAAGTTAGTATTTATTACCTCCCAGGAAATGAAGTTTTTCTTCTGTGGCTCTCGGCCCTATATACCTACTTCTTTTCCACCTCCCCATTATCAAAAGGACAGAACTGAATGGTTGGGATAGAGACTCTGATTTGCAAGGTGCAAGATACTTATTACCTGGGTTTTTACAGGAAAGGTTTAACAACTCCTGATCTATAGTTTTTTGTGTCAAAATAAAACAGACACTATAGCTTGTAGCAGAAGATCTGGGTTCAGACCCCATGGTCCCCACTTTAGGCGCGTGGCCTCCAGGGGGTTCTTTGGTCTTTCAAAGCCTAGCTCCACAGCTTCAGAAAAGTATAATGATGTCAATGTTTTTCTAAGAATTAAACTTTTAAATTTGTGTGTGTGTTGTGTGTAGTGAGTGTGTGTGTGTGTGTGTGTGTGTGTGTGTGTGTGTGTGTGTGTGTGTAGTATAGTACTGGGGCCTGAAGGACATTCTACTTTTTCTTATTTTTTATTTTGAAACAAGGTGTGCCAGCCACCTTTTGTCACCGACACTTCAGGCTGATTTATGTCCTTACATAAAGACTCGGAGACATACATAAATTTTCGTTTATTTTTGGGAAGCTGGGAGAAGAGACAGATCTACTTTTCTACTACTTCTACAAATCTCCTTACAGAAGCCTCTTTTATTGATAATTTTTTTTGGTAGTACTGGGGGTGGAACCCAGGGGCTTTCTAACTCCGGGCTATGCTCCCAGACCCTTTTTTATATTTTATTTGGAAACTTGGGTCTCACTAAGTTGCTGAGAGCCTCACTCAGTAGCTGAAGCTGGCTTTGAACCTGTTCGATCCTCCTGTCTCAGCCTCCCAAGTGCGGGGATTACAAACCTGTGCCACCACACCCGGCTTTAATTGATAAATTTAAACAAAGTATCTGTTAATGCCAAACTTAGTATACACAGAAACAATTTGCAATCTAAAGAAAAAGGCTATTCTCAGCATACATCAAGGACAGACACAGTACAAGGAGGAATGTCCACCTGGGCTCATTTCTGATATCCAGACCTTGAGACAGTCCTGGTGCAGTAATTATCTCCAGAGCTCACAGTGTGCTGCTGAGACGATTGAGAAACTTCATCCTTGCTGGTGTGCAACAGCAAGGTTGATGAGGGACTCCCTACTTGCTGAGGCTGTCCTTGAACCTATGATCCTCTTGTCTCAGCTTCCAAAGTACTGGGATTACATATGTGCTTCATAATGCCTGACCTACACCGGGTGTGGTGGCCCACGCTTGTAATCCCAGCATTCCGGAGGCTAAGACAGGAGGATCATAGTTCACCAACAGCCTCAGCTACTTAGTGAGGCCCTTCACAACTCAGTGAGACCCTGCTTCAAAATAAACAATAGCCGGGCGGGCGTGGTGGCACTCATTTTTAATCCCAGCACTTGGGAGGCAGAGACAGGAGGACCCCACAGGTTTGAAGCTGGCCTTGCTGGCTTAGGAGACCCTGTTTCCAAATAAAATATATATTTTGTTTATTTGTTTGTTTATTTATTTATTTATTTATTGTGGTACTGGGGATGGAACCCAAGGATATTCTACCTCCAAGCTACACCTCCAGTACTTTATTTGTGTGGTATGGGGGCGGAACCCAGAGGCTTTTCTACCTCCGGGCTATACCCTCAGACCTATTTTTTACTTTATTTGGAAACAGGGTCTCACTAAGTTGCTGAGAGCCTCATTAAGTAGCTGAGGCTGGCTTCGAACCTGCGCCATCCTCCTGTCTCAGCCTCCAGAGCGCGGGGATTACAAGCGTGTGCCATCACGCCCAGCTTTTCATATCTTTTTTGAAAACAGGGTCTCACTAGGTTACTGAGAACCTTGCTAAGTTGCCAAAGCTAGTTTTTTTTTTGTGTGTGTACGGGTTTGGGGATGGAACCCAGGAGCATTTGACCTCTGAGTTACACCCCCTGCCCTATTTTTTTATTCTTTATGTTTGAAACAGGGTCTCACTAAGTTGCAGAGGGCCTCACTAAATAGCTGAGGCTGTCCGCGAACCGTGATCCTCTGGTCTCAGTCTCCCGAATGCTGGGATTACAAGCGTGCACCACCACACCTGGCATCCAAGGCTAGTATTGAACCTGCACTCCTCCTGTCTCAGCCTCCCAAGTACTCAGAGTACAGACACGCACCACCATGTCCAGCGCTACAGAGCCACTTGATGAGTTTTGTAATAGATTTGATAACACAAATTCACACAAGTGAAATTAATTGAAAACTTTTGTGAACTAGTGTCTATTTTTTTTTTTTTTTTAGTGGTACTGGGGTTCCTGGAAACCCTTCTACCTCCAGACTACACTCCCAGACCTATTTTGATACTTTTTTATTTGGAGACAGGGTTTCTTAAGCCAGTGAGGCTGGCTTTGAACATGTGCAGTCCTTCTGTCTCCGCCTCCCAAGCGCAGGGATTACAAGCGTGCGCCACCACGCCCGGCAGCTAGTGTCTATTTATTCAACAAATGACTTGACATTTGTGCCACCTTGTGCCAGACACTAGGGACACAGAAACAATGAGACTCAAAAAGTCATATTTCCATTTGCTACAAGATAATTTTGAATGTTTTAATGATTGTGGCAATCAAAATTTTAAATATATTTACATCTAAGTATTTGGGATTGTATTCGGACCTTACTTGTTTAGTTAAATCCACAAAAACTGTTCTGCAGCGTGGTCCATGATTTAAGTGAAACTGAAGAGGAGAAGTGTCGTAGCGTCAATGTGACAGGTGCCCCTCCTGTCCCTGCTTAAAACACTGAACCATTTCTTACATTTTCCATCTGGACAAGAAATGTCTCACCACACCAAATAGACGGCAAGCCCAGAAATCCCAAAGCAGTTTTTCTTTATTTTTAATTGATTAAGTATTCTCAGATTATCTTTTTATTTTTTTTGGTGGTACAGGGGGTGGAACCCAGAGGCTTTCTACCTCCGTGCTATACTCCCAGACCCATTTTATATTTTATTTGGAAACAGGGTCTCACTAAGTTGCTGAAAGCCTCACTGAGTAGCTGAGGCTGGCTTTGAACCCGTGCGATCCTCCTGTCTCAGCCTCCCAAGCGCAGGGATTATAAGCGTGCACCACCACTCCCGGCTTCAGATTATCTTTTGTTTGAAACTTCAAAAATGTCCTTTTAGTGAGTAGAACAAGATGTACATTATCCACATCCTTGTAGGAATTTTCCTCAGCCTGACCCTGTGGCTCTCCAGGAGCCCTGCAGCCTTCTGTCCTTCAGATTCCTAACACCAACTTCCTCAGAGAAGGAAGAGGAGGAGGAAGTTACCAGTTTTATTTTTTTCTTCTTTCCTTTTTCTTTCTTTTTGTGGCACTGAGAATTTAACCCAGGGGTATTCTACCTCTGAACTATATTCCCAGCCCTTTTTATTTTTTAAATTTTGAAGCAGGGTCTCACTGAGTTGCTGAGGGCCTTGCTAAATTGCCGAGGTTGGCCTTGAGACTGCAGTCCTCCTGCCCCAGCCCCAAGCACTGGGATCACAGGTGTGTACCTCTCTACCCTGCTTATCATCAGGTTTTGAAACCAACAGTTTAAGAGGGAAATGCTGCCATATAATGCAACATGGAGGAACTTTGAAGATATTATATGAAGTAAAATAAATTAGTCACAAGAAGACAGATATTACATGATTCAACTTATATGAAATGTCTAAAGTAAGCAAAGGCTGTGTGTGGTTGCTTCTGCTTGTAATTCCAGTACTTGGGGAGGCTAAGACAGGAGGATCACAGGTTTGCTTCAGGAGGATCACAGTCTTAATAATTTAGTAAAACCTTCCACAACTTCATGAGACACTGTTTCAAAATTTAAAAATAAAATAGGGCTGGAGGTCTACCTCAGAGGTAGAATGCCCTTGATTTCAACCCCCAGCACCAAAACAAATAAGTAAATAAATAAATAAATAAATCGTTAAAAAATAAGTAAGCCAGGCATGGTGGCACTCGCTTGTAATCCCTGCGCTTTGGGAGGCTGAGACAAGAAATACTGCAGGTTCGTGGCCAACCTCAGCAACTTGTGAGGCCTCTGAAACTTAGACCCTAAAAAAGTAAAAGAATAAAATAGGGCTGGGGATATAGCTCGGAATAAAGCCCGGCGTGGTGGCGCATTCGGGAGGCTGAGACAGGAGGATCGCGGGTCGTGGACAGCCTCAGCTACTTAGCGAGGCCCTTTGCAACTCAGTGAGACCATGATTCAAAAATAAAAAAAGACTAAAAAATAGAGCTGGGGATGTAGCTCGGAGGTCAAATGCCCCTGGGTTCCATTCCCAGTACCGCAATAAATAAATAAATAAATAAATAAATAAATAGGAGAGAGAGAGAGAGAGAGACCGACCAGAAGTAAACCCAAGTTGGTTGCATATACAGTCAACTAATTTTCATGAAGCTCTCTAAGAATGCATCATGGGGACCAGACATTTTCTCTAATATGGGTAGGGAAAACTGACATTCAGGAAAGAGTGAAATTGGATCTTTATATCACACCATATTAAAAAATTAACTTGCCGCGTGTGGTGGCGCACGCTTGTAATCCCAGCGCTTGGGAGGCTGAGACAGGAGGATCGCGCAGTTTCAAAGCCAGCCTCAGCTACTTAGTGAGGCTCTCAGCAACTTAGTGAGACCCTGTTTCCAAATAAAGTATAAAATAGGTCTGGGAGTATAGCCCAGTGGTAGAAAGCCTCTTGGTTCCAGCCCCAGTACCACACACACACACACACACACACACACACACACACACACACAAATCAACTCAAGATGAATTTAAGATTTATGCGTAAATCATAAAACTAGAAGAAAACATGAAGAAACTCTTTGAGAATGAATGGTCCTGGCAGTGGTGTTTTGGATCTGGCATCACACAGGCAACAACAGCAAAGGTACCTACCACCTGCTGTGCCCCAAACTAAGAAGTTTCTGTGCAGAAGGAAGTTGCCAAAAGAAAAGGCAACCAGCACTGGAGGAAGGTATTTGCAAACCATATGTCCAACAAAGGCTTAATATCTGAGACACACAAGGAATTCATGAAGCTCAGTAAGAAACAAATACCCCAATTTAAAAATGGGCAGCCGGGCGTGGTGGCGCACGCTTGTAATCCCTGAGTTTGGGAGGCGGAGACAGGAGGATTGCGAGGGTTCGAAGCCAGCCATGCTGGCTTAAGAGACCCTGTTTCCAAATAAAATATAAAATAGGTCTGGGAGTGTAGCCCGGAGGTAGAAGGGTTCCATCCCCAATACTACCACCAAAAAAAAAAAAAAAAAATGGGCAAAGAGGCATGGCAGTGCACACCTGTAATCCCAGTACTTGGGAGGCTGAGACAGAAGGATTGTAGGTTTGAAGACAGCCTTAAAAATGTAGTTAGACTCTGGCAACATAATGAGATTCTGTTTCAAAACAAAAACTAAAAAGGGCTAGTGGTGTAACTTGGAGGCACAAGGCCCTGGATTCAGTTTCCAGTACCACAAAAATAAAAATGAAAAATGAAAACAGGCAAAGGACCTAAGTAGACAATTTTCCAGAGAAGATATACAAATGGCCAACAGGTATATAAAAAGGTTCTCCATAGCACTTAGCATCAGGGAAATATAAGTCAAGACCACAAGGAGACCTCAGTCCTGCTGGGATGGCTATTGTCAGAAAGTCAGAGGTGCCAAGAGCGGCTGAGGATGTGGAGAAAAAGGCCTAAACCACCGACGAGTGTCATGCTGTTCCAGAGAGCCCTGCGGGTTTCTCAAAGAGTTAAGGACCGCACGGCTTAGCTCCGCCGCTTCTGCGTGTGTGTACCTTACAGCACAGCTACACCGTGCCATCTTAGGCCTAGATAGACATACACTCCTCCATTTCTCCTGCAGGACTGCAGTGAGAGTGAGGAAGTCATCTGCTCTGCCTGTCCTGCTCTCTGCAGCCTCACGGTAGCAACACACGGAAGCAACTTTGGTGCCTGTCAGAGGGTGAACTGGTAAATATGGTACACATAAAAGGTGGAGTAAGCTGGGCGTGGTGGTGCACGCTTGTAATCCCTGCATTTGGGTGGCTGAGACTGGAGGATCGCGATTCGCAGACAGCCTCAGATACTACTTAAGTGAGGCCCTTTGCAAACTCAGTGAGACCCTGTTTCAAAATAAAAAATAAAAACAGGGCTGGGGGTGTATCTTGAAGGTAGAATGCTCCTGGGTTCCATCCCCAGTACCGCTAAAAATAAATAAACTAACTAACTAACTAAATAAATAAATAAATAAATGAAAAATAGGGCTGGAGATGTAGCTGATAGGTAGAATGCCCTGAGGCATTCCTAGTGACAACAAAAATAAATAAATAAGTAAATAAATAAATAAATAAATAAATAAATAGGGTTGGGGATGTAGCTCAGAGATAGAATGCCCCTTGGTTCAATTCCCAGTACCAAAACTAAAACCAAACCAAACCAAAAAACCCCATAACACTATATAGCTTAAATATATACAATTTTAATTTGTCCATCTTACCTCAATAAAACTTGAAAAAAATTAAGAATAATAGGCAAACTGGGGGGACTATATATGAGAATTCTTTGTATTATGTTTGCAATTTTTCTGAAAATATAAAGTTCTTCTAAATTAAAGGTTTTTGTTTGTTTGTTTGTTTGTTTGTTTGTTTTCGTGGTACTGGGGATGGTACCCTTCTACCTCTGGGCTACATTCCCAGACCTATTTTATATTTCATTTGGAAACAGGGTCTCTTGCCACAGGCTTCTTTGCTCAGTCCAAATGGGGCGCAAATTCACTTGCTGTCGATCTCAGTAAAGATGGAGAAGGATAGGGTGAAGTACTGCAGATTCTTATCTGCAGCGGTTCTTTCCCTTCTTGGAAAATAATCCTATTAGCGGTGCTCTTGAAAAGAACCTGATATGGATCAATGCTTCTTGTGCAATCGAACACTTTATTCTGGACACAAGATTTTTTATATATTCCCCTCTCCCAGTGAATTTCTAGTAAAAAAGTGCAAAACACCCAAGGTACAATAGAGAGATACACATGCAGATTACCAACCCTGAACAAGACAAAAGTAAAGGCCTGTGATATCACAGGTCTTTGTGATTGAAATCAGTCCCATTATCCCAGGTGGGTCTTGTGCTCCGATTCAGCCCCCTTTGGCCTTGCAGCTGCAGAGGCTTTTATTGGGCTAATTCTAGAAGAACAAAAGTCACACCCAAGATCACTTGAAGAGTCCGGTTTTTAAGAGTTTTCTTTAACCCTTTCGGAACTTTCATTCCTAGGGCTTAGTCCAATGTTCTTCTTTATCTAGCAACCTCCTTTGAGCTGAATGGGGGACGAAGTCCGAGATTCCAGCTTTCATATAGTTGTCATAGGGAAAATCCGCGTTCCTTTATGATGATTTAGAGAATTTTGATGAATGTCTGCTGGATTTTGTCTGCAATACAATCTGCTGTCTGAAAGCTTAAGCAAACTCATAACACAGTTTAGCAGGTAAATACCAAGAAATAATATGAAGTTTTTAGATTTAGTTGTCAAATATACCTCTCTAGCTGCTGAGCACTTTTCCTCAAACGATAGGCTTATTAGAAGCCTATTCCTCTTTTAATAATCCATATTCCTATCACTAACCCTCTGCAACTTCCTTTTCTTTTCTGATTACCCTAATTCTCTCTTTCCCATTCGGGACAATCTTAGGATAAGCTCTTCTTCATACAAAAATGCTTTCTTATTTTCACCACATTTTCTTTCTTTCACCTTTACACATCTATTTTATCTGTCCTTTGTTTTGACATAGCTATTTTTAACCAGGTGGTGTCACTATATCTCCAGGCATCGCTGTTACTAGGTGCAAAGGCCAAGATTCCTTTTAGCCCTTGGCTAATGAAGGTCAAAGATAGGGGGGAGGGGGTTCTGCATTTGTAATTACTGACTGGAATGCTGCCACTGCATCTAACTGGTTATTACCATTTGAACAAAGCTGAGAGTTTATTTTCCTCGGACTCAGTTTCTCTCACAGTCCTGATCTTACGCCACCGGAGCAATTCATGTGGAGAGTTAAAAGAATCATTACTAAAAGAATAATAGTTATGAAAGAATATCTAAGAGTGGAGAATACTTTTGGCCAGCGACCACACCTTCTCTCGGGGCTTATTTCTCACGTTGAGAATCGCTTATGGACTGCATGAATAAGAATGCAGATGCCGAGAGATCTGGTGTCTGCAGTCTCTTAAGCCAGCTGAGGCTGGCGTAGAACCTGCAGGATCCTCCTGTCTCTGCCTCCCAAGCACCGGGATTACGAGCATGTGCCACCACGTCCGACTAAATAAAGGGTTATTTAAGTATAAAACCTTTTTAATAATATAAAATAGTGTCTGGTACATACCAAATATCTCTTGAGCACTGTTTTCAGAGCAGCCACAGGAGCAGATTGCTTCCAGTACCACATTATACACACACCTGGGTCCTGAAGAACAGTAAATACAGTCTCTAGAGGACAGTGTGTGGCCATAGATTTGTCCAGTGTCTGCCCAAGCTGAAGATGGACTTAGCAGTTTTCTTCCTTCTAACCATAAGGTTTCTATTTCTTTTGTATGTGTGCGTGGGTGTGGGTGTTGGTGTATGTGTGTGTGTGTGTGTGTGTGTGTGTGTTACTGAGGATAGAACCCAGGAGCATCCTACCTCTCAGCCATACCACTAGCCCAATTTTATTCTTTTATTTGTTTGTTTGTTTGTTTGTTTGTTTTGTGGGTCTGGAGATGGAACCCAGGGACATTCAACCTCCGAGCTACATCCCTGCCCTATTTTTTTATTCTTTATTTTGAAACAGGGTCTCACTGAGTTGTGAAGGGCCTCACTAAGTAGCTGAGGCTGGCCCCGAACCATGATCCTCCAGTCTCAGCCTCCCGAATGATGAAATTATAAGAGTGCACCACCATGCCCGGCTCCAATTTTATCCTTAAAAAAATTTTTTTGTTGTTGTTGTAATGGGGATAGAACCTCCCTTCGAGCTACATCCCTAGCCCTATTTTTTATTCTTTATTTTGAAACAGGGTCTCACTGAGTTGCAAAGGGCTGAGGCTGTCCTTGAACCGCGATCCTCCTGTCTCAACCTCTATATTCATTTTCCCTTCAAACAAACAAGCAAGCGAACAAGCTGAGCACAGTGGCACACAACTGTAATCCCAGGACTTGGGAGATGGAAATAGGAGGATGGCAGTTTTGAGGACAGCTTCAGCAATTTAGCAAGATCAAAATAAAAAGTAAGAAGAGAAGGGGATATAGTTTCATGGTTGAGAGCTCCTGAAGTCTAGTCCATAGTAACCCCCCTCCCCCCACAGTGTAAAAGAGAGCAGTTGCTCAATATGTCTGTTGAATGAATACGTATCTCTTTATTGAGTGTTAGGTAGAAGAAGAAGAGCCCACTGGATACATCCGATATGAAAAGTTTCTTCCAGTGATGACCAAAGTACTTCTGGAAAGAAGGTGAGGAAGCAAATGTGACTTTCAGGCTAAGGAATGACTAGAATTACATTAATTTCAGAACACTCTACTTTTTATATTTTGCTCAATCTATGTGTCTTAGGGTAGCTTCCTTCTAACCTTTCCATATACTTCTCAATTGCCTGCTGATTGGTGCTTATAAATATAGACCATATTAATATTAACCTAAGCAAAGCATAAAACCAAAGAGCAAAGAAGTCACAAGTCATAAATCAAGATTTTAGTCATTTTCTGCTTTTTTTTTTTTTTTTGGTGGTACTGGGGGTGGAACCCAGGGGCTTTCTACCTCCGAGCTACATTCTCAAACCTATTTTATACTTTATTTGGAAGCAGGGTCTAAGTTGCTGAGAGCCTCACTCAGTAGCTGAGGCTGGCTTCGAACCTGTGTGATCCTCCTGTCTCAGCCTCCCAAGCGCTGGGATTACAAGCGTGCGCCACCACGCCTGGCTCTCATTTTCTGTTTTGAATGATCAGTATTAACTAAGGATTAATCCTTATTAATTTCCTAGCAAAAGTGTAGCAGTAGCTCACCAAAGTTGGTTTATTGGGAAAGTTTTGTTTCTAGATAAATTGACTTCCATGATGATGAAAAAAAAAAAAAAAAACTACTAGTTAACACCTAACATGCCAGTGAATTTGAACTAGATATTTTCTGTGGATGGAAGCTACTATGGAGTAGCCAGGCATGGCGGCACATACTTGTAATCCCAGTACTTGGGAGTCTGAGACAGGAGGATCACAGATTTCAGAACAACCTCAGCAACATACTAAGATTCTTAGCAACCTAGACAGACCCGTTTCCAAACAAATAATAAAAAGGGCTGGGGGTGTAGCTCAGAGGTACAGTGTCCCCGGGTGGCGGGAAGATGCTGTGGACTTTCAGACCCAGGAATGCAGTAATTCCAGCTTTCCCTGGGCATCACCATCCCACACTGTCCGCAGCTTGTTTCAGGTGGCCGTTCGCCGTGTAGACCGACATAAACTCGCTGGCAGTGACTCGCTCCCTGCTTCCTTCTAGATACAGACCCATCCCGGAAGACGTCCTTCTCCGAGCTTTTGAGGTGTGTAAGCTCCAGATTGTTCATGTGTATGAAGAATTGGTCATGGAGAATTTACTTACCAAACAGAGTGCCTACCGTGTGCCTTCCCCTAGGTTCTAGACCCAGCCAGGCGTGGGTATCTCACTAAGGACGAGCTGGTCAAGTACATGACTGAGGAAGGTGAGTGCACTCATTGCTTGGCAGTGCTGAAGGGCTTGCGATGCAGTGTCAGGGGGCGCTGTAACACCAGTCATTCTGGTTGAAAAGAGTAACTTTTTCCTATTGTTTTGTTCTTGGTATTATTTTATATTGTGGGGGTTGAGAGGGCAAAGGCAGGTAAGGGAGATCATGGTTCTCATTGGATTTTGTGTTATGGAGGTCTAGTGATCATTTCTATAAACTGTAGCCACTTGGCCGGGTGCCAAGCACATGATTGTGACCCCAGTTTGTGGAAGTACAGACAAGAGGATCGCAGTTTCCAGGCGAGCCTCAGCAAACTAGTAAGAACTGCTTTCAAAATAAAAACAAAAAAAGTTCTTTTTTTTAAGGGCTGAAGGTGTCATTCAGGGGTAGAATGCCACTGGGGTCAATACCAATATCCCCCCACCTCACCATTTCCAGAATAAAAGACATGCCACCTAGAAAACACGAATTCCCAATCACTACAAACATGTTTTATTAGATAGAAGACAGAGACTTTAATTGGGGTATACAAAGATTCTTTTTTTTTTTTGGTACTGGGGATTGAACCCACCGAGGGTCTCCCTAAGTTGCTGAGATTCACCTTGAATGTGTGATCCTCCCGGCTCAGCTTCCCAAGTACTGGCATCACGGGTGTGTGCCACCACTCAGGGCACTAAAAAATTCTTCCTTAAACAGTTATTCAGATATGGATAAGACAGCCTCATTTGAATGTGATTCACAGTAAAAGGTCATTGTTATACTAATGGATCACATATATTTGCTTTGAGCATAGACTGGGCACACCCCAACATACATATTTCCTTTAGGATTTCTCTCTGCTTGGATCAGTGCACGTATCTGTTTCTGGAATGTCAGCAGCTTGATGAGCCTCCTGCCGGCCCCTCCTCTGCTCTGCTCAGACCCGGGAGCAGTGCCTCCTGGTCCAGTTCACTGGGGCCAGATGGAATCCTGCATGGTTCAGGACCACGCATCACTTCAGACAAGACCAAAAGGGCCAGTGATTTTGAATAGGAAGACTGAGACTGCATGTACGTGCAGAAGTGGCACGACCATTGTGCCTTGACCCATCATCAGTGGGAAGCCAGGAAATGAGAGGAGGAAGAGGAAAAGCACAGCAGCCAGTCAGGGACACTCACCCCAGCCCTGGAAGGTTGTCTTAGGGGTTAACTGGGAGGGAGTGTTGTGAGCATTAGCCTCTTAGCCCTAAGGATTAAAGGAAGTAAATCTTACGTTGTTTATTAGGCAATGTGAATTTAGTCAAGATGGCCCGATTGTTCAGTTTAATTTGGACCCTGAGCTGCTGTGTGTTTAGTATTAAAGCTGCTCCCTTTTGAAAGGATGTTGTAATCTTCTTGGGAAAACAAAACCAACTTATTAAACAAATTACAATACAAGACAATAGAGAAATAAGTATCAGAAGACTAATGCAGGCTGGCCCAACCTGGAAAGACTTAATATTGGTTAGTAAGTGTGTGTGTAGCTGGGTGTGGTGTCTCACGCTTGTAATCCCAGCATTTGAGAGGCAGAGACAGGAGGATAGCAGTTTGTGGCCAGCCTCAGTTACTTAGTGAGGCCCTCCGCAACTTAGTGAGACCCTGTTTCAAAGTAAGTCGAATGCCTTTGGGTTCCAACCTCAGACCCCCCAACACAAAAAAAAGTGTGTGTGAGTGTGTGTGTGTGTGTGTTACCAGGGATTAAACCAAGGGGTATTCTAACTCTGAGTAACACCCCTAGCCATATATATATTTATAAAACAGGTTCTGAGTTGCTGAGGGCCTCGCTAAGTTACTAAGGCTGGCTTTGAACCTGCAATCCTCCTATTTCAGCCTCTTAAGTGCTAGGATTACAGGCATGCACTACCATATTCCAGCTGCTCTCAGAATTTTTTTTTTTTTTTTTTTTGGTGGTACTGGGGGTAGAACCCAGAGGCTTTCTACCTCCGGGCTATACTCCCAGACCCATTTTATATTTTATTTGGAAACAGGGTCTCACTAAGTTGCTGAGAGCCTCACTAAGTAGCTGAGGCTGGCTTCGAACCTGCGCGATTCTCCTGTCTCAGCCTCCCAAGCGCGGGGAATACAAGCGTGCGCTACCACACCCAGCCCTCAGAATTTTTTTAAGGACAAGGTTGTTAGTAATTTTTTAATACTAGTTTATTTTTAAATTTAAAAAATTGCTTATTATTTTAAGCTGTATTAGTACATTGTAATTATACATCATAGTGAGATTTTAGGTGCAATTCACAATAGCCAAATTATTGAACAAACCAACCTAGATGTCCATCAATAGATGAATGGATAAAGAAAATGTGTATACAATTAGTTTTTTTTTTTTCCAGTACTGGGGATGGAACCCAGGGATTCTACCTCTGAGTGTACCCCCAGACCTATTTTTTATTCTTTATTTTGAAACAGGGTCTCACTGAGTTGCAAAGGGTCTCACTAAGTAGTAGCTGAGGCTGGCTGCAAACTGCGATTCTCCTGTCTTCGCCTCCAAAATGCTGGGATTTCAAGCGCGCACCACCATTGCCCGGATCACACAATGGATATTTACTCATCCATAAAGAACCTAATTATGTCATTTTCAAAAAAATGGATGGAAATTGAGGATATTATGCTAAGTAAGATCAGCTGATCTCAGAAAGTCAAGGTTTGTATGTTTTTGCTCATATGCGGAAACTAGGAAGAAAATTAGTATTCTTTTAAGGATGAAGTAACTTGTCGAGGGCTGGGGCAAAAGCTTATATCTTATAGTACCCTCACAAATACTAAGTGTCATAGATTAATTATAACAAGTTAACTACAAGTTAATGAATGAGTGAGTGGTTGAATGAAAAATGAGTGAATCTAGCCATGGTGGCACACACCTGTAATCCCTGGAGGGTCACAGGTTCAAGAATGGCCTCAACTATGCAGTGAGACTCTCAGCAACCTAGCAAAACCCTGTTTCAAAACAAAAATAAAAAGGTCGGCTGGGCTTGATGGCACATGCCTGTAATCCCAGTATTTAGGAGACTGAGTCAGGAAGATCGCAGGTTCAAGGCCAGCCTCACCAACTTAGTGAGACCTTCAGCAACTTAGTAAGATCCTGTTCCAAAATAACAGAGGTGGGACGAGTCAGAAATGACAGCTGGATTCTGCTAGTGCTGCCAACTGAACCAGGGTACTGAGAATGGGCTCCCTGTGGCTCCCTGGACAGACCCAGTGCTGCTGTGTGGCTTATTTGGGGTGCTGCGTAGTGGTTTCCAAAAAGGTATGTTCACAGAGTCCGTGCAGGTCAGCTATGGAAATCTCAGTGGACTAAGCACAGAACAGTAATTATGGGATAAGAATGTATGTTGTTATTGATTCAACAGCTACTATTCAATGTCATTCATGTTATATGATTGAACATGTATGATAGTGATATGTAAGATGTGAAGCAAGCCAGGCATGGTGGTGTACACCTGTAATCCCATTGCTTAGGTGGCTGAGACAAGGAAAGCAGCTTTGAGACCAGCCTCAGCAACTTGGGTAGACCCTATTTCAAAAGAAAAATTAAGCTGGGCATGGTGGCACACATTTGTAATCCCAGCATTTGGGAGGCTGAGACAGGAGGATCGCGGTTCAAGGACAGCCCCAGCTACATAGGCCCTTTGCAGCTCAGTGAGATCCTGTTTCAAAATAAAGAATAAAAAATAGGGCTAGGAGTGTAGCTCGAAGGTAGAATGCCCCTGGGTTCCATCCCCAGTACCACAAAAATAAATAAATAAATAAAAGCAGAGAGTGTGGTAGCCTGTGCCTGTCATCTCAGTACTTGGTAGGCTGAGACAGGAGAATCACAGTCCTGCTCTAAGGGCTATTCAAAGAGTAACACATTTTCCGGGCTTGGTGGCAGCGCACGCTTGTAATCCCCGCGCTTGGGAGGTGGAGACAGGAGGATCGCGCAGGTTCGAAGCAGCCGTGTGCACTGGCTTAGGAGACCCTGTTTCAAAAAAAAAAAAAAAAAAACAGGTCTGGGAGTGAAGCCCAGAGGTAGAAGGGCTTCCAGGAACCCCAGTACCACCACCACCACCACAAAAAAAAAAAAAAAAAAAAAAAAAATATATATATATATATATATATATATATATATATATATATATATATATCTGGGAGTGACACCCAGAGGTAGAAGGGTTTCCAGGAACCCCAGTACCACACACACACACACAAAGAACACACACACACACACACAAAGAAGTAACACACATTTAAGCCTTCCAACAGCCCTGTGGGTGGAGAGCGTTACCAACAGCTCCATCTTGTAGATAGGAAAATGAAGGCACAGGGAGGCTTGGGCAACTTGTCCAAGAACTTCAGGATGGTCAGAGACGACCAACACTGGAACTCAGGCGCTCCCTGATCAAACACGGGTCTCTCTTTCCTTGCCCAGAGCAGCAGCATGACTGCCTTTGTGTCTTGTGGGAGCTGGGAGTTCTAAGCACTGGTGCAATGGTTGAGCTCAAAGATCATGAGCTCACTTGCTGGGACAGGCTGTCTTATTTCTTAGTTTTGCTGTAACCAGAAATAATAGTTCATACCTCTCATGAGGTGGCTGGGAAAGTAACTTGGTTTCATGTATGTGAAGTACTTATATCAATGCCTGGTATAGAGTAGTGCTTAATAAATGCTGGCTATTAATATTTTTTGTTTTGTTTGCAGTAGTAGGGATTGAACCCAGGGGCACTCTCCCTCTGAGCTAAACTCCTAGACCTTTTTATTTTGAAATAGGGTCTCGCTAAGTTACTGAGGCTGGCCTTGAACCTGCAAGGACTGGGATTGAAGGCATGCACCACTGCCCCTGGCTGCCTTGTGTCTTTATGTGCTGTAAGTAGGGATAATAGCTATTACTTCTCATGAGGCAGTTGGGAGAATAACATTTATTTTATTTTATTTTGGTGGTACTGGGAATGGAACCCTTCTAATTCTGGGCTACACTCCCAGACCTATTTTATATTTTTATTTGGAAACAGGGTCTCTTAAGCCAGTGCAGCTGGCTTCAAACCTGTGCGATCCCCCTGTCTCCGCCTCCCAAGCACGGGGATTACAAGCGTGCGCCACCACGCCCGGCTTAACACTTATTTTAATGTATGTGAATCACATCAATACCTGGCATGCAGTAGTGAATTAGTGAATATAATTTTTTTTTTTTTTTTGCGGGTCTGGGGATGGAACCCAGGCATTTGACCTCCGAGATACACCCCCTGCCTTAATTTTTATTCTTTGTTTTGAAACAGGGTCTCACTGAGTTGCAGAGGGCCTCACTAAGTAGCTGAGGCTGTCCGTGAACCACGATCCTCCAGTCTCAGCCTCCCGAATGCTGGGATTACAAACGTGCAGCACCACGCCTGGCTAAATGTTGGTTATTAATATTCTTTTAAGTACAAGGCTCATTTGGCATTGGGTTTAGTATCTTCCCTAAACAGTCAAGTTTAGGAAAGATTAAGAATGTGTCAGTTCAGCATCTCGGCATTCTTTTCAAGACACGGGTGTGATTTCACAAGACTGCACAGTGCTTATGTCTTGTGGTGCTATCTTTATTGTCATCAAGATCTCAGTTTGAGTAATTTCTGTATTCGTAACTGAATTCCAACTTAGAAAGCATTGTTTATAGTGGCAGACGGCTTAAACTCCCGCGGTGGGTAACCCGGAGGCCTTGGTGACTCAGCAGCTGGTTTAAGACTCTCAACAGTCCACAGATTTGCTGAAAGTCCACGGATTTCCACCTAATGTTTGGTTTCATCTGACATCACCATAGACTGAACTATATCAAGGAGGAGTCCTGAAATGGTCAACAAGTGACGTCACTAAGTTGGCCAGACTGGTTAGGAAATTCAGAGATATAATGTTTACGGTCTCTGTGATTTGTCCTTCAGAATTTTGCATAGCAAAATGTAATCATCTATTTATACTCTTAGTGTAGAGATTGACTCCCTATAAGAGTGGAGCTTCAGCCAGGTGTGGTGACAAACTTGTAATTACAGTACTTAAGAGGCTGAGACTGGAGGATCACAGGTTCACAACCAGCCTCAGCTACTTAGTGAGACCCTCTGCAACTTAGTAAGACCCTGTTTCAAAATAAAGAATAAAAGTAGACTGGAAGTGTAGCTCAGAGATAAAATGACCCTGGGTTCAATCCCCAGTACCACATGTACAAAAAGAGTGGGCTTCAGGTTAGCCCTTTTGTAATTTTAATCATTTTACTTTTTTTTGTGTGTGTGGTACTGGGGTTCCTGGAAGCCCTTCTACCTCTGGGCTACACTCCCAGACCTATTTTTATATTTTTTATTTATTTGGAAACAGGGTCTCTTAAGCCAGCGAGGCTGACTACGAACCTGCCCGATCCCCTGTCTCCGCCTCCCAAGTGCGAGGATTATAAGCGTGCACCACCACGCCTGGCATAATTTTACTTTTTTTATTTTGTAATTTTTTTTGCAGTACTGGGGATGGAACCCAGGAGCATTCTACCTCCGAGCTACACCCCCAGCCCTATTTTTTATTCTTTATTTTGAAACAGGGTCTCACTGAGTCGTGAAGGGCCTTGCTAAGTAGCTGAGGCTGTCCGCAAACTGCGATCCTCCGGTCTCAGCTTCCCGAATGTTGGGATTACAAGTGTGCGCCACCACGCCCAGCTAATCATTTTATTTATTTACAATTTTGGTGTTGGTAATTGAACCCAGGGGAATCAAACCTCTGAGCCACATCCTTAGCTTGCTTGCTTTCTTTCTTTCTTTCTTTCTTTCTTTCTTTCTTTCTTTCTTTCTTTCTTTCGTACTGGGGGTTAAACCTAAGGGAATTCTGTCTCTGAACTACACCTTAATTCATTAGATGAATGTAATTTCATCACCTCAATGTAAATAAACAACTTTGTTCCTGATGTTTATCGTCTCCTGCTGTTTTGGCTAAAGTGACGGGTTCTGTAGATTGTTTGGTAAAATAAGCCCACAAGCTGCCAGGGTGTCCGATGGCCTGCGCCGTGGACCTCTGGAGTGCCGATGAGCTGGCTCTGTGGCTCCAGGGAGCGTAGCTAGCGACAGGGGCGGGAGGCTTGTGGCAATTCACCTGATAGTAGAGAGAGAAAGAGGGAACCAGATGGCTGTGAATGATGAACCCCCTTCTTGTCTCTTCCAGGCGAACCTTTTTCCCAGGAGGAAATGGAAGAAATGTTGTCTGCTGCAATTGATCCAGAATCGAATTCAGTTAACTACAAGGACTATATATCAATGATGGTGATAGACGAAAATTAAATGTTCTAGATACTTCACTTCTAATTTGAAAAATTGCTTATTCTTATTAATTTCACATTTTGTCTTGTAATTCTTCTGATTCTTAATGCCTTGTGACATAGCCATTTCAGGATATCTTGCCTTCTGAAAATGACCGTTAACAAATTTTTTTTTTTGGTCTGGGGATGGAACTCAGGGGCATTTGACCTCCGAGCTACACCCCCTACCCTAGTTTTTATTCCTTATTTTAAAACCGGGTCTCACTGAGTTGCAGAGGGCCTAACTAAGTAGCTGAGGCTGTCTGCGAACCGCAATCCTCTGGTCTCAGCCTCCCGAATGCTGGGATTACAAGCATGCGCCACCATGCCTGGCTCCCTGCCGTATTTTTTATTCTTTATTTTGAAACTGGATCTCACTGAGTTGCGGAGGGCCTCACTAAGTAGCTGAAGATTTCCGTGAACCGTGATCCTCCGGTCTCAGCCTCCTGAATGCTGGGATTACAAGCGTGCGCCACCATGCCCGGCTGTTAACAATTTTTTTTATGGTACTGGAGAGGGTGCTCTACCATCAAGTTATATCCCCAAACCATTTTATTTTACTTCATTTTAAAATTTTGAGACAAGGTCTTGCTAAGTTTCCCAGGTTGGCCTCAAACTTGCAGTCTTCCTGCCTTAGCCTGCTGAGTAGCTGGGATTACAGGCATGTGCTACTATACCCAGCTGATCAGTTTAAAATATAAATTTGTTTAGCATGTTCAGCCTTATGGAATTACAAATGGTTAATTGTTTAAAAACTAATCTTAAAATATTTTATCATTCAAATGGATTGTTGTGTATTTTCTACAATAAAACCCATGTTGCGGGGTGTGGTGGTGCACGCCCAGTGCTTGGGAGGCTGAGACAGGAGGATCGCGTAGTTTCAAAGCCAGCCTCAGCTACTTAGTGAGGCTCTCAGCAACTTAGTGAGACCCTGTTTCCAAATAAAATATAAAATAGTTCTGGAGTATAGCCTGGAGGTAGAAAGCCCCTGGGTTCCACCCCCAGGACCACACACACACACACACACACACACACACACACACACACAGAGCCATGTTACCTTCAAGTTAATTAAACTGAGAACATGAAAAGTGACCGGAGGAACCCACAGTTTGGCGTCTAGACGTCTTGAGAGGGGACAGGGTGACGATGGCAGGCAGCTGGATGAAGGCTTCCGACAACGGCGACGAGCACGTCTGTGATCTGTCAGGGTGAGTGAGTGACTGGAATAACTGCTGACAATGGCTTCCTTAGGAGTGCCAACCACAAACCTCATTTGGGACTATACTAACTTGGTTGACTCATTCAGCTTGCTATCACTTATGAAATAGAGGAGTTAAGATGGTTGAATCTAGAGAAGACTGAGTGAAAATTGACATGGATTCATTCTTTCTCGGTCTACAGAATTCTCACCTACTCAGAGTATCTGTTCAGGAATATTGTCCTGAATACTGAGTGCATCAGTCAGCTTTTTGGTACCATAACAAGATGCCGGAGGTGGACTGACTGTATTTTAGCCCACAGTTCTAGAGGTTCAAGGTCCAAATAGCATTGCACAGGTGCAGGCGGGGCCCCCCTCCGACTCATTGAACCGTGGTGCCGACCGCGAAGGCAGGGGTGTGTGGCGGAGCAGAGTGGACAGGAGGGGCTGAGGCTGCTTATGTGGCGGCCCTCGGAGAGAACCACCTCCTGATCACACACTCAGAGACCTGAGGACTTCCCGCCAGGCCCCACCTCCCGATAGCGCCATGCTAGGGGCCACACCACCAGAACAAGGACCTTCCAGACCCAGCACTGGGTAAGAACACTGAGAATGGGAGGCTGTGCGGGAGGTAGGCTGTTGAAAGAGCAGAATAAAGCTACGTGAGCGCAGAGTCACTGTGGGGACACACGGGCGGGCGAGGGGGAGGAAGGTAAAGGCTGCTCAGTGGCAGAGTGCTTGCCCTGCGGGCCTGGCCCCGATCCCCGGCACTGAAAAAAGGAAAGGAAGACCAACAATCCTTCATAAGCTATGCATTTTTCTTTCTTCTTTAAGAAATGGAAAACAAAAGAAGCTTTTATTAGAATACAACAAAAATGCTAATCTTAATAATATTAGAAATACTCTGCTTGTGGACAACTTATTATTAGCCTTGCAAGTGCAAGGCCTCAAACAGTTAAGACTCAGAACTGTTCCTCTACATGGAAAACAGAGTATACTGTATTTTTTGTTTGTTTTTGTTTTTTTGCAGTACTGGGGATGGAACCCAGGGGCATTCAAATTTGGAGTTAGGGGACTTCCGGGAAGATGGCGACGGAGGAAAGCGGCACTTACAAGTCCCGCTAACAATCCAACTCTACTACCTCAAAACCAGCGCCTTTCAGAGCCAGAAAACACCACAGCAAAGAAATAAAAACGGTAAATACAAGGGACAGAGAAAAAGGGCTGGAAAAACAAGTCACCGGAAAAAAACCAGCCCGAAGTGCCGCGCCCGCGCGGCGCGGAGTGGCCGGAGCAGCCGGAGCGGCCAGAGCCGCAGCGCGGATTGGGGGGAGCCGCTGAGCGGAGCGGCCTGAGCAGCCGGAGCAGCCAGAGCCGCGGTGCGGAACGGCCGGAGCGGCCAGAGTGGCCAGACCCGCGGTACAGAGCAGCTGGAGTCGCGGTTCCGAGCAGCTGAGCAGAGCGGCCAGAGCAGCCGAGCGGAGCGGCCAGAACAGCCGGAGCAGTCAGAGCTGCAGCGCGGATTGGCTGGAGCGGCGGCGCGAGGTGGCCGGAGCCGCGGAGTGGAGCGGCCGGAGCAGCCGGAGCAGAGTGCCCAGAACAGCTGAGCGGAGCTGCCAGAGCAGCCGGAGCAGAGCGGCCAGAACAGCCGGAGCAGCCAGAGCCGCGTCGCGGAACGGCCGGAGCGGCCGGAGTGGCCAGACCCACGGTGCAGAGCAGCCAGAGCCGCGGTGCAGAGCGGCCGGAGCAGCCGGAGCGGCCAGAACCGTGGTGCGGAGCAGCCAGAGCCGCGGCGCAGAGCGGCCGGAGCGGCGCGGCCTACATCTCCCCTAGCAACACCAGGCTCCAGAGAGGAGGGAGACTCAAAACAGAGCTCAAATCCAGAGAGGAGGTACTCTGGCCTCGCGGCCTAGGATGCAGAAGCAGCGTCTTACTGCTGGCGGCAGCGGCGAGTTCACCGGACAGCCCTAGACCAACCCACTCAACCAGCCACCAGTCGCCTGAGAGGAGGGGTGGACAGCGAGCCGAGGTGAGCAGGTGCTGAACAGCCGGGCGGCAGTCAGCAGTTTTGTTGGTGCAGGGAACATCTAAAGCTCCCAAGGGCTGGGCGCAGCACAACTGGCAAGGACTCAGAGCAGAGATCAAAACCAGAGAAGAAATACGCCGCATCACAGCCGAGGGTGTGGCAGTGGTGCCATATTGCCAGTGGCGGCAGCAGCGAATCCACCGAGTTCACTACAGCTCCATCAGCGCACTCAACAACCGTGAGTCAAATTGCGGCCCGTAGGGGAGAAATCCCAGTACTGCACTCCCAGGGACTTGCGCAGATAGTCTCCCTGGGTCGGAGATTTTAGCAGTGCAGCCCAGTGGGGGAGTGGCAGTGGCAGAGATATCATACCATAGTCACAACTCCCCACTGGAGAACGCCCAACTTGGCACCCCCCACGGTCTAAGCAGCCTTGATTGACTCCCTGGGTCTGAGACTTTGTGATACAACACAGTAAAGGAGTAGTGGTGACTGAGATACCATAGACTAGAGATCCAGAGCATCTTAAGTGAACTTGTAGTGACTCAGGGAAGAACCCAGAGAAGGCACAAACTTCCAAAATCATGGGAAAGAGAAATAACAATGGAGCAGTGAATGCCAACAACACCACAACATCAGAATCTGATAACACAGAAACCCAAAGATCTCTAGAAGATCAAATTAGGAAAATAACTTTAGAAATAATAGAGGACTTTCGAAAAGAATTTAGAGAGAGTCAAAAAGAGATAAAGGATGCAATTAATGAAGTAAAGGCCTCAATTCAAAGTATAAACAACAGATTAGACCACATGGAGAATAGAATCTCGCTTCTTGAAGATGATCATTCTAAAAATGAACGCATAGTTTCTAATTTAGAAAAAAAAACCCGACAGCAGGAATCTGACATTGAAGAAATATGGGCCCATTTCAAGAGAGCTAACCTAAGAATAATTGGAATAGAGGAGGGAAAAGAAGGTGAAACCAAAGGGATCAACAATCTCTTCAGGGAAGTAATAGCAGAAAATTTTCCAAACATAGAGCAAGAGGTCGATACACAGGTCCAGGAAACTTATAGAACTCCCTTTAGACAGGATCAGAGAAGAGGATCCCCACGCCACATAATTGTCAAAATGACTAATGTGGAAGCCAAGGAGAGAATCTTAAAGGCAACAAAAACAAAAGGCCATGTGACATACAGAGGCAAACCAATTAGAATCACTCCAGACTTCCCAAACCAAGTTATGAAAGCCAGAAGGGCTTGGAGTAACATATTCCAAACTCTGAAAGAAAACAACTTCCAGCCAAAAATTTCCTACCCAGCAAAACTATCCATCAAATTAGATGGGGAAATAAGAAGCTTCCATGACAAACAGCAACTGAAGGAATTTATGTCTTCAAAACCAGCGCTAGAGAAAATACTCAAGGAGATTAACTGCAAAGAGGAAATGGGTAATTCACGCCAGAACCAAAGAAACAAGAATTCCCATCCAGCAGACAACTAAGCAAAGAAGAATAAACAGTATCTCAAACAGAAATAAGATCTTAACATGTTGGGAATTAAAAATTATCTCTCTATAATCACACTGAATGTAAACGGCCTCAACTCCCCAATAAAAAGACATAAAGTGGCAAAATGGATTAAAAGCCAGAATCCATCCATCTGCTGCTTACAAGAAACACACCTCACAAGTAAAGATAGGAACAAACTCAAGGTAAAGGGCTGGAGCAAGGTAATCCATGCTAATGGTACTCGAAGACAAGCAGGAGTAGCAACTATGATATCAGACAAGTTAGACTTCAAACCCAAACTTATTAGAAGAGACAAAGAAGGTCACATTTTACTGGTAAAAGGAATAGTCCAGCAAGAGGAAATAACAATAATCAACATCTATGCCCCAAACATAGGGGCAGCTACTTTCATAAATCAAACTCTTTGTGACATGAAGCCACACATAAATCCCAACACAATAATACTGGGAGACTTCAACACACCACTCACAATACTAGACCGATCTTCCAGACAAAGGGTCAGTAAAGATGTCTCAGAACTAAAGAATACCATTAACCAAATGGACCTCTTGGACACATATAGAATATTTCACCCAACTACAGCAGAGTTTACATTTTTCTCAGCTGCTCATGGAACCTTCTCCAAAATAGATCACATCCTGGGACACAAAATGAGCACTAGCAAATTTAAAAAATGTTACATACTTCCCTGTGTCATTTCAGACCATAATGGAATGAAACTAGAAATCAACTATAAGAAGACCCAGAGAAACAACATAAACATGTGGAGACTGAACACCACACTTCTGAATGAAGAATGGGTCATAGAAGATGTAAGAGGTGAAATCAAGAAATTTCTAGAAACAAATGAAAATAAAGAAACAACATATCAAAACCTCTGGGACACTTTGAAGGCAGTATTAAGAGGAAAATTTATAGCACTGAGTGCTCACATAAGAAAAACAGAAAATCTTCAAATAAATAGCCTTATGACACACCTCAAAGCCCTTGAAAAGCAGGAACAATTGAACCCCAAAGCCAGCAGAAGACGGGAAATTATTAAAATTAGAGCAGAAATTAATGAAATAGAGAATAAAAAAACAATACAGAAAATCAACAAAACCAAAAGCTGGTTTCTTGAAAAAATTAACAAGATTGATAAACCACTAGCCAACCTAACTAAAAAAAAGAGAGAATCAACCCAAATTATGAAGATAAGGGATGAAAAAGGAGACATTACTACTGACAGCGTAGAAATCCAGAGGATTATCAGAAACTACTTTGAAAAACTATACTCCAACAAAATGGAAAATCTGGAGGAAATCGACAACTTCCTAGATAAATACAACCTTCCTAAACTGAGTCAAGAAGATATAGAACACTTAAACCAACCAATAACAATCAAAGAGATTGAAATAGCAATAAAGAGCTTACCATCAAAGAAAAGCCCAGGACCAGATGGTTTCCCAAGTGAATTCTATAAAACCTTTATAGGAGAACTAATCCCAATACTACTCAAACTATTTCGGGAAATAGAAAAAACCGGGACTCTCCCAAATACATTCTATGAAGCCAACATCACACTAATACCCAAACCGAATAAAGACAGTTCAAGGAAGGAAAACTACAGGCCTATATCTCTGATGAACTTGGATGCAAAACTATTAAACAAAATACTAGCAACACGCATTCAAAACCACATCAAGAAAATCATTCACCATGACCAGGTAGGGTTCATCCCAGGGATGCAAGGCTGGTTCAATATACGAAAAACAATCCATGTAATTCATCATATAAACAGAATCAAAGACAAAAACCACATGATCATCTCAATAGATGCTGAAAAAGCATTTGATAAAATTCAACATCCATTTATGATAAAAACACTGCAGAGAATTGGAATAGAAGGAACATATCTCAACATTATTAAGGCAATCTACAATAAGCCCACTGCCAACATCATATTAAATGGGGAAAAACTTCAAGAATTTCCCCTAAAAACTGGAACGAGACAAGGATGTCCACTATCACCACTTCTCTTCAATATAGTACTAGAGACTCTAGCCAGAGCAATAAGGCAAGAAAAGGAAATCAAAGGAGTACAAATAGGAAAAGAAGAACTTAAGCTTTCACTATTTGCAGATGACATGATACTATATTTAGAAAACCCAACAAACTCAACCAAAAGGCTTATAGAACTGATCAACAAATTCAGCAAGGTATCTGGATACAAAATCAATCTTAAAAAGTCAGAAGCTTTCCTGTACACCAACCATAAATCCAATGAAAAAGAAATTCAGAAAACACTTCCACTCAGGATCTCCCACAAAAAAATAAAATACCTAGGAATAAACCTGACCAAGGAAGTAAAAGATCTCTACAAAGAAAATTATAAAACACTGAAAAAAGAAATCGAAGAAGATCTTAGAAGATGGAAAGACCTTCCATGTTCATGGATTGGCAGAATTAATATCATTAAAATGGCCATCCTCCCAAAAGTGATCTACAGATTTAATGCAATGCCCATTAAACTACCAAGATCATTCCTCACAGACATAGAAAAATCAGTCCTTAAATTTATCTGGAATAACAAAAAGCCCAGAATAGCCAAGGTAGTTCTCAGCAACAAAAACCACGCAGGAGGAATCACAATACCTGATTTTAAACTATACTACAAAGCCATTGTAATAAAAACAGCATGGTACTGGCAAAAGAACAGATATATAGACCAATGGAGCAGAATAGAAGACCCAGAAACAAGTCCACACACTTTCAGCCAATTGATTTTTGACAAAGGGGCCAAAAACATACACTGGAAAAAAGATAGCCTCTTCAACAAATGGTGTTGGCAAAACTGGTTAACCATATGCAGAAAATTGGATGTTAATCCCACTTTTTCACCCTGTACAAAAGTCAACTCACGATGGATCAAAGACTTGGAAATTAAACCAGAGACCTTGAAGCTCCTTGAAGAGGGCATAGGTCCAACACTACAACACATAGGCACAGACAAACATTTCCTCAACAAGACCCCAAAGGCACAACAAATTAAAAGGAGAATCAATACATGGGATTGCATGAAACTGAAGAGCTTCTGTTCAGCAAAGGAAACTATCAAGAACCTCAATCGAGAGCCAACAGAATGGGAGAAGATTTTTGCCACCTACACCACTGATAGAGGACTAATATCTAGAATATACAGAGAACTCAAGAAACTCAACACTAAGAAAACAAAGCATCCAATAACAAAATGGGCAAATGAACTAAATAGACACTTCACAAAAGAAGAAATTCAAATGGCCAATAAATGCATGAAAAAATGCTCAACATCACTGGCAATCAGAGAGATGCAAATCAAAACCACCCTGAGATATCACCTAACTCCAACTAGAATGGCCATCATTCAAAACACAAACAACAACAGATGCTGGCGAGGATGTGGAGAAGTGGGAACTCTAAGACATTGTTGGTGGGATTGCAAATTAGTGCAACCACTTTGGAAAACAGTATGGAGAATCCTCAGAAGAATGGGAACAAATCTTCCATTTGATCCAGCAATACCACTGTTGGGTATCTACCCAAAAGAAAAGAAACCAAACTACCAAACTAATGCATGTGTATCTATGTTCATAGCTGCACAATTCACCATAGCCAAACTATGGAACCAGCCAAGATGTCCATCAACAGATGAATGGATTACAAAACTGTGGGATATGTACACAATGGAATTTTACTCAGCCATCAAAAAAAACTCAATTACATCATTTTCAGGGAAATGGATGGAACTGGAGGACATTATGCTAAGTGAGATTAGTCAGGCACAAAAAATAAGAAATCAGATGCTTTCCCTAATATGTGAGAGTTAGGGAGAAATGGGTCATAGGAGGAACTCTTGGAAGAGGATCAGTAACTTTTAACTCTGTTTACATTGTCTTTGGATATACAATATTTTTTTTTTATTTTTTAGGGAGTTTATTTACTCTTTTGTTGCCTGTGCCATTGAAATCATATCCAAGAAATCACTTCCAATTTCAATGTTGTGAGGTTTTATGACCCAGATTTTCTTCTAAAAGCTTATAGTATTAAGATTTATATTTAGGTCTTTTATCTATTTTGAGTTAATATTTGTATATGTGTTAGATAAGGGTCCAATTTTATTCTTTTTCATTTATTATTATTTTTCAACAATATTTAGTTAAAAGACTAGTATTTCCTCCACCAAAAGTTCATGGAAACCTTGTCAAAAATAACTTGACAATGTATGGAAGAATTTATCTCTAGGCTTTTATTTAGCTCCAATGGTTTATATATCTGCCTTTAGAACAGTACTACATTGTTTCAATTATTGTAGCTTTATATGGTTTGAAATCAGAAAACATACATCTTCTAGCTTTGTTCTCCTTTGAGACTGTTTTGGGTATCTAGAGTCCATATTCCATATCAGGATAGATTTTTTCTGAAAAATAAATAAATAAATGTATGATAGTTTCACCTAAAAAAAAAAAAAGAAAAAATATTCTCTGGTAAGAAAGAAAGCAAAAAGAAATATTGAAATGTTATCTTTAAGTCATCAAAAGTTTGGTACCAGACAAATGAAACTGTTATGTGAGATTATCAATGTTAATATTGTATAAATTGTTATAATACTAGATGTCAACCAGTAAGCCAAGCGTGGGAAGGAGGGATGGGGAGGGAATGGGGTGGGGATCGTGGTAGGGGCTAACTGGGCGAGATGTGCATGTATGTCTACAAAAGTATTTTCTTTATACCACTATGATGTGTAAATACATTGCACCAATAAAAAATAAATTAAAAAAAAATTTGGAGTTACACTTCCTGCCCTATTTTTTACTCTTTATTTTGAAACAGGGTCTCACTAATTTGCGGAGGGCCTCACTAAGTAGCTGAGGCTGCCCGCGAACTGCGATCCTTCGGTCTCAGCCTCCCAAATGTTGGGATTAAAGCGTGCGCCACCACGCCCAGCATAACATGCAGGTTTTAATGTTGCAGAGCCTCTCACCTTGTGGAGAGTGGAAAGGACACCCACCTAACAAGGCTGCTGCAGAGACTGAGGCTGCAAGGTGGGGATTCTTTAGCTATAAACGGTGACACCAAGTGTTATTTAAAGAAAACCAGCTAGGCAGAGAAAGAGAGAGAGAGGGAGGGAGGGAGGGGAGGAGAGGTGAGAAAGTCAGTGGTATGAATCTGCTCCCAGGCACAGGCAGAGTGTGGGAAAGTGTCTACTGCTAATAGAAAATTATTTGCAAAGGGAGGTAGGTGGGGAGCCTGCTTGGGTGCTGATGGAGAGATACTAGAGATTTGCTATCATGGTGCTATTAATTATAAGGTGTTAAGTTTATTCATAGGATGTGATAGGAGATTTTAGAAGGTGGGTTTTCTCCTTTTATTAAATCAGTCATAATACTTTTAGGATAGTATAAATTACTCACCTGACCCATCAAAAAAGTATTCATTTCTTTGAGCAAACTGCTTTTTTTCTTTTTTTATTCTTTCTCTCTCTTTTCTGTCCTGGAGGCTGAACCCAAGGACATTCAACATCTCAGCTACACCCTGAGCTCTTCTGATTAATAATAATAATAAATAATGATAATTATTATTATCATATTTTGTAGTATTGGGGGTTGAGCCCAGGGCATTCTATCTCTGAGGTATACCTTTAGCCCTATTTTTTATTTTTACTTTGAAAAAGGGTATTACTACATTGATGAGAGTCTCACTACTTGCTGAGGCTGTCCTTGAACCTATGATCCCCCTATTTCAGCCTAGGATTATAAGCATGTATCATCATGCCTGGCTTTATTATTATTTCGAAACAGGATCTTGATAAATTACCACCTAATGACCTTGAACCCGCAATCCTCCTGTCTTAGTCTTCCAAGTCCTGGAACACTTCCAAGCACATTTGTAATCCCCGCTCTTGGGAGGCTGAGACAGGAGGATCGAACGGGTTCGAAACCAGCCTCAGCTACTTAGTGAGGGTCTCAGCAATTTAGTGAGACTCTGTTTCCAAATAAAATTAAAAAAAAAAATAGGTCTGGGAGTATAGCCCGGAGGTAGAAAGCCTCTGGGTTCCACACCCAATACCACCAAAAAACAAAACAAAACAAACCCAAGTATTGGATTATAGGTATGTGCCATCACACCTGGCCTTTTCTTTTTTTGATACTGGAGATTGAACCCAAGGGCCCTCTACCTCTGAGTTACATTCTAGCCTTATTTATTTATGAGACAGGGTCTTGTTCCCCAGGCTGGTCTTGAGCTTTTGGTCCTCTGGCCTCAGCCTCCAAATTGCTGGGATTACAGGTATGTCCACCAGACCTGCTGGAAACTGCTCTTTTTCTTTCTTTTTCTTTTTCTTTTCTTTCTTTCTTTCTTTTTTTTTTTTTTTTGTGGTATTGGGGGTGGAACCCAGAGGCTTTCTACCTCCGGGCTATACTCCCAGACCTGTTTTATATATTTTTTTGAAACAGGGTCTCACTAAGTTGCTGAGAGCCTCACTAAGTAGCTGAGGCTGGCTTCGAACCCGCGCGATCCTCCTGTCAGCCTCCCAAGCGCGGGGATTACAAGCGTGCGCCACCACGCTCGGCTCAGGATATGGTTGTATATAAATGGTTGGTCAAAATTTTATATGTAAATCTGCTGTTTCTCTATTCAGTCCTCAGCTCTTCAATAATCTTGAAAGAGCTGGGCATGGTGGCGCATGCCTGTAATCCCAGCATTCAGGAGGCTGAGACTGGAGGAGGATCAAGGTTCGCGGACAGCTTCAGCTACTTAGTGAGGCGCTGTTTCAAAATAAAGAATAAAAAATAGGGCAGGGGGTATAGCTCAGAGGTAGAATGCTCCTGGAGTCCATCCTCAGTACTGCAAAAAATAAGTAAATATATAAAATAAATAAAGTTGATACTTATACCATACTTAAATTTCATAAATATCTATAAATGGGTAGAATTATCTTTCAAGATTGTTATTATTATTACGTTTTGTGGGTCTGGGGAGGGTCATTCAACCTCTGAGCTACATCCCCTGCCCTATTTTTTTTTTTTTTTTGTGGTACTGGGGGTGGAACCAAGGGGCTTTTCTACCTCCAGACTATACTCCCAGACCTATTTTATACTTTATTCAGAAACAGGGTCTCCCTTAGTTGCTGAGAGCCTAAGTAGCCGAGGCTGGCTTTGAACCTGTCGATCCTCCCGTCTCATCCTCCCAAGCACTGGGATTACAAGAGTTCACCAAAACGCCCAGCTTTACCCCCTGCCCTATTTTTAATTCTTTTTTTTTTTTTTTTTTTTTTTTTTTGCGGGTCTGGGGATGGAACCCAGGGACATTTGACCTCCGAGCTACACCCCCTGCCCTATTTTTATTCTTTATTTTGAAACTCGGTCTCACTGAATTGCAGAGGGCCTCCTAAGTAGCTGAGGCTGTTCGTGAACCGGGATCCTCCGGTTTCAGCCTCCCAAATGCAGGGATTACAAGCGTGTGCCACCACGCCCGGCTCTATTTTTAATTCTTTAACTGAAAACAGGGTTTCACTAAGTTGCAGAGGGTCTCACTAAGTAGCTGAGGCTGTCTGAGAACATGCAATCCTGCTGTCTCAGTCTCCCAAATGCTGGGATACAAGTGTGCGCCACCATGCCCAGCTTCAAATAACTTTAAATAACAGCATTAAAATAAATAATGATTTGTTTTTGTTTTCTAAATGCCATCCTCCTCCTCCTCCTCTTTTTTTTTTTTTTTTTTTTTTGCTATGAGGATGGAACCCAGGGGCCTTCTACCTCCGGGCTACACTCCCAGACCTATTTTATGTTTTATTTGGAAACAGGGTGGGTCTCTTAAGCCAGCTGAGGCTGGCTTTGAAGCTGCGGGATTCTCCTGTCTCAGCCTCCCGGCGCGGGGATTACAAGCGATTACAAGCTGTGCGCCACCACGCCCGGCTCTCCTCCTCCTTCTTTACACTGAACCCAGGGGAACTCTACCTCTGAGCTACACTCCCAGTGCTATCTATTTATTTATTTAAATTTGGAAGAGTCTCACTAAATTGCCGAGGGTCTTGCTAAGTGCTAAGGCTGGACTCAAACCTGCAATCTTCCTGTCTCACACCCCAGCCTTATTTTATTTTTTATTTTGAACAATCTCTCTAAGTTGCTAAGACTGTCTTCGAACCTGCAGTTTTCCTGTCTCAGCTTCCCAAGTAGTGGGATTACAAGTAGGTGCCACAACACTCAGCTCAAAGTTCATTGCTAATAACAGAAGAGGTAAACCCATTTTCCAACTAGTCTTCTTGATAATTTCCAAGATGGTTTAGTTACTTAGCAAATCTGATCAGGCTTTCATTATTTTTACTTCATAACATGGCTAACAAAGAGCTCATCCTCTTGATAGAATTACTAGCTTTGCTATTTGGGGGCAGAGTGTGGATGCTGGAATGGAACCCAAGACCCAGAGTGTACTGGACGGCTGAGCCACACCCAGCGTCACCCCCTGTGCTTACACAAGGCTGGTAGCATCTTCAAAGTTACTTTCTTTTCCTTTTTTTCCCCCCAGTACTAGAGATTGACCCCAGGAGCACTCTACCTCCAAGCCACACCCCTAGTCCCCCCCCCCTTTTTTTTTGCAGTACTGGGGATGGAACCCAGGGGCGTCTACCTCCAAGCTACACCCCCAGCCCTATTTTTTATTCTTTATTTTGAAACAGGGTCTCACTGAGTTTTAAAGGGCCTCACTAAGTAGCTGAGGCTGGCCACAAACCTCAATCCTCCTTTCTTAGCCTCTCAAGTACTGGGATTACAGGCTCACACCACCACACCCTGCTGCTTTTTTTTTTTTTTTTTTTTTTTTTTGGTACTGGGGATGGAACCCAGGGGCCTTCTACCTTCAAGCTACACCCCCAGCCCTATTTTTTTTTTTAATTTGGAAACAGGGTCTCACTAAATTGTGGAGGGCTTCACTAAATAGCTGAGGCTGGCTTTGAACCTGGATCCTCCTCTCTCAGCCTCCCAAATGCTGGGATTACAAGTGTGCGCCACCATGCCACGATCTCACTAGGTTTCTTGAACCTGGGATCCACCTTTCTTAGACTCTTATACTGGGGTTATAAGTATGCACTACAATGCCTCGCTTCAAAGTTACTTTTTAGGAAACATTTTAAGCCTCTTGCCAATTTCTGAGGCTTAAAATAAAAAAGTTTTTTTTTTAAACTAGGTAACCTGGGTGCCTGTGGCATACACCTGTAATCCAGTACCAGGGAGGCTGAGAGAGGAGGTTCACAGGTTTGAGGCCATCTTCAGCAACTTTGCAAGAATATGTTTCAAAATAAAAAATAAAACAGGGCTAGGGGCATAGTAGTTCAGAGATAGAATTTTCCTGGGTTCAGTCCTAATATGAAGAGGAAGGAGGAGGAGGAAGAGGTGGAGGAGGAGGGAAGGAGGACGAGGAGGAAGACGAGGAGGAGGAGAAGAAGAAGAAGAAGGAGAAGGAGAAGGAGGAGGAGAAGGAGAAGGAGAAGGAGAAGGGAAAAAAAAGGAAAAGAAAAAGGTAGATAACATGAAATCCTCCACTTACCTAGACACCTCTCTCTGTAGTTAGTAGCTGCACTGCAGGGGCAAGGTGAGGGCAGAGACTGGAGGGGCCAGGGCCCCTCAACACATCTGCTTGCCCCGACACTCTCGGACCCAGTGAGCAGGCACAGGGTGAGATCCAGTTCAAACCTACAAACTAAGCAGAATCAATTCCTTCCTTCCTCTCTCTCTCCCTCCTTCCCTTCTTACTGGGGATTGAACCAGGGGCATTCTACCTCTGAGCTACACTCTCAACCCTTTATTTATTTATTTATTTATTTATTTATTTATTTATTTATTTATTTTTGCGGTACTGAGGATGGAACCCAGGGCATTCTACCTCCAAGCTACACCCTTTGTCCTATTTTTATTCTATTATTATTATTATTATTATTATTATTATTATTATTAATTTAGGTGGTACTGGGGTTCCTTGGAAACCCTTCTATGCCCAGGCTATACTCCCAGACCTATTTTTATACTTTTTTTTAAAATTTGGAAACAGGGTCTCTTAAGCCAGCGGAACTGGCTTCGAACCTTTGCGGTCCTCCTGTCTCCGCCTTCCAAGTGCGGGGATTACAAGCGTGCACCACCACGCCCGGCATTATTCTGTATTTTTTTGAAACAGGGTCTCACTAAGCTGCGGAGGGCTTCACTAAGTAGGTGAGGCTGTCTGTGAACCGTGATCCTCCGTTCTCAGCCTCACGAATGCTGGGATTACAAGCGTGCGCCACCATGCCCGGCTCAGCCCTTTTTATTTTGAAAGTGTCTTGCTAGGTTGCTGAAGGTCTCTCTAGGTTGCTGTGGCTGGCATTGAACCTGGATCCTTCTGTCTCAGCCTCCCAAGTACAGGGATTCCAGGTGTGTACCACTGTGCCTGGCTCCGATATTCCCACTCCCCCTGTACCCCAGTGGATTCTTGGTCACCTGCAGGTGCACACATCTCATTGCCAAGATGACTACTTTAGAGGGTCTTTTGGAAAAAACAACGTAAAGTGTAAAAAAGCTCTAAAAAGTTATTACAGTACTTGTAAAGCAATACACAATTAATAAGGAAAAACTGTAAAATATCAATAAGGATGAGAGGAAAATCCCTCTCTCTCACAAACATCCCTTGCTTCATCTCCTCTCAACCTTCTCCCTAGCACGTGTGCGACCGCTTCCTCAGAGGGTCGCTGTGCAGCCGGTCAGAAGACGAAACCGAGGCAGACAGGAGGGTGTGGGCTGAGGAAGGGCATGGTGGCGCACTCAGAGAACCCGGCTGGGACTGGGGCCCACGGGGCTCCTAAGGGCAGAGGAGCCAGGAGCAGGAGCATAGCAGCCACCACACGGCGGGCCGTCGCTGCTGCTGCCCAGGACGGCCTCGCGCGGCTCAGGTCCCGTGCAGGAGACAGCCCGCTGAGCAGAGCAGGCTGCGCATCTCCTGCAGGCTCAGGAAGGACCGTGTTCCCCCGCATCGTCAGGTATGGCAAGCAGCATCTAAGGAGCCATCCAGCCATCAACTGCACACACGGAGGGAGAAGCGAGAAGTCAGCGTAGGCCAGACCTGGGGGCAGTGCACTCCTGCAAGCCCAGTATTTGGGAAGTCCACGCAGGAGGATCACAGGTCCAAGGTCAGCCCCAGCAATGAGCAAAACTCAGCAATTTAGTGAGACCCTGTTTTAAAAAATATAAAACAGAAAAGAAAAGAAAAAGGACTGAGTGTACAGCTTGGAGGTAGAATGCTCCTGGATTCAATCCTTGGTGCAAAAAAAAAAAAAAAAAAAAAAAGTGGGAGAAGAGGGTGGCTGTGTGCATAAGGGGCCTGCTCCAGGATCGGTGAGAATATGGGAGATAAGACAACTTATAAAGAGAAAACACTTAAAAACAATCTTGTACTCCATTAAGATGTATGCCTACAATGAACCAATACAAAAAAAGAGAGAGAAAAGACTTACTTTGGCACAGGGTCTTGGAATTCCTGTTCATGATCAACCAGTGGCCCCTTTGCTTTTGTGCCTGTGGCAATAGCAAAGCCACTCCCTGGCGGCTGAGGAATGAGGGGAGAGAGGAGCATGAGGCCAGCGTCTCACAACCCCTTTGAGGCCACGCCCCTAAGGACCTAACTTCCTCCCACAAGACCACACCTCCTAAAGATTCCACCTCCACCTGGGAGCATCGCTGGGGAACAAGCCTAGAACTCATGAGCCTTGGGGAGACACTTAAGTTCCAAACTAAGCCAGGTGTGTGGCATATGCCTGTAATCCCAATAATTTGGGAGGCTGAGACAGGAGGATTGCAGGTTCAAGACCAGCTTCAGCAACTTAGTGAGACCCTGTTTCAAAAAAAAAAAAAAAAGAAATTCAAACTATAGATGAAGGCGGTTGCAAATGAAGACACACTCTTGGTTTAAAGTCTAAAGGTGAGCCTAAGGAGGGAGTACACATACAGCCAGAGACAAGGGGCAGTTGGTTAAAAGTTTCTTTCCTGGAGCAATGCATATAAGAGGGGCGTTTGCTTTGATGGGGAAGGTGGGGCCAGGGTTTGATGGGGCCAGGAGCCATGTTTGGAGCGCAAGCGGGCCTAAGTTGTTCTGGAAATGCCTTTGAAGGCAGCGATCACACTGGAAGTAATAAAAAGGGACTAAGACATTTCAGTCCAGAGAAAACAGAATAACTGGATCCTATACCCACGACACATTAACCATTCCTGCTTCATTTACTCTCCCCGCGAATGGGTCCCCTCTCGGCTCGCCTTGCCCCTGCTGGTGCCTTGAGAACAGATCAGACCTCACACCTCTCATCTTGTGGTGCTTTCGGGCTGACGTTGCCAGATTCAGAGCTCCTTCCCATCCCCTACACAACCATGAAACTACTATCATGCCTGAAAAAAATAATCAGCAAGAATCCCCGCTGTCATCTGACACCGGCTCCTGGCCCAGTGTCCCGTGCTTTCAGCCAGTGCGCTCTCTCCCCTGGTTGGTTCAATCAGGATCCAGACACGGCCACGCACTGGTCACTGGTGTGGCTTCTAGCACACGACTCTCCCGCCCCTCGGCCTCTTCCCATGCATTTGTTGAAGAGCCTGGTCTTTGGCTCAGTGAACTTTCCGCATATTGAATTTGTCTGACTGCATTCCTGTGGGGGTGCTGAAGATGCCCCTCTACTTCCTGTATTTCCCATAGTCCAAGTTCTATATCCAGGAGCTTGGTCAAGGTCAGCTTTTTTCTTTTCTTTTTTCTCTCGTTCCTGTGTGTGTGTGTGTGTGTGTGTGTGTGTGTGTGTGTGTTAGGAATTAAACCTAGGGATGTTAATCAGAGTTAGACCTCTGGGCCCTTTTTATTTTTTATTTTGAAATAGGGTCTCACCAAATTGCTAAGGCTGGCCTCACCTACAATTCTCCTGTCTCAGCCTCCCAAGCACTGGAATTATAGATATGAGCCATTACATCTGGCTAATTTATTCTTTTGTATTTATTTTTGTGCTACTGGGGGTGGAACCCAGGGGCTTTTCTACCTCCAGGCTATACTCCCAGACCTATTTTATACTTTGTTTTTTGTTTGTCTGTTTTGGTGGTACTGGGTGTGGAACCCAGAGGCTTTCTACCTCTGGGTTACACTCCCAGATGCCGGGGTCCGGCCCTAGCAGAGTCGGGCTTCGTGTGTTGATGAGGGGGAAAACCGAGGCCGATGAGAGAAGACGCCACACGATTCAGATTCAATCTTCTCCCTTTTATTCAGGATTTGTTACAGTTTTTATGCTTTATTTTTTGGCAGAAAAGCAAGAGTATAGTCATGCAAGCAGGATTGCCAAGGACAGTAAAGATTATTATTTCCTATAAAGTTTAGGGCAAGGGTGCTGGACATAGTATGTTCTGTCTCACTTCACAAGGCTGTCTCAAACTTGATCGTATACAGTGGCTCTAACTAAGGTCAGTTTGAACTTAATATTTGGCCCAATATTTTTATCCTTGGGAAGATATCTTTGCCGCCTGAGTCTCTCACAAGCTGCTCCCCATCAGTTTTAGTTATAATGTTTATACATAAAATTCCAATTATACCTATTAATCCAAGTAATCCTAAAATAATTTTATGAAAGAAAGGAATGCCAGCCCCAGAGGGACCTGGCAAAGAGTCAGGAGACCCAGCCCGTCGCCCCAGTGCAGGGCCTGGGGCTCCTGAACAGACCACCAGGCCCACTCAGCGAGGACCTAGTTCCACAAGATGCTTCCCTTCTTCAGGAGGAGAGTGTGAGGGATGTGCCGCAGGTGACCACTTTCCAGCTGCCCTCGAACCGGGTTTCTCCATTTAAGGACATGATCTTATGCTTCTCTGAAGAGGACTGGTCCCTCCTCGACCCTGCCCAGACTGGCTTCCATGGAGAGTTTGTCATTGGGGAGGAGTATGGGGTCTCACTGCCTCTGGATGACCCAACAGCCCAGCCAGATCTCTCCCAGGGAGAGGAGAGTGAGTCGTGGGTTCCGGAGTTGCAGGACCTCCAGGAAAGAGAAGCACCCCAGGTCTCCTACTTAGATGTTCCCAGCATGCAGCCATTCCAGGTGGAAGACAAGACATGGGAGGAACTGCAGGGACCAGAGCCCCAGGCATGCCAGCAGGTGGTACTCAGTCAGAGTACCTGCCCAGCTACAGGGGACCCGCCACCCCTGAAGCATGGCCTGGATGAGGAGGTAACCATCGAGATCGTTCTATCCAGCTCCGGAGACGAGGACTCACAGCAGGGCCCGTGCTGCACTGACGAGTCACGGAGCCCCAAGCAGCAGCGCAGCCTCTCCGCTTCCCACCGGGGCGGCTCGGAGCCCGGGGGTGAGACACAGACCTCCAAGAAGTCCTACGTGTGCCCAAACTGCGGCAAGATCTTCCGCTGGAGGGTCAACTTCATCCGGCACCTGCGCAGCCGCAGGGAGCAGAAACCGCACGAGTGCTCGGTGTGTGGGGAGATGTTCAGTGACAGTGAGGACCTGGACGGGCACCTGGAGGCCCATGAGGCCCAAAAGCCCTTCCGGTGCAGCGCCTGCGGGAAGAGCTTCCGCCTCAACTCGCACCTGCTGTCCCACCGGCGGATACACCTGCCTACAGATGGATTGGAGGAGGGGCTGGAGCAAACGAGCAAGGCCCCGCAGGACACACAGGACACCCGGTGCCGGGACTGCGGGAAGCTGTTCCAGCGGCAAGACCAGCTGGCGCGGCACCGCAGCAGGGCGCACCTCCAGGACGAGGCGCGGCCCTTCCGCTGCCCGTACTGCGTCAAGACCTTCCGGCAGAACTACGACCTCCTTCGCCACCAGCGCCTGCACCTGAAGCGGCGCTCCAAGCAGGCTCTGAACTCCTACTGAGGGAGTGCGCCCTCCGTGCACCGCCCACGCCCCTGCCCTGGAGGGGGGCCCCTCCTCCTGCCCTCTGCTCTCAGGTAGCGCCCCACTTCTGGTGCCGTGGCGCCCCTTCCTCCTCCGATGATGAGTGGCCGCGCCAAAAAAGGCAAGGAGGCTTGTCGCCACCCGCGCCCCATGCCCCTGGGTCTGTCTCAGAGGCCCCGCCCGGTGCTTGCCATGCCCTCGGAAAGACTATCCCCTACACCCCAGTGATGCCCGACTGCCCTGTCCAAACACCAGATACTGAGGTACCCAGGTGGCTTCTGTCCCAATGAGTAGTTTCTACCAGGTGGTAGGTGGGGCTGGTGGGCCTAACATACCAAGCCATGTGGTGCCATGAGAACTCAGCCTCAGCCCCCATCGTGTGCACGGGAGCACCCCAGACCCTTCTTTGGGGCTTGGAGCCTATGGTGAAGGGCCCCAGGGCTCCTTCCTCAGGTAGGAAATGTCATCATCACAGTGGGGGCAAAGCTCACATTCTAACCTATGCTGCTCACCTCTCAACATGTCTTCCTTACACCCAGGTCCTTGGTGACTCTTTGTGGGGCGGAAGCCAAGTGACCCTCATTTAAAAGTCACTAAAATTCCTCCCCCCACTCCTGGGATAGGGAGCCCAGTCCCTAGAGGGATTCTGGGTGAGCCAGACCCAAGTCAGAACATTCCATGAAGCGCCATCTACATATGTACTAACTTAGGGCACCAATTGCGTTAGTTTCCTAGAACCCCCCACAGCAGCTGAGAGGTATTTCATGGGGATCTGAGACTAAGGTATTAGCAGGGTGGTTTTCAGGCATGGGTGAAGCCTCCAAGCTCTGTCTTCTCTGTGGTGGCTTGTTGACGATGGTCCCTTGGTTTGAAGACGCATCACCGTGCCCTTCCTCACTGCCACCTGTGTTTCTGTCTGTAGCATCTTTTCTGTGCAAGAAGCCATCCATGGGTGGTGGCTCATCCCACTGGCTTCACTATGGCCTCACCTGCCTCTGCAGCAACCACTTCTAAAAAGTCACATTCTGAGGTAATAGGGGTAGGGACCTCAACACTAGAATTTTGAGGTGATAACGGTTCAAACCCAAACCCCAGATAATCCTGTGGTGCTGTTATTCCCAATTCAGATGAGTCAGTTCTAGCTTTGTTAAACTTCTGCCCTTCATCAAAGGTGAGGTTCAAACCTGCCAGGGCCCATGTCCTCTGTGTGGAAGAATCTCAACCCATACTTTTAAAGCTCAGCACCTCAGGTTCTGAACTATGAGTGACTGACCGTTGTTAGTGAAATTCTTGAGAAGTCAAAACATGGTCTGGTCCTGGGACATCACGTCAGCCAGGCTCAGTGATGAGGAGGCATGGGGCTGTAGCTGGACCCCCAGAGCAGTAGCCAAGCTGGTGTTCTGTGTTCTCAGTGCATCCGGTCCCCTGGGCAAGAAGAAGCCCAGGTAGAGGAGTTGCAGGTGCCTGGTCCTCCACAGCACCTACGTGGATTTCCCATCAAGATTCTTCCACCTCAAGCCCAATAGAAGACCTGCAAGATTTTACAATTAAATTTCTAAGTCTGGGTAGATGCATTTTTATATGCCCAGAAATGCCAAATGCAATAAAACCATTTTGTCACATGTTGAACAAGAAATAAACTGTCAAAGGTCTTAGTTTCTAAAAAAAAAAAAAAAAAAAAAAAAAAAAAAAAAGAAAGAAAGGAATGCCAGACATACTTCATGGGGGATCTACGCCGTTGTGGATTCCCTGATCGAGCTTTCTCAAGATCTGCATGAAATTGCTGTGGCACCCAGACCTATTTTTATATTTTATTTGGAAACAGGGTCTCACTAAGTTGCTGAGAGCCTCACTAAAGTAGCTGAGGCTGTCTTTGAACTTGTGTGATCCTCCTGTCTCAGCCTCCCAAGCACAGGGATTACAAGCATGTGCCACCATTCTTGGCTATTTTTTGTATTTTGAAACAGGGTCATTTGGGAGGCTGATACAGTAGGTTTACAGGCCTCAGCAATTTAGCAAGGTCCTCAGCAACTTAGTGAGACTCTGTTTCAAAATAAAAAATTAAATAGGTCTGGGTGTGTAGCTCAGAAGTAGAATACCCCTGGGTTCAATCACTAGCAAGACAAAAAACAAAGCAACAACAAAAAACAGGTCTCACTAAATTGTTGAGGCTGGCCTCACACTTGTGATCCTCCTGTTTCAGCCTCCCAAAAGTACTGGGATTACAGGCATGCACTGCTACACCTGGCTTCTTTCTTTCTTTCTTTCTCCTTTCTTTCTTTCTTTCTTTCTTTCTTTCTTTCTTTCTTTCTTTCTTTCTTTCTTTCTTTCTTTCTTTCTCTCTTTCTCTCTTTCTCTCTTTCTTGCGGGTCTGGGGATGGAACCCAGGGGCATTCAACCTCCATGCTACACCCCCTGCCCTATTTTTTATTCTTTATTTTGAAACAGGGTCTCAGTTGCAAAGGGCCTCACTAAGTAGCTGAGGCTGTCCGCAAAGCGCGATCCTCCGGTCTCAGCCTCCCAAATGCTGGGATTAGGAGCATGCGCCAACACACTGGGCTTTAATTTTTTACTTACTTAAATCAACTTCATTGGCAAATTTTGATTGCTTTCCCTCAGGAAGCACAGAATGTCTGGGTTGTCTGTTTCTGTTTTTGTTTTTGTTTTTTTCAGTACTGGGGATAGAACTCAGGGGCATTCTACCTCTGAGCTACACCCACAGCCCTATTTTTTTTTTTTAATTCTTTATTTTGAAACAGGTCTCACTGACTTGTAAAGGGCCTAAGTAGTAGATGAGGCTGTCCACGAACTTGGATCCTCCTGTCTCAGCCTCCCAAATGCTGGTTTAAAAGGTGCGCCACCACGCCCAGGTAGGATTTTCTGTTTTTATCACACCTCAGGCCCAGCTGCCCTCTGCCAGACAATGTCAATATGAAGTTCTCCATCAAAGGTGTCTTCTTTTGCTTGCTGTAAACATCGTTTCCTCAGGAGTTGCAAAATGGTGACTTTTAAAAGGAATCTGTTATACATAATGGGTGGAATTTCTCTATTAAAGATACTTTCCAGCTAGGCATGGTGGCGCACGCTTGTAATCCCCGCGCTTGGGAGGCTGAGGCAGGAGAATCGCGCAGGTTCGAAGCCAGCCTCAGCTACTTAGTGAGGCTCTCAGCAACTTGGTGAGACCCTGTTTCCAAATAAAATATAAAATAGGTCTGGGAGTGTAGCCTGGAGGTAGAAAAGCCTCTTGGTTCCAGCCCCAGTAACACACACACACACACACACACACACACACACACACACACACACAAAGATACTTTCCAATATCCACTATTTGAAGTGAGGCCCAGCTTGTATGGCAAACGCACAGCAGTATGGCTGATTTTTTAATTTTGAAAGTACATGTTTCTTGTTTTCTTTTAAAACCATGCATTTTAGTTCGTGTTTCATATTCCCTGTGTCCCTTCTGAGACTCTAGAGCTCCGCTCCCCGTGTGCTCCGAAGCCAGCTCAGGGCTTTATTCCAAAGCTGTAGCTGCGTTAGTGGCTGCGCTGCTATCTCTGCTGCAGTGAATCTGGTTTGATGTGAGCAGAGGGAAGTGTCTGCACTTAATGAGGCTACTGTGGTGATAACACGGGTTGCAAACATCTCAGGGCTCCAAGGAAAAGGATGAAGTATTTAAATAATGATAACACCGAGCCGGGCGTGGTGGCGCACGCTTGTAATCCCCGCACTTGGGAGGCTGAGACAGGAGGATCGTGCAGGTTCGAAGCCAGCCTCAGCTACTTAGTGAGGCTCTCAGCAACTTAGTGAGACCCTGTTTCCAAATAAAGTATAAAATAGGTCTGGAGTATAGCCCAGAGGTAGAAAAGCCCCTGGGTTCCATCCTCAGTACCACACACAAAAAAATCAATAATGACACCAAGAGTTCATAACTCTGAATACAATTCTTCCGTAACCAAGCATGTTCAGTCATTAAGTAACATACCCTTTAATGTTTGATACTTAATATATTCAATTTACATATTTAGAATGTATATTTTAAAATAAGAAAACCAACTTCAAGATGGGGTCTATGGAATTTGCTATTCATTGCTACTGCTTCTGTCCTCAGTTTGGTCTTCAGCAACATCTGCTGTTATCCCTGCTATTATCCCTGAATTTGGACTTGAAAACCAGGTAGAGATTTGAGTTTATTTCTACAATAACCAGAATTAATCAATTTCAAAATTCTGTCTCTCTCTGGTATGTGTGTGTGTGTGTGTGTGTGTGTGTGTGTGTGTGTGTGTATCCAGGGGCATTCTACCTCTGTGCTATACTCCCAGCCCTGTTTTATTTTTTGTATTACTGGGGATTGAACTCAGGGGCATTCTACCTCCAAGCTACACCCCAGCCCTATTTTTTATCTTTTTTTTTTTTTTTTGGTGGTACTGGGGTGGAACCCAGAGGCTTTCTACCTCCGGGATATACTCCCAGACCTATTTTATATTTTATTTGGAAACAGGGTCTCACAAAGTTTCCGAGAGCCTCACTAAGTATCGAAGGCTGTCTTCGAACGCGTGTGATCCTCCTGTCTCAGCTTCCCGAGCGCAGGGATTACAAGCATGCGCCACCACGCCCGGCTTTATCTTTATTTTGAAACAGGCTCTCACTGAGTGGCAAAGGGCCTCAATAAGTAGTAGCTGAGGCTGGTCTTGAACTGTGATTCTCCTGTCTTAGCCTCCAAACGCTAGGATTACAAGCGTGTGCCACCACGCCTGGCTTTAGTTTTTACTTTTTTTTTTTTTTGGTGGTACTGGGGTTCCTGGAAGCCCTTCTACCTCCGGGCTACACTCCCAGACCTATTTTTACATTTTTATTTGGAAACAGGGTCTCCTAAGCCCGCCCGCGGCTGGCTTCGAACCTGCGCGATCCTCCTGTCTCTGCCTCCCAAGCGCGGGGATTACAAGCATGCGCCACAACGCCCAGCTAGTTTTTACTTTGAAACGGAGTCTTGTTGAGTTGAGAGTCTCAGTAAGTTGCTGCCACTGTTCTTGAACTAGTGATCCTTTTGTTTTAGCCTCCTGAGCACTGAGATTATAACAGGTTTGTACCACCACACCCGGCCCCGTTTTATTTTTTATTTGAAAACAGGTCCCACCTTTTGCAGAGGGCCTCATAAAGTAGCTGAGGCTGTCCTAGAACCTGCGATCCTCTTGTCTCAGCTTCCCAAGTACTCCCAACCATACCTGGCTTCAAATTCTCTTAATTAATAGTTAAAAATTTAGCTGGGCTTGGTGGTGCATGCTTATAATCCCAGCATTTGGGAGGCTGAGACGGAGGATCGCAGTTTGCAGACAGCCTCAGCTACTTAGTAAGGCCCTCTGCAACTCAGTGAGACCCTGTTTCAAAATAAAGAATAAAAAATAGGGCAGGGGATGTAGCTTGGAGGTTGAATGTCCCTGGGTTCCAACCCCAGACCTGCAAAAAAAAAAAAAAAAAAAAAAAAAGAATTAAGAATTTATAGGAGATGCCGGGCGTGGTGGCGCACGCTTGTAATCCCGTGCTTGGGAGGCAGAGACAGGAGGATTGTGCAGGTGCCAAGCCAGCTGCGCTGGCTTAAGAGACCCTGTTTCCAAATAAAAAAGTATAAAAATAGGTCTGGGAGTGTAACCTGGAGGTAGAAGGGTTTCCAGGAACCCCAGTACCACCAAAAAAAAAAAAAAAAAAAAAGAATTTATAGGATCCAGGCATGGTGGCGCATGTTTGTAATCCCAGCATTTGGGAGGCTGAGGCAGTAGGATCGTGGTTTGCGGACAGCTTCAGCAATTTAGTGCAACTTAGTGAGACCCAGTTTCAAAATAAAGAATAGAAAAAAAAATAGGGCTGGGGGTGTAGCTCAGGGGTAGAATGCCCCTGGGTTCCGTCCCCAGTACCACACACAAAAACAGAATTTATATGATATGTGGAATGTATGTGTTCCCAGTTGTGCTCCAGCCCTGAGAGAGGCGGCATCTCCAGCATTCCCCTTCGTCTGGACCCTGCTCTCCTGCTTTGCTCCATGTGTTTGTTTCTCTCAGGCCACAGTCTTACTCAGGTCCACCCTGCGTGTGAATAAACAGTCCCTAGCCATGCGTGGGGGCGCACGCTTGTAATCCCAGCATTCGGGAGGCTGAAACAGGAGGATTGTACAGGTCGAAGCCAGCCTCAGCTACTTAGTGAGGCCCTTTGCAACTCACTGAGACCCTGTTTCAAAATAAAGAATAAAAAAATGGGGCTGGGGGATGTCACTAGGAGGTAGAATGTCCCTGGGTTCCATCCCTAGACCTGCACGAAAAACAAAACAAAACAAAAAACCCACCACTGTCACTATAATCCCAGTACTCGGGAGGTTGAGACAGAGGCATAGTAGGTTCAAGGCCAGCCTTGACAATTTAGCAGAACCCTCAGCAGACGCATAGTGGTGCTCTCTTGTAATCCCAGTAGTTGGGCGGCCGAGACAGAAGGATTGCAGGTTCCTGGCCAGCCTCATCTACATAGTGAGGCCCTCCAAAACTTAGTGAGACCCTGTTTTAAAAATAAAAATAAAAATTTAATTTAAAAAGATTAAAAAATATTTTTTAAATATTAAAAATTTTATTTAAAAATAAAAATAGCCGGTCCTTTTAGTTTCTTGTGCCTTTGGGGTCTCTCACTATTTGCAGATGACATGATATTATACCTAGAAGACCCAACAAACTTAATCAAAAGACTTATAGAACTGATCAACAAATTCAGCAAAGTATCTGTATACAAAATCAATCTTAAAAAATCAGAAGCTTTCCTTTACACCAACCATAAATCCACTGAAAAAGAAATCCAGAAAACACTTCCACTCAGGATCTCCCACAAAAAAATAAAATACTTAGGAATAAACTTAACCAAGGAAGTAAAATACTTCTACAAAGAAAATTATAAAATACTGAAAACAAATAAAAGAAGATCTTAGAAGATGGTAAGATCTTCCATGTTCATGGATAGGCAGAATAAACATCATCAAGATGGCTATACTTCCAAAAGTTATCTACAGATTCAATGCAATACCAATTAAATTACCAAGACCATTCCTCACAGACATAGAAAAATCAGTCCTTACATTTATTTAGAACAACAAAAACCCAGAATAGTCAAAGTAGTTCTCAGCAACAAAAACCATGCAGGAGGAATCACAATACCTGACTTTATACTACAAAGCCACTGTAATAAAAACAGCATGGTACTGGCACAAAAACAGATACATAGACCAATGGAGCAGATTAGAAGATTCAGAAACACATACAGCCAACTGATATTTGACAAAGGGGCCAAAAACATACGATGGAAGAAAGACAGTCTGTTCAACAAATGGTGTTGGCAAAACTGGTTATCTACATGCAGAAAAATCGAATTAAATCCCACCTTCTCACCCTGTGCAAGAGTCAATTCAAGACGGATCAAAGACTTGGATATTAGACCAGAGACCTTGAGGCTCCTCGAAGAGGGCATAGGTCCAACACTGCAACACATTGGCACAGATAATAATGTTCTTATTTTTATTTTTTAGAGACCTGCTGCCCACTATAGCCCTGAGGAGGAGTGCCCATAGGGATGAAGGGGCTGTAGGGAGGCAGCTCTCATGGTGATTGGAGGGCGCTCGGGTGGGGGGGTGGGGCCGCCCAGGGCTCTGTCGGTGGGCAGGGCCAAATCTCCGCAGCTGGGCTGCTTGCCTGGCCTCACCCACTGCTTACATCCTCTCATTCACAGGTTTGTTCCTCCTGGGCTTCTTTCTTGGTCGAGGCTCACCCGGAGCTGTAGCAGGGCGCAGAGGTTGGTTCACCCAGCCTTCCTGGGGGCAGGTCGCAGAGGGTGGGATGGGGGTGGGCTTGGGACTTGTTAGTCTCAGGGCGAGTGCCGCTGGAGCATCCAAATGTGCGCAGAGGCCCCTGCTTTAAGGCGCCGCCCCAGCTAGTGGCTGTGGGGACAGTGGAACCTTTGGGAGGGGCCTCGTGGGTGGCCTCCGCTCTCTCTCCACCCGCCCCCACCCGAGGTCCCTCTCCCCTCCCCGCCAGGATGTGCCTCACCACAGCCCAGAAGGACTGCAGCCAATGGGCCAGGCTCTGAAGCCATGCGCTGAGCGTTTCTCCTTTAAGTTGATTTCTCAGGTATTCTTGTCATCGCAATGGAAAGCTGACCAAGACAAGCACATCAGACAGAGGAGCAACCCTGAACCAGGTGATGTCCGACTGGCATCGGGGACCATGGGAGGTTTCCTGATGCCGGGGGACGGGGGCATTTTCAATTAGGCGGCACCTCGGCCACAGAACCTCAAGAGCCATCTAGTTCAGGTTTTATCCAACAGAGGCAGGCGTCAAGGACGCAAATCTTATGGGGCAGGAGGAAAGTGCCTGCATTTCTTGTTTCTATTTTGTACCATAAATATAAAAGATCTTTATGGTTTTCTTAAGGCTTTCAGCCACCATGAGTATCTGACTAAAACCTTTTTTTGTCTGTACACTCAAAGATTAATGCTGTCGAAGTAGCATAAAAGCTGGCCTTATAGAAATATTTATCAACTAAATACACAGAAAGGCTGAATAATAAAGTCCTCGCTCTTTATCTCTTCATGATGTGCTGTGTGGTACCATGTACTTTATTTTTTCATATCCTTTCTTATGACTGATACTCATAAAGCTAGCAGTGAGTTTTGTCTGACACTCAGAAATATCATTGTAAAAGCCTCTAAGTCCCATAAAGTAAATTGCTGGGGTTTTTTGGTTTTGTTTTTTGTTTGTTTTTGTGGAACTAGGGATTGAACCCACGGTCACTTTACCTCCAAGCTATACCCTGAGCCTTACTTTCCTTTCTTTCTTTCTTCCTTTCTTTTTTGTGGTACTGGGGGGTGGAACCCAGGGGCTACCTCTGGGCTACATCCCAGCCCTATTTTGTAGTTTATTTGGAAACAGGGTCTCACTAAGTTGCCGAGAGCCTCACTAAGTAGCTGAGGCTGGCTTCGAACCTGTGCGATCCTCCTGTCTCCGCCTCCCAAGCGCGGTGATTACAAGCGTGTGCCACCATGCCCGGCTCTTATTCTTTATTTTGAAACAGGGTGTCACTGAGTTGTGGAAGGCCTCACTAAGTAGCTGAGACTGGCTGCAAACCTGTGATCCGCCTGTCTCAGCCTCCCAAGTACTGAAATTACAAGCGTGCACCACCATGCCTGACTTTTCTTTAAATTCTTGCCACCAATATTGAGATGCTCCCACAGATATCCAGGGTCGGGCGATTTGCATTCAGTTTGTTGTTTCTAATTCTGGTTTCCTTCTCTTGGTAAATGATAGCAGAAATGGAAGCACATCTACCCAGTGTGTTTTGGTACTGTGGATTGAACTCATGGCCAGTCTGCCTCTGAGCTACCTGGCCCAGCTTGTTCTGTTTTGTGCTGGGGATTGTCCCAGCACCTTGTACATGCTGAGCACACATTCTCCCACTTAGCTGTACTCTCAGCCACGCTCAGTGAGTCCTGAAGGGAAGACAATGGGCCAGGAGCAGCAGTGAGCAGGTGGACAGGCCAGCGAGGGTCCTGAAAGCCCTTGCCGTTGGCCCTGCAGCTTCATTTGAAGAGCCAGGAGAGCCCTGTATTATTACCTTAAACCGTTCTGGGAAGTAGTGAGGCTGACCTTGAGCCTGTGATCCTCCTGTTTCAGCCTCCCAAGTACAGGGATTAAAAGTGTGTGCCACCACGCTCAGATTCCCAGCCTTACTTTGTTATCTTGAAACAGTCTCGCTACAATGCTGAGGCTGGCCTCGAAACTGCAGTCCTTCTGTCTCAGCCTCCCAAGTACTGGGATTACGGGTGTGCACCAATGCCATAGAAGACTTCATTCCCCCCCACCCCGCCCTTTTTGTGGTACTGGGGATTAAAGCCAGAGGCATTCTACCTCTGATCTATACCCCAAGCCCCTTTGTTACTTTTTTGTTTTGTTTTGAAGTTGGATTTCCCTAGGTTTCTGAGGCTGGTCTTGAGCCTGTGGTCCTCCTGTCTCAGCCTCCCAACTACTGGGATTACAGGTGTGAGCCACTATGCCCTGCCATAGTGGTTAGACCAACATCTAGCCACTCTGTAAATGTAACAAGCACAGACTAACCTTCTGCTTACTCTTTGGTCAGCATCCTGGAACACAGAGCCCCCACTCCAGACAAAGCTGCAGTCTTGTCAGACAATAGCGATGGGTCTCCCCCTACCCTCAGCCACCTGTGTGTGGCTTTTGCCTTTAAAAACCCCTTGTAAGTTCAGCTCTGGGTCGCAGTTCTGGAATGAGTGCCTGATTGCGTCCCTAGCCTGGCTAGTCTGATTTTTTTCCGCGGTTAAATAAACTGATCTTCCAAGTTCAGTTGATGGACTCTTTCTCCATTCCCAACAAACATTGGCCTGGCACAACAGCACCCCTGTGCCTGGCTCTCCCTACCAATCCTTTAAAAAAATACTATAATGGGTGCATTGTTGTTATAGTGTATAGTGAGGTCCAGCGTGATACAGACACACGCACACAGCACTACAGCACTTCATGTGTTCCCTTTGCATCCCACTGCTCCCCGCTCTGCCCTCCTTGTACATGTGAGTGTAATTGTGGTGATACCTTCATATACAGACATACTTTATTTGAACTGTCCCCTTTCACAAGCCTTGTTTTCACCCTCCCCCATTTTTTTTTTTGGTGGTACTGGGGGTGGAACCCAGACTTTCTACCTCTGGGCTACCCTCCCAGACCCATTTTATACTTTATTTGGAAACAGGGTCTCACTAAGTTGCTGAGGGCCTCACTAAGTAGCTGAGGCTGGCTTTGAACCTGTGCAATCTTCCTGTCTCAGCCTCCCAAGCGCGGGGATTACAAGCGTGGGCCACCACGCCCAGCTCCCTCCCCCATTTAAAAGCTTTTCACTTGAGGTAAGGAGAAGGCTGGCTCAGAGGGTTATAGACCTAAGCAGTCACAGCTCAACTACTGAGGTACTAGTTCATAGATTTCATTCCACTCTGGACAGAAAGGGTATTCAGATTTACTTTCCCCAGCTGGGCAAGAAGGACAAAGAAAGCTAAAAGATAGTTTTTTTTCTCTTTGCAGCGATGGGGATGGAACCCAGGGCCTCCAGCACACTAGGCTGGTTCTACCCCTGAGTTATACCCCCAGCCCTATTTTATTTTCTACTTCAGAACAGGATCTCGCAAAGTTGCGGTCTTGCTAAGTTGTGATCCTCCTGTCTCAGCCTCCCACATGCTGGGATTACAGGTGTGCACCACCATGCCTGGCCCTGGGAGAGACTTCTAGTTTCTTGATCCTGCTCTTCAGACCCAGCACCAAGCTGGTTAGGCTGCCAAGGGACACAGGCCATGGCACATTTAGGAGAAAGACATGTGCTGGTTACAGGGAAGAGCTGGCTCACGGCTCAGCATGGAAGGTCCCAGCCCTGGGCAGGCGCAGCTCAGCAAGGCACATACCTCCCGGCTCCTGTGCCACTGCACATGATGGTCACTGCCTGGATTCCTGGTTTAAGCCAGAGACCTGAATGTTCTCTGCACTGTGTGGGGGGGCACAGAATAGGCGTGGGGACTGGTGGGAAGCCGGGCTCTGCTTTTGTTGGGACTGGCTGTGATGGCTTTGACCCTGGCATCCTTCAGCAGAGAAGGGTCCTCAGCTTGGCCTGAGGCCTGTTGGGAGAAGGGGGCAGTCATCACAAAGCCTTTAGGCCTGCAGTGCTAGGATAGTGTCTCCTAACACAGAGCCAGGGTGGCACTTGGTCTGGCTGGTGGTTGGCTCCCGTGGTAAGCCAGGCTGGCTGAGACGCTCTCAGCCTGGGGAGGTTGAGGCTGGAGACCCAGGAGCAGCCCCCAGCCCTCCAGCGGCTTCCCACGTGTCCACACAATGGGAATTCCTGTGCAGCACACTATCTGGAAGAACTCCTTCCCGGTGCGTAAGGGAGAGGTCCAGGAGGCCCACCATAGGCCCTGCGCATCTCTGGCGGGTCTTCCCATGTCGTGTACGGAACAGGGAGGCCCTCACTCCTCAGCATCTGTACAGCGGCCTGGAGAGTGCTTCCAGGCACCCAGCCCTAGGCTGGACATCTTGGCTCCATGTGAGCACAACCTGGCTGGCTATAGCCAGATGCTTTATAGACCCCAGGCCAGGACATCGCTACTTCATTCCTTTTTATAGCTAAACAATATTCCACCATGAGGAGATACAGTTTGCCTTCCACCCAGGGGTTACTCATCCAGGCTCAACCAGCTGTGCATGGAAAGCATTTAAAAATGGTGTGTGTGCTGAGCACGCACAGCCTTGGCTTTCCTTGCCGTTCTTCATCCCAGAAGCAACACAGCACTATAGCTACTCGCACGGCTTTCACACCCCTTGCGGTGCTCTAAGCAATCTAGGTTAAGGCTCATAGGAAGATGCTTTGGGTTATATGCAAACACGGTGCCATTTTATTTTATTTATTTTATTATTTCTTTTGAAACAGTCTCACTAACTTGCTGAAGGTCTTGCCAAGTTGACGAGGCTGTTCTTGAATCTGTGACCCTCCTGTCTCAACCTCCCAAGTTCTGGTATTCCAGGTGTGCACCAGCATGTCCAGTCACTGTGCCACTTTATATAAGGGACTTCAGCATTCCAGGATTTGGGTGTCTGAAGGGCCCGGGAGCCAGCCTCCACAGATGAGGACGGCGATGCAGCACGTTTGGGCTGCCCCTGCATCCGCTGATGGGCTCTGTGTCGTATGCACCTTGGGTTACCATGCACATGCTACTGTGAGCCTTTGTGACACTGGCCCCTTTTTAAGAGTCTTTTCACCATATCTGCTTTGGGACCCTCTCACTGGTGCCTCTCGGTGGCCAGCTTCCCCCTCTCTGGTTCAAAGTCAGCTTCTTCTCTTACCTCCAGGGCAGTTCTACTCTTGCAACTCCTACTGTGAGGCTGCTAATGCCAGAAATGACCAGCAGAGCCAACCCAAACCCCACGCCGGCCAGGGGAGGGGAGACTGGGAAGAAAGCAATTAGAAATGTTATCTTTTTCTCTGGTTCTGTCTCCTCTGCTTCCTCCTGGCTGCTGTGGGAGGGTGGACAGCGGGTGACACCTTTGCATCCTTTCACTGCCACACTGTCATCTCCTGAGCACAGCAGACCCTTTGCCACTCCAGCTGGGGAAGAGCAAATGAGAATTCTCGGGAGCCTCACAGAAATGCAGGTAGAAATGACTGAAATTGCTGGGTATTAGGAGAGATGAGAGCCTGAGGCACAGAGGAGACGTGGGGCGGCTGGGCGGCTGTGCAGAGTCCCGTAGCCACGGGAAGCACGGCTCTTTGCTTATTTTCTCTGGCTTTTGCTCCAAATGAGCGGGTTTAGCTCTTGCATGGTGAAATGTGAAGTACAAACCCGTGTGCGTGATTAAAGGACTTGCAGGGGTGGCCCGGGTCCAGCCGTCCCCAGCACGACAAAGAGAGGTTTAGGGGAAGCATCATGGAACAGAAAGGGAGAGTCAAACAAGACTAGGGAAAGACAGGACACCCAGGAAGGGACGCCGGGCAGGGCGCGCACCTGCAGGCCCAGCACTGGGAGGCTGAGACAGGAGGACCGCAGGTTCCCAGCCAGCCTCAGCAACTTAGTAAGGCCCTGGCTCAAAAATAAATAAAATAAAATAGGGATGGGAGTATTGTTCAGAGGTAGAATTCCTCTGGGTTCAATCCCCAGTAACAAACAAAAGGAAGAGATGCCTGGTTTAGTGGCACGTGTCTGTAATTCCCAGTACCTCAGGGGGGCTGAGGCTGGAGGATGGCAAGTTAAAGGCAGCCTGGGCAACTGAGTGAGACCCTGTCTTGAAATAAAATAAAAAGGGCTGGGGAGCTGGGCGTGGTGCACTCACGCTTGTAATCCCAGCATTCAGGAGGCTGAGACAGGAGGATAGCAGTTCACAGACAGCCTCAGCTACTTAGTGAGGCCCTCTGCAACTTAGGGAGACCCTGCTTCAAAATAAAGAATAAAAAATAGGGCAGGGGGTATAGCTCAGAGGTCGAATGCCCCTGGGTTCCATCCCCAGACCCGCAAAAAAAAAAAAAAAAAAAAAAAAAAAGAAGGCTGGGGATATCGCCCAGTGTGGAGCACTTGCCTATCGTGCTCAAGGCCGGGGGTTGGATCCCCACCACAAAAACAAACCAATAAAGCAATAAGTAAACAAAACCCCAGAGTGCAACTGAGAGAAAGAGGGCAAGTGAGAACCTGGAAATTGCTAGAAACCTCTGATGGAAATGCAGCTGTGCTCTCCTGTGGTTATGGTGTTGGGTTTGGGCTGCGGTGATGCAAATGGTCCAGCAGGCATTTGGCGAGGCCACAGATATGATTCGGACATGTTTAGGAATCTGAATGATTTTCCAATTGTATGTTTGACTAAAAGAAATGATCAGCTCACCTGTCCATTGACTTAACTAACTCCGAAGCCTAAATAAGACACAGCCCAGGCCCTGGGAGGGGAGGCAGTCGGAATGTGACTGGAGAGGCCCGGTCTGAAGTCAGGAGAAAGAGGACTGGGGAGAAGAGTGTGCACGGGGCTGGAGGGATGGAGGAGGGCCTCCTGGAGGAGGTGGCAGCAGTGGGGCAGCATAGGAGGCAGGTCAATGTCAACTCATTATGCAAGGAGACCAGTTTCTTAGAATTACAACTAGAGGAACATGCTAGAACTGCGAACAATTCATTTTCATAAAAATATTTGCATTCTATTATGGTAAAATCATTATTTTATCAATAATGTGGTTTCCTAAAATATATAAGATGTAATAAAAGTTAAACTTTTAATTTTGCCTATAAAATTTGGCTTCCAGTAATTATTCATTATATTGTACGGTGTAGGAGGATGGCGATCCCCGCAGAGGCGGGCGGGTGGGAGCCTGTGGTGTGGACTTTCTGACGAATGCCTGAGGGAAACAGCTTACAGGCTTGGCATATTCTGGCTCCAGGTTTCTGAGGCCTCAGCCCATGGTCAGCTGGTCCCTGCGTGGCTATGAGCCTGTGGCAGCGGCCACTCCACCCTAGGGCAGCCAAGAAGAGAGAGAGAGAGAGAGAGAGAGAGAGAGAGAGAGAGAGAGAGAGAGAGAGAGAGAGAGAGAGAGAGGCTGGGGTCCCAGGACTCCCCCAGGAACACGCACCAATGACCTACCTGCCTTGCAGTAGGCCCACCACCTCCCAATAGCGCCACCCTGTGGACGGAGCCTTTAGCACAGGGGCCTCTGGGCTACAGCTCAAGGGAAACCCTAATAGAGCTCAGGGTGGGCAAGGGCGCAGGCTCAGTGGGGAGGACGCTAGGATCTGTGGAAAGCAGCAGTGGGGATTAGGTCAGGACTGGCTCACGGAGGGCCTTCAAGGCCAGCCTCTGCAATTCAGCGAGACCCTCAAAAACGTGTAGAGAACCTGTTTCAAAATAATAAGTAAAATAAGGCTAGGAGTGTAGCTTGGAGGTAGAATGCCCCTGGGTTCATCCCTGGTCTGTCTGTCTGTCTGTCTGTCTGTCTGTCTGTCTGTGTCTCTCTCTCTCTCTCTCTCACACACACACACACACACACATACACCACGAAAATTCCAGAAATAAACAACTTATAAATTCTCAATTGAGTACCATTTTGAGTGGTGGGACAAAATCCCACGCGTTCCCCTCCGTTCTTGCTGAGATTGAATTATCCTGTTGTCCAGTTGTCCATGCGGTGTGCACTGTTTGTCTGCCAGTTACTTAGCAGCCATCTCAGTCATCAGGTTGACTGCGCAGGGTCAGTATATTCTATTTTATCATTAGTTATTGTCGTTAGTCTTTCTTTCCTTTCTTTCTTTCTTTCTTTCTTTCTTTCTTTCTTTCTTTCTTTCCTTCTTTCTTCCTTCCTTTCCTCTTCCTTCCTTTCCTCTTTCTTTCTTCCTTTCTTTCTTTATTTCTTTCCTTCTTTCTTCCTTCCTTCCTTTCCTCTTTCTTTCTTTCTCTTTCTTTCTTTCTTTCTTTCTTTCTTTCTTTCTTTCTTTCTTTCTTTCTTTCTTTCTTTCTTTCTTTCTTTCTTTCTTTCCCTTCTTTCCTGGGAATTGTAGGCCCCAAGCTCCCACCTCCTACAATACAGTGGGCACAGCGGATGACCCATTAGAGGCGCAGTGTCCACCTGCTCTTTTCTAGTTCTCCTCCCACGCCATGTACACCTTTTTGGTGGAAGAGAGACTTTCTCCAGCCACATCCACCTGCCCGTGCTACCACCCAGTAAATCCATCCACACGATTAGACCCTCAGCGGACTTCTCTACCCATGAGGTCAGAGCCCCGATAGAGTCGTTTCACCTCTGAACACTTGCCTTGCCAGTGTGTGAGCTTTTCCAGGAGACATTCTATGTTCAAAGCATCGCATGATGTAAGCATTATCCATCCTCATTTTATAGATGACAAAAGTGGGTACAGGCTAGGTAACTTGCCCAAGGCTGGGTCCATAGAAGGTTGTGAACTCAGGTTCTGACTTTGGAGTCCCAGGGCTGGCCTTCCTTCCTTCCTTCTTTTTTTTTTTTTTTTTTTTTTTTTTTTTTTTTTTTTTTGCAATACTGGGGATAGAACCCAGGGACATTCTACCTCCAAGCTATAACCCCAGCCCTATTTTTTGTTCTTTATTTTGAAATAGGGTTCACTGAGTTGTGGAGAACCTCACTAAGTAGCTGAGGCTGGCCACGAACCTGCGATCCTCTGACTCAGCCTCCCAAGTACTGGGATTACAAGCATGTGCCACCATGCCTGGCTCCTTCCTTTCCTTCTTTCTTTCCTTCCTGTCTCCCTTCTGGGGCTTGAGTCCAGGGCCTTGCATGTGCTAGACGAGCGCTCTGCCACTGAGCTTCACTCCCAGCCCTGGAGCTGGAGTTCTTACACCTAGGGGCACAGGGACTCGGGGTACCAGCTCTCTGAGCATACGTGAGGGAAGGGTTTTATGAGTATATGTAAATTTATCATTAATATAAAACAAAAGATTACCTGAATGTCATGCTGGAGAATTTGAGAGAGAAGCCAGGAATAGGTGTCAGGTATTTCTCTCTGGGTCGAGAAGTCCTGGAGCAGAGACAGGTAAAGAGGAGAAGTGTGGTCGGTAGTTTGGAATTCTAAGGCTTTCCTTGCCTTGTTAACTTCTTCCATGGTGCTGGGCTCATTATTTCAACTCTTGAGTTTGGGGGGCTTTTCACAGTCACAAGTGAAATAGCGATGTTAACTTTACCCAAAGAATAATAGGGGTGGGGAATCCTAATCACTTGGCACAATTATTTTGAGAACCCAGTTGCTACAGAGTAATGTTCTGTGCTAGCAGAGAGTTGACTATCGCAGCAGCAGATGTTGAGTGCCATTTAAAATTAACCTGCGATGGGCTTGCCTCTGGTACCCAAGGAAGACAACTCTGCCTGCTAGCTTTTATAGCCATTATTTTTACCTTGAAAGCTTGCCTACACTTCCTTAACTCTAAGTCCATAAGTCCCAATTTTAATGTCCTAGAACTAGATTTTTTTTTGCTTTCACCCTTATAAATGGACTTTTTGAAAATGGTCTTGGTTTATTGGAGCTCTTTTAAGATTTTATTTATTTCTTTTCATGGTTCTGGGGATTGAACTCAGGGGCATTCTACCTTTGAGCTATACTCTCAGCCCTATTTTACTTTTATTTTGAAATAGGGTCTTACTAGGTTGATGAGAGTCTCACTACTTGCTGAGGCTGTCCTCAAACCTATGATCCTCCTGTCTCAGCCCCCTAAGCACTGGAATTACAGGCATGTGCCACCCTACCCAGCTTTATACATATTCTAGTTGCTTCAATCTTCAATTTTAAGCAATCCTTCTGAGTTTTTACTGTGATTACAGGTTTTATTTATCTGTAAGATGTTTAGAACAGGAGCTGGGTACAGTGGTGCACACCTGTAATCCCAGTACCTGGGAGGCTGAGACAGGAGGGTCTTATGTCTGAGAACAGCCTTAGCAACGTAGTGCTCTCTCAGCAGCATAGCAAGACCCTGCTTCAAAACAAAATATAAGCCAGGCATGGTGGTGCACGCTTGTAATCCCAGCATTTGGGAAACTGAGACCAGAGGATCGCGGTTCGTGGACAGCCTCAGCTACTTAGTGAGGCCCTCTGCAACTCAGTGAGACCCGGTTTCAAAATAAAGAATAAAAACTAGGTCAGGGGGTGTAGCTCAGAGGTCGAAAGCCCCTGGGTTCCATCCCCAAACCCACAAAACAAAACAAAACAAAATCCCAAAATATAGCCGGGCGTGGTGGCGCATGCTTGTAATCCCCGCACTTGGGAGGCTGAGACAGGAGGATCGCATGGGTTTGAAGCCAGCCTCAGCTACTTAGTGAGGCTTTCAGTAACTTAGTGAGACCCTGTTTCCAAATAAAATATAAAAATGGTCTGGGAGTATAGCCCAGAGGTAGAAAGCCTCTGGGTTCCACCCCAGTACCACCAAAAAAAAAAAAAAAAAAAAAAATCCCAAAATGTAAAAAGGCCCGTGTGTGTGTGTGTGTGTGTGTGTGTGTGTGTGTGTGTGTACATACATATACAGTTGTGAATATGTTGAACAGAACAGAATGCAGTGTTGTAGACTAAGTTTCAACTGAGGTATCTCAGGTAAAAAGCACTTGAGGAGCTGGGTTGTATAGTTCAGCGGGAGAATGTTTACCTAGCTTGCAGGAAGACTTGGCCTCCATCCCCAGCACTGTTAAAAACAAAGCGGAGCACTTGAATCATGATACTCCTCATTTTCTGCATGTGTATGTAATATCTGGGGTCTTGTGGAGTGCTAGAGACAGGGATGAGGACGTGGCCACTGGCCTCAGGGAGCGCACAGACTAGGGCAGTGGCCTGTGCTGTCAAACTGCTAAATGGACAAGGGGATGCTTCACACCTCAGGCTGGGGCTCTGTCACTCACAGCCACTCTGATCTTACACTGCACAGTGGCTTTAGGACTCCAGGAGCAGTCAGTTTATCAGGGAAGAGAGGGCGAACGGAACAGGTGTACAGACCACTCATGCCTAGCTTCACTGCACAGTGATTGGGGAGATGGGAAGATGCCGTCCCAGGCAACTCGGGAAGGCGCTATGGGCAAGTGAGTTGGGGAAAGCTTCCTGGAGGAAGTGGGCCTGTCCTGACATAGTAACATTTTATACTAATTTTTCTGGGTAGGGTGGCGCACTCCTGTAATCCCTGCTATTTGGGAGTCTGTGGCAGGAGGATTACAGGCTTGAGGCCAGTTTGGGCAATTTAGTAAGACCCTGTCAAAATAAAATAAGAAGTGCTGTGTATAGAGCATCCCTGGGCTCACTCCCAGTACTCCCCACCCCTCCACACACTATATTAATTTTAAGCCCATTAACCTCTGTGTGTCTGCAGGGAGAATGGCTTTGTAATCAGCTGCCATGCAGACATGGGTTCAGACATCTCCTTGATGTATAAAATGTGGTATGGGCTCGTCTTGGGATTTTTATTTTCTCATGCTTTTGAGGCTCTTGCTTTCACGCTTGATCTCCTGATCCCCAGGAGTGTCGGCAACACCTCTCAATTTAGCTCTTCCCTGCTTCTCCTCTGTTGCCCTCTACTCCTCCTCGAAGGACATTTGTTATGGTGACAACACAGGTCATGTATAATGGCCAGTGCCCATGGTCCTGGCTACTTGGGAGGAGTTCAAGGGACCCACAGTGAGACCTTTTCTAAAAAAAACAAAAACAAAACAAAAAAACCTGCAAACAAACACACAATAAAACAGCCCAAACCAGCTAAATAAAAAACCCAGGGGTGGTAGTGCACATCTGTAATCCTAAATACTTGGAAGGCTGAGACTGGAGGATCACAGGGTCAAGACCAACCTCAGCAACTTAGTGAGGCCTTGTTTCCAAGTAAAAAATAAAATAGAGCGGGGGGTGTAGCTCAGAGGTAGGCTGTCCCTGGGATCCATCCCCAGTGCCCCCCCACCCCCACCCCTACGGTGACAGCTAAGACCACAGCCCAGGCTGGCCTCAGGCCTCTCCGCCTTGGACCGTGAGCCAAAGGTCACAGCTTGGGTCCTGGAGTCTGTGGTTGTGCTTTTTAGCCCATGCTCCTGCATTCACCTGAGAGATGAAATCTTCCAAGATTCATTATAGTAAAAGCTCTACCAAAATAAGTATCTCTTACCTCTAGTGGGGTCTTTTTAGCTGTCAAATAGTTGACATTATCTGAAGGGATGTGATATGCTTAGGTGCTGCCGTCTCCCGATTCTTCTGAACCACTGGGGAGCTTTTCCTTCTCTCTCTTAGCTCCACCCACAGTCGCGAGAGGCAGCAGCCGCGGCCACGACGGGGTGTAGCTGAAGGAGGTACAGGACACTTCTCACTGTCTTGCCCCTTGAGGACTCTGAGGACTTCGGTTTTTATTAGTGTTTTCTAGTTGCTTGTGATCCAGTCCTCATTGGCAGGACTCTGAAAAGAAAGAACTCAGTAGCAGGGCCCAATACACAAGAGTCATTTAATAATGATGAGTCCTGGTTGGGTGTGATGGTGCACGCTTGTAATCCCAGTATTTGAGAAGCTGAGACAGGAGGATTGCGGGTTCAAGAACAGGCTTAGCAAGTAGCAGACTCTCAGCAATCTAGCAAGGCCCTGTTTCAAAACAGAAACATAAAAATGGCTGTGGGTGTAGTTCAGCGGTAGGATGTTCCTGGGTCCAATCCCCAGCACTGCACACGCACACACACACGTCCTTTGCTGTGCTTGCAACTATAAGTGACATTTTACCCTGCTATCTGCTGTTTTGTGGAGACTTAGATTAGCCGGCTGGTTGCAGGCCCCCGAGCTTTCAGGGTGCAGGAATGAGAGGGCTGCCTTCTTCACAGGTGGCTGTGAGGGACAACAGTAAATAAAGTGATTGCTTAGCATATGGCTGAATGTCAAGGGCAATATAAATGCTTAATTTCATGTATTTACTAGTGGTTGGGTGGCCACGTGGATATTGCTATGGAAACAGTAACTCCTGAATGCCCTGACACTTATCTATGCTTTGCTTTATTTTATTTTATTTTATTTTATTTTATTTACTGGGGGCAGCCTACCTCTGAGCTCCATCCCAGGTATATATATATTTAAATTTTGAAAGTCTCACTAAGTTGCCTTGCTAAATTACTGAGGGTGGCCTTGAACTCGTGATCCTCTTGTCTCAGTCCCCCAAGTACTGAGATTACAGGTGTGAGGCACAGTTCCAGGCCTATGCTATTGTTTTTAAATGAGGCCTTACTTTTTTTTTTTTTTTTTTTGTGGGCCTGGGGATGGAACCCAGGGGCATTCTACCTCGGAGCAACACTTCCAGCCCTAGTTTTTATTCCTTATTTGGAAACCAGGTCTCACTGAGTTGCAAAGGGCCTCACTAAGTAACTGAGGCTGTCTGTGAACCTCCATCCTCCTGTCTCAGCCTCCCAAATGCTGGGATTACAAGCGTGTGCCACCATATCCGGCTTGAGGTCTTACATTTTAATCCTGTGATTTCTTTACTTTTTTCTTTCTTTCTTTCTCTCTCTCTTTCTTTTTTTCTTTCTTTCTTTCTTTTTTTTGCAGAACTAAGGATTGAGTCCAGGGGAATTCTACTTCTGAGCTACACCCCCAGCCCTATTTTTCATTCGTTATTTTGAAACAGGGCTCACTAAATCGTGGAAGGCCTTCTGAGGCTGGCTATGAACCTGCAATCCTCCTGTCTCAGCCTCCCAAATACTGGGATTACAAGCGTGTGCTACCATGCTGGCTCTGTGATTTCTTTTAATGTTGAAAAAGCAACAAGAAGAATCACATCCTGATCTCCATTTCAACCTTTTTTTTTTTTTTCAGTACTGGGGATTAAACCCAGGAGCATTCTATCTCCAAGGTATACCTCTAGTCCTATTTTTTCTTATTTTGAAATAGGGTCTAAGTTGCAGAGGTCCTCAGTAAGTAGCTGAGGCTGGCTGTGAACCTGTGATCCTTCTGTTTTAGCCTCCACTTAGGATTACAAGTGTGAGCTGCCATCGTTCTCCCATACAGACACTTATTGTTATTACTCTCACCTGATTCCTCACTTCTCTCCCCAAGGTTGTATGTCTTTTACCTGTCTATCCACAATCCCATCCATGCATCCGTGTGTCCATCCATCCATTTATTAACCCACCTATCTAAGCATGCATCTGCCCATCCATCCAATAATCCACTCACAGATCCACCCAACTGCCCATGTATACATGCGTGTATGCATGCATACATCTACCTACTCACTCACCCGCCCACCCATGCATTCATCAGTCCATCCTCCCACCCTCTCTATATACCTATACACCCATCCATTCATCCATCCATCCATGCATCTGTGCATCCAGGTATTCATCCATCTACCCACCCACCCATGAATCCATGCATTCACTCAGGGATCCATCCATCCATCCATCCATCCATCCATCCATCCTCCCACCCATCCACATACCCACCTATGTATCCAAAATCATTTCCAACTCATGTGTTGAATAGGCCAAATGCGAGTAGTCAGTAGGGTTGATTTTCCAGTAAAGGTTTTGAACGGAGAGACCTTGGGTAATGGAGATGTGATGGCAACTCTTTTGGTGCTGCTGAGATCGAGGGGGAGGTGACAGAGTGTCTGCTATAGTTATGGTTTTGCAAATTCAGAGGAGTTCCGGAGGCCCCATACTGCTTGTTCCTGGGCTCGGGCAGCATGCAGTTGTGAGACAGGATCAAGGGTGTGGGCAACAGCAGCACTGCTTGTTTCTAAGTTTTCACTGGAAGAATTCTGGAGATCTCACACTGCAGGTCCCTTTTTCCTCTGAGTCTCCTCTACCATGGCCTTGGCCGGTCTTGCCCAGCTGTGCAAGTCTCTCTGCCCATCACCTTGTAGCTGACACTTCTCCAAGCCTGCTCATGGCCCTTGGCCACTCCAAGCCCGCTGAGGCTCAGGCTGCTTAGGTGGAGCCCGCCCACTGCTCTTCCTAGCCACAGAACTTTTGTTCCGACAGTTTCATACAGAGATCACAACTCTTCAGTTAAGCACATATTCTTGTTTATTTATTTTGCAGATCTGGGGATGGAACCCAGGGGCATTCCACCTCTGAGCTACACCCTCAGCCTTATTTTTTATTCTTTATTTTGAAACAGGGTCTCACTGAGTTGCAGAGGGCTTCACTAAGTAGCTGAGGCTGAGAACCGCCATCCTCCAGTCTCAGCCTCCCAAATGCTGGGGCTACAAGCATGTACCACCACGCCCAGTTTCACATTCTTTATTATTTTTTATTTATTTATTTTTTAATGGCTCTTCTTTTTCTCACAGTGCCAAGCCAGTGACCTCTGAGCTACACCCTCTGCCCAATTTTTATTCTTTATTTTGAAGCAGGGTCTCACTGAGTTGCAGAGGGCCTAAGTAGCTGAGGCTATCAACGAACTGCAATCCTCCGGTCTCAGACCCCCAAGTGCTGGGGTTACAAGCGTGGGCCACCATGCTCGGCTAAAGCCAGCTCCTTCTGATGCTCTTCCAGTTTGGGGTTTTCTGTCTCCAGATGGTTTGGTCCATCTGAAGGAAGAGTCTTTGGGATTAGAGCTGGACATGCTGGGATTCCTGACATTGACCACACAGGTTAACTCTGGGCTTCTGCTTAAGAGGGAAAAGACAACTGGATCGTCATGGCTGGATCTTTTTAAAATCAAACACCTCACCACCGTCCCACTTTTCTTATTGCTGGAAACTCTCCTTCCATTTTCCCTGCCTGGCTCACACGGGTGGAAATCACCCTGGACGCCTTCAGGTCCCTCTCATACCTGCGTAGTCTCCAAACTGAGCTGATCTGAGCACCAGTGGTCCTGAAATTGAGTCTGTTTCCATTCCCTCTTGCCTCTCCCATTACTTGTATATTCAGCTTTATTGAGATATATTTTACATGACAAATTCACCCCATTCGAGGACATAGTTCAGTATTTTGGGTAAATGCACTGAGGAGCGCAGTCCTCCTCGTAAGCCAGTTTCAGAGTGTTCTCATCATCCAACAAGACTGCACAGCCATGCTCACATGTAGTCAATCTGTTACCATCTCCAGTCCCAGGGAACTAGGAGGCTGTGTTGTCTTTATAAAATTGCCTTCTCTGAACACCTCCTAAAATAGAATCATAAAATCAGTGGTCTGGATGGTCATAAAATTAGGACGAAATCATTTCTGATTTCATCACTTAGCATAATGCTTTTATTTGTAATGGGCATTAAAACCAGGGGTATTTTATCTTTGAGCTACAACCTCAATCCTTATTTAGTTATTTAATTTATTTTTGCGGTACCAGGGATGGAAGCCAGGGTCATTGTACCTCCAAGCTACATCCCCAGCCCTATTTTTAGTCTTTTCATTTTTGAAACCGGGTCTCACTGAGTTTGAAGGGCTTTTCTAAGTAGCTGAGGCTGTCCGCGAACCGCGATCCTCTGGTCTCAGCCTCCTGAATGCTGGGATTACAAGCGTGCACCACCACGCCCGGCTTCTCAACCCTCTTTTAAAAATTTTTTTTCAACTGGGCGTGGTGGTGCACACTCGTAATCCCAGCATTCCAGAGGCTGAGACAGGAGGATCATGGTTCAAGGCCAGCCTCAGCTACTTAGTGAAGCCCTTTGTAACTTAGCGGTAGAGACCCTGTTTCAAAATAGAGAATAAAATAATAGGGCTGGAGGTATAGCTTGGAGGTAGAATGCCCCTGAATTTCATTCCCAGTACTGCAAAAAAAAAAAAAAAAAAAAATCTTAAAAAAAAAGGAAACCGTCTGAGTTGCTAAGGCTGGCCTTGAATCTGTGATTCTCTTGCAGTCCTCCTTCCCAGCCTTCTGAGTACTGGGATTACAGGTGTGCACTACCATGCCCAGCTTTCACAATGTTTTTAAGGCTCTTTTATGTTGTAGCATGAACAGTCTTTCATTCATTTTTATTGCCGCATAATATTCTACTCATACATGTCCATCAGCTGAGAGATGTTAGAGTTGTTCTCCTTCTTGGCTATTGTGAATAATGCTATGAACTTTTGTATGTGAACAAAAGTTCTTTATGTGAACATGTTTTTATTTCTTTTGGGGTATACACATAGAGGAATTGACTGGCTCAGAGATAGAACATTTGATCACCATGCATAAGGTCCTGGGTTCTTTTTCTAGTACCACAAAGACAACAAAAAGAGTAAAAAAAAAATAATAAAAGACTTGGAATTTAGCATGAAAGGACTTTATAAGGATAAAATGATTAATGACTAAAATCCTGTTCTGAGCGGAAAGCCTTTCTTGGCTTGTAGAGTAACAACCCCCTCTTCCACCACACTAATGACCAAGTACGAGAATTAAAGTTACCAGCTTGCTGTGGACGCTGGCAGCCCACACATGATCATATGGTCCTGGACACCAGAAGATCAGATGCAAATACCGTCTGCATATTCATCAAGATGCTGCACAGACAGTGTAAGCTGCCTTAATTATCTTTCAAGGAGAAGCACAGCCGCCACTGGCACACGCGCTCCGCTGGCCCTGTTGGCAGGTTGCTGCCTGAACTGATATGGAAATTAGTTCAAAAGGAAATTATTAAGGAGGGGTGGAATCTGTTATATTCTGCATTCTGCTTAGCAATTAAAAGTTGCCAGCATGATTTTGTTTTTTGATTTCCATTTTCTACTTTGAGGCTTTCCAAAGCACAGTGATGTAATCTCTCTTAGTTACACAGCCTGTGAGTTACTCATGTCCAAAGTATAAACAACGGGAGGCTAGAGTGTGTCTTCTGACAATATGAAGTCCCAAGAGACACTCCTAAAGAGCCATGTCCATTTAATAATGGAGAAACCCGCCCAGTGTAGTAGCACATGCTGTGATCCCAGTTGGAAGGCTGAGACAGGAGGATCACAGGCTTGAGGCCACTCTTGCCTTGGCAACTTAGCATGGTCCCTCAGCAATGTAGAGACTGTCTTAAGATAAAAAAATAAAAAGGGCTGGGAGTTTATCTCGGAGGTAGGATGTCCCTGGGTCACTCCCCAGTACCAAAAAAATAAAAGAATAGAGCAACAAAGAACTATGGAAAACAGAAGTTTATTCTTAGCCAGATAATGGAATTTAACTGTTGTTGCACTTTGTGTTCAACACATGTGTGTCTCCCCACCCCAACCTCCTGGGCTAGCAATGGAATCTTTTTTTTTTTTTTTTTTTTTTTTTTGGTGGTACTGGGGATAAAACCTAGGGGCCTTCCACCCCTAGATTTATTTTATTTTTTATTTGGAAACAAGGTCTCTTAAAGTTGCTGAAGCCTTACTAAATTGCGGAGGCTGGCTTTGAACCTATGATACTCCTTTCTAGACTCCTAAGTGCTAGGATTACAGGCATGAACCACCATGCCTAGCTCAATGGAATAAATATAGTGGTATTCACAGAAGCCTCGGTCTTTAAAAAGCCAATGTAGAGCCGGGTGTAATCCCAGTACTTGGGAGGCTGAGATAGGAGGATCACAGGTTCTAGATCAGTCTCAGCAACTTAGCGAGGTCTCTCCATCTCTCAGCAACCTAATGAGATCCTATTTTAGTTTTAAAAAAGGGCTGGAGGTGTAGCTTGGAGGTGCAATACCAAAAACAAACAACAAACAAAAAACCCAAACAAAACATTCCCCAAACAGAAACCCCTAAAACTATACAAATCCTAAAAGCAAAAGGTAGACTTTAAAAAGCTACTTTTAAAAGGAGGATTAGAACAGGGCGTGGTGGAGCATGCTTGTAATCCCAGCATTCCAGAGGCTGAGACAAGAGGATCCGGGTTCGCGAACAGCCTCAGCTACTTAGTGAGGTTCCTTGCAACTCAGTGAGACCCTGTTTCAAAATAAAGACTAAAAAAATAGGGCTGGGTGTGTAACTCGGAGGTAGAACGAATACCCCTGGGTTCTAGCCCCAGTACTGAAAAAAAAAAAAGTATTAGAGAGCACCTATGTACAGCATTACATTTCCTAAAGAAAACTGTGCTCAACTGGACAATGACCATGAGAAACCTATTTAAAAGAGCACTTGGGAATGATCAACAGAAGGCAGACATGAAGGCACCTGGGATTCAGTCCTTCAAAGGGGGCTATAGCCTCTTTCCCCTGGCTGATGAGGATGGTGGCCAGACCACCAGGACCAAGTCATTCTTATTGTTTTGAGACATTACAGGATGGGAGTTCAGGGCTGCCAGAGTGGCTGGACAGGGAGGAGGACACTGGAGAGGGGACAGCAGTGTAAGGATCTCTGAAACTGCATTAAGTTTCCTTCAAGCCTTTGGCAGGTATTTTTGAACTCTGAACATATGGAAGGGCTACAGAAGTCCAGGGAAAGCGGCACCCACGTGGTGCAAAAACTGGGCAGAGACCTCAGCGGCTGCCACTGCAGGGAGGCAGGGCTGGAGTTCCAAGTTCAAGGGGCCATTGGGCTTTCCACTGAAACCCCAGAAAGGCTGCACCTTTGGGATAAAGAGCAGGTCACAGGTCTTAGGAACATTCCTTGGGTTCAAGGATAAAAACGAAATAGAACTCCTCAACAAGGGAGGAGGTAGATGGGACGGTACAGTTGCTAGTGGACATTTTGGGTGAATAGCACGATGGTAACTCTAAATAGCCCATGGTAAGTTAGAGATGGATGGTAGGATCAAGCCTCTCCAAGTTCCAGGTGCTCTACCAGTAACTTAACTTCCTGCTATACCTAAGCCCAGGAGTCTTTGAGGAAGATAACAGAACCCAGTGTCTCTGTGATGGAACACCTGCGATTCTGAGCGTATTGTTAAAGTTGACTGGATTGGAAAAAGAATAGGCAAGTGTTGACTCAGCATCAAGAGAAAAAACAGTAAATAGAAAGTGATCCCCAAATGTGCCACAAGGTGGAATTCAGACAAGAACTTCAAAGCTGTTACTACCACGCTGTGCCCTTTTGTGTGCTTAACATAGGTTTCGGGGCTTGATGTTCTTCCTTGTATGGGTCTGTTTTCTATTAGTATTTGGCTTCTCATTCATCTCCCCCCTCCTGTTGTTAATTGAACGGCTTTCAAGTATTTAGTTACAGTGGGGAAATGGTACATGCTATATAGATTCCATGAACAAAAACATTCAAGATCGGTCACAACTAAGCCATAATGATATAGAGCAGAGCTGTGGTTGCCTTTGAGGGGTGGGGACTGCCTGCCTGGGGAGGCAGGAGAGAACTTTTTGGAGTGATGGAAACGTCTATCTTTTTTTTGTGTGTGTGTGTATGGTACCGGGGTACCTGGAAACCCTTCTACCTCTGGGCTACGCTCACAGACCTATTTTATACTTTTTATTTCGAAACAGGGTCTCTGAAGCCAGCGCAGCTGGCTTCGAACCTGCGCGATCCTCCTGTCTCTGCCTCCCAAGCGCGGGGATTACAAGCGTGCGCCACCACGCCCGGCTGGAAACGTCTATCTTAATTGGGGCAGTGGATTACCCAAGAGTATACACACATTTATAAAGATCCAGAGAATCGTGCACTCAAAATTGGTGCATTTTTCTGAATGTAAATTTTATGTCGATTTTTAAAGTCTCTCGAGGGACCTCCAGTAATAAACGTTCACCAAGAGAGGGCGCTCGGAGCCCATCAAAGCGCTCTGAGGCCGCGCTACTTCGGGTGTCCCTGGGCTCGGCGCAGGGCTCGGGTCCCCAGGTGCGGGGCGCAGCGACGCCCGCCCGCTCGCCGGCGCCCCCGGCCCGTCCCCACCGGCCGCGGCCGCTCTCCGGTCGGCGGCGCCGCTCTCCGCGCCCCGGGGCCCGCGTGCCGGCGCCCCGGCCCCGCCCGACGCGGCCGCTGCCTCGGGGGCCGTGGGCTCGCGTGCGGCCCGCGCCCTCCGCCCCGCTCCCGCCCCGCGGCCGCGCGGGTGGCCACGGGTCCCCCCGGGGCGCGGCGCTTCCCCGCTCCCGCCCCGCTCCCGCGCCGCGCGCAGGGCCCGCGCCCCCGGCCGAGATGCCATTACACCTCACGTGACCCCGCGGCCGTCCCGGGGGGCGACGCGGGTGTTAATTAAAGGTCACAACAAAACAGACCTGCCGGCCCGCCGCAAGAAGTGACCTCCCGGGGAAGGAAAAACGACTCCGGCGCAGCCACGTGTGGCGCCGGGCGACGCCGGCGCGGGCCCCGCGCTCCCGGGAGGGTCCCGCCGCCCCGCCCCGCGGCCTGGCGCTGCCGGGGGCCGAGAACAAAGGGCGGGAGGCGGCGGCCCCCAGCCCCAGCCCCCGCCGCGCCCCGCGCCCCGCGCCCCGCGCCGCTCGGGGCCGGAGGACGGCGGCGGCGGCGGCGGCGGCGGGCGCGCATTGGCTCGGCGGCGCGCCCAGGCTCCTCCCCGGCTCGGAGCTTTATATTTTGGGAGAATCTCTGAACTCGAGGCTCGCTCGGCGCGGGCGGCGCGGGCGGCGCGATGGGGCGCTGAGGCGCTGAGGCGGCGGCGGAGCCCGGCCGCGCTGCTGGATGCCGCGCCCCGGGGCCGCAGGGCCCGCTCCCCCGCGACGCCGCCATGCACTCGGTCGCCGGGAATAAAGAGCGGCTGGCGGTCTCCCCCCGGGGCAAGAAATGCGGGGTGAGTGGCGGGCCGGGCCGGGGCGCGGGCGGGGGCCGCGCCGCCGCCCCCCCCGGCCCGCCTGACCGCTGTCCCCTCCCGCAGGTGCCCGAGGCCGGCTCGCCCCCCGCGCCCGCCGCGCCCTTCTCGCCCGAGAGCTGGTTCCGCAAAGCCTACGAGGAGTCGCGCGCGGGCGGCCGGCCCACCCCCGAGGGCGCGGGCTCGGCGCTCGGCTCGTCGGGCACGCCGTCGCCCGGCTCGGGCACCTCGTCGCCCAGCTCCTTCGCCGGCTCCCCGGGCCCCGCGTCGCCCGGCATCGGCACCAGCTCGCCGGGCTCCCTGGGCGGCTCGCCGGGCTTCGGCACCGGCTCCCCGGGCTCGGGCAGCGGCGGCGGCTCGTCCCCCGGCTCGGACCGCGGCGTCTGGTGCGAGAACTGCAACGCCCGCCTGGTGGAGCTGAAGAGGCAGGCGCTGCAGCTGCTGCTCCCCGGGCCCTTCCCCGGCGGCAAGGTGAGCTCCCGCGGCCGGCCGCCGCTCCCCGGGCTCCCCCGCGCGGCCGGGCGCCTCTGCGCCCGCCACCATTTGCCCCCGCGCTCCCCGGGTCTGTCCGAGGAGCTCCAGCCGCGGCCGGCTCCTAGCGGCCCACGCCCCTGCCGAGCGCAGGCTCCTCCAGGGCAACCCCGCCGGTATTGAGAGCGCGGAACAATGCGGTCGTCTTTGCACTGCCGGGTCCAAGTGGTATCAAATGATAATATTTGCTCTTCCACTTCAAAGAGTTTTTTTTTTTTTTTTTTCCTTTTATCACCGGTTAGAGAGAAAGAGCAAGAAAACAGCGGGTTGCTGTGGAGGTTTCTGTTACTGTTGCTCCATGACATTTTCTGGCTTATATTTCTGTGACTTTGGAAAGGAAATGTTGTGATTTTTGGGGAAGGGCTGCATCTGCTTGCCTCATCTGCCTACCCAAACACACGTGTCCATGTTTTTATATACAAGGGTTAAATGAAACAAATACCCACAGATTGTTGTAAAATTTGAAATGTGGGAAGTCACCACCCCGAGAGCTGGTGTTAGGGATCCAGGATCTCTTGCGAGATTAACGAACTCGCGGACTGGTGTCAGTTTGCCAGGCTTGTAGGTCCACAGTAAATCTGCCAGGACACCCCAAGAATAAATATCAGGACATCTGGAGGCTCATTTCACCTGTGCATGCTAGACCCCACAACTTAACACGTTTATTCACTCAGATTTATATGCTCTTGTGACCATTTGTCAATATTCATTGATTTCCTACTCCATTCAAGGCACAGTAAGGAAAATAATAGGTAGCTACAGTCCTCGTCCACATAGAGCTTGGATTCTAGCGGAGGAGACAAGCATTAGCTTCAAAATGCAGTTTGTAATTTATTTGCATTTGTTGAGTGCTAGGAAGGAGGGAGTGTGGGGTGTTGAGAGGCTGTTTAATGGGACTAGACCATTCCACAAAGATTTAAAGGACCTTGGTTCCTAAAGATGTGTAACCTCTGATATTTGCCAACTCCTAAAGGTTATAGTGTGCCGAATTATTTTAGGATGCTCTTGAGGACCCATTCTTATAATAGATTGTGTTGTTGTTTGAATGCTTCTCGTATGCAAGAGTAAATCAAAACAGACTTCATAAATGGAAGAGGGGAAGGAAAATCTACAGGAAGAAGAAACAGTATTGAAACTAGAATGTATCCGTTATGATTTATGGGGTCCTGTGACAGACTGGCCTCTTGTTTGTTGAATCCACCTGGAAAATTCATTCAGAGTGTTGCAGGAGGCAGCTCGCCACATTTGCCAATTTCATGGATGTGATGGAATGAGAGCGATGTTAGGAAGCTCGTGGTTCTGCAGGAGCAGCGTTGGAGAGGTTTAACCTGAGATTTAGGTGCTGACTCACAGGGTCCAGGGACATCTAGAGAAGAGCTGTCAGTCCTGGCCACAGTCCCCAGGTATCACTCTGAGCGCACACAGGGACGTCGTGCAACCTCAGTTGCCTGAGCTTTGTGGGTGAGGCATCTCATGAAAGATGGCATCAAGACAGGAGTGCTTTGAGTTAGCTCATTGTTAGCAGTGAGATATAGGGTCTCATTTTTTGTTTTTGTTAGGTTTCGGCACAGTAAAAAGGTGAGAGAGGCTGGGAGCACTGAAAAGATTTTTAATGTGGTCTTCTCTTGGGGAGAGGGGCTGGACCACTCCTGGAGACCTCCGAGCCGAGCCGCTGGAGAGGAAATGCCCTTCCTTTTAAGGTTTACGTCTTGTGGGTGGCGCTACGCATAGGAACGCCGCCCTTCTAGCGACATCGCCTGCCTTGTGATATCACCTGTGATATCGCCCAGCAGAGTCTCCTCCTCTTGTTTAGGGTCCCGCCCCTGCGTGGAGGGACCCAACCTGTCAGCTCGGCCTTTTGGTGATAATGGGCAGAGGTTCGAATCTTAAAATATTTCCTGCTGTCAAGGGGCGTCGTAAGGGGGCCCCTCGGGTGGGAGAGGTTGGGTCCACCAGAAGTGGGCAGGTGGGAGTATGGCTGCGATGTGAGTAGGAGGTTACCCTGGACAGCTTGGTGATGTGTGCTTGAGGAGACTTTAGCAGATGAGGAGTTATGACAGTATGGCATCCGAAGAGGGAGAGCACCATAGTATGTGAACAAGTAGATCTACTAAAATAAAACATCAAAGAGAATTATGCTGAGAAAAACGAAGCTTAGTAGGCCCCAACACTGTGCAAGATAATCTGTCATGGGACTGTTGTAACGGATCCCTTTTTAGCCGGGTAAGATGATGACAGTTGGGGTCCCCCAGCAGTTTGGCTGCGGTAGGTGTGGTGAGGATCACTGTGAAGGGCCCAGTCCACTGCGGTTGGAGATGTTTTGGTTGAAGTGACTTGAGGAGGACTTGATCCCCTGGCTTAAGGGCCTTGCTTGACTCCAGGGTGTGGAGCTGCTTTTTCAGTCCTGGGTTGGGGAAAATACTGGTCAGTATGTTCCCTAAGAAGGTGCCCGAGAAACGACAAGTAAGGAAGATAGGAAGCCAAAGGAGGGGGATCTGAAGGGAAAGCGTGATTAAGCAGGAAAGGGTGACCATGTAGCAATTCAAAGGGGCTCATAAAGGTGGGGCTTCGAGGTGTGGCCCTTACACGGGCCAGAGCTAGTGGCAGGAGTTCAGGCAGCTCTTGGATGTGGTCAGCTGAGGTGGGTGGCTGAAAGTCTCGTAAGGCCTTGACCCGGTCAACAGTTAGTCCTCGGGCGTTTGAGGTGAGATGTAGGTCTAGATACCGCACCTCAGGCATTCATAACTGGGCTTTATGTGGGGCCACCCTGTAACCCCTGCTTCCAAGAAAATTAAGGAGAAGGGCAGTGTGCCATTTGGCCACTTGTAGGGAGAGACTAAAAAGTAAAAGGTCATTTACATATTGTAACAGAGAACTAGGCTCCAAGGAGCACTGGAGGAGGTCCTGTGCTAGAGCCTGTCCAAAGAGGTGTGGGTTATCTCGAAAACCCTGGGGGAGGATGGTCCAGGCTAGGTGTTGAGCAACCTGGCCATCGAGGTCCTCCCAAGGGAAGGCAAAAAGGGGGTATGACTCAGGATATAGAGAAATTGTAGAAAACAGTCCTTTAAGTGGAGAACTGAAAAGTGGGTGGTATTGGGGGGAATCTGAGATAAGAGGGCATAGGGATTAGGGACAACTGGGTGGATTGGGACCACCACATCATTATAGGTCCCATTAGGCTTTTTAACTGAGAGAATGGGGGGTATTATAAGGGGGATTAGTAGGGATAAGCAGTCCTTGGGCCTGGAGACAAGAAATAATGGATTTAAGCCCACATTGGTGAAGGAGGGATATGGGAAACTGGGAGCGGGCAGGGAAAATAGTAGGTTCACGTAGGACAATTTGGACCAAGGTGTGGTGTGTTTCCACAACTGGGGTCCTGGTATCCCATACTATAGGGTCAACCAAATCTATTGGAAGGGGAGGTTTGGCTTCCTGGTCATCAACTGTAGCTGCAGCCATTAAAATTATATTAGAGGAAACAGAAGCCGTGGGGAAATTAAATGAGAGTTCAGCCCTAATTTTGGTTAAAAAGTCTCTACCTAAAAGGGGGGGTAGAACATGAAGGGATAATCAGGAATGGATGGTTAACCATAAATGTCTCTAAATGGCATAAAAGGGGCCTGTAGTACGTGGTCAAGAGAGCATGCCGTCAATCCCCTGAACCTTGATTTGGGAAGGGAAACTAGGTCCTGAGAAGGAAGGGAGGACAGAGTAGGTAGCTTCTGTATCAATCAAGAAGGAGATTGGCTTACCTGCTACATGGAGAGTTACCCTGGGCTCAGTTTGAAGGCATAGTATCATGTGATTTTTCTTTTTTATTCCCTCACCCCTGTCATTATAATCCCAGTGGGTCTCCTCAGAAGGAGCTGCAGCTGTTCCGGTAGGGAGTTGTGGATTGGTTAGGTGAGCCTGATTGGCCCATTCCCTAGCAGCCTTAAGAATATGATCTCGTTCATCTGCAGTTAAAGAGGAGGTTAAAATGACATGAAGATCCCACCAAGTTAAATCACATGCTTGTACAATATGTTGGAATTCCTTAATAAAACCACAGGGATTGGCAGAAAAAGAACCCAGTCTCTTTTGAAGTTGAACAAGGTCAGGAAGGGAAAAAGGAATATGGACCCGGACCACGCCTTCTGCACCAGCCACACTTTCTGTACCAGCCACTTCATGAAGCGGGGCCAAGAGAGAAGGTGGGGGGTTTCTGGAATGGGTAGGGTGACCTACGGGGATAGGCGAGGGGGAGGTAAGGGTTGGTCCCTTAAGGGAAAAAGGTGGGGAAGAAAGGAGTGGGTTGGAATGGGAGGCTGCCCCAGAATAAGATGACGACTGTGGTGGTAAGGAGAGGTCTTGTGGGTCAGGGTCGTCAGGAAATGGGGCCTGCAAATTGGCTAGGTCAGACTCCGGCATCCACGTGTCATCACAGAATGGGGACCTTGAGTTAGCAGAATAGCAGGCCTGTGACCCAGAAAGGCCACCACGTGGCACCTGTGAGTTGCCCCATGGTGACCAAGATGGCAGCTGTAGCTGGCGGGAATCCCCAGCCAGCATGACTTGAGCAGTAGAGTCAGGAGGGGTGGAAAGGGAAAGCCGGGAACGCATACACAGAAAAGCCTATACTACAGAACCTCCGACCATTTATCTGCCTGTTTGCAAAAGTTACTGAGATCAGTCAACATTTTAAGATCTAATGTACCCATCTCAGGCCACTGAGAACCATTACCCAACTCATAAGTGGACCAGACTTTTGTGCAGAAAAATATGAGCTGCTCGGGGCACAGTTCCCCGGATAAACCTAGAGTCTGGAGATTAACCAGAACACGGCCTAGTGAGGATTGGGAGTCTATTTTAGATGACTGGCTTCCCCCATGACTGGTCAGCGGGTGAGGATGAACACAGGAATTTGGCGTCCCAAATTTTTGGGTCTCTCCCCGCAGGGACGGGACCCAACCTGTCAGTTTTTTTTTTTTTTTTTTTTTTTTTTGATACTGGGGATTGAACCCAGGTGCATTCTACCTCTGAGCTATACTCCAGCCCTGTTTTTATTCTTTCTTTCTTTCTTTCTTTCTTTCTTTCTTTCTTTCTTTCTTTCTTTCTTTCTTTCTTTTTGTGGTACTGGAGATGGAACCCAGGGGCATTCTATCTCTGATCTACACCCCAGCCCTATTTTTTTTTTTTTTATTCTTTATTTGGAAACAATGTCTCACTGAGTTGCAAAGGGCCTCACTAAGTAGCTGAGACTGTCTGTGAACCACGATCCTCCTGTCTCAACCTCCCAAATGCTGGGATTACAAGCATGTACCACCATGCCCAGCTTTTATTCTTTATTTTTGAAACAGGGTCTCACTAAGTTGCAGAGGGCCTGACTAAGCAGCTTTCCTTGAACCTGTGATCCTCCTGTCTCAGCTTCCCAAGTATTGGGATTATAAGTGTGACCCCCCACATCCAGTGGGTCTCAGTTTTTACTACCAATCTTCTGCATGTTTTTGGGACCAATAATTTTAGGGCTTAGTGCAGTGTTTATGTGTTTTAAGCATTGATACCCTCTAATTAGGTACAATTTCCATTATCCCTCTAATGTTTGCAACATTTTAACCAATGCTTCCCAAGATCATTCTTGAGTCTTGGATGGTGGGCTCTGTTGTAGCTCAGGGACAAGACCTTCCTTCTTCCAGTTTAGGATTTATGAGGAAACTGTGGACCTCTCTGATGGCCTCAGGCACCAACGGAGTTAAGTTTCATTAGAACAGCAATGTCATTGTGACTGCAACGTGTAATTCGCCCTGGAGAGTAAGAGTCTGGAAGATAAAGACATGTTTTCCAGGGGTAATTAGCAAAAATCATTTTTGTAATTCACTTAAGATGCTTAACTGCATTTTTTCTCAATATTTTCTCAAATAGAGTATTAAATTCTATGAGGTAGGCATTTGAATGTCAAAGGCAGATTGTGCCCCCAGGATCCCTATTGTTTTTGGATGGATCTGGCTTTAGTTTTTTTTCTCTACCACTGATTTGTGACATGAAGTAAATAAGTTTTACTTGCTATTTTTAATCTTCCCATTTACATCCTAACTTAAAAATGACTCATACTATTAGAACATCCTAAAAATCGTCCACGGTAAAGTTTGGAAATTCCTTCTGTTTTTTAGAGAAAAGTCTGAGGCTGATAATGATTACACAAGAAGCTGGGCGTGGTGGCACACACCTGTAATCCCAGTAGTTGGGAGGCTGAGACAGGAGGATTGTAGGTTCAAGGCCAGCCACAGTAACTTAGTGAGACCCTATTTCACAATAAAAAATAAAATAGGGCTGCGGGTGTAGCTCCGAAGTAGAATGCCCCTGAGCTTAATCCCAATTCCCTCTCTCCTCAAATTACAAAGATTCTGTTAGATTTGTGTTTATAGAATTTATGAGTTTTCTTAAAACATTAACTCTCAGGGTCTAATTTCAGACAGCCATATGAATCCCCATACCATGTCCATTATAGGTAGAAAGCCCTATTGAATCCCCTAGTTCCACCTTTGGGCCAGTTGGTAAGGAGGGAGGATGAGGCGCTGGAGAATCCCTGCAGGGATATTTGGTTCGTCTTCCAAGTTAGTGATGGCCACTGTGACCTGAGAGTCACCTGAGAGTCTCTGAGGAGCTTTGTGGCCCCTGGAGGCCTGGGCTTCATGATGTAAGGTGGTATGTCTCAGATGTAGCTGATAACTGGTTAGGTGGTAATGGTACTGACAGAGGCAGGAGATCCAGGTTTGGATGGAGGTTTTCCATAGATGGAATTTGAGGTTTTTTGGAAAGAGATGGAGAATGGAGTTATATTTAATAATAGGAGTTTGTTGTTGGCTATTTTAAGACCCTGGGATACCAACGTGACAAGTGTGAACTCATAACTGTTAAGTGATGCTTTGAATTCACCCTTCCCAATGGCAGCTTACCTGGGGAAGGAGAGATTTGTGCCTAGTGGCAGATTGTAAAACATCGGATTGATTTTTATTACCTCAGTCAGTAAAAATGGGCTTCTTCAGTTTATATCATTTCTTGTCTAGCCCTGATAAGTGGAAGTGCTCAAATAAAACAAAAGACTGGGAGCGTGTAGAGTGTGAGGATTGTGAGGGGGGGCGGCCCTTTCTCGCACGGTGGTGTGCCTGTGTGTGAACATAAAGGCTTTTCATGTCCAGTGGCGAGAGTGTCTTTCCTGCTTCATGACGGCGGAGGCACCAAGCCAAAAAGAGGGGCCAGGAACAAAGCTCTTGGTTTTGAGCTATCCTGGATCATTCTGGTATCTGTGACATAATTTTTGAATACACTCTAAGCCCTACAAAATGTCAGCTCCAAAGAGATTCACTGGAGTCAGCATAAGTGCCCCAGGCTGGCAAGGTGCTCAGAATCTGTTCATCTCCATAGCAATAAAAGAAAGGCTTCTATGTATACAAAGGTCCAGAGCATGTTTCTAGTTGAGTTTTTTGCAGTCACATATTCTGAGTCCACTTCTGCCCTGGACATATCAGCAAGATTAGCCAGACATCCTGAGAAGGGCGGCCAGGAATCACAGAGATGAAAGAAAGGAATGTATCTTAGGGGTTAAAAACACCAAACGTGGGCTCTAAATAGCCAGAGCCCAAGAAGTCTAGACTTGGGGAGATATAAATACATATTTCTGTATTTTGCTGGCTCCAAATAGGGTTATGGAAAATGACCCTATTCGAAAGGTCCCCCCAAAGCCGTGATAAAACACTTTATAAATAGAAAAGATGGACATTGTCTTTTAAATATTCAGTAATTATGAGGGAATTCTATCTGAATCCTCCTTCTAAGAACATGTGGCCATTTTCACAAAGCATCACCAGAGTCTCTGGTTTCCGGACAGTTTTAGACAGAGGAGCCGCTAGCTGACAGTTGGCAGTGAAAAAGTCTCGCAGCATTTGCCATTAAGGATTCTAAAGCATCTTAGGAGTTTAGGAAAACGCGCCCAGGAGAGCCGTGTGAGCAGTAATCTCTTCTTTGAGTCTTAGCAAGCTATGGAGTAATGACACTGGGCTTTTAATTGTGGAGGCAACATGGTCAGTTTTTGTAGCGACTGTCTTTTCTTTTCAGAAGCCCCTCATGTGGGTCATGCTCCACGCTCCCCGCAGACGGGATAGTTGTATTAGAGACATGACTTTGCAGTGGCTGAGGCTGGTGGCTGTTCAGTGTCTGGGAGGACTCGGCCAGTGGCTGTTGAGGCCACCTCAGGTGCCCTCGGCATTCTCGCAGTGGCATCGTTCACCAGGTAGTGATGCAGAATGGCTCACAATTGCTGCGCTATATGCCTTGTGTACTAGGACACACACAGTCATCTACTTTCACACAGCACAGTGAAAATGAGCAGGATGTCTTTACCCTGGAATTCTAGGTGTTTGTGGTTATTAAGGTCACAATAGAAGGTGAAAAGATGCGAGACGCAGAGAAAGCTGAGCGCTGTGCTCCAAAGCCACGGAGGGTCTCTTGCAGTCACTGACTGTGAGCCTCCCGCTGAAGGATGCCATCTTTACCTGGCAGTTTCACTTTTGGGGAGTGGTAAGGACCTGTGTGGGGCTGTCAGGCTTGGGGGTTGGTAACTTTCTGGAGCAACGGCAGCCTCCTCCTTGTGTATTCATTCACTGGGTGGAGACCCCGGTCAGTCCTGTTAGAACCCAAAGCCCTGCTCCAGGGCCCCGTCCTGACCTTCTGAGGGGAGGAGCCCTGCAGCCGAGCACTGGGCACCTTGGCAGCAGGACCGCCAGACACCAGACTGTTCCGTCCTCGAAAAGATTGCAACTTGGCGGTATCCCCTGTTTCTTTTCAGGAATATGAAACTCAACCACCATCTTGAGTCACAAGCTGTTCGTAGCATCTTTTCTTTCTTTTTCCCTTTTTTACCACCTGTGTGATCTGACTGAGGCAGAGGCTTGGCTCAGGACGGGCCCTCAACTGACCTTCCATTCTCGCGCACAGGGGTAGGTAACAGCCGGTCTCCGAGACACTGGCCTGATACAGAACACACCTGAAAAGAATCTAACCCAAGTCATGGGCAGGAGGGTGTTTACCATTTCCAGGTGTTACAGGAATTTTCTATGTTTTCCCCCATTTTTATAGAGTATCTTTTTTTTAGCATATAGATCTTTGATTTATTGGGAGATTATTTGTGGGTATAATGGAAGGTGTAGATCAATTTTATCTTTTCTCAAATATCTATCCAGTTGTTCCCCAAACTCTAGGAAAATATCTGTCTGTACTCTGCTTGTTTACTATGTCACCATTATCGTAAACCAGATTGCCAGTTGTTTTGGATCTGTTTCTGGTCTTCTGTTATTTATTATTATTATTATTATTATTATTATTATTATTATTATTTTGGTGGTACTGGGATTCCTGGAAGCCCTTCTACCTCCGGGCTACACTCCCAGACCTATTATTACATTTTTTATTTGGAAACAGGGTCTCCTAAGCCAGTGCGCGCGGCTGGCTTCGAACCTGCACGATCCTCCTGTCTCTGCCTCCCAAGCGCGGGGATTACAAGCGTGCGCCACCACGCCCGGCTATTCTTTATTTTTTGAAACTGGGTCTCACTGAGTTGCAGAGGGCCTCACTTTGTAGCTGAGTCTGTCCACGAACCTCAGCCTCCTGAATGCTGGGATTACAAGCGTGAGCCACCACGGCTGGCTGATTTTAATTTTATATCTTATTGCCTTACTAAATTCTACTAATGTACTCATTGGCTTTTCAAAAGTTGATATTCTTGAATTTTAAAAAATTTATCTTCTTCAAATGTCATTTTTGCTGGTTGTAGCAACTATTCTATTGTTTCATCAGTTAGCATTTTTAGTATGATGATGAATGGCAGTGCTATAGTGGGAATGTGTATAGTTTTTTATTATGTAAAATTTTGCCTTTTGGTGTGAGGTCTCCACATTTTTACAAGTTAAGGAAGTATCTAGCTATTCCTTTTTTTTCTTTTCAGAACTGGGAATTGGCTGGGCATGGTGGCGCATGCTTGTAATCCCTGCACTTGGGAGGCGGAGACAGGAGGATCGCGCAGTTTCGAAGCCAGCCGTGCTGGCTTAAGAGACTCTATTTCCAAACAAAAAAAATAAAATAGGTTTGGAAGTGTAGCCCGGAGGTAGAAGGGCATCCAGGAACCCCAGTATCACCAAAAAAAAAAAAAAAAAAACAACAACAACAAACACAAACAAACAAACTGGGAATTGAACTCAGGGGGATTTTACCTCTGAGCTGCACCCCAGTCCTATTTTATATTCTTTATTTTGAAACAGGGTTTCACTAAGTTGCAGAGGGCCTCACTACATAGCTGAGGCTGATGGTGAACCTGCGCTCCTTCTGTCTCAGCCTTCCAAGTACTGGGATTATAAGGGTGTGCCACAACGCCCCGCTCCAATTTCTATTTTATTTAGTATTTTTTTTTGTCAGGAGTGGGTGTTAAGTTTGGCCATATATATTTTTGGTATTTAGGGAGATATGTGATTTTTCTCCTTAGGTCTATTAATATTGCAGATTATTATAATTGATTTTCTAACAGTGAACCATCTTTGCATTCCTATAATAAACCTTACTTAGTCACAGTGCATTAAAGAATACTGTTACATTCATTTGCTAATTTTTTTCTTGCCATTCTAATTGGGGTTGGTGATATCCCAGTGTAGTTTTTATTTACATCTCCCTCATTGCTAATAATGAGGGAAAATTTTTATGTATTTATTGACCATTTGTATTTCTTCTTTTATGAACTATTAGTTCATGTATTGTTCAGGGTTCACTAGAGTAAACAATTCACAGGACACACATATGGTAAAAGGGGAATTATCAAACCAGCTTACAGTTCAGAGCAGTGTATCCCAAGTTGCTGATTGCACATGGAGAGCCGAAGAACCAGCAGCTGGTCCAATAATTCAAGAGCTGGAGTCTTAGAATTGGAGTGACTACAGGCCGGGCATAGTGGCGCACACTTGTAATCCCCGCTCTTGGGAGGCTGAGACAGGAGGATCACACAGGTTTGAAGCCAGCCTCAGCTACTTAGTGAGGCTTTCAGCAACTTAGTGAGACCCTGTTTCCAAATAAAATATAAAATAGGTCTGGAAGTATAGCCCGGAGGCAGAAAGCCCCTGGGTTCTACCCCCAGTACCACAAAAAAAAAAAAAAAAAAAAAAAAAAGAATTGGAGTGACTACTAATTCAGTCCCTGTCCAAGATGGAGGGGCCAGGACACTCTCGGGAGAAATGATGGTAAAGGTCCAGTTTGAAGAGCTGATGGCAGAGATCTCAGACAAGAGCAGACACACTTTCTTCAGAAAGAACCACATAGGCATTCACACAGCTTTTTCCTTCTTTTTTCCAGGCCATGTACTTGCCAGAACCTTTCTGCCCACATTCAGGGCAGGACTTCCCCTTCAGTCTGCGATTACATAAACCAGTCATCTCGTCAACACACCAGTCACCCAATCTTGGGTGTTTCGTAGATCCAGTCAAGTTGACAATGCAGACTAACCATCACAGTTCACTTGCCCGTTTTTTGTTTGGGTTATTTATTTTTTGGAAGTAAGTTTCTTGAGTTATTTGTATATTCTAAATATTAGTTTTCTATCAGAAGAGTAGCTGGCAAAGATCTCCTTTTCCATCAGATCTCTGTTAAAGGTTCTTGAGTTTCCTTTGCTGCACAGTTTGCTAATATTCTGTGTAATGTTTTGCTTTGATAGTTGTACGTCAGAGAGCATTTTGTAACCTTGCTCATGGGTGAGCTGCAGTCCTATCCTATGTTATAACCAAATTATGAGAAAGACTAAAACTCCTGCTGTGGAGCAACTCTAGTCTAGTGTTAGTGTGGAGGGCGGCCAGGCAGTGGCTGGGCCTGGCTTTGGAAGGCTGAGCAGGGTGTGTGCACAGGGATCAGGGATCAGTACTCTGGGGGACGGAGTTGTGCACATCACCCACATAGAAGTTTGGGTAAATTTAGCTTCTAAAGAGATATTTCTGATATCATTTACACTAAATTATATATATATATATAATTTTACACTAAATTATATACAAATTATACACATGCACATATATATGTGTATATATATGTATATGTGTACATATGTATTTGTATGTATATATGGATATGGATATGTATGTGTGTATGTGTATATGTATATGTAATATGTATGTATGTGTGTGTTACTGGTGTTACCTCCAAATATATGTATATTTGGTGTTACTGGAGGTGAAACCAAAGGCCTTCTATCTCTGGGCTATAACCCACAACCCAGTTTTATTTTTTGTAATACTGGGGCTGGAACCCAAGGGGTTTCTACTTCCTAGCTATATCCCCAGCCCTGTCTATCTATCTATCTGTCTGTCTGTCTGTCTATCTATCTATTTTCTTTCTTCTTTCTTTCTCTCTTTCTTTCTTTCTTTCTTTCTTTCTTTCTTTCTTTCTTTCTTTCTTTCTTTCTCTTTCTTCTTTTGGTACTAGGATGGAAACCAGGGGCATTCTACCTCTGAGATACACTTCCAGCCCTATTTTATTATTTTATTTTGAAACAGAGTCTAAGTTGCAGAGGGCCTCACTAAATAGCTGAGGCTGGCCTCAAACTTGTGATCCTCCTGTCTCAGCCTTCCAAGTACTGGGATTCTAAGCATGTACCACTATGCCCAGTTTGTAGAATAGATTTTGAGTTTTTGTGAAAATGTAAATTGAAGTTAGTTCTTACCTAGCACCATGAAAAATATATTGCAGATGTAATAAGTAATATTTTAAAATATCGTGAGAAATTACAAGGCATTGTTTTATAATCTTGGGTTGCTAAAGACCTGTTTTAGCTATGTAGAGAAGAGTGACTTCTAATGGCAAACGTTTATAAAACTAGGAAGGTTTGGGTTGTGTCTACTTTTTTGCTCATGATTTCTACTTTTTACCCCCCTGCACCAAAAAAAATTACACTGGTTGACAAATATGTATCTATAAGAATGTTAAAGAGGCATTATTTGTAAGAAAATCTGGAAAATAACTTAGGTTACTAGGTTTAAGTTCATTTAATTAGAGATTCTGCTATTTAAACTATGATCTGTTTATGTAATTACTTACAATAATGGGAGTAATATTTATATGATATTCTATATGGAAATATATGGAGATATGTGGAGATATGTTACCTAAATAAAATGTGTAGATTGGTATCTATAATAATATCCCATTTTGTGTTAATACAAACTTGTGTATTCATAAAACAGACAAAGAAAGTCTGTGGGGAAAAAGAGGCAGCTTGCTGCGGTCGCGTGTGTGGAAGCCAGCCGGTGTTGGAGGCTGCGGATGTCAGAGAGGGTTTGTTTTTTTGCTGTTCGAGGCCTGATTTTCAAGGATGGCTGTGGGTGATGATGGAGCTTTGGGCCCTCCCCAGTAGAGGAGGATCCAGTGGGGAGCACTGGGGGCTCTGGAGTGGGTCCTGAGGTGGAGATGTGGGCTGGAGAGACGTCAGCATGAAGCACGAGTGGTGTGAGTCCTCGTGGATGTGTGGGGCACGGTAGCCACAGAGCCTGGAGCCATGGAGCTGGAAGGGAAGGCAGCCACGCGCAGGAAGATGAGGAGAGGCCAGGAGAGGGGCCGGGGCCGGGGGATGGTGGGCTCAGGCAGCGGCGGTGATAGTGACCAAGGCCCAACTCTGGAGCGTCATTGATGTGGCAGGTAGGAGGTTGTTGGGCTCTTTGAGGAGTTTCTGGTGTCCTAGAGAAAGGTAGCCCCTGTCCATGTGGAGGGGTGAGCCATCTGAGGCCACAGTGGAGTTGTTGACCACACTACATGGTTCTGAGAGGGCCATTTTTTTCTTTTTGGTGGTCCTGGGGGTTGAACCCAGGGGTGTTCTACCTCTGAGCCATACTCCTAGCCCTTTAAAAACTATTTATTTATTTATTTATTTATTTATTTATTTATTTTGGTACTGGGGATTGAACCCAGGGGCATCCTCCCTCCAAGCTATACCCGCAGCCCCTGTTATGTTTTTGTTTTGCAACAGGTCTTGCTAGGTTGCTGAGACGCTTGCTTAGTTGCCGAGGCAGGCCTTGAACCTGTGGTCCTCCTGTCTCAGCCTCCCAAATACTGGGATTACAGTTTGTGCCCCAGGGTGCTGTGTGGGCTAAGTGACGCTGTGAGATGATATTTAACCACCTTTTTCTGTTCTTACTCCAACAACTTTCCTTAGTAGGTTGAGTTTGATGACAGGCCTCTCCCCTTGTCCTAGGGTCTAACACCAAAAAGGAGAAAAGAGAACGGGGATCAGAGCAAACCGACATTCAGCTTGTCTCTTTCCGGTTTCTTCACCTCCAAGCCATTAAAGTGGCTCATTACTTACTCATTCTTAGTAGCTCCCAAGAAGGTTCAGATGAGCTCCTTTGACGAGAACAGCCACTCCTTCTCGCCGAGTTACCACGCATATGGACGGAGCGTCTTTGCCACAGCTGGCAGTTCCTTCCCGGAGCCCCAGGGAGCCGTGCAGACACAGGCCTTTGGCACTGGGCCTCTGGTGACCGGAGGCGAACGGTTCCCTCCATGTCACGCAGGCCTGTGCAGACCTGGACGGCACCAGGGCCTCCCACCAGGCTTCCCACCATCTGCCTTCCCACCAGGACCTCCACTTATCTGCCTCCCCACCAGGCTTCCCAGTCTCAGGAAGTTTTCTACAGTTTTGATGAGCCCCAGACTCATCACCTTGACTCCAACCAGACTTTGGAGGAGTCTGGACGGAGGGAGGACACCCTCCTACCAGGCAGTGTTCTGCAGAGGTCTCAGCTCTGGTAGGGAGCGCTCTTATCAATTCTAATATAGCAAGAGGGACATGTTCAGAATACAGCTCTGCAGGTTTGCAGATATGAAGCTCTTGGGGTAGAGCAAGTTATTTTGATAAGCAGAATTATATCTGAATATGCTGGGTGCAGTGATGTACACCTGTAATCCCAGTACTCGGGAGGCTGAGATAGGAGCACAGAATCGAGGACAGCCTCAGCAACTTAGTGAGGTCCCTTGTTGATTCAGTATAAAAAGTAAAAATAGGCTGGACGTGGTGGCGCACGCTTGTAATCCCCGCACTTGGGAGGTGGAAACAGGAGGAATGCGCTGGTTTGAAGCCAGCCTTGCTGGCTTAAGAGACCCTGATTCAAAAAAAAAAAAAAAAAAAAAAAAAATTATATATATATATATATATATAATTTTTTTTTTCTGGGAGTGTAGCCCGGAGGTAGAAGGGTTTCCAGGAACCCCAGTACCACCACCACACACACACACACACAAAAAAAAAAAAAAAAAAAAAAAAAAGTAAAAATAGGCTGAGAGTATAGCTAAGGGGTAGAATCCTCCTGGGTTCAATCTTTAGTAACACACACACACCAAAAAAAGAAAAAGAAACAAAATTTGAATTCAGGTACACAGTTAGCAATCACCATTGCTTAAGATAAGCAATGGGCGGCTGGCTCAGGGCCGTGTCCTTGCGTGGAGCGGAGCAAGCCTCAGAGTCTTCCCCCTGGCCGTGTGGCAGGGAACTGGAGTGTCAGTCATCCTTCCCCATACCAAGTGGTGTGGCCATGGGGCCTGAGGGACCGATGACGGAGATGACTGAGGACTGGGAGGAGAGGAGCAAGAGGGAGGAGTGATGAGACAGAGGGCGGGAGAAATGAAAGATAAAGAAGTGGGCCCGGTGCAGTGGGGCACCCTGTAACCCCAGTACTTAGGAGGCTCAGACAGGAGGATCACAGATCTGAGGCCAGCCTCACCAACTTGGTAAGCTCCTGTTTCCAAATGAAAAATAAAAAGGGCTGGGGGTGTAGCTCAGAGGTAGCATGCCCCTGGGTTCAACCCTCAGTAAAAAGAACAAAAAAAAAAAAAAAAAAAAAAAAGAAGGAGAAGAAGAGGAAGAGGAGAGAAGAAGATAATAATAGCATCAGAGAAGCCAGGCGTGGTATGATCCCAGGATTCGGGAGGCTGAGACTGGAGGATTGTGGTTCGCGGGCATGCACCACGACCAGCTCTGTGTGTGTGTGTGTGTGTGTGTGTGCATTTGTGTTTGGCACTGGGGATTGAACTGAGGGGCATTCTACCTCTGAGCTATACCCCATTTATTTATTTATTTATTTATTTATTTATTTATTTATTTAGGTACTGGGGGTAGAACCCAGGGGCTTTTCATCCTCCAGAATATACTCCCAGACCTATTTTATAATTTATTTGGAAACAGGGTCTCACTAAATTACTGAGAGCCTCAGTAGCTGAGGCTGGCTTCAAACCTGTGTGATCCTCCTGTCTCAGTCTCCCTAGAGCTGGGAGTACAAGTTTGTGCCACCACGCCCGGCTTTTTTTTTTTTTTTTTTTGAAACATGGTTCTTGTTAGGTTGCTGAGAGTCTAGTTACATTACTGTCTGTCTTCAAACCTGCCATCCTCTTATCTCAGTCTCCCAAGCAGTGGGGTTGCAAGCTTGCACCACCAGGCCTGATTTCCTTTTTTTTCTTTTTTCTTTTTTTTTGCAGCTTTGGGGTTGGAATCCAGAGGCATTCGACTTCTGAGCTACATGCCCAGTCCTATTTTTTATTCTTTATTTTGAAACAGGGTCTCACTAAGTTGCAGAGGGCCTCACTAAGTAGCTGAGGCTGTCTGTGAACCAGATCCTTCTATCTCAGCCTCCCGAATGCTGGGATTACAAGCGTGCGCCACCACGCCCGGCTTGATTTCCTTTTTAAAAATAAAGTATTTGCTTTACTTTCTTCTGTGCTTGTAAGCAGAAATAAACGTAGACAAACAAAAGGACAGTTGATTTTATGAGAGCAATCTGTTAAGGGTTATTCTAGCAAAGTTATGGTCTTTGGACTTAGAAACTAACTGCTGATAGTTTTACATTTAAAATAATCTGCCAGTGGCGTGGGGTGTAATCCCAGTACTTGGGAGGCTGGCTGATCAGACAGGAAGATCAGAGGTTGGAGTGTAATCTCAGCAATTTAAGGAGGCCCTCAGCAACTTGGCAAGACCCTGTTAGAAAATAAAAAATGAGGATGGGTGTGTGGCTAGGGGTAGAATGCCCCTAAATTCAGTGCTGCCACTACACACACACACACACACACACACACACACACACACACACGCACACACACACACGCGCACACACACACACACGCACACACACACGCACACACACGCACGCACACACGCGCGCACACACACGCACGCACACACGCGCGCACACACACGCGCGCACACACACGCACACACACACGCACGCACACACGCACACACATACACGCACGCACACACACACAATCTGCCATATTGATTGGAAATAATTTGTGGAAAGTTTTGATTTGGTAGCACTACAGGAATACTAGGACTCTAAACATTTTCATGTATTCATAATTAAAAACAATGCTTCTTTTTTTCCCCAATAACACTTTCACCAAACTCTTGTTCCTTCCTTGATTTTGCTTTCCTTTTCTGCACTTTCAAGTGTGTAGGTTGCACCTGCCAGTGTCTGCAGCCCCTGCAAGGTATGGTTCCCTGCTTCTCTAGTGTTCGGTGCCCTGGGATGGGGAGAGGAGCTAGCAGGAGGCCTGTGTGCCCCAGAGTCCATTGAGTTATCACTGATTTTATTTTTCCCCTTTATCGTTAGTCCTGGTTGCCTCTTTCACCTCTGCTTCTGTGGAATGTTTCTCCAAGTCTCATTTCAAATATAATGCTTGGTGTTTTCATCTAAACGTAGTTAAAGGAGTGCAGATGTTAAAAGCAGAGCCTCAGCTGGCGCACGCTGGCCCGCAGCGCATCAGGACTGCCCAGGATAGACATAGAGCAGCCGGAGGCCAGAAATCCTGCTTGGGACACCTCGGCTTTCCCTCTGCCCTGCACACCTGTGCACAGAGCCTTGCTGAGCGCGAGGGCTGCAGCCGGACCCCCCACGCCTGAGCCCACCTCCGTGCCAGCGCTCCGTGACCCCTTCTCAGGTACCCTTGTGTACTGTATTTCTCCTTTTGTTCTTTGCTTTTAAATTTATTTGTGCATAATTTTTTTTCTTTTTTTTTTTTTTGTGGTACTGCAGACTGAATCCTGGGGCATTCTACCTCTGAGCTACACCCCAGCCCTTTTTATTTTGAAACAGGGTCTCTTTAGTTGCTGAGGGTCTCACTAAATTGCTGAGACTGACCTCTAACCTGCAATCCTCCTGTCTCAGCCTCCCACGTACTGCGATTACAGATACGCACAGAGGGGCTGTGAACGTGTGTATGTGTGTGCTCACGCTTTGAGGGGCCCCGAAGGCAGCCTGTAGCCTGCAAATCGGTAACAAGGTAGACATCCTGTCCTAGGTTTTAGAGGTTGTTAGGCCAGAGCTTTTATTGGAGGTCAGGCAGCTAATAAAGTGGGATGTGCGATTAGAAGGGCATTCAGCAGAGGAGGTGGCTAACTGCGGGGCCTCCGGTGGGCAGAGGAAGTGGCGGAGCTGCGAGTCTGTGCCTGGCTTTACCAGCATCTTTTGCAGCCAGGGTGGTAAGTGCACTACAAGGGCTGGTTTTAATCTGCCTCCTGGCTCCGACTTCCTGTGTGAGGCGCCACTGTGTGAAGGAAGCGGCCGGGCCTTGCACTCACTCCTCCACCTTTTCTACAAAGTTCTCATGGTTTACAGTGATTCTCCAAAATGCTCCTTTATGGTGGTCAGGAGGAGATAACAGGATGATGAAGAGCTTTGCTTGGGGTCACCCAGAAAACCTCTGGCTTGAAACCCCTATATTGGGTTTTGTTGTTGTTGCTTTTTGTGGTACTGGGGATTGAACCCAGGGACATTCTTCTACCTCTGAGCAATACTCCCAGCCCTATTTTATTATTTTTGTTTGGAAATAGAGTCTCACTTATTTGTGTAGGGTCTTGCTAAGTTGCGGAGGCTGTCCTCAAACCTGAGGTCCTCCTGTCTCAGCCTCCCAAGTACTGTAGTAGGACTAGGGAAATATCTCATTGGCATAGTGTCCCTGGGCTCACTCCTCTGTGCCACACACACACACAAGTGCTATATCTGTACAATGGAATTTATTCAACCCAAAAAGGGAAAGATATTTGTCGGGCGTGGTGACGCACACTTGTAATCCCCGCACTTGGGAGGCAGAGACAGGAGGATCGTGCAGGTTCGAAGCCAGCCTTGCTGGCTTAAGAGACCCTGTTTCCAAATTAAAAAAAAAAATTAAAAAAAGGTCTGGGAGTGTAGCCCAGAGGTAGAAGGGTTTCCAGGAACCCCAGAACCACCACCAAAAAAAAAAAAAAAAAGGAAAGATATTCTGACGTGTTACACATGAGTAAACCTTGAGGATGTTATACTAAGTGAAGTAAGCTAGTCACAAAGGACAAACACTATGATTCCACTTGTATGAGGCAGCAAATTCATGGAGCCAGGGTGGCACACGCCGGTAATCACAAGTACTCAGGGGCTGAGGTGGAAGATCACAAGCGTGAGACCAGCCTTGGCAACTTAGCAAGACTCTGTTCAGTACACATATATAAAAAAGAAGGGCTGTGGGTATAGCTCAGTGGTGCACACACTGGGTTCAGTCTCCAGTACTGAAAATAGAGTGGAGGCTACCAAGAGTTTAAGAAGACAGGAACAGTTTTGGAAGTGGAGGCGTGAGGGGCTGCGTGGGGCGTGGATGTGTCACCCATTGGCCCGCCACCGAGAAGAGACTAAGATGTTTTTAGGTTCCATGACATGTTGTGTTACCTTAATTACCTCCCGCTCCCCAACAGCACACTCTGAAGTTGTGGCACCAAGTGGCACCAAGGGGAAGAGGGGTCCTGTGGGCTGCTGATCTTGCAGTAATGGCACAAGGAAGGTGGCCATGGTAACACTGCGTGCTCTCCCTGCCAGGCACATGAGCAAAGCCCTGGTCACCCTCATGACCCTTCGAGGCAGGCACCGTCCCTGTGGCACTCACAGAGGGGGATCGGGCAAAGGGGGGCCTGGCCCCAGACTCCGGCCCCTGCACCACTGCGGGGGGGCCTCTTGCTCCTCTGCCGCCCCCATCCTGCCCCTCAGGAGAGGAAGGAGCGAGGTCAGAGTTGGAGCCAGTGGACGCCTGTAGAGGATGAAGGAGCCCCGCCCTTTCTCTCTCTCTCCCTCCCTGCCCTAAGCAGAGACTGACGTAGAGGAGATACTGTGTAAAAGTTATTGAATGGGGGGACCTGCTGTCCTCTTGATTCTTCTTTCTTTTGTCTGTTAAATGAAGTTAAGATAGTCCAGCCCTAACTTTCCTTGAAAGAGTGTTGTGAGAAAAAAGGGAGAGGCTGGCAATAGCCCAGTGCTGCAACCTAAGGAAGAGAGGAATCGAGAGGCCAGCAGTCCCCGGCATTCCATAAGGTTTACACAGTGTCTCCCCTCCTTGGAGCCTGTCGTCAGTGTCACCAGTGAGCCCAAGGCAGAGCCCAAGGCTCCACGGCCCCTTCTGAGCTTGCGGCATTTCACACGTTATTGGAGTACCCGCCTTTCACTGGTGGTGTTTACTTCCCAGGTTAAAGGAATGGGATTTTGGCATAGCGCCATACACACACTGTCTCTGCCCACAGCTGCAGGGCCACGGTCCCCAGACCAGCCAGCTCCTGAGCCTTGCTTGCACGTGCAGGGACTGTGCTGGCTGGGGGTTCTTGTGGGGACCACTGCCCATTCCTTGCAGCCTTTTCTGGTTGACACTCCCACCAGAATGAAAAGCCGAGGGTGGCTTTTGTCTTGAGCAGGGCCACTAGATTGTACAGGAACTGATGCTGCCGATGTGGCCTGGGTTCAGAATCGTGACACAGCAGTGAAAGGCTGTACTCCATTATAACCCTGAGCAACTCCCTCCATTTTCTGTGCATTTCAGCAGAGAAAGGAAGAACAGGGTGATACACTCTAGCCAGCAGCTAGCAGTAGGTAGAAGCAAATCTAAGATGGGGCTTCAGAGAGCTTTTGTAAAACGGATCACCCATGTCCGTGTTGATACAGAAATATCAGTGATGCAATGGTGGGTTTCTGGAACAGAGCTGATATCTATGTGCATGTTGTATATGAGCATATATTGCATATATATGTGTGCATGTTGGAGTGTTCACTTCAGAACCATTTTCTTTCTTTCTATGCTCTAAAGGATGATATCTTCATTGTAGTTTAGCTGCACTAAAAATTAGTGCAGATCTGAGTCGATTCTTAGAAGGTTAAGACTCACTTCTCTTTTGGGTACTGGGGTTTGTGTTCAGCCTCCTTTGTTTTGGGAGTCTGTGGGATCCCAGTGCTATGGACACGATGTGCTGGATTAATCAGCTAAGGGCTGAAGTAGACACCAAAGACCAGAACAGGGTAGAACAGGGTATGGAGAGGGAACACACAGAGGAGACAGGGCCACCTGCTTCTTTTGATGTAGCAAGTGGCTTTCTTCACAAACGTTAGCCAAAGGCAAATATGTGTTGGCCAAAGTCTTTTGAAATTTTGTCAAGTCGAGATTTGAAGAAAAAAAATAGGAGTCCTGAAAATTAGAAAATACTTTTTTTTGGTAAGATGTAGAAACTTGATAAATTTGATTTATGATTAAAAAATAAGAGGTCGTAATCTGAGTCCTAAAAGCTGAGTGTGGTGGTATACACTTGTAATTCCAGTACTTGGGAGGCTGAGACAGGAAGATCGCAGGTTTGTAGTCTGCCTCTGAAACATAGTAAGATCATGTTTCAAAAATAAAAAGACTTTAAAAAAAATAAGGCTGGGGATTTAGCTCAGAGGTACAATGACCCTGAGTTACATCCCAGTACTGCAATATATATATATGTATATGTATATGTATATGTATATATGTATATATGTATATATGTATATATGTATGTATATGTATATATGTGTATATATATATGTGTATATGTATATATATGTATGTGTGTGTATATATATGTGTATATATGTGTGTGGCGCATGCTGGTGATTCCAGCATTTGGGAAGCTGAGACAGGAGGATCCGGGTTCATGACCAGCCTCAGCTACTTAGTGAGGTCCTATGCAAGTCAGTGAAACCCTGTTTCAAAATAAAGAATAAAGCTGGGTGTGGTGGCGCATGCTTGTAATCTCCGCACTTGGGAGGCAGAGACAGGAGGATCGTGCAAACTTCGCTGGCTAAAGAGACCCTGTTTCCAAATAAAAAATATAAAATAGGTCTGGGAGTGTAGCCTGGAGGTAGAAGGCTCCTGGGTTCCATCCCTAGTACCAAAAAAAAAAAAAAAAAAAAAGAATAAAAAAATTGGGCTAGGGTGTAGCTCAGAGGTAGAATGCCCCTGGGTTCCATCCCAGTACCGCGTGCGCGTGCACACATGCACGCACGCACACACACGCACACACACACATACACACATACATATATATGTGTATATATATATTGTCTTGAGCATGGCCACTTTTTTGAGGCCCACTCAAAAGCTTCTAGGACACAGTGGGTCAACTCCTCCTGGGAACTGTGCCTTCAAGTGCAGTAGAAGGAATTGGAATCTGGTAGGTGAGAGGGCCTCTAACTTTCAGGTGATTCTGTGATTTTTATAGTTTATGTTTAATTCTGACTATAATCTGGAATGAAGTACATAACATCCTCTGTACTTTTATGAATATAAAGTTGGGAGAGAGCTGTACCCCAGTCTTACACAGCCATTTGTCATAACCTCTTAAGCATAGGAAGACTCTGGCCATAGCTATATTAATCCCTAATTCCTTCTAGGATAACATTATATATTATATATTTTAATATATATATTATAATTATATATTATATATTATTATATATAATATATAATTATATCATATATGTTATATATAATATATATAATATATATAATATTATATATAAATTATATATATTATATATATAGGATATATTATTAAAGAGTGCTGCCAGGTAACTCTGTTTAGAGGTCTTTTGAGGGAATGGACTTTGGAGTGTCAGGCTTGTTGTATTAGTTCTTTCACCAATGAGATCCAAACATCTGACAAGAGCGACTTAGAAGAGGAAAGGTTTATTTGGGCTCATGGTTCAGTCTACAGTTGGCCAACTCCCAGGCAGAACCATCATGGTGGCAGGGTGTGGTAGAGGAAAGCTGCTCAGCTCATGGCAGCCAGGGGAGAGGGGAGAGGGAGGGGAGGGGAAGGGGGACAGGGAGAGAGAGAAAAGCCGGCCGCAATAGCACACGCTTGTAATCCCAGCATTCGGGAGGCAGAGACAGGAGGACCACGTTTCTTGGATAACCCCAGCTACTTAGGCCCTTTGTAACTCAGTAAGACCCTGTCTCAAAATAAAGAATAAAGAATAGGGCTGGGGCATAGCTTGGAGGTAGAATATCCCTGGGTTCCTTTTCTAGTACCACAACAAACAAAGAAACAAACAAGAAACAAAAAACCCACAAAAAACATAAAGAGAGAGGGACCAGATGGGACCCGGCACAGATATAATCCTGAAGGCCACACCCCAGTGAGGTACTTCCTGTAGCCACACCCTACCTGCCTATAGTTCCCACCCAGTAAGTGCATACAGATCACTCATCCATTCATGGGCTGCCTCCAGGGCTGAGGTCAGAATCCTGATTCATTATTTCACCTCTGAACCTTGCCACACTGCCCACACCTGAGCTTTTCTGGGGGATGCTAGGAACCCAAACCCTAACACTTGTGAAGAACAGGGCCATGGTGGGGTGTTTGCTCTGACATTGCACATGGCACACCATTGCACAGTGGCTTGCCTGAGCAAGGCTGAGGAGACAGGCGGCCTCCCAGCATCCTTGCTGTTTGTTTGGATGCAGCCTCTGAGGAGCAATTCTCCAGACTGGTGAGATAAAGGCCAGCTGTCTTGCCTTTGGTTAGGGTTTACTTGTCTTGGCATGTACATGTGTTAGTCCCCTGGCCTTCAGCTGATGGATAATGGTGATGGCAGGCTTGGCCTGTTTCTGATTAGTGAAATGGCCCCTCAAAGGTGACCAGGAGAAAAATGCTTTCCTCCGAACCCTGGTTTTTCCTATTGTAAGTTTAATGGGTTCAGTCCTGTGTTTTCAGCTGGGAGAATGAAAGCTTGTTCTGGGGCCTCCAGCTTTCTGTTTGGAGGGCAAAGGGCTACACTACTAAAAGTTGGTGCAGGGCTGGATCAGGATTGGTTTCCCCCTAGGAAAGGGCACCTGACGGCTGAGGAGGTCAAGGCCGGGTGTTGCGTGCATGGTACTCTCTGGATGAGAGATTGTGAAGTTTTTGGCCAGAGGTTCTTTGTTCTCCAGGAGAAGGTCGCACAGAGGTCAAGCCTCACTGTTACCACTTTGGTACAGGAAGGATTTTGTAAATCAAAACAATTCCTATGCATAGAGCTACTCATTCTAGCAATTCTAGGCACATTCCGGAAGTATTTGGGGGGCACCTACTGTGTGTCAGGTACTGAGCTAGAGGTTGAGGATTTTCAGGAACAACCAGAGAACAGAGTTGAGCCTGGAGTCTCCTGGTATGTTTGGGGCGCATTTTAAAATAACATGAGTGGGTCTTTAAGGCTTTGGTTTTTGTTGAAGAGCTTGTTCTTTGTCATTTTCATGATTAGATTTTTGGGTTATCCCTTTAGTCAGCAGTCTCTTGGTGGTCTTTATTGTAAGTTTTTATTTATTTTTTTATTGTGGTAAAATACAGCATAAAATGAGCTGCTGCGCCATTCCTAAGTGGTCAGTTGTGTGGCACTAGGATATGTGCTGTGTTGTACAGCTGTCACCCCACCCGTGTCCAGAACGTTTTCATCTTACAAACAGAATCTTCGTACCCATTAAACAACAACTTCAAGTCAGGCCTGGTGGCCCATGCTTGTAATCCCAAGCAAGACGCTGAGACAAGAGGATTGCAGGTTTGAGGCCAGCCTCAGCAATTTAGGGAGGCTCTGTTTTCAAATAGAAAAATAACGGTTGAGGGTGTAGCTTGGAGGTATAATGTCCCTGGGTTCAATCTCCAGTACCCCAAGCAAGCAAGCAAGCAAGCAAACAAACAAACACAAATAGAAAAACAAACAAACAAATAAACAACTCCCTTTGCTCTAAGGTCTTTTAAAATAAAGTAGGACTTGAAACACTGCAGAGAATAGAGAATGCTCTACAGAGAAAGACCCTGATCATCCCAGTACGTCATTCATTCATTCATTCATTCATTCATTCATTCATTCATTCACCTGACCACATCCGCTAAGTTCTGACTGTGCGCCATCCTCCGTGCAGCCTGCTGCAGCTTAAAACAAAGGAGGGCCCAGTTGTTGGTCTCAAGAGTACTAGGGAGTTGCACATGCAAACAGCCAGGTTTCAGTCTGTGGGACAAAGGCGGGTGTGCGTGGGTGGAATGGGGGCAGTTGAAGTGGTGTCAGAAAGAGCAGGGTGCATGCATTGTTGGGGGGAGAGCCAGCCAGCCGCGTGCAGGGCTGTGGGCCAGGCTGGCGGCTGCATCCTGAGGAAGAGCGCTTACAGGGGCCCATGTTCAGACGCCAGGATCATTGCCAGCCACAGCTGGAGGCAGGCAAGAGGCCGCCACCACACGGGGAACAGGGACGTCTTGCGTCTTAACTGTTTCACTGAACTTTGGTTTTCCTAAGAAATAGACATGCCGGGGATTGAATCCTGGGGCATTCTACCTCTGAGCTATATCCCCAGCTCAAACAAGTTCTCATTAAGTTGCTGAGGGTCTTGTAAAGCTGCCCAGGCTGGCCTGCAACCTGCGGTCCTCCTGTCTCTGCTCCCCAGATCCTGGGAATATAGGTGTGCACCCCTGTGCCTGACTCCTGTGAACTATTTTGAGGATGTCAGCTGCTCCCTCTCTGCTTTTCCAAGCATGTTAGTTGGCTTCCCACCACAGGTGGGAAAGGTTTACTTTGGCTCAGGGCCACAGTGGGTGGCTATAGTGCTGGGGCGGGGCGGGCAGAGCACCCTGCTGGGAGTGTGAGAGGAGGGCCTGGGTCCCAGCCTTTCCCAGGGCCCCTCCGCAGCGGTCTCCCTTCCTTCTACTGTGTCTGCGTCCTGGGCCCCACCTCCCAGGGATGGCTGGACTGGCCACCATGGCTTTAGCGCCTGGACCTCTAGGGACTCAGTGTGGGAAGGGCACCTGTGCCTCTCTCACCCTGGGTGACGGTCCAGTTCAGATGTGGACAAGCCTGGCACAGGAGCCGGCTCTGACCTTGCACATTCCTTTCTCCCACCCCCTGTGCCGTCCTGCCTCGCCTTCTCTGGAAAGCTGGAAAGCTGGAAAGTTCGCTACCTCCCCTTCAGGCCATCGCTGTTGAAGTATTAGTGTGAGGCCGTGTGCAGCGTCTGTGATCCCTAACGTGACTGGAGCCTCAGGAGGGGGTTGGGGCACTTCTGCTGCAGGACGTGTGAAGCTCAGACGGAAGCTCAGACTGCATGACCAGGTGGGATCTGGTCCCTCCTGGAGTCTTACTCTCTGCTGTGGGCTCAGTGGGGCAGGAGTGACCTTCCCCCCTTGGCCCCCCATCCCAGCCTGTGACAGACCCTGTCAGACACCGAGAGGCCCAAGAACTGCCACAGTTGCTGCACCAGAGAGAAATCTGCCAACGCCCAGCGATCTTTCTACATTAGAGTTTCTTCTCTTGATTCTACAGATTGCAGCCCTTCCTCCCTGTGCTGTTTAACCTCTTCACCCTGCTCCTTTCTCCCCTTCTCTTGCTCCTTTCATACTAGTTTCCAGCTAATGGATACCTGGATAGGATTGCCCCTGCTTTGTGAGAGTAGCAATTAGCGCTCACCCCAGAAGGCGGCTGCTCCGTTGCTTGGCAGCCTTGGTGTAGAGGAAGGATTGGCAAGTCTTTTCATTTGAAAGTAGGTTATCGATTAGCATGGATGCCAATTTACCGCCCCAGCCCTTGAAGGCCCCTCCTGATCACATTATGGTGTGATTTTTCAAGATTGTGTTACGTTGGCTCCAGAGAATTCAGGAGTGGAAAGTGAAGAAAACTTAAAAAAGACAAAAGCCACAAGAAAATGAGACTGTCTTTCATTCTGTTGTATCCTAGAAAAAAAAATAAAGATAGTAGCACCTGACTGTGTGTACATGCGTGTGTGTGTGTGTGTGTGTGTGTGTGTGTGTGTGTGAAGAGTATACTGTGCATGAGGCACAGGAAACCTAGCAGCAAGTTTTACCCTTTTAAAAAATTTTTTTAGCCGGGCGTGGTGGCGCACACTTGTAATCCCCGCGCTTGGGAGGCAGAGACAGGAGGATCGCACAGGTTCGAAGCCAGCCACGCGTGCTGGCTTAAGAGACCCTGTTTCCAAATAAAAAAGTATACAAATAGGTCTGAGAGTGTAGCCCGGAGGTAGAAGGGCTTCCAGGAACCCCAGTACCACGAAAAAAAAATTTTTTTAATATGCTTTTATTGTGCATTATAGTCTCACATCATAGTGTAAATCATGTTGACAGTGATTTACATGCACACAGCACTTGTGGGACACCCCCCACTTCCTCCTTTTCTCCCTTCCCCATGCAGAATACTGAGATTGACATTGATATTTTCACATGTGTACACGTAGCTGATGGTAGTAATTCCTTCACTGATTCTCCCTCTCCATCCTCCCCTTCCCCTAGACCACCTCTCTGGCTCCACTGAGATTTCTCCTCCATTATCTGGAGTCCCTCTGGTGTCCCTATTACTCCCTAGCTTCCTCGATTTAGGGAAAACATATGACCCTTCACTTTCTGTGACTGGCAAATCTCAATTTAATGTTCTCCAGGTCCTTCCATTTTCCTGAAAATTTTATTCATTTATTGCTAAGTAGAATTCCATTGTGTGAATATTCCTTAATTTTGTGATTCATTTATCTGTTGATAGACACCTAGGTTGGTTCCATAATTTGGCTATTGTGAATTATGCTGTTATGCACATGGGAATGCATATATTCCTGTAGTTCTCTGACTTCGGCCCCTTTGGAAAGTTACCAGTGGTGGTAAAGCCAGATGAATCATATGGTCTCAGTTTTCTGAGGAGTTTCCACACTGATCTCCATAGTGGCTGAACTAATCTGCAATCCTACCAACAGTGTAGCACAGTTCCAATTTCCCCACATCCTTGCTAATATTTATTGTTTTAAACTTCCTGATGATTGCCATTCTGATTGGGTTTAGATGGAATCTCAGTGTAGTTTTGATTTGCATCTCCCTGATTGTTAATGATGTTGAACATTTTTTCATGTCTCTACTGGCCATTTGAATCTCTTCTTTTGTGAAGTGTCTATTCAGTTCAGCTGCCCATTTCTTGATTGGGTTATTTGTTTTTCTAGTGTAAAGTCTTTTCATTTCTTTGTATATTTATTCTAGATGTTAGTCCTTTGTCAGAGGGATAACTGGCAAAGATCTCCCATTCCGTGGGCTTTCTCTGTAGACTCTTGATGGTTTCCTTTGATGTGCAGAAGCTTTCTAGTTTATTGCTCTCCCACTTATTGATTTTTGTTTTAATTTTCTGAGCTCTCAGAGGGTCGTGTTGAGGACATTTTTTCCCGTGCCTATATGTTGGAGTATTGGGTCCTCTAGTAGCTTTACAGTTTCTGGTCTAATTTTCAGGTCTTTGATCCATCTCAAGTGGACTCCTGTAGCAACAGGTTTTTTTTTTTTTTTGGTGGTACTGGGGTTCTTGGAAGCCCTTCTACCTCTGGGCTACACTCCCAGACCTATTTTTATACTTTTTTATTTGGAAACAGGGTCTCTTAAGCCAGTGCGGCTGGCTTCGAACCTGCGAGATCCTCCTGTCTCCGCCTCCCAAGTGCGGGGATTACAAGCCTGCACCACCATGCCCGGCTAGCAACAGGTTTTAAAGTATAAAGTATTTTCACCTTTGGTTTATTCCTTTTTTTTTTTTTTTTTTTTTTTTTTTTTTGGTACTGGAGATTCAGGGTGGTTCTACCTCTGAGTCAACATCCACAGTCCCTTTTTGAATTCTTATTTTGAATCGGAATTCAAAATTGGCTAAGTGAACATATGCTGGCCTCAAACCTGGGTTCCTCCTATCTCAGCCTCCAAAGTACTAGGATTATAGGCATATACCACTGTGCCCAGCTTGGTATATTCATTTTAAAACTGATTTTCTTAGGAAAGTATACTTTTAGGGACAAAGTCAAACTGTGGGGCATATTTGCTGTGGCAGTTTCCTTCTAGTCCCAGCCTTGTGAGGGATGAAGCAGGGAAGGACTTTGAGGTGGCTGAGGAGGAGATGTTGGCCACTGTGGCTGGCTCATGCTAATTTTCTGGGTTAGATAGTGTGTTTGCGCATCTGATCATTGGTGTTTAAGAATCTCAGATCAATGTGGTGGTGTGTGCCTGCAGTCCCAGTTTTTGGGAGGCTGAGACAGGAGGATTGCAGTTTTGAGTACAGCCTCAGGAACTTAGTGAAACTGAGCAATTTAGTGAGAACCTGTTTCAAAATAAAAAATAAAATAGAGGCAAGCATGGTGGCACACGCTTGTAATCCCAGCACTTGGTAGGCTGAGATAGGAGGTTTGCAGCCAGCCTCAGCTACCTAGTGAGATCCTCCAACAACTTAGTAAGGTCCTGTTTCAAGATAAAGAATAAAAAATAGGGCTGGAGGTGTAGCTTGGAGATAAAATTCCTCAGGTTCATTCCCAGCACCATAAAATAAATAAAACAAATAAATAAAAAGAGAGAATCTGAGATTAAGCCAGTTGGGCAGAGTGGCACATGTCTGTAATCCATATACTCGGGACACTGAGACAGGAGGGTCATGTGTTCGAGGCCAGCACATGGTTGGTACCTTAGCAAGATTCTGTTTCTAGACAAAAAATAAAAAAGGGCTGAGAGTGCAACTCAGAAGTAGAACACTGCTGGGTTTAATCCTCATGAACACACACACACACACACACACACACACACACACCCACCCCTGAGATCATTTCTTATTTATTTATTTATTTATTTATTTATTTATTTATTTATTTATTGTTGCAGTACTGGGGATGGAACCCAGGGGCATTCTACCACACCTGGCTTGAGATAAAAATAGCTTTGTTGGCCGGCGTGGTGGCGCACATTTGTAATCCCAGCATTTGGGAGGCTGAGACAGGAGGATCGCGGTTCGCGGACAGCCTCAGCTACTTAGTGAGGCCCTTTGCAACTCAGTGAGACTCTGTTTCAAAATAAAGAATAAAATATAGGGCTGGGGGTGTCGCTTGGAGGTAGAATGCCACTAGATTTCATTCCTAATACTGCAAAAAAAAAAAAAGCTTTGTTGAGATATAATTTGTTGTTTTTTCTTTAAATTTTTAAAATTTTTATAATTAAAAAAATTTTATTGGTGGTTGTAGTCATACTTTTTTTTTTTTTTTGGTGGTACTGGGGTTCCTGGAAGCCCTTCTATCTCTGGACTACACTCCCAGACCTATTTTTACATTTTTATTTGGAAACAGGGTCTCCTAAGCCAGCACGCGCGGCTGGCTTCGAACCTGCGCGATCCTCCTGTCTCTGCCTCCCAAGCGCGGGGATTACAGGTGTGTGCCACCACGCGCGGCAGTAGTCATACATCTTAATGGGGTACAAGATGGTAGAGGCAACATGCACACATCACTCAGCCCTTGCCCACTTCCCATCCCCCTCCCTCCCCCTCCCTCCTTCCCATGTTTTGCTTAGTGATTGACTTCCATATGCTTGTTAATGGACACCATGAACATCAGGGAATTTTCCTCCCCCCACCCCCCTTGGTTAGGTCGCCTTATTTGCTCATCTATAGTTTCTCCTTCGTCTGGAGTTCCTCCTATGACCCATTTTCTCCTTTGGTTCCGCATAATAGAAGAGCATCCAATTTCTTTCTTTTTATGACTAACTAATCTCACTTAGCATACTGTTTTCCAGTTCCATACATTTCCCTCTAAATGACATAATTTTGTTCTCCTTATGGCTGAGTAAAATTCCATTGTGTACATGTCCCATAGTTTTGAAATCCACTTGTCTCTTGATGGACATCTTGGCTGGTTCCATAGTTTGGCAATGATGAATTGTGCAGCTATGGACATAGATACTCATGCATTCGTTTGCTAGTTTGGTGTTCATTCTTGAGTAGATACTCAGAAGTGGAATTGCTGGGTCATATGGTAAGTTCATATTTATTCTTCTAAGGATCCTCCATACTGTTTTCCAAAGTGGTTGCACTAATTTGCAATCCTGCCAACAATGTAGTAGAGTTTCTACAATGTCTTAGTGTTTCTACTTCTCCACATCCGATCAATTATAATTTCTTTCTGCCTTAGAAGTCCTTTTATTTTCAGCTGAATTCCCACTTACTGTAATCCTGAAAGCGAGAAGGTGAGTAACTTTGATTAGATGATCCACTCACCACCAATTTTTTTAATAGAGCCACTTGGATCTGGGAATCTGCTGAGAGATGAGGTGAAGCAGCGGCAGCTTCAAGTGCTTCCTGATGGCACAGTTGCAGGGACCCGCTGGCCTTTTGCTGTGGAGCAGGCCCCATCCGGCCTCGCTGTTGGGTGGGCCCCGGTCCCAGCCTCACTGTGGGGTGGGCCCTGGTCCTGGCCTCACTGTGGAATAGGCCCCGGTATCTGACACTGTGAGCAGGATGTCTATAGAGGTTCTCACTTTTTTCTTCAATATTTTTTAATAAAAGAAAACAGTACGTGTCTTTTGCAGAAGCTGGGAGCCCAAGTACTTAGCAGCAGTGGATTTGCGGAGATCCATAGCTTCAAGACCGAGAGCAGGATCTGCTGCTCCCAGCACACCACAGCCCCCAGCCCCGTGTGGAGGAGTGCAGCGGCCAGGAGCGCCTAGGCCTCCAGGACATGCGGCATGGTGATCCCAGCCCAGCCATGCTGGGCTCCCTCTGATGCGCCCTGAACATTTTTCTTGCAGAGTATGTTGTCAAGAATTCCTGAGCATGTGCGCCAGGAGCAGTCTACTTTCTGATGGCTTCTAGAATGTTCTTCCAAAAATCACTTTTCTTGTGGTGGCGCTGCCACACTGCCATCTTGCCTCTAATTCCGCCATTTTCTACTTTCTCTCATAGTTTAGATAGGAAGTCATGACTGGAAATGTCTCTGTATCTTCCAATCAGATATTAACCCAAAATCTGTTGTCCATGGTTTCTCTGAGGAATACATGTCCTGTTTGGCCGCTGCCAGCTGCCGCCACCGCCATCTTGGCCTGAAGTTCCGAGATACAATTTGAATGCCATAAAGTTCGCCTCTTTAAATGTACAGTTTAAAGCTGGCTGTGGTGGTGCACATTTGTAATCTCAGTACTTGGGCGGCTAAGACAATATAATCACAGGTTTGAGGTCAGCCTCAGCTTCTTTGTGAGGACCTTTGCAACTTAGTGAGACTCTGTTTCAAAATAAAGAATAAAATATGGGGCTAAGGGTGTAGCTTGGAGGTAGAATGCCCCTGGGTTCAATCCCCAGCAAAACACACACACACACACACACACACACACACACACACACACACACTTCAGTGTGTTTTACTATATTTTCAGGATTTTGCAGCACTATCAGTATCTAATTTTAGAACAACAATCCAGAGATGTAACAGTTATCCCCCACCCTGTCTACACTAACCTACGTTGTATCGATTTGCCTTTTCTGACATTTCATGTAATTGGAGTCAGGTGCTTTGTGGTCCTTCCTGTTGGCTTCTTAGCGCCATATTTTCAAGGTTCACCATGGTGCAGAATCTATCCTACTTCATTTCCTTTTCCTGCCAGATCATATCCTATGTGTAGAAGGACACAGCTGTATATCCGCTCATCACTCATGGAAAGTGGGTTATCTCCAGCTTTCAGCCACGATGCGTGGTGTTGCCATGAACTTTGCGTTGCATAGACATAGTTTTCCTTTCTTGGGCAAATACCTAGAAGTAAAATTACGAGTGAATAGTTACTGTGTGTTTAAACGTTTTGAGAAACTTCCGAAGCTGGTGGTACCATTTGACGCTCCCATCAGTGGTGGCCAAGGATTCTTCTCCCCTGTCCTGGATGCATCGCTGTCTGTCCTTTGCTGCTGCTGGGGAGGCTCTGGCCTTGTGCTGTGGTTTTGATTTGCATTTCTCTGGTGATTAACGACCTTGAGCATCTTCTCATGTGTTTATTGACCATTCATATATTTTCTTTGAAAAATGTCTATTCAGATTTTTTGTCCTCTTTTCTGTTGGGTTATCACCTCTTATTTCCTATTGGACTATTGTGGTAAGGGTCCTTTATGTATTCTGGATGTAAGCCCCGTACCAGATACGCAGCGAGTCAGTATTTTGGTCAACAAGTTCTTGTTCCACAGTTGTTTGAAGCACAGACCCTGTGATAGACCCTGCAACATACACGGTTATTTTGATGAGGTCCAATTTATTGATTTCTCTTTTATTGTCATATTTTTAGTGTCATCTGTCTTTTTTTTTATGGTACTGGGGTGGAACCCAGGGGCTTTTCTACCTCTGGGCTGTACTCCCAGACCTATTTTATACTTTATTTGAAAACGGTTTCATTAAGTTGCTGAGAGCCTCACGAAGTAGCTGAGGCTGGCTTCCAACCTGTGCGATCCTCCTGTCTCAGCCTCCCAGGTGCTGGGATTACAAACATGCGCCACCACACTCGGCTAGTGTCATCTCTAAGAAACCATTGTATCACCTCTAAGAAACCATTGTTAAACCCAACATCATAAAGATTGACCCCTGTATATTCTTCCAAGAGTTTAGTAATTTCAGCTTCAGGTTTGGGCTCTACAGTTCATTTTGAGTTAAGATCATTAACTTTTCTTCATTTTTTGGTACTGAGGATTGAACCCCAGGGGCATTCTCCCTCTGACCTACACCCCTAGCCCTATTTTATTTGTTATTTGAAACAGGCTTTTAGTAAATTTCTGAGGACCTCACTGAGTTGCTGAGGCTTTCCTTGAACCTGTGATCCTCTTGTCTCAGCCTCCCAAGTACTGGAATTATAGGCCTGCATCACTGTGCCTGCCCGGCTCACCCTTCCTTCCTCCCTCCCGCCCTCCCTCCCTCCCTCCCCCCTCCCTTCCTTCCTTCCTTCCTTCCTTTCTTTCTAACAAAACATAGGTAGTAGCCACCACATGGTGGTTAGAGGCAAGAATGCAAAGATTGAGTGATTTAGCAGGGGTTGGAGATCCTGCCTGCATCCCCTGAGGGTTGGGGAATTGTCAGAGAAATAACCTGCACACCGGAGACAGACCCCAGGACCTTGACACGGGTCAGAGAAAGCTTGGTCTTTCACCAGCAGCAGAGGGCACGAAGCAAGTGAGCCATCAGAGAGGCCTGGCAGCATGGAGTAATTAAGTCCTGATGAGCCAGGGCAGCCTGCCAGGCGAGCCATCAGAGGGCATGAGAGTGATCAAGTGTTTGCTGGCTCCTGTCATGCAGTTTTTTGATAAAGCTGTCTCTGTTGTTAAAGTCATTCTTGCTTTCGGCAGATTTTTTTACACCCTACCCCAACATCCTGTGCACACTTAGGCGCTTCCTTAGGTATGCCTCAGGTTCCTCCTGAGTCCCCGAGGAACAGATATCACTTGTGGGGAGGAATGGTTGGGGTGAGATACTAGGCTTATTTCTACCAAACTCCAAGACAAATAGCTGGACATAGTGGCACATGCTTGTAATCCCGGTGCTTGGGAGGCTGAGATGGGAGGATTGCAGGTTTGAGGACAGCCTCAGCATCTTAGACCCTGTTTCAAAATAAAAAATAAAATGGGGTTTGGGGTGTAGCTTGAAGACAGAACACCTCTGGGTTCAATCCACAAAACCAACACCAATAACAACAAAATAAAAATGAAAATAAAAACAAAAGGCAAGTGACACGAATTAGAAGTGACTGGATGGGATGACCTTGTAGGACATCTCCTGAGGCACTGGTCACCAGAGCAGATGGAGCGGCAGCGCTGATGAGTCGCAGTGCTCAGAGCCCTCGATGTGTAATGCAGAAATCGCTCATCCCGGTGGCAGCTGGCTGACAGGTGACGGCGGGTCCTGGGCGGCACTGGCCTGGAGTCTTGGCATTTGTACGCTCCCGGACATCATCATCCGGGTACACAGGAGCCACAGTGCCCTCGTTCTCCCAGGGGCACCTGGTCCCCATTTAACATTCTTCTGTCTGCTTTTTGATTTTAAAAATTTGGGAGAAAAGTGCCAAAAGTTGAATGTATTCATCTATTCCGTATAAGAAATAGGGAGAGTCAGTGTTTCAAAATCAGTGTTTGCCAGGCGTGGTGGCGCACGCTTGTAATCCCCGCGCTTGGGAGGCGGAGACAGGAGGATCGCGCAGGTTCGAAGCCAGCCGCGGGTGCTGGCTTAGGAGACCCTGTTTCCAAATAAAAATGTAAAAATAGGTCTGGGAGTGTAGTCCAGAGATAGAAGGGCTTCCAGGAACCCCAGTACCACCACCACCACCACACACACACACACACACACACGCACGCACGCACGCACACACACACACACAAAAAAAAAAAAATCAGAGTTTATGAAACAAATGACTAAGGAGCACTGACTCTAAATGTAAAGTATAGCTGAGCATCCCCTGTCTGAAAGCTTGGGACCAAAACTGCCTTGGGTTTGGATTTTTTCAGAATTTGGAATATTTGCAATATTTCAATACATAAAATGACGTCTCAGGAATAGGATCTGTGTTGGCTTTTTATTACTATAGTAAAATAATTGAAATAATCCACTTAAACAGAGGAAAGGCTAGCTGGGCGTGGTGGCGCACAGCTGTCATCCCAGTACTTGGGAGGCTGAGACAGTAGGACCACAGGCTTGAAGTCACCCCCAGCAATGACGTGGACATTTCTATGGGTAGTTACTGTCCACTCTGAGGATGGGAGGCTGTCCTCGAACTTGCCATCCTCCTGTCTCTGGGATTATAGGCATATGCCGCGTGCCTGCTAAAATACTATTGATGTAATTCAGGCTAAGTGGATGGGAGAGATGTAACATTGTGTATGAAATTTATAGTGGTTTAGACTTTACATTAAAAAGTAACAGAAAAAAGTGGTGGAATGTTTGATAAAATATTAGCAGAAGGCAATATAGATGGCTGCTAGCCATCAGAAGGCAATATAGATGGCTCTAGTAAACTGTTTTCCAAAGTTTCATGAAGGGCACATAGTACTTTAAAAAAACATCTGAACTCAAGCATGATGGTGTACTTCTATAACCCTTGTTGCTTAGAAGACTAAGTCAGGAGGGTTACAGGTTTGAGGCCAGCTTGGACAACTTAGCAAGACTCTGTCTCCAAATAAAATTTATTTATTTATTTATTTATTTATTTATTTATTATTTATTTATTTATTTATTTTTGGTGGTACTGGGGTTCCTGGAAGCCCTTCTACCTCCAGGATACACTCTCTGTTTTATACTTTTTTATACTATTTAATTTTTGGAAACAGGGTCTCTTAAGCCAGTGCTGCTGGCTTCGAACCTGAGTGATCTTCCTGTCTCCGCCTCCCAAGCGCGGGGATTACAAGCGTGCGCCACCATGCCTGGCTTCAAAATAAAATTTAAAGCCGGGCGTGGTGGCGCACGCTTGTAATTCCCGCGCTTGGGAGGCAGAGACAGGAGGATCGCGCAGGTTCGAAGCTAGCTGCGCGCGCTGGCTTAGGAGACCCTGTTTCCAATTTAAAAAAAAAAATGTAAAAATAGGTCTGGGAGTGTAGCCCGGAGGTAGAAGGGCTTCCAGGAACCCCAGTACCACCAAAAAAAAAAAAAAAAAAAAAAAAAAAAAAAATTTAAAAACAACAGAAGGGCTAGAGATAAGCTCAGTAGTAGAGCACTCGCCTAGGATGCATAGGTCCTGAATGAAATTCCTAGCACTTAAGAAAAAATCGAATTTTGGTTCATATTACGAAAAATTGATTTTTACATTTTCTTTTTAGGTGTTTCTTGACGTTATAGGCCATCCTGTGAGAAGTTTTTTTCTTTCTGTACTAGGGCTTGAGCCCAGGGGTGTTCTACCTTCAAGCTATGCCCGCAGCCCTTTTTTCATTTTTTATTTTGAAACAGGGTCTCACTAAGTTGCTGAGGCTGGCCTCTAACTTGTTAGCCTTATAATGTTAACACCGTTTATTGACTCAAATGAAAGCATTGTCCCTGGCTCCTGGATAGCCAGAAAAGAAAAGAAGCTGGCAATTAGACATCGGTGTTTTCTTAGGAGCCCAGAACTGCTGTAATAGAAATATCAGCAATTTTCTGACTGTGGGATATGTGTGTGTGTGTTGGAAAAGGGTTGTTGATTTTTACAATTGCTTGACCAAACATAATACACAAGGCTCTAAGGCGTGTAGTACATGGAGAAATATGAAAAAGGGACTAGTTTTATAAGGGCAGCTACTTGGGAGACCTTAATAGTTGTTACTCTTTATAGGATCTGCTGGGATTTCACATAGGACCCAGCATGACCTTGGCTGATTCCTTTACAGACCTTCTTTAAGAGCCAGGGAAGTGTATGTGGGGTAGGTGTTAGCTGCCTGTGGTGGCGTACACTTAAAATTCCTGTCCTTGGGAGGCTAAGACAGGAGGATCGCAGGTTCATGGACAGCCTCAGCTACTTAGTGAGGCCCTCCACAACTTAGTGAGACCCTGTTTCAAAATAAAGAACATAAAATAGGGCTGGGAAGTCGGGAGTGGTGGTGCATGCTTGTAATCCCAGCATTTGTGAGACTGAGACAGGAGGATCCAAGTTTGAGGATAGCCTCAGCTACTACTTAGTGAGGCCCTTTGCAACTTAGTGACACCCTGTTTCAAAATAAAGAATAAAAAATAGGGCTGGGAGTATAGCTCAGAGGTATAATGCCCCTGGGTTCCATCCCTAGTACCATTAAAAAAAAAAAAATAGGACTGGGGGTGTAGCTTGGGTGCAGCAGGCTTCTCCAGTATTCATGGAATTATCTAGAAATACTCAGGCCCATCTCAGCTGTGCTCTGAAGGTGGGACCCAGTTCCTTTTTCATCTTTCTCCATATGTTAAACGCCTTGGAGCCTTTTGTATTCTACCTTTGAACTATACCCCAAGCACTTTTTAAATTTTTTATTTTGAAACAGGTTCGCCTTGAGTTCTCATTACCTCAAACCTGTGGTCCTCCTGTCTCAGCCCCAGGTACTTGGGTTACAGGTGGGTACCACTGTGCCAGGCCTAGGACCATGTTTTTAAGGATGTTAGTGTTAATCCGGACAAATGATTAAACATCTCCTCCGGCCAGAGTTCTATTACTTCTTTTATTGAGCCTCCATGTGCTGGAGTTATTTATATTCCACCTTATATTCCTTTTTCTTCAAGAAAAAACACCTAGAACTTTTGTGCTTGGTGGTAAGAAGCTCTGCTTCGGATGGTTCTGTTCTGCATTGCTATCTTCTGGTGAGGGCCTCGTGACCCCTGAAGGCCCGGCACGTCTCACTCACACCAGGTCCTCTGTGGCACTTGGCTGACTGCCTGACACCTTGCCCACAGGAGTCTTGTGATAGCGATTCTTCGAGTGACAAGCTTTAGTATACAAGATGGTCCAGTCTGAGGAGTAGAAAAAGCTCTGCATAGCTTCCTTGTGTCTCTCTGTGGTGCTCTTGGGTTGTGTACTATTTCTAATGAACTGGTGGGTGGCATAGTTTGAACCTCTCTTTATCATCCTCCACCACGATTCCTTGAATGGTCTTCATCAGCCAGGAAGCTTGAGGGGAGGTGGGGCTCATGCAGCCCAGGGAATTACTTTAACAGATGAGCATTTTGAAGTGGGCAGTGAAAGCTGATCTTTTATCTCAACATAATTTTAATAACCATGTCTTTAACACACACACACACATACACACACACACACACACACACCCCATTATTCGTAGGGAAGATTTGAGAAGCAGAGTCCAGCAAGGGAGAAAAGGTATCTTTTTGTTTTTTTAAGATTTATTTTCAGTACTTGATTTGAAACATTTAATTGTGGCTGGGAATGTAGCTCAGTTGTAGAGTGCTTGCCTAGAATGCTTGAGGCCCTGGGTTCAATCCCCAGCACAGCCAGAAAAAAGAAAAAAAAAGAAAAGAGTAAGTGGGGTGCGATGGTGCATGCTTGTAATCCCAGTACTTTGGAGTCTGAGACAGGAAGGTTTCAGGTTCAGGCCAGCCTCAACAACTTGTGAGGCCCTCTGCAACTTAGTGAGACTGTGTTTCAAAATAAAGAATAAAATAGAAAATAGGGCTGGGGAAACAGGGCTGGGGGGAGGGTATAGCTCAGAGTTAGAATGTCCATGGGTTCCATCCCCAGTATTGAAAAAGAAAAAGAAAAAAAGTAATATAGGATTAGTGCCTGAAATGCAGACAGGGACCCAGGGAAGTGTCTTCTTCATGTACTTTAAGGTGACATGTAGAGATATGGTGACAATTTAATGTCTCCAAAGTGAAGCAGATGATGCTTACAATAACAGTCGATGTTGCCATTATTACCCAGAAGAATTAACATGTGATCTTCCTGATGACCTCAGAAATCTTAGTGCTTCTGTACAGATCTGAATTTTACATGTGTGTTTCAGTTTCACATGTGAGCATTCTCCAGTGTTTCCCACCCAAAGCCCTGTGTTTCAATTCCCAGTACCAAAAAAGAAAGAATAAAAAAACCAACCAAAAAAAAGGGGGGGGGGGTCCGGGCGTGGTGGTGCACGCTTGTAATCCCAGCGCTTGGGAGGCTGAGACAGGAGGATTGCACAGGTTCAAAGCCAGCCTCAGCTACTTAGGCTCTCAACAACTTAGTGAGACCCTGTTTTCAAATAAAGCATAAAATAGGTCTGGGAGAATAGCCCAGAGGTAGAAAAGCCCCTGGGTTCCACCCCCAGTACCTTTAAAAAAATAAAAAGTCATCCCAGGTGCATGGGCCTGTCCCCTCCCTCCCTCTGCCCCTCAAATACTCTGTCATATATTCAGGCGCAGTAGAGGGATACAGTGCCGAGCAGGACAGACCCCACACTTGCCTTTACAGTTCAAATCAAGATGCCAGAATCCATGCAGTCTCTGAAGCAGACTGCCTGAGCTCAAATCCCAGATCAGGCAATGCTAAGCTGTGTGTCCTCAGAGGAGTTACTTGTGTTTCTGGGCCTCAGTCCTCCCTGTTAAATGGGAATGGCAAGAGTACCTCCCTTGAAGGTTATTGTAGAAATTAAAAACACATGTAAAGTCATGAGAGCAGAGTTAAATGCTTGCCTTCTCAGTGCTCAGGAAATCCCCATCACTGTTGATGATTGGGGCAGACATTAACCCAGTCATAAATATGAACTTGGAAACATAAGTAAGTTCTACAAGGAAGGGTTGAGGGGGCCGTGTGAGTCTGCCCGGGCTCTGGTTTAGACTGGGAGTGTAAGGAGTCGTAGTGGCAGCTGATAGTGGGAGGCAGCCTTGGTGGCACTGGAGTGTGAGAGCTTGTGACTGGTCTGAGGCAGGAGACCCATGCAGGGGTCAGATTAAGTGGGGCCAAGGGCATCTAAGTGCACTCTATTCATTCCAGAGATGCAGAATCCCAGGCCCAAAAAGGTTATTGCCTTGTTCAGGTCACAAGTCTGGTGAGCAATCTAAGGCAAGACACAGGTCCCTTTGCTCTTTATGCGCTGGCTGGGAGCCTGCGCCCACTTCTGCTCATCACTTTGAGTTACTGTCAGATGCACGTCTGTGCATCCTTAGATATAGTGGGCCTGGTGGAAGGGTGGCCGATTCTCATAACAAAAGAAGGCAGAGGGTTAGTACATGTAACGTATGGCCTCATGCGCACCTGGGTGGCACTTACGCCTCCCTCGCTCCCACTCTCCTTCCTCCTTCGGGGGTGATAGGGCTTAGAGATGGTCATTGGTAGTTGAATAGGGGAGAAGTCAGTGGCGCCATTGTTTCCAGCTTTAGGTAGTCTGACATGTATTTCTCTTCATCTTTCCATTCCTCTATATCATCTGCCCATCCAGTTATATGTTTATCTATCAGTCCATCCATCTGCCCACCCATCAGTCTATTTATCCACTTGTCCAACCATCCATCCATCCATCCATCCATCCATCCATCCATCCATCCATCCACTCATTCATTTATTCATGCAATTCACAGATTTTTATTGAAGTGTGGCACTGAGCAAGCGTTTGCCCCAGGTCACTGAACCCAACCTCTGCCCTCCTGCAGTTTGTGGGACATCAGCGGTAAACCAGTGGGAACTTGCCACAGGTCAGCACTTGATAGGTGCTGTCAGTGTGCAGCAGGATTCAAAAGGGTGTGAGAGGTGGCTCCAGTGCAAAATAAGGAATGCATGCTCTTGTGGGTCCCACAAGGCACTTTCTTTACCGGCTTATTTATTTTTAATTTCCCAAGCAGGACCAGTGATATTTCCATGTCTCATTTCTCTCTGGATCTCATTTGCACATGCTCGGTGAAGGCTGGGGTGACTGCAGTGTATATGCATGCAGTGAGGATGGGGTTTTATGAGCTGTTTCTTATTTCCCTTCTGGTCTTGAGTCTGGCTGATCTTGTCTAGAGCCCCAATAATCTCCTAGACAAAATATTTAAATCTTCTGCTGCTCTAGGGACTTTGAGGAAGGAATATTGTGTCTGAAATCATAAATATTTTGGAATATCATTAACAGAAGGTTACACAGCAGATGCTGTTTGGCACAATCTCTGTCCCAAAAGACATGGGGCGTGGCCATGTCTGTCAGTGTCTTTGTGTTTAGAAATTCTGTGTCACCTCACCAGTTTCTCCAGCCTCCCAGTTGTTGTTGTTGTTGTTGTTGTTGTTGTTGTTGTTGTTGTTGTTCTTCTTCTTCTTCTTCTTCTTCTTCTTCTTCTTCTTCTTCTTCTTCTTTTTTTTTTTTTTGTTGCAGGTCTGGGGGTGGAACCCAGGGGCATTCGACCTCAGAGCTATACCCCCTTCCCTATTTTTTATTCTTTATTTTGAAACCGGGTCTCACCTAGTTGCAGAGGGCCTCACTAAGTAGCTGAGGCTACCCGCGAACCATGATCCTCTGGTCTCAGCCTCCCAAATGCTGGAATTATAAGCACAAGTGTGCGCCACCACGCCTGGCTTCTTTTTTCCTTTGAGGATAACCCTTACTTTCTCCTTCTGACTCTGGTTTCCTTGATACATAATGGTTTTGTCTTTGTTTTCAGAAAAGGATTTTAAAAAAAGTTATTACAGGGCCGGGTGTGGTGGTGCACACCTATAATTCAAGTACTTGGGGAGGCTTAAATAGGAGGATTACACACAGCCACACAGACGTGCATCTGATAGGAGCTCATTGCAGATTCAAGGCCAGCCTCAGCAACTTATCAAGGATATGAACTTAAAGAGATCCTGTTTCTTTTTTTTTTTTTTTTGTGGTACTGGGGTTCCTGGAAGCCCTTCTACCTCCGGGCTACACTCCCAGACCTATTTTTACATTTTTATTTGGAAACAGGGTCTCCTAAGCCAGCGCGCGCGGCTGGCTTCGAACCTGTGCGATCCTCCTGTCTCTGCCTCCCAAGTGCAGGGATTATAAGCATGTGCCACCACGCCTGGCCAAGAGAGATCCTGTTTCTAAATACAAACATAAAATAGGAGCCGGGCATGGTGGCACATGTTTGTAATCCTGGTACTTGGGAGGCTGAGACAGGAGGATCTCAGGTTCAAGGTTAGCCTCAGCTACTTAGTGAGGGCCTCAGCCTCTTAGTGAGACCCTGTTTCAAAATAAAAGAATAAAAAAATAGGGCTAAGGATGTAGCTTGGAGGTAGAATGTCCCTGGGTTCAATCCCTAGCGTAACCACTACAGGGGGAAAAAAAAGTTACTACAAATGATGAACAGGGGCTGGAATTGTTATAGCTATCTCATCCCAGGGAGCTTCCCTTTTAATAGAGATCAAAACTTTGATCCAAAGGAATGACTTTCTAATTATTGCATTTCAGATGTGGACAGGGATGATTTAGGGTAATAGAATTTTTCAAACAATCTTGAAATTAAGGCTAAGTGTAAGAGTGGGTGCAGGTGAGGCTGCGGGGGCCTCTCTGTGGGTTGAGGCATCTTGCTGTTTGCTGATGCTTCTTTACTCATCTTCTGTGAAAATTATAAGAGGTTTTTTTTTTGGTGGTACTGGGGGTGGAACCCAGAGGCCTTGTACCTCCGGGCTATACTCCCAGCCCTATTTTATATTATATTTGGAAACAGGGTCTCACTAAGTTGCTGAGAGCCTCACTAAGTAGCTGAGGCTGGCTTCGAACCTGTGTGATCCTCCTGTCTCAGCCTCCCAAGCGCGGGGATTACAAGCATGCGTCACCACATCCGGCTCGAAATTATAAGAGGTTTTTTTTTTTTTTTTTTTTTTTGCGGGTCTGGAGGTGGAACCCAGGGGCATTCGACCTCCAAGCTACACCTCCTGCCCTATTTTTTTTATTCTTTATTTTGAAACCGGGTCTCACTGAGTTGCAAGAGGGCTTACTAAGTAGCTGAGGCTGTCTGGGAACCGTGATCCTCTGGTCTTAGCCTCCCGAATGCTGGCATTACAAGCGTGCGCCACCACACCCGGCTTATAAGAGTTTTTTAAAAAAGTTTATTATGCTGGGCATGGTGTCTCACACCTGTAGTCCCAGTACATGGGAGGCTGAGACAGGAAGATCACAGTTTGAGGCCAGCTTTAGCAAGTAGTGAGACTCCCATCAACTTACCGAGACCCAGCTTCAAAATAAAAATAAAATAGGGCTGGGGGTGTAACTCAGAGGTATAATACACCTAAGTTCAATCCCCATACCACAAAAATGAAACAAAACAAAACAAAATAAAGAATCAAATAGGGCTGTGGGTATATTTTGGAGCTTCAATACCCCCCCGCCAAAACAAAGCTTATTAAGCTCACGCCATATGTCTGATATCATCTCCAGCAATTCCAAGGAGAGAGTATGATCTGCATTTAACTCAAGGCAGTTGAAGACTAGGCAGCCAAGGGGCTTGCTCCAGCCTCATACCCAGCTAAGTGGTGGCCCAGAGATGGGGCTCAGGGGTCTGGATCATCTATATGGGCAAAACATGGTCTCAGTGCCCCACTGCCTCGCCTTATAAGTTCAACATGCCCATAGGCTAGGTGGGTTCCATTTTTCAGTAGTAGCGGTTATAATGTGGGCGGCATGAAGCTCAAAATAAAACAGTCCTGAAAACAGAGAGAGCACGACTACCTGCCTGCATGTTTGAGCCAGTAAGGAAGCATTACTGGTTCTAAATATTTTCTATTTTCAGCTTTATTCCTATCGCTTCTTAATCTTCAGCCCTGCCATGCTTTCTTCTGCGGCCCCTGGGACTCTGAACTCAGGGAGGTTATTAGCCACCTGGATAACTGCCCCTTTATAACGTTTTTTTTTTTTTTTTGAAACAGGGTCTTCTAAGCCAGTGCGCGCGGCAGGCTTCGAACCTCGTGATCCTCCTGTCTCTGCCTCCCAAGCACGGGGATTACAAGCGTGCGCCACCACGCCCGGCTCCTTTTATAACTTTAAAAATAATTTTTTTGTGGTACTGGGGATGGAACCCAGGGGCATTCTACCTCTGAGCTACACCTCTAACCCTATTTTATTCTTAGGGTCTTACTAAGTTGCAGAGGGCATCACTAGGTAGCTGAGACTCGTCATGAACTGCAATCATCCTGTCTCAGCCTCCATAGTACTGGGATTGCGAGTGTGTGCCACCACGCCCAGCTCCTTAATAACTTTTAAGACAGCCACCTAGACGCCACGAACTCGTGAACTCTGCCCTCAGGGTTTGCTTTCACAGGAGCCCAGCTTTTCACTTGCTGAGATTCGCAACCTGAAGTCATTATGTGCTATTTAAAGCATGTTCTAGAATGGAAACAAGCCTCCCTTGTAGGCCCCCTTGGGGTCAGGGGATTGCTTCTAATTTTGCCAGGCTTGTGTAGGAACTTTTTAAATAGGGCTGTTTTTTACCCCCAGCCATTCTGCACCACAGGAGTTTGATTGTGTCTGAGGGGCAGCCCAATTTCATGTTTTGGGCAGAAGCCTTATTTCCTGTTGCGGTTAAAGTTGCCCTTGTTAGATTGCTGATCTGCCGAAAGTTGCTGACTCTGGAGAGCAGGAGCCTGCGGGTCTGTGCTCTGCTTGCGGCCCGGGTGCCGGGATCACAGAGCTGCTTTGTTCAGAATTTCTAGGCGGGGCACCTGTGATCAGTTATCCCATTTTGAACGACTTGGCCCTTTTTACATCTCCCCCAGCCCTTGCATGAGGGCCACTGTCTGCTCTTGCTTGCGTTCAGAAATTCTGGGGAAATACTGTCAGCAGGGAAAGTTCAAATTTATATCACCAGGTCTTTGCAGCGTTATGCAGCATTACACACCTTCCTTATATACCCTCGGCCTTACCTCAGTTGGTTCCAAGCAAAGGATCGCAAAGTCCATTGCACAGACTAACAAGGTTCAGGAGAAAGAACATAGGCTTTAAAGTCAGGCAGATCTGTCCAGGCTCTGACTTACTCGTTTGAGGCTGGAAAAAGTTACTGAGTTTCTGAACCTCAATTTCTTGTTCTGAAAATGGGTTGACGTTATAGGAAAGCAGGTTTTGATGCCTGTAAGATGAATGGGCATGCTGATAGTTGTTACAATTTGGATGTGAAATGTCCTCCCAGATCTCAAGCTCAGGAGCAGCCATATTCAGAGGTGGGTCCCCAGTGGCATGGACAGGCACAGTGTAGGCATGCCTGGGCATACCTGTGCATGCATGCACATGTGCCCTACCCCTCCTACCTGCAGCACCTGGCTTTGCCTCTCCATCTGACCGTTTTTGCTCTCTCAGTTCCCTGCCTTGGTGACCTAAGGACCTCCAGCCCCAGCTCCTGCTTGGGACCTGGTGTAAAAGAGACTATGCATCTTATATATGTGTGCACTGGAATCTCCAGATCCTTAATCGGATAAATCTCCCATTCTCTGAGGTGAGTGCTCACTAGATGTTTGAGTGACAGCAGGATGAGAGGGTGCTGACCAGAACAGTGGCTTTGTGCATGGTTCCCCCGGAAGCTGCTTCTGACACATAGATATTTAGTACCTCTGTGTTATTTCCTCTTCCCCTATGCTTCTCATAGGTTTTTACTCTACACACACTTACGGATCGTCCTGTGGTGTTAACAGATGTACACGTCTGAATTTACCTGCACACATTTTGAAGTTTTCATGGCCATGTTCTATTCTAGGAGCTTGGCCAAGGAGAGTGGTGCTGCGGAGTGCACTTCAGTTCTTACAGTCCAAAGCTCAGGTTGGAGCTCCCTGGGAACCAGTGGCAGCCAGAGCTTCTGAAATGCAGTTAGGAACTGGGTCTGGTTTCCCTGGGGAGGATCAGTCCCAGGCTGCTTGTGCCAGGGCAGTTGGCATTTGGCTTACGTCTTGCACAGAGGCGTGTTAGGCTGATTTCGGGTGACCTCCCACACTCCTTGTCACACGAGGCTCAGTAAATGCGAGGCAGGAGTATGGAGTGGAGACTTGGAAGGGAGTGCTCATGAGGGCTGTGGAAGGGAGCCCAGCCCCAGGAGGGAGGAACAAGCAGAAATGCCACTAGAACTTCAAGTATGATGATCAATTATGTATGAAGTAGTTCAGATGCTAAATAGAAATGCGGTGTCTTGGTCAGCTGCTCATTTTGTGACAGATTCCAGAGATGAGTGAACTGGAAAAGAGGGAGGTCGATTCTGGCTCACAGTCTCAGGGGTCATCCAGGGTCACGTGGCCCTGCTGCTTCGTCACCTGTGGCAGTCAGTGCGTCATGGCGGGAGTGTGTGTGGCAGTGGAAATTGCTTCCCATGTGGTGGCTGGGAAAGCAGACAAAGGAAAGGGCGGCATCCCACTAGCCCCTTCAAGGACACAGCCCAACAACCTCACTTCTTCCCACCAGGCCCCACCTCCCAGAGTTTCCACCTCCTCCCCAAAGTGCCATAGGCGAGGGACCGAGCTTTTACATGTGGGCATTTGGGGAGACATTGCACCCCTGACCACAAAGCCATGTTCATCTCACAGTGCAGAATGCATTTAGTCCATCTCCAAGAGTCCCTGAGTCTTAACTGTTCAGCCAAGCCTCAGAGAGACTGGCAAACTCAGATATGAGTGCTTAAAAATCCAAAGAACAAGTAATGTACTTTCAGCAGGCTCTGGTGCAGCTAAGGATGCTCTATGGAGCATCAGCTTAGAAACTGTTAATTTCACACTGTAGTGAAATACACCTTCGATATTCTTAGGATCTTGTAAATTCTCTTCATGGTTCTGTCTAACCTCAAAACAAGTGCCTTAAGATATCAGTTGTTTAGCTTTTCTCTGAACTGAGCTTTATTTTCTGTGATGTCTCTCAATCGTTCATTTAACAACCCTGATTGGGACTGTTTGTACTTAGAATTCTCTGTAAATTCAGGCCACTAGAGTACCTTCCAGCACATTCTAATACACTGGATTTTTTGCACACAGGGTACCAGATTCTATTAAGAGGACCATTAGCATGGTTTATTGTCTTTGTAGATGCAGTTTATTTTTGCACTGTATGCCAGAATCATTTCAGCAATTCACAGTGGTATTATCATTAAGGTGTGTGGAAAGTACACTAATTCTTATTCTCTAGAAAAAAGCAACTAAGGCTCCCAAATAATGCTGCCTTACTAGATCTCCTAAGAATCTGGGGGAAATAGTGCCGGAAGCAAACAACAATAATAACAATAATGTGTTCCACCCGCAACACCAATTACCACAAGAATGATGCTGTTGCAAACCACGTTTCCACAGTAATTACACAACTGCTTCGGTCCCTTGGGAAAGCAGAATAGCCACATGACACTGCTGGGGGGCTTGCTGCAGATCTTCCTGCACAAAGCTGCTTCCAACAAAGGTTCCCAGGAACCTTTGCTGATTGCTAGTCTTTGTTGTGCTCAGAGAACCAGGCAAGGCACCTTGAGCCTCCCTCTTTGGACACAGACTTTGAAAGGCTTGCTCATATTTACTCTGACTCAATGTCTAGAAATCTCTGGAACCCTTGCGAATCCTCCAAGTCCTTGTAAAAGCCCAATGTATAACTCTGCAAAAGTCTTTTGCTTAGAGTAGGGTGAAGTGGGGCCTGGAGCCCTTCTGGGACCCGCACCCACAGTGGTTCCTACCTCTTCTCCCATTCATACTTCTCCTGGGCACCCCCATTACCTTTGCACAGATGATAACGAATTTCTTGTTCTGTGTTTTAGTTGATTTTCCTTGTTGGTGGGGGAAGGGGAGTATGAATAGAAGACAATTGTTGAATCAGGTAATGTGTTTGCCTCATTCAACAGTCTGTTCTTGACATTCAAGAACAGCTCTAGGCTTCAGAGTAGCCCAAGGCACAGTTGCACCTGCTCTGCAGGCAGTTCCTGAGCTGAAGAGTTGGGCTCAGTGGCTGCTTGGAGGGATAGGCTGTGTCTCCATGGAAGCAGAGCATGAGAGTCTGGATAGTGTGTCTAGACAGACCGCCAGCCCTGGGGGCTGCTGCCCATTACTGCAGCTGAGCAAATTACTCATGCCTCAGGGCAGACCATGAATTCCCATGAACCCCCTCCACAGGGCACTTCTATTTCTTTCTAAATAAATTAGATGTCTTAAATTAGTTTATAAAAAGTTTTGTTTTACCCAGGTGGCCAATGCCTGTACTTTTCAGGCTGAGAAAGGAGGATTGCAGGTTCACGGCCAGCCTCAGCAACTTAGTGAGACCCTATTTTTCTTTTTTTGCGGTACTGGGGATGAAACCGAGGGCCATTCTACTCCTGAGTGACACCCCCATCCCTATTTTTTATCCTTTATTTTGAAACAGGGTCTCACTGAGTTGCAAAGGGCATTACTAAGTAGCTGAGGCTGTTCGCAAACTGCGATCCTCCTGCCTCAGCTCTGCACTGAGACCCTGTTTCAAACTAAAAATAAATAAATAAATAAATAAATAAATAAATAAATAAATAAATAAAATGATGTATCTTGGAGGTAGAATGTTTCTCTGTTCAATCTCCAGTAGTGCATAAACAAATAAGTAAATAAATACATAAATACACATGATGTTTTATTTTTTAAATTTATTTATTTATTTATTTATTTTGGTGGTGCTGGGGTTCCTGGAAGCCCTTCTACCTCCGGGCTACACTCCCAGACCTATTTTAACATTTTTTATTTGGAAACAGGGTCTCCTAAGCTGCGCACGCGGCTGGCTTCGAACCTGCGCGATCCTCCTGTCTCTGCCTCCCAAGCGCGGGGATTACAAGCGTGCGCCACCATGCCCGGCCACATGATGTTTTATTTTAATCTTTTTTTTTTTTTTTCCTTTTTTGCAGTACTGGAGATAGAATTCAGGGGCATTCTACCTCTGAGCTATACCCCTAGCCCTAGTTTTTATCCTTATTTTTAAACAGGGTCTCTTGGAGTTGTGAAGGGCCTCACTAAGTAGCTAAGGCTGTCTGCAAACTTGTGTGATCCTCCTGTTTCAGCCTCCTAAGTGCTGAGATTACAAGAGTGCGCCACCACGCCCAGCTTCAGTCTTTTTTATTTTTGAAACAGCATCTCACCGAGTATTGAAGGGCCTCGCTAAGTAGCTGAGGCTGTCTGTGAACCGCAATCCTCTGGTCTCTGGTCTCCCAAATGCTGGGATTACAAGCGTAGACCACCATGCCTGGCTCCAATGTTTTATTTTAAATAAGAAGTTAAAAAAATGTTTTTTTTTCTCTGTTGATAAAAGTAGCATATGCTTACTTTGGAGACGGTGGAAAATATAGAAATAAACCAAGAATATAAAATCATCTGTAATGCTACCAGATATCATAGATTTAATAGTTCAGATGATTTTTTAAAGAATTACTTTTATTGGTGCATTGTAATTTCACATCCTAACAGGATTCAGAGTGGTAGAAACATGCATGCACGCAGCACTTGAGGTGTTTCCCTTGAGACCTGTCCGCTTCCCTTCCTGCCTCCCCCTGCGTGTTAGTGAGCTTGGTGGTGGTACCTTCATGGGTGGACACGTTACTTGAACTTTTTCTTTCAGTACTTTTTCTTTTACCTCTCCTCCTTCCTCGCCCACCCCCTTCCATAGTTCTCCTGGTCTCTCTCCTCAGTTATCTAAAGTCCCTTTTGTTTCCCGTTTTCTTTCTAGTTTCCACATATGAGAGAAAACATATAACTCTTGACTTTATGAGGCTTTCTGGTCTCAGTATAATTTTCTCTTGCTCCTTCCATTTTCCTGCAAATGACACAATTTTGTTCTTCTTCTTTGCTGATTAAAATTCCTGTGTGTGTGTGTGTGTGTGTGTGTGTGTGTGTGTATATATATATATATATATATATATATATACATACCACATTTTCATTATTGATATTTGTGTTGAAGGACACCTAGGTTAATTCCATAATTTGGCTTTTGTGAATTGTGCTGCTGTAAACATGGGCATGAATGTATCATTTATAGTATTCTGACTTTCATTCTTTTGGAAAGCTGTCAAGGAGTGGTGTCGCTGGGTCCCATGGTGGTTTCATGAGACCGCCACACTGACCTCCATCGTGACTGTACTAATTTGCAATCCAACCAACAGTGTATAAGAGTTCCTATTTCCCCGCTTCCTCAGCAGCATTTATCATTGTTTGTGTTCTTGGTGATTGTCATTCTAACTGGAGTAAATTGGAATCTTGGTGTGGTTTTGATTTGCATTTCCTGATTGCTAACAATGTTAAACTACACACACACACACACACACACACACACATGCCATTTGTATTTTTTCTTTTGAGAAGTGTCTGTTCAGTTCACTTGCCTTTTTTTTTTTTTTTTTTGTGGTACTGGGGTTCCTGGAAACCATTCTACCACCTCCAGGCTATACTCCCAGACCTATTTTTATACTTTTTTTTTAAATTTGGAAACAGGGTCTCTTAAGCCAGCGCAATCCTCCTGCCTCCATCTCCCAAGCACGGGGATTATAAGCGTGTGCCACCACGCCTGGCTCACTTGCCCTTTTTTGATTGGGTTTATAGTGTTAAGTTTTGTTTGTTTGTTTGTGTGATACTGGGGATTGAACCCAGGGGCATTTTACCTCCGAGATACACTCTCAGCCCTATTTTTTTTTTTTTTTTTTTTTACTTTTTTCTTTTGAAACAGGGTCTCACTAGATTGATGATAGTCTCACTACTTGCTAAGGCTGTTCTTAAATCTATGATCCTCCTGTCTCAGCCTCCCAAGTACTGAGATTACAGGAGTGCATCACCACACTCGACTAGTGTTAAGTTTTTAAAGTTCTTTATATATTCCAGACATTAATCCTGTATCAGAGGAGTATCTGGCAAAGATTTTTTTTACCATTCTGTGGTTTCATTTGCTGTGCAGAAACTTTAATTTGATGCCATCTCACTTACTGATTTTCAATTTTATTTCCTGAGCTTTGGGGATCTTATTGAGGCAGACTCTACCAGTGCCCGTATGTTGGAGGATTTAGTCTGATTTTTTTTTTTTATTCCAGTAATTGCAAAGTTTCAGGTCTAATTGATCCATCTTGAGGTAAGTAATTCAGATGATTTTAATAGGTTGGAATGGTCAGTCTGTTGCCATGTGTGGTAACATTTAACTGGGGCATATTTTGCTTTGAAGGTCTCATCCTAGGTCTTGAGAGGAAGATGCCTGTGACCCTGAAGCCTCAAATGGTGCATGGCATGAGGAGGGCAGAGTCAGCTTTGGCATTGCTGAATTATGAGTGAATTAATTGAACAGTGTAGGATGCGTGGCGTTTAGGAGGACTCCCTCAAGGAAGCATGACAGAAATTCTGGGCTTCCACTGTGGGTGAGAGCGTAAGACAGTGCACACTGGAGGCTGTGAGCATTATTCTCCCCTATGCCAGGTTGCTAAGTGGGAAGTTTCTACTTCCTACAGCTCCTTCCCCCGCACAAACACATCCAGTTTTCACACTGTCATTCCCCTGTTTTGGATTGAACCCAGGCTTTTTTAGCTTCAAGCTACATCCCCAGGCCCGTTTGTCTGTCCGTCCTTCCTTCTTTCCTTCCTTCCTTTCTTGTACTGGGGGTGGAACCCAGAGGCTTTCTACCTCCGGGCTATACTCCTAGACCTATTTTATATTTCATTTGGAAACAGGGTCCCACTAAGTTGCTGAGAGCCTCAATAAGTAGCTGAGGCTGGCTTTGAACTTGTGTGATCCTCCTGTCTCAGCCTCCCAAGCGCGAGGTTACAAGCACGCGCCACCACACCTGGCTATTTTTATTTTGAGACAGGGTCTTACTAAGTTTCTGAGGGCTTCATTAGGTGGCTGAGGCTGGTCTCAAACTTGTGAGCCTCTTATCTCAGCCTCCCAAGAACTGGAATTCCAGGCGTGAGCCATGCACAATGTCCTGGGCTCCCATTATCTTTTTTTTTTTTTTTTTTTTTTTGGTACTGGGGATGGAACTCAGGGGAATTCTACCTCACAGCTACATTCCCAGTCCTATTTTTCAGTCTTTTTTATTTTTTATTTATTTTTAAGTTTTTATTGGTTCATTATATTCATACATCATATTGGGGGTAAAAATCTTATGTGGACATACATGTACACATCACCTATTTAGGCCCTACCCAATTTCCACCCCATTCCCTCCCTCCTTCCCATGCTTGGCTTAGTAATTGACTTCAATATGCTTAAGTACATTGTGTGTTTTAGAGAATTTCCTTCTTCCTCCCTCCCATCCCCTTATTTAGGTTGTCTTGTTTGCTCCTCTATAGGATTTCCTTTTTCATCTAGAGTTCCTCCTATGACCCATTTCTCTTTAGCTTTCACATATTGGGGAAAGCATCTTATTTCTTATTTTTTTGTGACTGACTAATCTCACTTAGCATAATGTCCTCCAGTTCCATTCATTTCCCTGAAAATGATGTAATTGAGGTTTTTTTAATGGCTGAGTAAAATTCCATTGTGTACATATCCCACAGTTTTGTAATCCAGTCATCTGTTGATGGAGATCTTGGCTGGTTCCATAATTTGGCCATGGTATATTGTGCAGCTATGAACATAGATACACATGAATTAGTTTGGTAGTTTGGTGTCCTTTCTTTTGGGTAGATACCCAGAAGTGGTATTGCTGGATCAAATGGTAGATTTGTTCCCATTATTCTGAGGATTCTCCATACTGTTTTCCAAAGTGGTTGCAATAATTTGCAATCCCACCAACAATGTTTTAGGGTTCCCACTTCTCCACATCCTCGCCAGCATTTGTTGTTGTTTGTGTTTTGAATGATTGCCATTTTAGTTGGAGTTAGGTGAAATCTCAGGGTAGTTTTGATTTGCATCTCTCTGATTGCCAATGATGTTGAACATTTTTTCATGCAGTTATTGGCCACTTGAATTTCTTCTTTTGTGAAGTGTCTATTTAGTTCGCTTGCCCATTTTGTTATTGGATGATTTGTGTTTTTTAGTGTTGAGTTTCTTGAGTTCTCTGTATATTCTAGATATTAGTCCTTTAGCGGAGGTGTAGGTGGCAAAAATATTCTCCCATTCTATTGGCTCTCGGTTGAGGTTCTTGACAGTTTCCTTTGCTGAACAGAAGCTCTTCATTTTCATGCAATCCCATGTATTGATTTGCCTTTTAATTTGTTGTGCCTTTGGGGTCTTGTTGAGAAAGTGTTTATCTGTGCCTATGTGTTGCAGTGTTGGACCTATGCCCTCTGGAGCTTCAAGGTCTCTGGTTTAATTTCCAAGTCTTTGATCCATCTTGAATTGACTCTTGTGCAGGGTGAGAAAGTGGGATTAATTTCCAGTTTTCTGCATATGGTTAGCCAGTTTTGCCAACACCATTTGTTGAACAAGCTATCTTTTTTCCAGTGTATGTTTTTGGCCCCTTTGTCAAAAATCAATTGGCTGAAAGTGTGTGAACTTGTTTCTGGGTCTTCTATTCTGCTCCATTGGTCTATGTATCTGTTTTTGTGCCAGTACCATGCTGTTTTTATTACAATGGCTTTGTAGTATAGTTTAAAGTCAGGTATTGTGATTCCTCCTGCATGGTTTTTGTTGCTGAGAACTACCTTGGCTATTCTGGACTTTTTGTTATTCCAAATAAATTTAAGGACTGTTTTTTCTATGTCTGTGAGGAATGATCTTGGTAGTTTAATAGGCATTATGTTGAATCTGTAGATGACTTTTGGAAGGATGGCCATTTTAATGATATTTATTCTGCCTATCCATGAACATGGAAGATCTTTCCACCCTCTAAGATCTTCAATTTCTTTTTTCAGTGTTTTATAATTTTCTTTGTAGAGGTCTTTTACCTCCTTGGTTAAGTTTATTCCTAAGTATTTTATTTTTTTGTGGGAGATCCTGATTGGAAGTGTTTTCTGAATTTCTTTTTCAGTGGATTTATGGTTGCTGTACAGGAAAGCTTCTAATTTTTTAAGATTGATTTTGTATCCAGATACTTTGCTGAATTTATTGATCAGTTCTATAAGCCTTTTGGTTGAGTTGGTTGGGTTTTCTAAGTATAGTGTCATGTCATTCGCCAATAGTGAAAGTTTGAGTTCTTCTTTTCCTAATTGTACTCCTTTGATTTCCTTTTCTTGCCTTATTTCTCTGGCTAGAGTCTCTAGTACTATATTGAAGAGAAGTGGTGATAATGGACATCCTTGTCTCGTTCTGTTTTTAGGGGGAATTCTTGAAGTTTTTCCCTATTTAATATGATGTTGGTGGTGGGCTTATTGTAGATTGCCTTTATGATGTGGAGATATGTTCCTTCTATTCCAATTCTCTGTGGTGCTTTTATCATAAATGGATGTTGGATTTTATCAAATGGTTTTTCAACACCTTTTGAAGTGATCATGTGATTTTTGTCTTTGATTCTGTTTATATAATGCATTCCATGGATTGATTTTCATATGTTGTACCAGACTTGCATCTCTGGGATGAACCCTACTTGGTCATGGTGTATGATTTTCTTTATGTGGTTTTGAATGCATGTTGCTAGTATTTTGTTTAATAGTTTTGCATCCAAGTTCATCAGAGATACAGGCTTGTAGTTTTCCTTCCTTGAACTGTCTTTATTTGGTTTGGGTATTAGTGTGATGTTGGCTTCATAGAATGTATTTGGGAGAGTCCCACTTTTTTCTATTTCATGAAATATTTTGAGGAGTATTGGGGTTAGCTCTTCTATAAAGGTTTTATAGAATTCATTTGGAAAACCATCTGGTCCTGGGCTTTTCTTTGATGGTAAGCTCCTTATTGGTGTTTCAATCTCATTAATTGTTATTGGTTGATTTAAGTGTTTTATATCTTCTTGATTCAGTTTAGGAAGGTTGTATTTATCTAGAAAGTTGTCAGTTTCCTCCAGATTTTCCATTTTGTTGGAGTATAGTATTTCAAAGTAGTTTCTGATAATCCTATGGATTTCTACATTGTTAGTAGTAATGTCTCCTTTTTCATCTCCTATCCTCATAATTTGGGTTGATTCTCTCTCTTTTTTAGTTAGGTTTCCTAGTTGTTTATCTATCTTGTTAATTTTTTCAAGAAACCAGCTTTTGGTTTTGTTGATTTTCTGTATTTTTTTTTATTGTCTACTTCATTCATTTCTGCTCTAATTTTAATAATTTCCTGACTTTTACTGGCTTTGGGGTTAGATTGTTCCTGGTTTTCAAGGGCTTTGAGGTTTGTCATTAGGTTATTTATTTGAAGATTTTCTGTTTTTCTTATGTGAGCACTCAGTGCTATAAATTTTCCTCTTAATACTACCTTCAAAGTGTCTCAGAGGTTTTGATATCTTTATTTTCATTTGTTTCTAGAAATTTCTTGATTTCACCTCTTACATCGTCTATGACCCATTCTTCATTCAGAAGTGTGGTGTTCATTCTCCACATATTTATGTTGTTTCTTTGGGTCTTCTTATAGTTGATTTCTAGTTTCATTCCATTATGGTCTGAAATGACACAGGGAAATATGTAACATTTTTTAAATTTGCTAGTGCTTATTTTGTGTCCCAGGATGTGATATATTTTGGAGAATGTTTTGTGAACAGCTGAGAAAAATGTAAACTCCACTGTAGTTGGGTGAAATATTGTATATATGTCCAACAGGTCCATTTGATAAATGCTGTTCCTTAGTTCTTTGGCATCTTTACTGACCTTTTGTCTGGAAGATCGGTTTAATGTTGTGAGAGGTGTGTTGAAGTCTCCCAGTATTATTGTATTGGGATTTATGTGTGACTTCATGTCACAAAGATTTTTTTTTATGAAAGTAGCTAGACCTGTGTTTGGGGCATATATGTTGACTATTGTTATTTCCTCTTGCTGCATTATTCCTTTTACCAGTAAAATATGACCCTCTTTTTATCTTCTAATAAGTTTGGTTTTGAAGTCTAACTTGTCTGATATCATAGCTGCTACTCCTGCTTGTCTTCGAGTTCCATTAGCATGAATTACCTTGCTCCAGCCCTTTATCTTGAGTTTATTACTATCTTTACTTCTAAGGTGTGTTTCTTGTAAGCAGCAGATGGATGGATTCTGGTTTTTAATCCATTTTGCCACTTTATGTCTTTTTACTGGGGAATTGGGGCTGTTTACATTCAGTGTGATTATTGAGAGATAATTTTTAAATCCTGACATGTTAGGATTTTATTTCTGTTTGAAATACTGTTTATTCTTCTTTGCTTAGTTGTCTGCTGGATTGAAAGTGTTGTTTCTCTGGTTTTGGTGTGTATTACCTATTTCTTCTTTGTAGTTAATCTCCTTGAGTATTTTCTCTAGCACTGGTTTTGAAGACATAAATTCCTTCCGTTTCTGTTTGTCATGGAAGCTTCTTATTCCCCCCTCTGATTTGATAGGTAGTTTTGCTGGGTAGGAAATTTGGGGCTGGAATTTTTTTCCTTTCATAGTTTGGAATATGTTACTCCAAGCCCTTCTGGCTTTCATGACTCGGTTTGGGAAGTCTGGAGTGATTATAATTGGTTTGCCTCTGAATGTCACTTGGCCTTTTGTTTTTGTTGCCTTTAAGATTCTCTTCTTGACTTCCACATTGGTCATTTTGACAATTATGTGGCATGGGGAACCTCTTCTCTAATTTTGTCTAAAGGGAGTTCTGTAAGTTTCCTGGATCTGTGTATCGACTTCGTGCTCTGTGTTTGGAAATTTTTCTACTATTACTTCCATGAAGAGATTATTGATCCCTTTGGTTTCACCTTCTTTTCCATCCTCTATTCCAATTATTCTTAGGTTAGCTCTCTTAAAATGGGTCCATATTTCTTTAATGTCAAATTCCTGCTGTCAGACTTTTTTTTCTAAGTTATAAATTGTGCATTCGTTTTTGGAATGATCATCTTCTAGGAGTGAGATTCTATTCTCCATGTGGTTTAATTGATTGTTTATAGTTTGAATTGATGCCTTTACTTCATTGATTGCATCCTTTATTTCTTGTAGACTCTCTCTAAATTCTTTTCGAAGGTCCTGTATTATTTCTACAGTTATATTCCTAATTTGATCTTCTGGAGATCTCTGAATTTCTGTGTTATCAGGTTCTGATATTGTGGGTTTGTGTGCATTCATCGCTCCATTGTTATTCCTCTTTCCCATGATTTTAGAAGTTTGTGCCTTCTCTGGGTTCTTCCCTGGGTTACCTTGACTTCACTTAGCGTGCTCTGGATCTTGAGTCTTTGGTAATCTCAGTCACTACTACTCCTTTATTGGGTTGTATTACAGAGTCTCAGACCCAGGGAGTTAATCGAGGCTGCGCGATACTGTTGGGGTGCCGGGCTGGGCATTTTCCCATGGGGAGCTGCAACTAGGGTGTGGTATCTCTGCCACCGCTACTCCATCACTGGGTTGGACAGCAAATTCTTAGACCCAGGTAGAATATCAAAGCTGTGCAAGTCCCTGGAGGTACAGTGCTGGGATTTCTCCTGTAGGGCCCACAATTTCACTTACAGTTGTTGAGTGTGCTGATTTGGAGCTGTCATGGGCATGGTGAACTCACTGCCACTGCTGGTAATATGGCACTGCTGCCATGCCCTCAGCTGTGAGGCTGCTGTATTTCTTTTCTGGATCTGAGCTCCGTTCTGAGTCCTTGGAGGGTGTGATGAGCTTGGCCACTGGGAGTTTTAGACGTTCTTTGTGCTGATACAACTGCTGGATTTCACCCAAATGATCCGCAGCTGCTCACTTTAGCTCCTTATTTACTTTTCCTCTCTGGAGCCTGGTGCTGTGAGGTAAGATGGCGCCAGTGTGGCTCTGCTGCCGCAATGTGGTTGGGTTTCTTTTCTGGTCTCTTGTTGTTCTTCTAGTCTTCTTTTTCTTGGTCCCTTTTATTTACAGTTTTTATTTCTCTGCTGATAATGTTTTCTGGCTATGAAATGCGCTAATTTTGTGGCAGTAGAGATCGATTGTTAGCAGGACTTGTAAATGCCGCCTTTCTCAGTCCCCATCTTCGCGGAAGTCCTCTTTTTTTTTTATTTTTTGAAACAGGGTCTCACTGAATTGCGAAGAGCCTCCCTACATAGCTGAGGCTGTCCACGAATCGCGATCCTCCATTCTCTGCCTCCCCAATGCTGGATTACAAGCATGCGCCACCACGCCCAGCTCCCATTATCCTTTTTTATCAGTCAGTTCTTAACCAGGATGCTGCAAACTGAAAACGTAAAGCAAGCAGGAGCCATAGCAGGAGGCAGCATGAGGGGAGACGGCAGCTCTTCCATTTGCTTTCGGCTGCACCACCACCTGGGAGCCCTTGTGGGCATGGGCTGGGCAGTACGCCATCCTGCAGAGACCTTCAGCAGTTCCTTTTTCAGCGGGCTTCTTTCCTCACGGATAATTCTGAGTTAGCTAATCAAGGGCTTCTGGAATTGAGTCGGAGCTCCCTCTCCTTTTCTCACCTCTGTGCCAGAGAGATTTTCTTGGCAATTGAAACCAAAGCAGTAGATTGGCAGTGGGGACTCTTCTTGGCTGGGGGTAAAATAACCAATGATTGCACGTGATTGCAGAAAACAATTTTGAATTTTATTAATGAGGTGCTCTAAACAACATGCTTGAGCCCACTATCCCACTTACCAGCGAATTCATGGGAGTTCATTGCACTGTAATTTGTTCTTATCTTGCCCCGTAGACAGCATCTGGCTCATGTGGCCTCTAATTGATGCCTAACTTCCTGTCAGTAGGCCCCGCCTCTTAAAGGTTCCACCACCTCCTTGTAGTGCCACAGGCCCTACATATGCATATGGGCCTTTGAGGGTCATTTATTCAGAGCATAGCAAGGTGAGAAGACAAGTCTAGAAATACATGCAGAAATGGACCAAGAGTCAAAATAAAAGGGACTCGGAGAGATACAAAAACCTATGAGTCTTACACCAAGAAGGTGTCCCTTTCTTCTGGGGCAATCCAGGAAGCCTTCATGTTACAGTTGGCTGGAGGATGGGCAGGATTCTGACAGGTGGAGGGCAGAGGCTGGGCATTACAGCAGGAAACGCAGTAAACATGGTGCACATGTAAGGACTACTGCCAAGAGCCTGGGCTTTGCATGGAGAATGAAGTATGTGTGAGGAAGCAGTTGGAGCTTAAAAGGGAATTCAGGGTGGAGGCAGATCCTGGGGGTCTTGGATCATTGCCAGCAAGGAGTCAGTAAAGGTATTTGAATGTCAGGTAGTACTATCATTCCCAAAGTGATGGTGAGCTAGTGGCCTTGTGGACAGTGGGCTGGATACTCTTGCAGTGATGGGAGCTCGAGTGTGGGCTTTCGTGCTAGGACTCAGGGAAGATCTGAAGGAGATGGAGATGTGGTTGTTCTACATGGCCTTGGACAGTGTCAGACGTTGTAGGAGCCACAAGGGTGGAGGAGGCTCCCGGGCAGCGGGCAGGAAGATGTCCTGGGGAACATCTCTGTTTTCTCTGGAGATTTAGTTTTCTCCTTTGGTGAGGTCAGGGTGGTTTTGTTTTGGTTCTGAGGGCCTGTCATCAGGTCACAATGGAAGCTGGAGGGGAAAGTGATTCCATAGTGGGGAGCCACTCGAGGAGAAGCAGGGCCAGAGAACTGGGAGCCCTGGAGCTCATGGGCATCCCTGACACCTGGTGTGAGGAGCTCAGATGGGCAGGCAGCAGGAACGGAGGGTGTCTTACCTAGATAGTCTTTCTGAGGAGATGTTTAAAGCATTTAGGCTGCTGCAGTTTGAATGCATCTCCCCGAAAGCCCCCATGTTGAAAATTCAGTCCCCAAACTGGGTTTTTTTTTTTTTTTTTTTGGTACTGGAGAGTGAACCAAGGGGCATTCTACCTCCAAGCTACAACCTCAGCCCTATTTTATTTTGAAACAGGATCTTGCTAAGTGGCTGAGGACCTCACTAAGTTGCTGAGGCTGAATTTGATCCTGCGATCCTCCTGTCTCAGCCTCCCAAATCAACTTCTACTCTTTATAAATCACCCAGTCTCAGGTATTCAGTTACAGCAACAGAAGATGGACTAAGACTTGAGTGTTCTGTATTTATTTTCTTTCCCAGAGAAGGCTCCCAGACATTGGAAATATCTTTGTAAGGCATATCTGCCTTCCTTTAGCTCCACCCTTTGTTCCTCCCCACCGAATATGTTCTGTTCCCTCTGGCATACCACAGCCTTGCTGATTTTTCCAGACCAAAATTAAATCCCGAGGACACATGGCAGCTTTTAAGCTCATACCAACCCAATGTTTGCATGAGCTTTGTGTTTTCTTGTGTTTCCCAGCGATGTGCCTGAAAGAGACTTACGACTGTTGCTAAATGCTGGATTCCCTTGTGAACTCTGAGGCCCAGCTTCCAGCCAAACCAGGATCAGGCGTGGTTGGGTGTGGGTGGGAGTGGTCGCCACAGGATCCTCAGACATCTGTGTGAGCCCCTTGTTGTGTGGCCCGAGGCTTTCCACTTGGTAATGGCAGTGGAAAGTCTCCCTGCTGGAGACGGAAGGCTCCTCATCCAGAGAGTTGGATCCCACCTCCCCACTGCAGTTGTTGATCCTCCTGCCTCTGGTCATCCTGGCCTTCTGGCGTTGGAGACCAGCTTTGCAAACCCAAGGTGACTAGAAAGAAGCAGCGGTGATCGTGGTGGGAGTGAGTGGTGCCCACAGGTCCAGTGCCATCTCAGTGGAGGCTTGGTGTCACCTGCACAGGTGGCCTACACAGGGACTTGCCACTGGACAGAGCATCTGAACGTGGCAGTCAAGCTCCAGTCCTCAGGCCGAGGGCCCATGTGGCTCACTTTAGTCTTCTGCTCCATGGTATTTCTGAAAGAGTTTGTGATAATTTTTTTCTAAACAAAAAATTAAAGCCAGGTATTCGGACACACTCCTGTAACCCCATTACTTGGAAGGACCATAGAAGGATCGCAGGTTTGAGGTCAATCTCGTGGTAACTTAGTGAGACCTGTTTTTAAAATGAAAAAAAAAATAACACGGGTGGGGGTGTGTGTGCATCCCAGAGGTAGAATGCCCCTGGGTTCAATCCCCAGTACCTCAAACAAATAAATAAATAAACTAACAAAAGTTTTTCCTTTTTCATTTTTCTTATACTCTACCCATAAACGAGAGGAATTCTCAAGGCAGCCCATTTAGTTCTCTTTTGGGAAATTTTTTCTTCTTCTCAGTTTCTCAGAATCTGCTGTCTGAGACAATGTTGTTGGCATGGTACCACATCAGATGCTGTGTTTTCCATTCAGTGTGTGTCCACAGAAGGGAGCTGCGGAGGCCTGTTCAGGGAGGACCTGAGAAGGCTGTGGGGCTAGGATTGTTGAAAAGCACCCAGAAAGCACGTTGGAACCTGAAGGAGGCCTCTTGGCCATGCCCCAGGGTGCCACTCCCCAGGCCTTCCGTCTGGGCTGTTCCAGGTGGTGTGGGAGCTGGGCCTGGCCTCTACTCCCTGCCTGGTCATCTTGCAGCTGGGGGGTCCTCCTTCCCAGAAGCACTTTCTCATAATTTATGTGGAAGAGAAATGTGCTGTTCACTTTCATTTTTGCTTGGCTGGAGATGGAATCCAGGGGCACCTTACCACTCAGCTACACCCCTGGCCCTATTTTATTTTGAAATAGGGTCTTGCTAAGTTATTGTACATTGCCCTCCAAACAGTGATCCTCGCATCTCAGCCTCCCAGGTACTGGGATTACAGGTGTGCACTATTGCACCCAGTTCAGAGATTCTTCTAAATCTTCTGCTCCTTTCTCTACAACTCTCTCTCCCCCTCCCATCCTTTCCATCTTGACAAGTGGGTTGTGATGCCTGGCCTGGGACCAGAGTGAAGAGCAAGAGCAGGTTTTCTTTCCCTCCTCTGCCTGGGACACAGTTTTGCCCCCAGTCCTGCGGGTGAACTGGGCTTTTGCCTCTGTGGAAGAGCAGCAGCCAGCCACTGCTTCTGCTTTGCTGCTCTTGCTAATTCAGCTGGCTTCCCCTAGGATTCAGGGCCAGAGTGTGTAGCTGGGTGACTTCTTCTGAACCTGCCTGAGAGGTGAATCTGCAGTTGCTCAGACCTGACCTGCTTCCCCAAGTACCCCTGAGTGGAATACAGATGTTTTACAGCTGGAGTTTTCATGATGATAGTCACATAGGATTCCCATCAGCACTTGTGGGTCCTCCTTGCAACCAGCGACTGAGGAACTGAGCCAGTTGTGTTTAAAGCTCAGGTGCATAAATAGCCTCAATACATTTTTAGTTCTGTTGACCAAAATCCTTTAAGTAGATGTGGTTTTCCAAAGAGAAGAAAACCAAACCCACATGTAGCTAGAACATTATTTTTCTCCAATTAACATTAATTTTTGGTTCAGAACAATTTAGGTCCATGGTGGATTTTTTTTTTTTTTTTTTTTTGCGGTACTGGGGATGGAAGCCAGGGGCATTCTACTTCCAAGCCATATACCCAGCCCAATATTTTTTTTTATTCTTGATTTTTTTTTTTTTTTTTTTTTTTGGTGGTACTGGAGGTGGAACCCAGAGGCCTTCTACCTCTGGACTATACTCCCAGACCTATTTTATATTTTTATTTGGAAACAGGGTCTCACTAAGTTGCTGAGAACCTCACTAAGTAGCTGAGGCTGGCTTTGAATCTGTGCGATCCTCCTGTCTCAGCTTCCCAAGTGCGGGGATTACAAGTGTGCGCCACCACGCCCGGCTTTTTATTCTTGATTTCGAAACAGGGTCACACTGAGTTGCAAAGAGCCTCACTAAGGTTGTCCATGAACTGAGATCCTCCTGTCTCAGCCTCCCAAATGCTGGGACCATGTAGGATTTTTAAGAATGAACCCCCAGAGGGAAGGGAAATTAACTAGACCCTAAGGAGGTTGAGTTCCCATAATTAACCCCCGAAGACAGACTCTGAGGCTGATGGGGTTGAGGGAGGGCCCCAGAACCACTGCAGCCAACAGCTCACAGGGACACCCTGGTGGGAGCAGCCTCTTTTCCTACTGTGAGTTGGGAACACAGCTCAGTGGCAGAGTGTTTGTCTAGCATACTGGGGCCCCAGGTTCTATCCTTGCACTGCAAAAAATAAAAAGTAAGAAATAAACATTGAGCTGGGCCAGTGGCACATGCCTACAATCTCACTACTTGGGAGGCTAAGACAGGAGGTTTGAGGCCAGCCTCAGCAATGTAGTGAGACCCTGTTTCAAAATAAAAAATGAAAAGGGCTGGATGTGTAGTTCAGAGGTAGAATGCCTCTGGGTTCAATTCCTTGTACCAAAAATATGGAGAGGGGGGGGAGGGAGGGAGAGAGAATGAGAACAAGAGTGCCATATACACTAAAGAGCACAGGCCACACCTTGAAAGAGGCTCTTCCTGTCTTTTAGAATAGCTTCTGAGGAGGGAAGGTCTAGCAAACTCTTAGCGCAGAGGGGTTCCTGGGATTCGGGGTTGGGGTGGGGAAGTAGCTGTTTCTGGCAGACCTAAAGAAGATATGAAGGAATTAGGCTGGGAGGGTTGGGGGTAGAAGGGCCAGTCTCCCCTCCATGTGAGGAACAGGGCCGCCACTCGTAGACCTAGGAGGGCCACAACTTGCCCTCCCAGTGCACACCCTTTATCATCATTAGGGAGCACTTATGCTGGGAGGCTGAGACAGGAGGATCTCAGCTTCAAAGCCAGCTTCAGCAACTTAGACCTGTTTCCAAATAATAAATAAATAGGACTGGAAGTGTAGCTCAGAGGTATAGTACTCCTGAGGTCAATCTCAGACACACATCATTTTTACAGCACGGATGCCCATGTGACTCTGAGAGGGACCTTTTGACCTGCCCTCCCTCTCCCCTTTTGAGAGGATGAGAGCAGCTGTGGAGCCTAGGTTTTAGGTTCTACCTGGCTGAAGAATTTCCTGATTGAGGCTGGAGCCCGGGCCGCCTCCAGGCAAGGGTGTAGGCATCATACCTGGCTGAGCATCTTCCTGGAGTTTCCACACTGGGAGACTCCCACCTTTCTGTTCCTGTGCCTTCCTGTGGCATTGTTTCACCTTTGAAGGGACCAGAAGCTGAAACTTTGTTGATAAGGAAATCTGTTTTATAGGAAGGAGGAAAGGAAGATGGGACTAAACATCTAAGTTTGTAACTTGGTGGCAACCTGAGGGAAAGCAGGGCTTTGAGATGAACATGTCGGCGGCTGTGACTCGCAGGCCTTCCTGGATCCCTGCCACTTGGCGCACCCTCAGTGTCTCTCTCCAGTACTTAGTTAAATCTCTTGTTCTCATATGCATGTCTGGATCGTGGGAGCCTTAGATATACCCACACCCAGAAATCTATTCTTTTTGCAGTAGATTCTATCTCCCTTTCTCCACCCCTCCCCATCTTTCTATCCCTCCCTCCTTTCCTTCCATGCTGGGGGGTTGAACATGCTGTGCAGGGGCTCTACCACTGAGCTACATCTCCAGCCCCTGGGCACTTTTCCTTCTGGAATTCGGTACATCTTCTGCCTCCCTTGCCGACAAGCTTCCAGAACTTGAGTCTGAGTCAGAAGCCAGACTTACTGTCCAGGAGGGCATGCTCATTTCCTAGGCGCAGGGAACACTGTCCACGCGTCACAGGGCGGCTCATGTCCTGTGTAAGGAGAGAGAGATGCCCCTCAGCGCCCACGGGTGAACCTTCTCTGCAGAGCCAGGAGGCCTACAGCATGTGAAGTACAAGGGGTCACAACACCTTTTAGCATTCGTACCAGTGCTCCTCTCTCATCTAATTCTAACCTAAGTATGATATGTCTCTGCTCCTTCTTATTTTCGAACACAGTTGACTAGCAATTGAAAAGAAATTGTAAGAGAAAACCCTTTTTTCTGCCTTCAAGTGCATATTGGTTTTATAGTCCTATTAAAAAGGTCGCTTTTCTTTGGGAGGCTGAGACCAGAGGATTGCAGTTCATGGACAGCCTCAGCTACTTAGTAAGGCCCTCCATAACTTAGTGAGATCCTGTTTCAAAACAAAGAATAATTACCAGGGCAGGAGTGTGTAGCTCGGAGGTCAAATGGCCCTGGGTTCCATCCCCAGAGGGCAAAAAAAAAAAAAAAAATCACTTTCCTTCCCGTTGCCAGAGGGCATTGCACTCTCTTCTCTAGCATCTGGGGCTAACATGAACAGGAATCTTTGATATTGCTGTCTGTGGGTTTTCTGTAACATTCTGACCTGGAAACGAGTACAGAAAATTGGCGTTTTGATTTCTTTCACCTTCTGGTGTGGATTTTGCATTACCTTTCTTTTCTTGGTGTGCTTAATGTTGATGATTTGTATTTGTTGTTCCATCTCCCTTTCATTTTTTTCTTAAAAATCATTTTTCTTTGTAGTTCTGGGGATTGAACCCAGGGGCATTCTACCACCCAGCTACATCCCCATTCCTTTTTATTTATTATTTTGTTAAGGTACTGGGGATGGAACTCAGGAGCATACTACCTTCAAGCTGCACCTTCAGCCCTATTTTTTATTCTTTATTTTGAAACAGTGTCTCACTGAGTTGCAAAGGGCCTCACTAAGTAGTTGAGGCTGTCCACAAACCACAATCCTCCTGTTTTAGCCTCCCTACTGCTGTGATTACAAGCGTGCGTGTAGCACCAGCCCAGCTTTATTTCTCATTTTGACACAGGGTATTATGGTGTTGCTGAGGATGGCCTTGAACCTTTGATCCTCCTGTTTCTATCTTGAAAATACTGAGATTACAGGTGTGCACCATGGCTCCTGGTTTTTTTTTTTTTTTTTTTTTTTTTTTAATGGTTCTAGGGATTGAACCTTCCTTGGCCCTTACACATACATGCTAGACCAAATGCTCGACCATTGAACTACAGTGCTAGCCTCTGAATTTCATTTTTATTGGCCTGACTTGCTCAAACGTAGAAAAATAGAACTCTAGAACACCCAACATGACATGATAGCTTACGAAGATAAACTGCCATTTTTTAAAAATGAGGTTCCTCACAAGAGCAGATGCATCTGTCACAAAAAGGAGAGAAGGAGAGAGATCACACTCTTATGCCACAAACAAGGTAAACTGGGGAGAAGACCCATAGCTCCTTGATCCCACACAATCCCCATCTTCCAGCAGTGTCCCGAACAAAAGGCAGGTCAGAAAACCATTTCCCTTTGCCATAGCACCAAACCATTAAAAATGAAAACATTCCCCTGAATGACTGACTTGTTTATTAAGATGATCTAAGTGGGTGCATCTAGATGGTCCACAGGCAAGAAAAAACGTTTTGCCATAGCCCTTCAGGAAGGAAGTATGCTGTGTGGTCTTGTAGTTTGTGTGTGTGTGTGTGTGTGTGTGTGTGTGTGTGTGTGTGTGTGTGTTACTGGGGAATGAACCCGGGGGAATTTTACCTCCAAGCTACACCCCAGCCCTGTTTTTAATTATTTATTTTGAAACAGGGTCTCACTAATTTGCCGAGGACTTCACTGACTAGCTGAGGCTGGCCGAGAACCTGTGAGCCTCCCGTCTCAGTCTCCCAAGTTTTGGGATTGCAAGCATGGCCACCACACCTGGCTTATCTTTGAGTTTTAAGTGAGGAGGAACAGCCTTGCTCTGCCATGCGGCCTCTCTCAGGTTGATTCTTTGGGGCTGGATCAAGATTTAATGATCTTTTAGAAAGACTATATTCCTACCACATCTGTGACCATAGCTCTTAAGTGTTTAATGTAAAGGTTTCACTTTTGTCTTATTTCATGTTTGAGACCACTGTACTAGTGCATCTGTTGGAGGGGCAGGAGAGTGCAGGGAGCCAACTGAGGTCCCTCCAGGTCCCAAGACCACCCTCTGTGCCGCCTGGCCCAGCCCTGCAGGCACTGTGCCCTTGCTAAACAGGGAATTTGTCCAAGCAGGGAGGTCCCTGGGGCTGCCTGTTCCTTTGGGGACTGAGAGGCCATGCCTGACCCTCCTCAGACTGAGACTCCATTGTCCCTAAACTGATGGATCTTGAAAGGAGAAAAAGGTGCAAATGATTAAAACAACAACAATTCAAAACCTCCACCAATTAGCAGCAAAACAGAGGAAACTGTGTGGGGAAGAGATGCTTTTAGTTTGAAAACTGTTTCCCTGCAGCATTTGGACATTAATTTTTTTTTTTAACCTTCTGTTTTGGTTGGAGAGTTTTATCTTAATGTGCCACATGCATAGCATTATTTCTGATATGTCTCATGGTACCCTCCTGCCTGCCCCCTCCCCAGTACAGAGTAGTTGCCTATGGTGATTAATTCTCTCTTTCAGACAGGGAAACCAAGGCTCAGAGTGACTTGCTGACTCTCCAAAGAGACTCACTTCATGCTAACAGCAGTCATGGCTACCAGCAATCTCACCACTACCCAGGCTCTTCCGTTTGACCATTAACACCCTGCCAATAGGGTTTAACATGCCCCAGCTTTTCAGAAAAGAAGCAGCAGCACGGGAGCGATGAGCTGTCAGAGATTACGCCACTGCTGGCAGACAGCCTTCTTTTGTTCTTTCCAAGGCCCCAATAGGGTGACCTGGTGTTTGGCTTCTCAGTGGGGTGCATGAGGGTCACCTGGCTGATGGGTTGCATCCTTTCCGGTGGTCTGGTTTGCATAAGACAAACAGATGGTGCATGCCTGTCATCCCAGTACTGGAGAGGCTGAGTTGGAAGGACTGCAGATTTGACTAGCTCCAGCAATTTAATGAGGCCCTCAGCAACTTAGTGAGACTGTGTTTCAAAATAAAAATAAAGAGGGCTTGGGGTATATCTCAGAGGTAGAATGCCCCAGTTTAATCCCCAGTAACACACACACACACACACACACACACACACACACACACACACACACACACAAGAAAAATAAGAAAAGAAAAGGAAAAGACAAGCAGGTGTATTAGCAGCCATTCTGAGGGAAGGGAGAGTCCAAGTGAAAACCAGAAGGGGACTCTGGCTCTCTGGCTCTTCCTTGCCCCCATCAGAAACAGAACAGAGGAGAGCGTAAGAGAGACAAAAGCACTGGCCGTGGGGCGCACACCCATAATCCCAGCACTTGGGAGGCTGAGACAGGAGAGACACAGGTTCAAGACCAGTCTCAGCAACTTAGCAAGACCATATCTCAAACAACACAGAGGGCTGGAGGTGTAGCTCAGAGGTAGAATGCCATTGGGTTCAATCCCCAGCACCAAAAAATAAAATAAGAAAGAAAGCAGGAGGTATTGGTGTGGGACCTGGCGTTTTTTGCCGAGCATACCAGGACATCTGATTATTGGCCATCTGTGGAGGAACAATAACCAGCTGTTGCCTCCTGCCCCTAGCCAGCCCAGGAGCTCTGCAGTGTGGCTCCACGAAGTTTCCTAAGATGGCCTGCTTAGGAATGGATGGATCACCCTCGTAGCTAAGAACTTTTATTCGTTCATTCGATGGAGCCCAGGGCCTGGAGCTCTATCACTGCACCTTCTCTCCAGCCCTCTTAAGAACTTTACCACATAGGTATGCATTGTGCCTTGCTGTGGGCAATGGAGGCTCATAATTCCAAACCTGTGAATTGATAGACAGAATGAGCTCTTTTCAAAGGAGTGTGGGGAGAATGAACCACTGAAAAGCACTTGGCTCTCAGCTCTGCTGGCCCGGTTGGCACCCACCCTCTGAGACTCTGTGAGCCTGGAGGGGCCATGTCTCCAGGCAGGGGAGGCTTGCGTGGGACAGCCCAGTGGGAGGAGGGTGGGCGCTCGGGAGGCCACCAGCTAGTCCTTGCGGTCTGCATTGAAGATGGTGGGGTGGAAAATGTGAGGAGCACCTTAGTGGTGTTCTCCTGGAGTCACTCCTTCCCCTTGTTAGAAGATGGCAGCAGTGACCAGCACTGTTGTCAAACTGACCCGCTTCTTGGGTGTGTTCACAGTCAGTTCTCAAAGCCACCCAGGGCTTAAGGTGGGACTCCTTAGTCCTGGCTCCACCTTTAATGGAGGCACAGAGAGGGCGAATGACCCAAGGAGCCTGTTGTCACCACACCTTCTGTTCCTCCTGTTGCCCCTCACCCTCCAGCTTGGTGGGCAGCCCTATCTGGGCTGCAGAGTGATGGGTGGTCTGGAGCAGGTGTAGAACTTGAGAGCAGTTGGTCATTTGTGATGGTAGTGGGAGGCCAGGATGGAGAGCCCCTCCTCAGTCCGACGTGGTGGACTGGGACACGGGCTGTGTGTCATCCCAGCAGAGTGTGTGCGGGTGTGTGCATGTGTGTTGGGCAAGGCAGAGATAGGTCTGAGTCATGTAGTACTGTTTCTTTCAAAAAGAGGTTGAGTTCTCTTGCAGCTGGTTTTCTTTACTACCAGCAATCCCAGCATTGTTTCAGAAAGCCACAGAATTTCCAAATACAATGGAAATTCCAAGAGTGTGGTGTGGGTTTGGGGATTGGGTGGTGTGGACGGGCCTGGGGAGGGAGGACCATCGCTGAGTGGCTTTGTCCTTCCTCCCTAGTGAGTTTCACAGGCCCCACTGTCCTCAGTTTGCCTGCAGGATGCTCCAGTTTAAGCCTGGGAAAATCGGGAGCAGGAAGGAGCATGCCCCAGGGATTCCAGTGGCTGTCAAACCCAAACATCAGTTTAGGACCCCATTTGGTGTGACCTCTAATGACTGTCTTCTGCCAGCTGTGTCAGAGGAGGTACATGTGTCCATTAAATTCCGAAGTGACATTTGTGTAAATAACCTTGTTAGCGGGGAATTAATTTTCCCCCAGTTTTAAAAATGTGTAGCCTATACCCACACTATTTTTGAACTAGCAGCAGCAGTAACCATAATTGCAGAGCTAAGAAGCCTTGTGAGGCTGGAATGAAGAAAGGGAGGAAGAAAAAGTAAAACAGCCAGCAGCATCCTTGGTATCATCTTCTCGCAGGCTGACGAGCAATATTACAATGAGCCTTGGCTCTCAGGGCAGGAGCCGCAGGTCTCCCCTCTGAAGCTGAAGGGAGATACAGCTTGTTTCCCATTAGGCTTCTGCTCTATCTCCACTCTCCACTTGACGAGCTTTCTACTCAGGCAGCCCTCCCAAATAGCTCAGTATTTTGAGATTCAATTTTGTGGGTTGAAGTAAATGCTTAAAAGTGATTTTTAAAGCCTGTCACAGTGGTGCACGTATGTAATTCCAGTACTGGGGAGGCTGAGACAGGAGGCTCGCAGGTTTGAGGTCAGTGTGTGGTAACTTAGGAAGACTCTGTTTCAAAATAAAGATAAAATAGGGATGGGGTATAGTTCAGAGGTACAACACCCCTGGGTTCAATTATCAATACTAAAATAATTTTTAAATGATTTTTTGTGTCTGTGGTACTGGGGATTGAACCTGGGGGCACTCTACCTCTGAGCTACACCACTAGCTCATTTTATTTTATTTTTTTGAAACAGGGTCTTAATAGGGTACTGAGAGTCTCACTATGTTGCTGAGGCTGGTCGTGAACCTGTGATCCTGTCTTAGCCTCCCAAGTACTGGGTGGGATTACAGGCATGTGTCACCACACCCAGCTTAAATGGTTGTTTTCTTTAATGACAGGGAAGTTAGAAGCCCTGAGTTCTCAGTCTTACTGCTCTATGAACTTCTATTGGAATTTATCACATATCAGTATAGTCATTTATGCGCACTAAGGGTTTCTGTACAAGGCTAATTATGGTGAATGCCATGTGCACACAGAAAAGTTTAATAATAATTCTTTCAAGTTGCAAAGATTAGAATTTTAGAGTGTGTTCTCAGTTATTTTATCTGGGTAGGCAGAGGTATGCCAACTTAGTAAGAGGAGAGAGACCCCTTTAAACAGATGGTCTGAAATGAACAATGTGGGATACCAACATACACCCCAGAGGGCTCGAAGAATTCATGGTAGAAAACAAAACTCTGAACGAACTAGAAGAAAATACATAGGTTAATTGTTTTCTGGTTGCAGAATAGGGAAGCCTTATCTGAACACGATGGCAAAGGGAGAAAAACAAGTGAACAAGACTGATAAACTGAATGGCAAATTGCATGTGTAGGAATATTCATAGCAGCACAACTTCAAATCTCTGAGACAACCTGGGTGTCTGCTGAAGGAGAGTGAATAGATTACAGATAGGATCTCCTCATACAGTTTTTTTGGGAAATGTTTAAAGACGACAATCCAAATTAATGAACTACAGTGAGCTATAATCATATGGCTAAATCTTAGCAATATAATTCCAAATGCAAAATAGATGACTTACAACACGGTAGCATATTTTTTTTGTGTGTGGGTCTGGGGATGGAACCCAGAGGCATTTGACCTCCGAGCTACACCCGTTTTCCTATTTTTTATTCTTTATTTTTTGTTTGTTTGTTTTTTGGTGGTACTGGAGGTGGAACCCTGAGGCTTTCTATCTCCGGGCTATACTCCCAGACCCATTTTATATTTTATTTGGAAACAGGGTTTCACTAAGTTGCTGAGAGCCTTGCTCAGTAGCTGAGGCTGGCTTCGAACCTGTGCAATCCTCCTGTCTCAGCCTCCTAAGCGCAGGGATTACAAGTGTGTGCCACCACGCTCGGCTTTATTCTTTATTTTTTGAAACAGGGCCTCACTAAGTAGCTGAGGCTGTCCACGAACCTCGATCCTTCCGTCTCAGCCTCCCGAATGCTGGGATTACAAGTGTGCATTACCATGCCCGGCCACAGTAGCATCTTTAAGCTGGTGTACTAATATGAAAGATTTAAACATGAAATGAAGCTGAAAGAGGTTTACAATGCACACCATCACACCACCCACAGTCTAGGTCACATGTTACCATTCTCCAGTGTCTGCCTCCCCACAGGTCCATCCTTCACCTTTAATCCACAGTTCTCAGTCTAGGCTGACTCTGCTCCCTAGGAATGTTCAGCGGTGTATGGTGACATTTTGGGCTGCTGACTAGGGGTGGGACTCTGTTGGCACTAGTGGTGTAGGTGAGGAGGCTCCTCGGCGCCCTGCACTGCACGGGATGGACCCTGGGTCGCTGTCTGGCTCCAGGATCAGTAGTGCCCAGGGTGAGGAAAGCCGCGTTAGGCTGAGTTCTCAGTGCATTTCAAAGAAAGTTCAACACATTAGTGCTTTCCCCTAAACATTTAAGTATTCATATCAGCTGCTAGACTTTTTTTCTGTAGATTGAATCCAGGGGCATTTTACCTTTGAGCTACACTCTCAGTCATTTGGGTTTTTGAGACAGGATCTCACTAAGAGTTGCTGAGGCAGTCTTTAAACCTGTGATCCTGCTGTCTCAGTCTCCCCAGTACTGGGATTATAGGCATGTGCTACCATACCCTGCTCATTTGCTAGATTTTAGTATTTATAGTGGCTCCCACTCTGTATGAAATTTAAATAATCAAAAATTTTTTTGGTGCTGGAGATTGAACTCAGGGGTGTTCTACCTTTGAGCTATATCCCGAGCCCTTTTAATTTTAATTTTTGAAATCAGGTCTTGCTAAATTGTTGAGCATCTTAGTAAATTTCTGAGGCTGGCCTCAAACCTGTCTCATCCTCCCAAGTACCTGGGTTACAGGTGGGTACCACCATGCCTGGCAAAAGCAGAAATCTTTAGGGTATGTCTACTGAGTTTTGGCTTGTGCATGCACTTGTGTTTTACCACCCCTGTCAGGACAAAGGGCATTACCATGGTCTTAGCAAGACCCTTCATGAGCCCTCCCCAGGTAAGTTCCTCAGCCTCTTCTCTCCCAGTGGCAACTACTGTTTTAATTTCTTCACACCATGGGTTAGTTTTATCTGTTTTAGAATTGCACATAAATGTAATCATAGACTATGGTCATTGTGCAGCATCCACTGGGGATTGGTTCCAGAATCCTCCACTGATTTTGAAATTTTTGGATGCTCAAATTTCTTATATAAAATCGCATACCATCCCATGTACTTTAAATAATCTGTGGATGACTTGTAATACCAAACACAATATAAATCTAATATTGTGTTTTTAAGGGAATAAGGACAGCAAAGAAAAGGTGTACATGTTTGGCATAGCCGCACCTCTTACTTTTGAATACTTTTGTCTGTGGTTTGCAGGATCCCCAGATGTGTAGCTCATGGATATTATAAGAGCCAAATGTATATGCCTTTTCATGAGACTGCCTTCATGTACATAGCACAGCAGTCCTTAAAGTGTTTCTGTGGATCTCAGGGTCTCCAAAGCCCAAAAAGGGTCCCTGATGTAACAGCTATTTTCATGATACAGAGACTTTTTTTTCCTTACCACTGTCTCAGCATTGACACTGATGGTGCAGCGCTGTGGCCGGTGGATCTGATGACGCTGAGGTGGGACCCGCCCAGACAGAGTGGCGGTCTTTACGTTCTTCACTACTGCTCGCTTATAGAAAAAGGAACCAGGTTGGCATGGTGTGCACACATGTAAACCTAGTACTTGGGAGGCTGAGAAAGAATCACAGGTTTGAGGACAGCCTCAGCAACTTAGTGAACCCTCAGCAACTTAGACTGTCTCAGAATAAAATGGGCTTGAGGTATAGCTTAGAGTTAGAATGCCCGTGGGTTGAATCCCTGGTACAAACGAAAAACAAACAAAAGAACTAGTATCGCTTATGTAGTATGAATGATTAACTTTATTAAACCCCAGACCCTGAAAACAAGTCCTTTTAATATTCCGTGTGATAGGCTAGGAACATAAAGGGCTTCTGCTGTGTACCACAGAGTCATAAGCATCTCCAGGAGCGCACCTCTCTGACCGAGCTGCCGTCTAAACTAGCCTTTTTTTTTTTTTAAATGGAAAAAGGAGCAATTGGAAGACAAGCTGTGGTTATTTAGATTCAAGTATGTAGCTGTGTGTCTGTCACTTTAGTAAACAACCAGTGGCAGCTTCTGTTGGAATTGATAAAACTTAAACTTTAACCTGAGAATTCAAATTTTGGAAAACCTGTATTTGTCTCTGTGAACTTGATAGCTTCCCAGTATTTAATGACTTTTCTGATGAGATTGGTGGTGATCTGAATGACTGTGATTTTTAAATACCATGCAGTGATACGTGTCAACATTTGCATGATCAGCTTCACTAGGGGAACCATGTTCTAGATTTAGGCAGGATGTTATGTATTCATAGTTGGGTAAAAATGTCATTTCAGCTGGGCGTGGTGGCGCACGCTTGTAATCCCAGCATTCGGTAGGCCGAAACTGGAGGATCGCGGTTTGCCAACAGCCTCAGCTACTAAGCGAGGCCCTCCGCAACTCAGTGAGGCCCTGTTCCAAATAAAATAATAAAAATAGGGCAGGGGGTGTGGCTCAGAGGTCAAATACCCCTGGGTTCCATCCCCAGACCTGAAAAAAAAATGTCATTTCACTGTAACATAGTTACTATGGACTTTCAGGTAGCAGAGTATAAAGGTTTATTGATATGGCTTCAAGTTCCACATTGCAACTGACCTTTAAGAAACTATGTGAGCCGGGCATGGTGGCGCACGCTTGTAATCCCCGTGCTTGGGAGGCAGAGACAGGAGGATCACACAGGTTCGAAGCCAGCCGCGCTGGCGTAAGAGACCCTATTTCAAAAATATAAAATAGATCTGGGAGTGTAGCCTGGAGGTAGAAGGGCTTCCAGGAACCCCAGTACCACCAAAAAAAAAAAAAAAAAAAGAAAGAAACTATGTGAAGTTTTGTTTGTTCAAAGATAACCATTGTTATCTGAAAAGGCTATTAAGATAGTCTGTCATTTCTCAATTGCATATCTGCTGTGTGAGGCTGCTTTTTCTCTATATATTTCAACCATAAAAACTTAACACAATGGAGTAAATGTAGAAGCAAATAGGAGACCATAGTTATCTTCCACTAAGTTAAACATTTAAGGGCTTTGCAAAAAAATTTGAGTAAATAAGCACCATTAATCTTGCTAATTTTACTTGGGGAAAACATGGTTATTTTTCTCAAACCTGTGTTTATTTTTTTATTTTTTATTTTTATTTTTGGTGGTACTAGGGATAGAACCCTTCTATGTCTGGGCTATACTCCCAGACCATTTTTTATATATTTTTTAATTGGAAACTGGGTCTCTTAAGCAGCGAGGCTGGCTTTGAACCTACGTGATCCTCCCGTCTCCGCCTCCCAAGCACGGGGATTACAAGCGTGCGCCACCACGCACGGCTGTTAATTTGTTATTTTAAACTAAATAAATAAGTACTGGGAAATTTTCTCATTTTAATTTCTATTACTATAAAATAGCTACATAAACAAAAGTTTTGGGGATCCTCTGTATTTTAGAGTGTGAAGTGGGCCCATGCTATTTTGAATACCAGCAGTTTTTTCCTTTTTTACTCTGAATTGTATTGCATTGTATGAATATATCACAGGTTGCTCATTCTGTGGGAGACATCTGGGCAGTTTCCGGATTTGGGTTATAATGAATAAAATTGTTGTGTACAGACTTGTAAAATTTTTTGGACATGTTTACATATGTATATTTTTTTGCGGTATTGGGGATGGAACCCAGGGGCTTTCAACCTCCAGGTTGCACTCCCAGACCTATTTTATATTTTATTTGGAAAAGGGTCTTACTAAGCTGCCGAGAGCCTCATTAAGTAGCTGAGGTTAGCTTCGAATCTGTGTGAGCCCCTGTCTAAGCCTCCACATACTGGAATTATAAGCATGTGCGACCATGCCCGGCTTGAACATGTTTATATTTCTTTAGGGTATATACTTAGGCATTGAATTGGACTAGTCATAGCTTCAGTGTATAGATTTAGTTTGCAAGAAACCTCCAGATGACTTTCCAAAGTAGTTTACCATTGTATGTTCCTGCCTCGTCCGTGTGAGAGCTCAGCCGCCTGTTTATGAGGTGGAAACACCAAAACGTGCACCCCTCCTGCCTGTGTAATTCCAGAATTCCTGTGAGTGAGATAATACCATGCCAAAACAAAAGTAAGGGCGAGAGGAACTCAAGATTTAAGCTGACAGCAACCTGGAGGGGGTAGAGGGAGAGTGCTGCACATGTAAGCCATCATGAAAGTTGTTTAAAGCTTTGTCGATAAACCAAGGGGGAGGATGCTGTGGGTGGCTCTTCCCAACAGGAAACCACGTCCCAGAGTATCAGTCTCTGTGGCTAGGCACTGGCTGTATTTCACTGTCCACTCTCTGTGTATCTAAATCTTTTGCGGCTCAGCCTTTTCTCAAAGAGCAGCCTGACCCTCTCTGCAGGAGTGCTGATGGAGAAAACACGCCCTGTGTGTGTATGTGGCTGTGTAGAGCAGAGGCTGCTCCTGCTGCTCCTGGTTCTCAGTTCCTACTGGGAATCAACAGGCACCTCTCTGTTGGCTACTCTCACCGGGCTGTATTTCCAGCTTTCCTTATTATTTATTTTTCTCCTTCTTTCAGGTCCTGTGCAGGTGGTGTGAAGCCAGAGAGGGGGCTCTCTTGGCTACAGTCAGAGGCAACTCCCCCATTACCAGTCTGTGGGGAAAGAAGGATTTAAACCTGAGTTTATTTACCCTTAGAATAACTACAACTTACTTTTATTATTATTATTATTTTAGGACATGGGATAAAAAGGCTCATAAAAACAAGAGCATAAAACAGCTTTTACTGAACAAACATTATGCTGATTTATTTGTGAGCAAAATCTGAACCATATGGTCTAGTTTCCCTTAAAACACACAAGAGATTCAGGATTGAGGGAACAGACACTTGGCAAATTTGTTTTCAAATTTAGTGGGCATATCGTGTTTAAAAGGATAAAAAAAAGAACAAGGGTGCTCGTTGGTGAGTGCTTTCTGTTCACGGGAAACTGCTCAGTAATTTATATCCATCATGTCACTTAATCCTGGCAGCCCTCCTACAGTCAGCCGTCTTCCACCAGGGCCGCTGATGGCACTGAGCCCTGCTTACCTGTAGGAACTGGGGCCGAGTGGGGAAGAGCTGGGATTTAGGCACTGTCCAACAGCGACAGCTTTCCTCCTGAAATCCCCCTGATGGTGAAAGAGGTGAAACAAGAAAATGTAGACATGAGCTGGGCGTGGTGGCGCACACTTATAATCCCTGCACTTGGGAGGCTGAGACAGGAGGATCCCACGGGTTCGAAGCCAGCCTCAGCTACTTAGTGAGACCCTGTTTCCAAATAAAATATAAGATTGATCTGGGAGTATAGCCCGGAGGTAGAAAGCCTCTGGCTCCCACCCCCAGTACCAACACCCCCCCCAAAAAAAAAAAACCAAGAACAACAATGTAGACATGAATTTGGGGCCTGCGGTGAGTGGGGCTGCAGAGAACCAACAGCACATCGTCTCCATGGCTTGTCCCAGCAGAGGCTGAGGTGTGGTCTTCCTGGCCACCGCCTTGCCTGTATGCGTGGGACCCAGCCCTCATCTACATTCACGCAGAGCGGGTGCTTCTCTGCCTTCTGGACTGAGGACGCCCTGCAGAGTCACTGCTACAGGAACCGCAGCCGTGATGTCATTCCCAGGCATGGGGCTCAATTCTCAGCAGGCTCGAGCTTTAGGCCCTCAAGGTGGCATAAGCAGAGCCTGCCTGTCTTGCTGCCTCATAGACATCCAGTTCCATACTACTGCTTTGTCAGGGGCTGCTTTTCAGCTTCTAGAAGGAGAGGCAGCGTGTTGCGCCTGAACTGCAGGGAATGCAGGCTGGCACTCAGTCCATTTTTAGCGCAGGCAAGGTCTGTGTCATTTTGGAGCATGTCCTAGGAAAGCTGGCTTTTTAGTCCTGGTGACATTATTATCAAGATTCAGTTATAGTCTTATACTTCTGGTTGAGCTGAGCCATGACAGGACATAAAGACAAGAAGGATGTCTCTGCAATGGACCAGTCATCATTTGTTCATCCATATGGTGAAAGAAAAAAAACTCACTCATTTCACACCCAGAGAAGTCTGTACTGTTGCTAAAATCAATAGCACAAGCAAACCTTCCAGGTGACAGTGGCGTGCATCAAAAGGGGAAGCCAGTGCCGCAGGGACGCTCAACTGTTTCTTTACATCTGGACCCGTGGGTGCAGCCTCCTCTTCTTTCCCCTTTACTGCCCTCTCCTTTCCTTCTTACTCCCTGCCTTAATCTCTTTTCTGTTGCTACAACAAAATACCCGAGGCTTGGTGGCCTATAAAGAAAAGAGGTTTACTTAGCTCTCAGGGTTGTTTTTTTCTTTTTTCTTTTCAGTACTGGGGATAGAACCCAGGAGCATTCTACCCCTTTGAGCTACACCCCAGCCCTAATTTTTATTCTTTATTTTGAAACAAGGTCTCACTAAGTTAGAGAGGGCCTCACTAAGTAGTTGATCCTCCTGTCTCAGCCTCCCAAGTACTCAGGTTATAAGCATGTGCCACCATGCCTGGCTCCTATTCTCAGTTTTGAGGCCAAAAGTCCAAATAGCATGTTGCTGGATCTTGCAAAGGCATCCCTGGCTATATTGCATCATGGTGGATGGCCTCATGACAGGCACCCTTGTAGGAAACAGGCAGGGGTCAGCTTGCTTTTTCATGACAACCTTTCACAAGAGCTAACCAGGGTCCCCTGAGAACTAACTAGCCATTCTTTCCTCGGGCAGCACCCTCCAAGCCCCACCACCTCTTAGCACGGGCGCACTGGGGACCAGGCTCCCGAGGCACGAACCTGCGGAGGACACACCACAGCCAAGTCCTGCCCCTGTCCCAGCCTCCAAGGATGGTTGTCTGGTGATCTTGCTCCTGCCTGCACCGAGGCTGCCCTCAGAACTTATTCCCTGCTTTGCTCCACTGTGTGGAATTTAAAATCTGCACCATGGGAGGAGAGAGCAGTTAAATTTTAGACCTACCGTTCTAAAGAGTAGTACCACTACTCTTCTATTTGGGTTATTTTCCCCAAATTCTGTTTTGAGTCATTTTCAACTCTGCATGTACTGTGTTTTTCCATGGGGACAGTAGTGTGAAATTCTCAGGCCTGCCTCCAAAGCCACTGAATGCATAGGGTCACATAAACTCCAGGGGTAGGACAGGTTCATCAGCACCGTGGGATCCCAGGGAACTGCCTTAGCTCACTCTTCTCCTTTCCACCGTCACAGCAGCTCTTCAGTGGAGTCTCCTTTAAGAACCCTTGAAATTCTGTTTTCTCCTGTAACTGAAGTCTTCTTATTATGTAGATGTTCATACCTAAGGGCACCATTAGCTCCAAATCTGCTTGTGTGTTCTGAATATAAAAACAAAGACTTGGGTGTATGGCACACGCCTGTGATCCCAGAACTTGGGAGGTAGAAGCATGAGAATCACAAGTTCGAGGTCAGCCTTGGTAACTTCTTGAGGCCCTCAGCAATTTAGCAAGATCCTGTTTTTTTTTTTTTTTTTTTTTTTTTTTGGTGGTACTGGGGTTCCTGGAAGCCCTTCTACCTCCGGGCTACGCTCCCAGACCTATTTTATATTTTTGAAACAGGGTCTCTTACGCCAGCGCGGCTGGCTTCGAACCTGCGCGATCCTCCTGTCTCCGCCTCCCAAGCGCGGGGATTACAAGCGTGCGCCACCACGCCCGGCAAGATTCTGTTTTAAAATAAAAATAAAAAGGACAAGGGGTATAGCCCAGAAGTAAATGCCTCTAGGCTTAATTCCCAGTTATGCGTTCGCGCGCGCGCGCGCGCGCGCACACACACACACACACACACACACACACACACACACACAAACATTTCCTTAGTTATAATTAGAACTAGCTAAAAAGATGTGGTGGTGCATGCTTGTAATGCCAGTATTTGGGAGGCTGAGTGAGTAATATTGCAGGTTTGAGGCCAGTCTCAGCAAATAGTGAGGCTTTCATTAACCTAGCCAGACCATGCTTCAAAATAAAAATGAGATTGGGCTGGGGGTGTAGCTGGGAGGTAGAATGCCCCTGGGTTCAACCCCAGTGCCACAGACACACACAAGAAGGACTAGAGAAAAGAGTGATAATGACGGTGATGGCAGCGGCTCCCCCACAGTGCTGGGCGCTTGCTGTGTGCAGGGGTAACGCAGAGTGATTGACACATGTCACCGCAGGACCCGCACGATCACCTTGGGAGGTCTTACCGTCATCTCACAGCTGAAGCCCAGCGAGGTGGCTTCACCCTCAGAGGTCACACAGCTTATTGTGGGAGGACAGGGACAAGGCCCAGGCCTGTGACTCAGGTGCTCACTCTCCTGTCGTGGCACGCTGCCATCTCTCAATAGTAGCTGGCAGGCTTGAGTGAGAAAAATAGGGTTGCATCCTAGCTATAGGGATTGATTTTGCCCTTACCTCTTGACAGGATATATTGTCACATCTAGGCTGTACTTTTAGGGAGATAGCAATTTTTTCTTCCAAATGATCTCTTAAGAGCAGGGTATGCTCTCCCTAGAGTGATATAGGTACATTTCCTAAAAGAGGTACATTACGGCTCATAACTCCTGTGGAAGGAGCCTCTGGATGCCAAACTTGTAAATCAAGAAGGGAAAAGTAGAAGTAAATAATGGAGTTTTGAAAACTCCCAGAGCATCAGGGTTCAAACTAGATGAAAGAGTCATTAAAATTTTTGTAGCCGGGCGTGGTGGTGCATACTTGTAATCCCAGCATTTGGGAGACTGAGACAGGAGGATCGTGGTTCATGGTCAGTCTCAGCTACTACTAGTGAGGCCCTTTGCAACTCAGACCCTGTTTAAAAATAAAGAATAAAAAAATAAAGGCTGGGGGTCTCACTTGGAAGTAGAATGCCCCTGGGTTCCACCCCCAGCACTGCAAAAGAAAAAAAAAAGTGTCAGTGTGTGTGTGTGGGGGGGCACTGGGGATCAAATCCAGGCCCTGCTTCTTTCTTTCACTTCTGAGTCAACATGAAGTGAGCAGCCTCCTCAGCCATATGTTCTACCATGATATGCTGCCCATCACAGGTCCCAGAGCAGCAGGGCTCATGGTCCATGAAACCTCCACAACTGTGGGTCCAAGTAATTCTTCCCTCCATGTAAGATTCGCTCAGATATTTTGTCACAGTGACGGGAAGCTGATTAACACAGATTGATACTCAGGGAATAACTATGAGGGCATACCGGGATAACACATATAGACTGTGGCATATAGTACCTCAGTAAGTAAATATTTTTATTACTTTGAGAATGATACTAGTTTAGATGGAGAATTGTGGATTGAAAATGGCCCTTCAGCAAGTACCCTAACCTATTTCTCAGTGGAGGGACTTCTGAACTCACTAGTTGTTAGCTTCTTACTTGAAAGTTTTAAGTAAGTCTTCATTAATATGGCACCTGCAGGTAGTTCCCACACTTGCACTGGGTCGGCCTCCAGGACGCAGGTGTGCCCAGGGGGCAGGCGTGGGAGCTCAGGTGCTGTGCCGTGCTTTGCTGATACTGCATGGAGAGCCCTCCAGCTTCTCATGCTGCCTGCTGTTTTCTGTTGCTCTGACTGGTGAGGAATTGTTCCAGAACCGGGCAGAGGAGGTTCAATATGGCCAGGGGTGCTGGCGAGGTAGTGTGTGTTTCCTGACTTGCGTGTGGACATCATGTTGGCCTCCTGGTGCTGGGTGCTTCAGTCTAAGTGGGAAGGTTCTCTTCCTGGGGGCTTATAAAGAAGAAAGGCGAGAGCAGGGCTCTGACAGATGTAGCGAGGGTCCTCCTGGTCCACTGGGAGCTCTTGACTTTTTGAGCTCAGTGGGGGGACATTTTTAGGCCTTGGGGCTTCAGTCTGCTCTGAAGTGTTCCTAAGAGGATGAAAGCCTATGTGTTAAAGCACAGGGCCCCTCACCTGATGGCACATAGACTGGCTCTGCAGGAGGTGGCTCTGGGCTCCTGCATTTTTCAGAAGGCAGAGACCATGCAGAGATCTGCCTTCCTGTTCTGCTCTCTGGGGCACAGCAGGGACATGTCAGCTGACCCTTTGCTCTCTCAGTGGGCCTTGCTGGGTACAGGGGGCTGCTGGCTTTTCCTGGCAGTTCACATGTTCAGGAAAATATATGTAAGTGTTGGATTTTTGTAAATTAGATCATCACTCTTTAAGATTGTACTTCAAAGGCCACAGTTAATTGAAGGTAGCTGTTCTTTGCCAACATGAGAATTTATGTCAATTCAACAAAACGTGCCTTTTGATGTTTGTTGTGAGGTGTGTGTGTGTCCAGAACATGGAGGGGCTGGGCGTGGTGGCGCACGCTTGTAATCTCCACGCTTGGGAGGCTGAGACAAGAGGATCGCACGGGTTCAAAGCCAGCCTCAGCTACTTAGTGAGGCTTTCAGCAACTTAGTGAGACCCTGTTTCCAAATAAAATATTAAAAAAAAAAGGTCTGGGAGTATAGCCCGGGGTAAAAGAAAGCCTCTGGATTCCACCCCCAGTACCACCAGAACATTGGGGGGAAGAGTCCACAGAGTGTTGGATGGCCGGTGGCCCTGGGTTCCATTGCCAGCACAACAAAAATAAAAAGAGAAAAGCCCCAAGTGTGAAATATAGTCGTGCGGCTATAGAAGCCAGAGGAGGCAGAAGATGCCACAGAGGGGAAAGCTGGAGGCCGTGGGCACCTACCGGAGGTGCTGGCAGAGGTTGCGGCCAGGTGGCGCAGAGGCCTACACAGGTCAGAGCTCTCTCCGTGTCCTGAGCCTTGACTGTGGCCTGGCCCAAGGTGCCCCTGACCCCCCCACAGGCCCTGGACCTCCACCTTTTCCTGCTCTTGGGTCCCACCTGGCGCCTGACTTGGGAAGCAGAATATCTCTGAGCCTTGCTGAGCAGGTGTCCTTGTGTTGGATGTGCCTGTCAGGAAAATAACAGCAGTGAGAAATCTCATCCCTGGTAACCTGTTAACATCAGTATTTCCTGCGTGTGACTCTGAAGGATTTGGAGCTGTCATTCCTAAAGGAAGTGGCAGGGAGCTGGGGGTGGGGTGGCCCTGATGGCAGGAGTCAGACCACAGACTGTGGAGTGCCGGGCGGAGAAGCAGCTGGTGGGTTGTAGACACTTATGTGGGCAGAGGGAGCTGCTCTCCAGAGACTGGCTGGCTAGAGGTCTGAAGTGCACGTTTCTTTGGCTCTGAGCAAGAGAAGAGGTGGGACGGGTTCCAGCTGCCACTGCAGGGAATATAGAGCAAGCAGGGGGGTAGAATCCAGGTCCCAGGTCCTTACGGTCTCAGTCCAGGGACTAGATGGAAGTTGGCCCAAACCCTCCCGTGGCCTGCAGTCTAGTGGCCTCAGGATATAGCTGTCCATGTGGGCAGCACTGGTGACTCCTGAGGGTCTGTGGGTCAGTAGCTGCAGCAAGAGATGCCGCTTGCTGTCCCACAGCAGGTGCTGAGCCGCAGCCACAGTCAGAGCAGTGTCTCTGTGCACTTGCTTTGTGGCTGGGTGGCCTATGTGCCCCTTCAGGCCACATCCCTTGGCCAGCCTCTGGGGCTCATTCCTGACTCCCCAGTCTCACCTCAGCCACTCAGGTGGCTGGGGCAAGTTGCCCTCCCTTAAATTTCCCATGTATTTTAGAACCTCTGTGCTTTTCACCACACTACCTGCTAGATCTGTCTCTTTTTGCCCAGAAACAAAGGAGAAAAATGCCTGACAGGTTTAAAATAGCATCTTGAAGTTCATAGTTATTTTTGTTTTTATTAGTGGTGCTGAGGATTGAACCCAGGGCCTCGTGCATGCTAAACACGTGTTCTTCCAGTGCATTATGCTCCGCCCCCAACTCGTGATTTTCTTTTAAAGATTTCAAGCGTATAAGTAAGATTAGAGAATAGCAGTTTGAACATCCAGCACCAGCTCCATCGGCTGTTGACACCTAGAGAGTTGAATGACACCGTTGGGCAGCGGCATCTGTGGCTTGTTCCACTGACGCACCTGTGCAAAGCACACCTGTGTGGTGTTCCTATCATCGCTTTAACTATGCAGCAAATCTAAGCACGGGGAGTGTGCTGAGCTTCCAAAGCTGCACGTCAACGATGAATTGTGCCTGGCACTCTGCAGTTTGCTTCCTCATTCAGTCCTGTGTTTAGGAAGCTAATTCAGGTTGACATAGGTTTGTATTGTTTGTGCACACCTTCCATTGTGTAAACACACGCTTTATTTACCTCTGCTGCTGACTGATGTTAATGATGTTTCGGGCATTTTTTCCTTCTGTTACCTAGAGTTCTTTGGCATGTAACTCGTGTGTACATCTTTCATACCTGCATGGAAGTTCACTGTGATAAATTGAGATGTGTGTGTGTGTGTGTGTGTGTGGTCACTGGTTTTCATGTTTTCAACTTGCCTCACTCTCCAAAGTGGCTCTCCAGCGCCTGCTCCCAGGCTTTTCCTCCTGGCAGGTGCTCTCCTCAGACTCTAAGTGCTTGCCCGGCAGGCGGGTGAGGCGCAGCGGCTCCGGCCTGCACCAGCACCTCCTCACTCTCCTCGCAGCCGCCGCTCCCTTGGGGCTTCTCTGCTCTCAATGACTTGCGCACGCCCTTTGCCTTTTTTTCTGTAGATGTTTGTCTTGTCCTCATTAATTTGGAACTTCTGTATATATTCTAAACAGCTATGCTTTAACCTTTTTTTTGTGGTACTGGAGATGGAACCTAGGGGTATTCTATCTCCGGAGCTACACCCCCTGACCTATTTTTTTTTTAATTTATTTTGAAACAGGGTCTCACTGAGTTGCAAAGGGCCTCACTAAGTAGTAGCTGAGGCTGTCTTTGAACTGTAATCCTCCTGTCTCATCCTCCCAAATGCTGGGATTACAAACGTGTGCCACCATGCCTGGCATGGTTTAACCTTTAATATAGCTGATTTGCCCACATGTTTTTGTATTTTTTATCCTTTTCAGTTGTCTTATCTAAGAAATACTCCTGTAGATATCATTCCATATTTTCTTCTAAAAGCTCACTCATTCAATTGTTCTTAGGCAATCCTAAGTATTTCTTGAGAAATCTGGACTAACAATATGAATATAGTCACAAAAACTAGTTTTACTGCCACAGAAGCATTAGATCCATGAAAGGACAAACTATACTTTTTGCAGTGATGGGGATCAGCCCCTACCCCTGCTTTGTACATGCCAGGAAGGGACCTACCACTGAGTAACACCTCAGCCTCCCACCAAGTTGCGGGGGCCACACTAAGTAGCTGAGGCTGGCAGCAAACCTCCGATTCTCCTGTCTCAGCCTCCTAAGCACTGGGATTACAAGTGTGCACCACCAAAATGGCCTCAGCCTTCCAAGTACTGGGATTATAGGTCTGCAACATGGTGATTGGTTTTCTTAAGATTTTTTAGTCAACTTGATTTATTGTTTCCTTTTATAGAGTTCCATACCTATTGCCTATGAACTTAATTCCTTGGTGACAGACAGCTGAAAGTAAAGCTTCACTTACAGTGAAGAGGAGCTGTGTAGCAGATGGGGTCTGAGTGAGTGTACCTCTCCTCACCCTGGTGCTGCCTGTGGCATCTGTCTGAGTGACCTGCCCTTAGTCCCTCATTGCCCAGTCTGTCTGTGACTGCAGACAGCGATCTCCCACAATGGGGACCTTGCTGTTCCCTTTCCTGATGCGGGGACGTGAGGGCAAAGTATGATCTCCTGGACACGTGTTGATGGTTCTCAGCCTAGCTAGGGCTTTGGAAACTTAATCCACACACCTGGCTCTGTCCAAACAGCAGCATGTAGACCCTTGGGAGGCATGCTGAGTAACAGCCTGTGGTTTTAGGATCAAGTATGAGTGAGTCTGAGACTTATAGCAGGGCTGGGGTGTGGCCCAGGTGCAGAGTACTTGCCTGCTGTATGCAGAGCCCTGGGTTCTATCCCTGGCATTGCAAAAAGGCACAAGAAAAAAGAACAAGATTCACAGCAGAGTAAGGGACTTGAACACACAACCTTGCAATTCTTGCCTCTTCAGGTGTCACTCTTGAAAAGACCACTCCCAGCAAAGTTTGGCCTTTTAGGCCTAAGCTGCGGCCACATAGGTGCCTCCTGTCTCAGGCTCTGTTCCTGAGCATTGTCAGTCCACATGGAGCTGGGGCCGCCCTCACCCTCAGCATCGGCAGCAGGGCAGTACCAATGGTGTGCATATGTGCAGTCATGCTGCTTGTTAACAGCTGCTGTCCTGAGTGCTCAGTACCACCCAGCTGCCTCTGGGGCCTCCCACAGGTCAGCAGTAGATGAGCTGACACCCAGGTCACAGCCTGTCTCCAGGACCCTGCTCAGGAGGCTGGCTGGTGTGTATTCTATTACGGAGACAGATGACTGAGACACAGCCCTTCATGTACATCCTCTCCACGGTCATAGTCATCAGGAGCCCACACCACCAGAGCTCTTATCCATTCTGACTATCAAGGCAAAAATTGGGGACATTGTCTATGGTTAGAGGATGAAGGAATTCCACTGTTTGCAGAGTTCTGTGCTGGGTTCTTTGGAGACACTAAAATAATAGATGGTGCCGGGCATGGTGGCGCACGCTTGTAATCCCTGCACTTGGGAGGCAGAGACAAGAGGATCACGCAGGTTCAAAGCCAGCTGCACTGGCTTAGGAGACCCTGTTTCCAAATAAAAAGTATAAAATAGGTCTGGGAGTGTAGCCTGGAGGAAGAAGGGCTTCCTGGAACCCCAGTACCACACACACAAAAAAATAATAGATGGTGCATGACAAGCTTACTTGTAAAGGCAGAACACACACACACACACACACACACACACACACACACACGCACACGCACACACACAGCCACGAATCACCAGCTGACACTGATGTGGAACATAGTTGCCCCAAGAAGTTGGGGATTAGAGACACAGCAGCAGACTGTCCCAGGGATGAAACTGTTTTCTCTTTGTGTTCTTTATAGGGCCTTCCAAGGTGACTGCATAGGATTTTAGTATATATTTAAAATTTTCATTGATTAGGGAGTATAAAGTAACTGAACGTTGGGGAAGGGGTGCTGGGGACAGAACCCAGGACTCATAAATGCTGATCCACATGCTCTGCCACTGAGCTACACCCACAGTCCTCAAGTTAGTGGGTTTTACTTTTTTATTTTTTACTGCAGCAAGACAGGTGGATGGAGGGAGAAGGTGGCAGACACTGCATGGGGAGGAGGGCGTGGGCTGGGCTATGGCTATGAGCTAGCCTGGTGCTGAGGCTGGCTAGCAGGTGAGTGCTTGCAGGACTCATGGTGAGTAGCCCCAGGGGACTTAATAGGGATTTGTAGGTCCTTAGGCTGAATGCTGGAGTCTGAACCTAACATGAAAGTCAGTAAGAATGACATAGAGAAGAAATACCACCTGTTTCTTAAGTCAGAAGACAGATTCCTTGCCCCAGTACAGTTAAAACTCATAATTTAGAGGGGAGAGGGAGAAACCCCTGCCTCAGTTTTGTATTTTGTTTCCGCATTCTGGAGAAATCCTCACCTTCTTTCTCTTGTTCTGCTTCCTCTCTCTCTATATATATATTTTTTGGTGGTACTGAGGATGGAACCCTTCTTCCTCTGGGCTACACTCCTAGACCTATTTTATATTTTTTAAATTTGGAAACAGGATCTCTTAAGCCAGAGAGGCTGGCTTTGAACCTGTGCAATCCTGTCTCCGCCTCCCAAGCGCGGGGATTACAAGCGTGTGCCACCACGCCCGGCTCTGCTTCCCATTTTCAACTTCTCTGCGGAGAGGTACCGTGGCAGATGCCTTCAGCTTACCAGAGCCAAGGCATCCCTGGTCCTAGTCCTCAGCCTCACAGAGGGGTGGAGGGAGAAGAGGAAGCTGCTTTAATTAGTCACATCAGCAGCAGTGTCACCATGCCCTGTGTTCTCTGGGTGAAGCTGAGGCTGCAGTAAGACATATTGCTTTCTCATCTCCTTGTGCTGTGGTACAATTTATACTCAGAACAAATGAGCACCTGATGGGGACCCTGGAACTTGAGCAGTACTAGCGGGGCTATTGTCTCGGCAGCAGAAAGATATGTAGGCAGCTGCCTTCAGCGGTCAGAGCCAGTGTGCAGCACTGAACCATGGTAGATGTTTGGCACTCCTCCACCTGCCTGTGAGAGGGCACCATTATCATCTAGGTTTCTGAGATTCCTCTAGATTCCCACTCTGCCTTCTTAAGTGTCTTAGAGCAGCTTTGCACGTATGCTTGTATATGTATGTACACATATGCAAGTATTGGGCCCAAGACTGAGCTTTGGCCCTTGCCTGAACTTGGGAGCAATACTTAACCAAATCTACTAGCTGTTAATGATGATCAAAGAAACTGCTGCGACGAACATTGTCAGTGCCAAGAACAAAACGGTAATGAGCTTGACGTGCTCCTGTGCACTTCTCAGCAGGGATCCAGGCTTAGATAACACTTTTGTCACTTTGATGGTTAAGCCTCCTCCTGAAATCACTCTTTGAACAAGCACACGGTTACACTCCACAGTAGTTTAAACTGATCTTGACTTGTGAACTTGTTTATTTCCTCTTCTCTCTTTGTGATATCTGTCAGAATCTCTGATGTATATTCACCTATGAAAATCATTGTGTAGGTGAATCAAGCTCAAATGGAAGCCTGTTGTTGGGGTGCACAGACATTTCAGACATGCTATTATTTTTGTTCACTGAAGAACCTTTGTGGAGATTTTATATCTCAGGAGAAGCTTTGGGGGTCACTATGGAGAAAGAGATATTTGAAATCATAGTTAAGAGGGCAGTTTTGCTTTATTTAGCTTGCTTGGCTAGGAGGGCAAGAAGAGCAGTGGAGAAGGAGAAGGGGCGTGTGCAACAGATGGACCAGAGGAGCTTCAGTGGCCAAACAAATCCTGTCTTACTACAATGACAGATGCCAGCTCGATGCTTTGAGGCTATCGGTTAAGGTGATGTAATTTGAATACTGAATCCACAGTACTGATCTTGGAACAATCACTTTGTTTTAGAGTTTGTACAAGAGAAGTTAAAATTTCTGTTCAGGGACATTTGTAGAGATTTCCAAAATTGCTCATGAAGATGGCAGGTTCTGAGGGAGGAGTATCTCAGGAAGGAAATAATCCCTCCCAACCCTTTTGTGATGCTGAGGAGTGAACTCAGGGGCATCCACCTCTGAGCTACACTCCAATCCTTTTTCTTTTTTATTTTGGAGTAGGGTCTCACTAAGCGCTGAGTGTTTCACAAATCGCTAAGGCTGATCTTGAACTTGCAGTCATCCTGTCTCCGCCTCCCAAGTACTGGGATTACAAGTGTGCACCATCATCCCTGGCTGTTTTTTCCCTTTATGGTGTAAGATACTAATTTTTCCCTCAATTCCTATGGTGTAAAAAAAATTTTTTTTTTTGCTACCAGTGTAGTCTAAGAGATGGAACCAAAGAGACCCTTTTGTGAGTTCATGCCATGTCTGTTTACAGTATTGGAACTGTGTTCTTTAGAAAAACAAAATAGGCTGGGCGTGGTGGCGCACGCTTGTAATCCCTGCGCTTGGGAGGCAGAGACAGGAGGATCGCGCAGGTTCGAAGCCAGCCGCGCGCGCTGGCTTAGGAGACCCTGTTTCCAAATAAAAATGTAAAAATAGGTCTGGGAGTGTGGCCTGGAGGTAGAAGGGCTTCCAGGAACCCCAGTACCACCAAAACAAAACAAAACAAAACAAAAAAAAACCCAAAAAAACCCAAGAAAACAAAAAAACAAAAAAACAAAAATAGTATTTTCTTAATTTTTTTTTTTAATTTTTGCACCGAGGATTGAACCCTGGTCTTCACACTTGCTAATCACATACTGTACTACTGTGTTTCACCCCTAACACCCACACCCTATTTCCATTTTTTAAAAAGTCTAAATATCTCCTCCATCCATCTCTCCAATCACTAAAATCAGCTAAGAGTCCAGCTTCATTGTAGCCAGTGTATTTTGGAGAACTTTCTGGAAACTCCTGTTGAATTTCCTGATTGGAGCTGGGTGAAACCCATTTAGATGGAAATCAGAAACATTGCCAGGTTTGTGAATCCTCTTTTTTTTTTTTTTTTTGGTGGTACTGGGGTTCCTGGAAGCCCTTCTACCTCTGGGCTACACTCCCAGACCTACTTTTTATATTTTTATTTTGAAACAGGGTCTCTTAAGCCAGCGCAACTGGCTTCAAACCTGCGCGATCCTCCTGTCTCTGCCTCCCAAGCGCGGGAATTCTCAATACTTGGGAGCTTGAGATGGGAGGATCACAGGCTTAAGGCCATCCTTAGTGAGACCTTTTTTTTTTTTTTTTTTTTTTTGTGGGTGTGGGGATGGAACACAGGGGCATTCGACCTCCAAGCTGCACCTCCAGCCCTATTTTTTATTCTTTATTTTAAAACAGGGTCTCACTGAGTTGCAGAGGGCCTTACCGAGTAGCTAAGGCTGTCCATGAACCGTGATCCTACTGTGTCAGCCTCCCAAATGCTGGGATTACAAGCGTGCGGCACCATGCCCAGCTGTGAGACCTGTTTTAAAATAAAAAATAAAAAGGGTTGGCAATGTAGCTCAAGATAGAATGTTACTGCATTCAATCCCCAACACACACATGCACATACACATTCATGTGCTTGTGTACACACACAAATATACACATATACACAAACACACACATACACACACACGTCCTTCCCAGGGCTAGAAGTATAGCTGCAAGGTAGAATGTGTGTTTAGAATGTATGACGCCCTGGGTTCAATTCCCAGTACCAGAAAATAAAGAGCTCTCTTCCACCCTCACTTGCTGCCTCTCAGAGGCACTTTGTATACACGTCACATGTGTGTCTTCTGTCAGGTGCCATTACCCAGCCCTTTACAGCTCACTGCCCATGTGTAAGCATGTGGCATGTAAGCATGCCCACATGAAACTCCAGGCTTCACAGGGAGGCCTGGGGCAGCATCACCCAGTCACGAAAAATAACTCACCTTCTTTTGAGACATTCCTGTTCTGAAAGTTTGAAGAACAACAACGGAAATCCTTTCAGGCAGCTGCAGATGATGTATATAAACCTCGTTTAACATACATGGTCTTAGGATGTGGAAATACTCCTTTGTCTTATTTTTCTGTCCCAGAGAGCAGTTTCTTAGTTGTTGGATGCAGCGTTCTTTGGCTTCACATCAGGAGATTAAGTGATCACGTAAAGTCACAAAGAGGAGATTTTGTTTGTTTGTATTTACTTTTGGTGTCCTGTGAGTACACTCCCTCCTTCCTCATCCCCTGGAAGACACACAGGACTGGTACGAACCTTCCCAATTGTGCAGCCATGTGGCTCTCAAGGGCTATCATTTTATCTGTAAAATCTGAGGTTCTTCTCTTGTAATGGCCAATAAATTTGTGACACAGTTGGGGTCCCGGGTCAGCAGCACTGCGGGCCAGGTGTGTGTCCAACAGGTGGACTTGCAGACAGGAGCCTGACGTGTACGTGGCCTCCTGTCGCTTGGGGAGGCGTCGCGTTGTTGAATTTGGCAGGGACATTCGTCTTTGCTCAGTCGAGCAGCCTCGTTGTCCAGAGCAGAGGTCAGGGCCAGGGCTAGCTGTCCTTGCTCCTGGTGCACTTGGTGGCCACTTCCGTGTTTTCAGGCCTTGCTGAAGTTGGTTGCCTTGCTATAGGACCCATGTGGGATGACAGTATGTCTCCTCCATCTGTAGAGAGTGCGCGAGTGTGCCTGGAGTCTCCTTTCATATTTGCATGCCAGATTGTCTCTGACACATCATCAGGGGTCAGTGGGGGGGGGACGGACTGGAGGACCTCCCTTTCCCGTGTCCCTGAACTCTCTCACGTTGCTCTCAGGACCGCTCTTTCTTCACACCTTTCTGGAGGTGAGCCGGCGGGGTCCTGGGGTCCTGGGCAGGCTGGTGTGAGCTGGGTGAGCCATTTTGTCTGCCTTTCGTAGGCTCGCCACTTGGGGCTTACTGAGTAACTATTCAGGAAGCCTTGAGATAGAGGCTTCTTCCAGGAGCTGCATCTGCAATGCTGACAGCACCCAGGAGATAAGGAGCCCTGGACCATTGGCTGGGGGCCTGTGGGCCTCAGGACCAAATGCATGGGGGAGGAGTCTCTGGTTCTCTCCAGAGGCAAAGCCACTCAGCCCAGACCTGAGCTGCTCACCAGGCTTCCTTTCCTGAATGCGGCGGGCAGACAGCGGTGTGTTGGCGTTGGAGCAGGATCAAAGCCCTTTCCTCCCTAACCTGCAGCAACGCGCCGGTAAGCAAATGGGAGCTGTAAAATTGGCAGAGGTTACAATGGAAGTCTGTCTTACCCTGATTAGCATTGGCTCCTTTCCAAACCCCACCTGCTCCGTATGTACCGTGTCTCAGTGCAAGTGTCTTCTCACGGTGTCTGACCCAGGGCCCTGGGTAACAACACAGGGGTGTGTGCCAAGGACAACAAGGCAGAGCAGGCATTAGGGACAGCCTGAGATCAGAACAGGCCGGCCCCAGGTGCGGGCGAGGCCGACTCCCGCTGCCAGGAGGTTGCCTGAGCTCTTCTCCGCTGCCCCGAGTGTGAACCCTCGTCCAGCCGTATTTGGCGTGCTGATCAGCCAGCTGACACGAAACTAGGAGCAAGGCTACCTGGAAATTGTGCTATAGACCTGGTGCCTTCGGGTCACTAGGGCATTCTGACCTTGATTCTTCAGGAAAGACATGGATGAGTCTGTCCATGTGGCATGTGGCATGCTGGGCCACATGCATTTCCAGTCCTAGTCTTCTGAGGAACCTGCACACTGATCTCCATGGTGGTTGCACTAGTTTACACTCCCACCAACAGAGCATGAGAGTTTCTGTTTTTCCAAATCCTTGCCAGCATTTACTATTGTTTTTGTTTTTGATGACTGCCATTCTAACTGGAGTTAGATGGAATCTCAGTGTGTTTTGATTTACATTTCCCTGAATATTTTTTATATATTTTTGGCCATTTGAATTTCTTTTGAGTATTCATTTCAATTGCCTATTTTTATTTTGTTTTTAATTATTTTTTGCACTGGGAATGGTGCCCAGGGGGTATTCTACATCCAAGCTATACTCCCAGCCCTTTTTTTTTTTTCATTTTGAAATAAGATCTCTCTAAGTTGCTGAGGGTTTCCCTGAGTTTCTGAAGCTGGCCTCAAACCAGTGATTCTCTTGTCTCAGCCTTCGAAATACTGGGATCAAGGCGTGAGCCACTGAGCTGGTGACCTCTGTTTCTATGACTTAACAATGGCCCCTTACGCTTTGGGACTGGGTAGGTTTGGCATGAAGGACTGTTGCAGAAATGTCTTTGGTAGCAATCAAAAACATGGACAATGGAACCAGGCACAGTGGCATACGGCAGTGCGCTGTTGTCCTGAGTCTCACTCTGCTCGCCACTAACACAAGGCCCATTGGAGCAACGATTCCTCAGGATCTTCCCCAGCCCCTCCCACCTTTCTCTGTGGCCCTGGGGATTGAGTCCAGGGGCATTCTACCCTGGAGATTCACCTCCAGCCCTTTTCATGTTTTATCTTGAAACTGAGTCTTGCGAGGTTGCTGAGAGTCTCTAAGTTGCGGAGAACTTGTGATCCTCCTGTCTCAGCCTCTCAAGTACTAGGATCACAGCTGTGCTCCACCACACCTGGTTCCCTCCTCCTTTTTTAAAATTTGCTTTGCTGGGATGGAGCCCTGGGCCCCGGGCACGCTAAGTAGGTGCTGTACCACTGAGCAGCACCTGGCCTCCCAGCTCACTTCTTCTGTTTAGGCGTGCCCCAATCCATGCCTGCCCCAGAGATGTGAATCACGAAGCTTGCCTCAAGTCCTCTCTCCCTGGCCCCTAGTCTCTTCCCGTGGGGTAGTGAGGGCTGGGCTCCCTCTTGCGTGGGGATCTGCAGGAGTTACCGTCAGGGCGTCAGGGTGGTTTCTATGCGTGTAAGTGACCTTGTCAGATCAGCTGTTGTGATTCTAGAGAATGGGCTGAAGGGAAGGAGCAGGCTGGAGATGAAGGAGTCAGGCCTGGGGCTGGGCCTGGCCGGCCACCAGCAGCACATGTCCCCTTGGGGACCTCGTAACAAAACTGCTGCGTGTTGAGAAGCATTTTTCTTGTTGATAACTGAAGGAAGAGATCTGTCTGGAAAGGGTGAGTGTTTCTCTCTGTTTGAAGGGCAACAGGCTGGGGTCGTTGTGGCGGTTGGGTGGCCGGCTGCTAACTTGTTATCCCAGAGACAAAGGAACAGACCTCCCACTACTACCACTACCACTACCACTACCACTACCACTACCACTACCACTACCACTACCACTACCACTACCACTACCACTACCACTACCACTACCTCTTCCTCTTCCTCTTCCTCTTCCTCTTCCTCTTCCTCTTCCTCTTCTTCTTCTTCTTCTTCTTCTTCTTCTTCTTCTTCTTCTTCTTCTGTGGTACTGGGGTTTCTGGAAGCCCTTCTACCTCTGGGCTACACTCCCAGACTATTTTTATATTTTTATTTGGAAACAGGGTCTCCTAAGCCAGCGCGCGGCTGGTTTCAAACCTGTGTGATCCTCCTGTCTCTGCCTCCCAAATGTGGGGATTACAGGCACACACCACCACGCCCGGCTGACCTCCCACTTCTTTCTGGGGTCGGGGGACATGGGAGAACCCCATGCACCAAGCAGAGAGAGCAAATCAGGAAGCACCATGGCATTGACTCCTAAGAAATGGGACTCTCCCACCGGGCCTCGGGCGCCTTGCCCTGGTCTTCCCCTGGGACTTAGTAGAAACTTGGTCTGCAGAGCCTAGAAACCATGCTGGTAACCTGTAAACAGGCCGCACTCTTGGTCCAGTCTGTCACCGAACAATGTCCTGTCCCCATCCCCTGCCCAGCCAGTGCGGCTCTGAGGGGGGCTTGTGGAGCTTTATCTCAGCTGTGTTCCAGCCTACGTCATGGCCCAAGGCAGGCACTTAGCTTGTCTGGGATTCGGGTTCCTATAGGAAAAATGAGCTGGTTGGGCGCTCTCTAGGGAGCTGGAAGGAAAAATGGATAGAACTTCGACCCTTTATAATCATAATGTATTTACTATCAGCCTTTCCATGAGGCCTAGAAGTGTGCCAGCTTTCGAGACTTGTGTACTGACTTGGCCAAACTTCCCTCCTTTGAATGACAGGAAGAGGGAAGTTCTCACATTGGTTCCCTTCTACTGAGTGTAAATGCCAAGCTGACATTGTCTCACTGTCCATTTGTTCTAGGTCTGAGTGGGGTGACGCTCAACCCGCAGGGACCCAGAGCTGAGCTCCCGACTGTGGATGCATCATTCAGGTTGTGGGCCTCAGGTGCAATGTCTTTGCTATCTGATCACGGATTCAGTAGCTATATGGTTTCCTACTTTTTGTCTTCTATGTGCAGGACTGTGAACCCAGCTCTCCATAGATGTTTATTGACGATGGATAGGCTAATGGATGCAGTTTGAGATATTTAACCTTGAATATCTTGATGGCGTGTGTGTGTGTGTGTGTGTGTGTGTGTGTGTGTGTGTGTGTTGCTGGGATTGAACCCAGGGGCATTCAACCATCGAGCTACACCCCCAGTCCTTTTTGCAATTTTTCTTTTTAAACAGGGTCTTGCTTTGTTGCTGAGAATCTTACTAAGTTGCTGAGGCTGGTTTTGAATCTGCAATCCTCCCAAGTACTGGAATTATGGGCATGGATCACTGCATCCCACTTCTTGATGGCTCTTTACTTGCAAGTCTAAAATCTGCACGGGAGTGAGGGCTTCACATGCACAGCATCTCTTTCCACAGCAGCTTGTTTTGTGCCCCTTTGGTGATTGTAAATGCTGTCAACATTTAAAAAATATCCTATCTGTGCTGGGGCATGAGCTACACCAGGTGGGGCACATTATTACCACTGGCTCACATGCTGACGGACAGCTTAGGCATGTCTGTGCATTTGTCTTTGGAGAAATGTATTTTCCTCATCTGTAACATATACACTGAGAGCACAGGCCTCACTGTTGCAGGGAGCACAGGGGACAGCCACCCATCAGAGCAGCTGCCTGGTTGATGGGAGAAACCACCGAAGACTGCTATTCTTGAAGATTTGTCATTTAGCTTTGTATACCTTTTTATTTCCTTGGTGACGGCTACTTGTCTAACTTGCTTGTCAACTCTTGAGAGACAGAGGGAGACGTAAGGGAAGGTCTTTCAAACATCTGCCTGTGCTTTGCTTTTTAATTTCCTTTCCAGGTAGAGTCTCCAGTGAGGGTTTTATTTCCTAATGGGGAGAGGAATGAAGTTTTATAAGGACGAAAGATTGGACATTCATTTTAGAGCAGGATGAGCCATCCATGTGCATTATCACAGGGTGACATTTCAGCCAGCTTCCCATTCCATGAGGAGAATGTCACCTCATTCTTTCTGGAGGTCGGCCCTCCACGTGCATGCCTTCAACTCACTGCTGATCTAAAGTATTTGTAAGTGGGCATGGTGGCCCATGCCTGTCATCCCAGTACTGGGGAGGCTGAGAAGGGAGGATCGTGGGTTCAAGGCCAGTGTGTGTGGTAACTTACTGAGACCCTGTTTCAAAATTTAAAAAATGGGGCTGGGGGTGGAGATCAGGGGTAGAGCACCCCTGCATTCAGTCCACACACACACAATTATAAAAAACTACATCAGTAGTGAACACTTATGCACTATTATTCCTTGAACAATAAAGTATAACAGCTATTTATGCAGAATTTACATTGTATTAGGTGCTTTTAGTGATCTCGGGATGATTTAAAATCTATAGGAGGAAGTGTGTAGGTTGGAAGTCACTTTATATAAAAGATTCTGAGTCTTGCTGCTGGCTGGCCTGTGGTTTCCCTGTGGCTGCCTTCCCTGGCCTGGGACTCACCCAGGCACTTGCTGCGCTCTGTAGAGAAGGCCAATGGCTGTGTCTGAGTCTTGCCTCCTCCACACTCCACGTTGGACTTCAGTGTAGTTTGGGGCTGACATGCTCTTCTTGGACAGTCAGGGTTGTAGCAGGGCTGACGCCCTGAGCTTGGTGTTGCTCAGGTATGCCCGGGACCTTTCAAAGCGATGCACAGGCACTTTCCACAAGCACCGCTCATCATCATGTGCTGGGCAGGGAGTCAGGCGGGGCAGCAGGAGGCTGACTGCGCCTGTGCCCTGCACTCAGCCACCAGAAGCTGGTGAGCTGGTCCAGAAACTTGTGCCTGTCAGGCCTCCAGACCCCTCAGAAGACGTGTGGCTCATACACCTATTTTCCTTTTTTTTTTTTTTTTTTGGTGGTCCTGGGGTTCCTGGAAGCCCTTCTACCTCCGGGCTACACTCCCAGACCTATTTTTTATACTTTTTTTATTTGGAAACAGGGTCTCCTAAGCCAGCACGCGCGGCTGGCTTTGAACCTGCGCGATCCTCCTGTCTCTGCCTCCCAAGCGCGGGGATTACAAGCGTGCGCCACCACACCCGGCTCATACACCTATTTTCTAAAGAAAGGTAAGAATAGCTGTGAAGAGTCTCTTAGAGTCAAGAACCAGGCTGGGGGATACTAAAAATGTATTTGGGACAAAGAGAAGCACACTTGGTTAACAGCAAGATGCTGAGTGTGAAGATGGCAGGGCCCTGAGTGAGCTGATTAGCCCTTCTGTCTTCTGGAGCCTTCCGGACCCACAGTCTGTGCACGTCTGCCTGGCTCTCTTACGTTGGGGCTTTTCCCTCAGGATCCTCATCAGTATTTAAATGATTAAACCCACAGATGGCAGTTTCTAAGTTATTATGCCACTGATTAAAGAATTGTTAAGGCAGATTTATTTCTCTAAATACAAACACATGTACAGCTAAGATTTTGGCCAAAACTTTGTGAGACACAATACTGTATTGTTTCTCTCTTCAAAATGTATTCCATTATAGAATTTTGTTATAAAACAGCAGTGCCTGGCATTGTGGTATGTATCTCCAGAGAATTCTAAACTCTTGACCACATTTTTAAAAAGATACTCAGTCTCTCCAGTTTTTTCTTTTTCTTTCTTCTATCGCCACGGCCTCCTTACACCTGACAGTGTACACAGAGCACTGTGCTGCATACAGAGGCTGCTCACAGACTCTGCTCTCTTTATTGGTAACCCGAGCACGTCTTCATGGTTCATGGTTCGGCATGGATGGTCCTTGCTCCTCAGTACCACATCTGTATTTCCCTTGGAGCCAAGTACAGACCTGAAATTCATTGTGATCTCTTCATCATCAACACTGTTAAAGTGTTACTTTAAGAAAATGGAAACTATTGCTTTTGGTCTTGTGCCAGTTGGTTCTAGATTATTGTTCTTAAAAAAAGCCCTCATTATTTGTAGATATAATTTTATGTAGACCACCCTTGTATAGTTATTAATTTAACAAGAGAGTTTGTCTAGGTTTCTGGATAAAAAGGCAATAAATAAAATTAAAATTTAAAGGGACCTCTAACAAAAGATACAGAAAAATCCTATGGAGAAAATTGTAAAATTAAAAAAAGTGGCTGGGCATGGTGGTGCACTCTTGTAATCCCAGCACTTGGGAGGCTGAGACAGGAGGATCATAAGTTTGTAGTCAGTCCCAGCTCTTTGTGAGGCCTTCTGCAATTTCAGTGAGATTCTTTTTCAAAATAAAGAATAAAAAATAGGGCTGAGGATGTAACTCGGAGGTTGAATGCCTCTGGGTTCGATCCTCAGTATTAACTATAGGGTACTGTTCTATAGAAGCTTTTTAGAAGTTTTTCACCATGCCTCACTGGTACTACATACCCAGTGAACAGCAAGTCCTCATTTCCTCCTCCCCTCAAACCCTGGCAACTATGATTCTACTCTTTTTTCTCAGTTTGATTACTTACTACTTTAATTGTCTCATAGAAGAATCATATAGTATTTATCCTTTGGTAAATATTTATTTTTATAAGTATACTGGCTTATTTCACTTGGGATAATATCTTCAAGGTTCATCCATGTTGTGATAGGATTTTCTTCCTTTTAAAGGCTGAAAAATAGTCCACTATATGTTTATATTTTCTTTATCCATTGTTGGACATTTGAGTTATTTCCATTTCTTGGCCCAAATTATGCTCTCCATAGGAGTACAAATATTCTCTGAGATCCTGTTTTCAGTTCTACTGGATCAATATCCAAAAATAAGATTGCTGGATTTTATGGTAGCTCTACTGTGTGTGTGTGTGTGTGTGTGTGTGTGTGTGTGTGTGTGTGTGTGTTTACTGGGGTTCCTGGAAGCCCTTCTACTTCTGGGCTACACTCCCAGACCTATTTTATACTTTTTTAAAATTTGGAAACAGGATCTCTTAAGCTTCGAACCTGCACAATCCTCCTGTCTCCGCCTCCCAAGTGCAGGGATTACAAGCGTGCGCCACCACGCCCAGCATTAGCTCTACTTTTAATTAGTTGAAGAACCTTTATACTGCTTTCTATATCAGCTGCACTGTTTTATTCTCATCAACAGTGAACAAAGGTTCTGATTTCACATTCTTCTCAACATTTGTTTTCTGATTTGTTTTGTTTTCAATAGTGGCTGTCCTGACAGGCATTAGGTGATAGCTCACTGTGGTATTGATTTGCATTTCCTCATGATGAACATCTTTTCCTATACCTGTTGGCCACTTCTGTCTACTCATGTCCTTTGTCCATTTTTGTTGCTGTTGAGTCATAGAAGATCATTACGTATTTTGGATCTCAGCCCCTTCTTAGATGTGTGGCTTTTGTGTATTTTCTCCCACTGTGTAGATTACCTTTTAACTCTCTTGACTGTCCCTCTGTGGTGTAGAAGAACTTTAGTTTGATATAATTCAACTTGTCTGTTTCTGTTTGTGTTGCGTGGGCTTTTGGTATCATATCTAAGAAGTCATCAACAAAACTAATGTGGCAAAGTTTTCTTCCATGTAATATTTTAGGAGTGTTGTAGGTTCAGGTCTTAAAGTTCTTTAATTTATTTTGAAGTGATGTTTGGGATGGTGGAGACAGGGATGCAGTTTCACTCTGTGGCCTGGGGATATCTAGTTTTCCCAGCATCATTTGCTGAGGCTGCCCTTTCTTCACTTCGTGGTCTTGGCACCCTATTGAAGATCACTTCACCGTGTGTGTGTGTGTGTGTGTGTGTGTGTGTGTGTGTGTGTGTGTATGCGTGCGCGCGCGTGCCTGGGCTGTCTGTTGTGCTCCATTTGTCTATATATCTGTCTTTATACCACTCTCATACTGTTCTGATTCCAGTAGCTTTATGAGACGCTCTGAGGTCAGGAAGTATGAGAACGGCAGCTACATTCTTCTTTCTTGACATTGTTTTGACTGTTTAGCATCTTTTGTGGTTCCATATGAGTTTTAGGATGGTTTTCTTCTTCTGCTTTGCCAAAAAAAATGTTACTGAGATTTCGATAGGGATTTTAATGAATCTGTAGATCGCCAGTGGTATTATGGATATTTTTAACAACACTAAGCCTTCTAATTCATGAACACAAGATGTTAAATTTTCACATATGGCCTGTATTATGTCGAGGTAGTTTCCTTTTACTCTTAGTTTATTGAGTGTTTTCATCATAAAAGGCTGTTGATTTCAGTCAAGTACTTCTTCTGTAAATACTGAGGTGGTCGTGTGATTTTATCTTTCCCTGTGTTGATGCAGTGTGTTGAATTGATGGTCCCGTGTATTGAACCATCCTTGCATCTTGGGGATAAATAGCACATGGCTGCTATGTAGAATGCTTTTGATGTGCTGTCAGTTTTCAGGTATTTGGTTGAGGACTTTTATATCTATATTCATTAGGGATATTGGCTTGTAGTTTTTCTTTTGTTCACATGTCTTTGGCTTTGTGATCAGCGCAGTACTGGCCTCATAAATGACTTTGGAAGTATTTTCTCCTCTTCATTATGTTGGGAGAATCTGAGAAGGATTGGCATCGATTTTTCTTCCAATGTTTGCTAGGATTCTCCAGTGAAGCCATCTGGTCCTAGGCTCTTCTTTGTTGGGAGGTTTTAGATGACTGATTCAGTCTCCATGCTACTTGTAGTCTGTTCATATTTTCTCTTTCTTCATAGTTTAGTCTTAGTAGTTTGTATGTTTCTAGAATTTATCCATTTCTTCTAGGCTAGCCAATTTTTGGTATTTAATTGTTCATAGCAGTCTCTTAGACTCATTATTTCTGTGGCATCAGTAATGTTTCCTCTTTCATTTTTGGATTTTATTCTTTTGCATCTTCTCTTTTTTAAGTCTGATTTAAAGTATGTCAGTTTTATCTTTAAAAAACCAAATTCTTAGACTTCTGATAGCCTGTTCTCTATTTCATTTATTTCAGGTCTCATTTGTTTTATTTCCTTCCTTCTGCTAATTTTGGATTGAAATTATTTTTCTTTTTCTGTTTTTTTTTCTGACATAAAGTAGGATTGTAAAGTTGTTTATATCTCTTTATCTAGCATAGATGTTTACCATCACAACCTTTTTCCTAGTACCATTTTTTGCTGTATCCCATGTTTTTATGTTATGGTATGTTCATTTTTTCTAAAGGTATTTTGTAAATCCCCTTGTAATTTCTTCTTTGACTCATTGCACCTTGGTTGTTTAGGAATCTGTTGTTTTATTTCCATATATTTGTGAAATTTTCAGGACTTTTTTTTTTTTTTTTTTTTTACAGTACTGGGGATGGAATCCAGGGGCATTCTACCTGCCAGCTACACCCCAAGTCCTATTTTTTATTCTTGATTTTGAAACAGGGTCTCACTGAGTTGCAAAGGGCCATGCTAAGTACCTGAGGCTGTCCATGATGTGCCAGCCTCCTGTCTCAGCCTCCCAATGCTGGGATTACAAGCATGTGCCACCACGCCCAGCAGGGCTTTTTTTTTTTTTTTTAAATTGATATTTGAGAAAAGTATGTGTTTTGCTGCTGGGTGGGATGTTTTATAGGAGTCTGTTGGCTGCCCGGTCTGTAGTGCAGTTCAAGTCTTCTGTTTCCTTATTGATCTTCTGGGTGGATAGTCTATTCTGTATTGAAATCTTGTGCTACTTTTTCTTGTGTTGCTGTCTCTTCCTTCAGTTCTGTCAACATTTGTTTCAGATATTTGTGTTCATTAAACATGATGTTGGGTGTATATATACTTATAATTTTTTATCTTTCTGGCCAAATGATCGTTTTGTCATTATAAATTTCTGATGTCTTGTGACAGTTTTTGTCATAGAGTCTCTTTGTCTGATATAAGTATGACCACCCTTGCTATCTTCTGGTTACCATTTGCGTGGAATACCACTTTCTGTTCTTTGGCTTTCAGCCTACATCTGTCCTTAATTCAAAACGGAGTCTCTGTGGACAGCATAGCTGGACTTTGCTTGTTTGTGTTCCACTTGGCCTCTATGCCTTTTAACTGATGAGTTTAACCCAATTTCAGTTAAAGTATTTACTGACAGGAAAGGACTTACTATCACCATTTTATTTTATTTTTCCTCTTTGTTGTCCATTTCCTCTCTTTCTGTCTTCCTTTTTTGTTTATGTTTTCTAGTCACATGGTTTAATTTCTTTCTCATTTTTCTCTTGGGTATCTTCTATAAGCATTTTCTTTGAGATTAAAATGGGACTTAAAGCATATCATAGTTAAAATTGAATCTGGATGTCCTTTCCTAGATTTGTTAAGTTTTGTACCATTATATCTTTTAAAAAAGTTTCATCCTAAGCTGGCCCCCAGCATTTGGGAGGCTGAGACCGGAGGATCGCGGTTTGTGGACAGCCTCAGCTCCTTAGTGAGACCTTCCGCAATTCAGCGAGACTCTGTTTCAAAAATAAAGAATTAAAAAAAAATAGGGCTGGTGGTGTAGCTCGGAGGTAGAATGCCCCTGGGTTCCATCACCAGTACTACCAAAAAAAAAAAAAAAAAGTTTCACCCTCTTTCTCTTTTCTACTCCTTTTTTACTCCCCAAATTCATATATTGGTTTATTTGATATTGTCCCATAAATGCCTCAGGCTTTCTTCATTCTTTTTATTATTTTTGCTTCTCTGACTGGATAATTTCAAATGATCTTGGAGTTTGCTCATTCTCGCGTCTGCTTGATCAAGTCTACTGTTGGGCCTCTCTGATGAACATTCAATTCAGTTAATTGTATTTAGCTCAACATTTTAGTTTGGTTCTTTTAAATATTTTCTATTTCTGTTGATGTTATCATTTTGTTTATATATATATTATAATATATATATATATTTACCTAATTGGCATCCTCACAAAGTTTATTTTGAATTTGTTGTCAGGTAATTAATATACCCCCATTTTTTTAGGGTCAGTTTCTGAAGATTTGCCTTGGTCTTTTGATTGGGCAATGTGCATGTGTGCACGTGCACGTGTGTGTGTGTTTGTGTTTATGTGTGTGTGTGTGTGTGTGTGTGTGTGTGTGTGTTTCTCTATTGGAATTAACATATTTAAAAAAGCAGCACCTTCTCCTAGTTTTTAAAGGTGGCTTTTCCCAGGGGAAAAAATATCCCATCAATTAGCCCATCTAGAGATTCTGGAGCCTCTCAAACCTCTTCGGTAGGTGTGTTTTTTCTAGACTTGTATGTGCAAATTTCCAAATTAAAGGGATTCGCCAACTTTTTTTCCCCAGAAGCTTGTAATATATTTCTCTCTCTGGTGTCTGTGGTATTACAGATTTTCCAGAGCTTCCTCAAGTCACCTAGCTCTCTTTTGTTTTCTGGGTCCTCTGAGAAGGAAGATAGAAACTAGATTCTGAGTTAGCCTCTCTGAAAGCTGGAACATGGACTATCTGCTCTAGCTCTTCTCCCCAGGGAGAATCTGGGATCTAAAGTTCCCTCCCCATGGCACTATTGTGAATTTGGGGAGGGACTGTGGCATGTAGGTACTAATGAATTTTCCCAGCAGCTTTGATGTATCTGGTTTTGCACTTGCCTGGGGTGTAGGAGCCTCTTAGTCATCACAAAAGAAATTGGTTTATATATTGTTAAGTGTCTTCTCCATGGGAGTAAGAAGATCCTAGGGCTTCTTATTTTGCCATCCTGCAAAATCATCTTGCTGAAGGTCATTACAGATGCGATTAATGTAATCTAAGCTTTGTCTTAGATTAGATTGGGCTCTAATTCTAGTGAATACTGTTCTTATAAGTGACAAGAAAGGAGAAGACACAAGACAAGAAGGCTGCGTGAAAGTGAATTGTCAAACTGGGCATGGTGGCGCATGCTTCTAATCCCTGTACTTTGAAGGCTAAAACAGGAGGATTGCAGGTTCTCTGCCAGCCTCAGCTACTTAGTGAGGCCCTCTGCAATTTAGTGACACCCTGTTTCAAAGTAAAGAATAAAAAATAGGGCTGGGGGTGTAGCTTGGAGGTCGAATGCCACTGGGCTTAATCCCTAGTACTGCCAAAAAAAAAAAAAAAAAAGTGAATTGCCAAGAATTGTTGGTGACCACCAGAAGAGAATCCTGGGATGGGCACTCCCTGTGCCTCTCCAGACAGGAGCTTACCTTTCCCATCCTTGGTTCACACTTCGGGGCTCTAGATTACTGGAGGGTTTCTGTTATCCTAAGTCACAGGTTCTTGGTATTCTGTTACAGTGGCCGTAGATACTGATGCAGCCTGGGAGGCGGCTGAGGGGCTGTACACAGACTTCTCTGCTGAAGCTCCCTGTCCAGCTGCTGTTGCCCTCCTGGGTGTTGGCAGGGACTTGTGCTTGGTGGCATGAACTTCATGCCATGGAGCCTGGGCTCCTAGGGCCAGATCCATCCTCCATCAGAACAACTCAGATACTTTTAGGATGATTAATATAGGATTTTGTTTGGGGAAGGAAAAAACTAAAAACACAAGCAGACTCAAATGTATAAAAGGAGAAACCTGACCCCATCAGAGCGCTGCCACGCTTTCCCCGGAGAGGGGCCTCGAGTTCTCTCTGTCCTGCTCTTGCACCATCTTCTGGCCTTTTCCACACTCTGCCTCTTGGGGTGCAGCAGCCCTGCAATCACGGGGCCCCTGCTGCCGTGCCTAAGGGAAGATGGAGACTTGGGTCAGGATACCAGGGTGGGGGATTTGGAAGAGCCCCCAGTGCTTCAGATAAAGCCCCAGGGAGGTACAGCCACCCTCGCCCCTGCCAGGGTTTCACTAGATTCCTGTCTCCTCTCATGACCCCTATGGCAACAGCCCTGTCCAGGGCTGACGTCGCACTGTTACTCAGTTCCCGGAGAGGCATGAGGGTCTGGTGGAATGATTAAATTCTTGGGGGGGGGAGTGGACAGGCAGGAAGATTATTTTAAAAGAGTTAGGGGACAGGGAGGTGGGACAATAACAAAAGGGAACTCGGTCCCTACATTAGAGAGCGGTAATCACACCTCGGCCTCGGCTGTGCATCCATTTAGGAGAACAATTTACCCGCATTGTTCCCTCTGTGTCCTGGGTGTCCTTTTGTCTGCTCATTACACGGGGACTGTGGAGCGTGGCTGCCAGCGTGCAGAGCCCTCTTTTCAGCCGTGGCCGTCATTAAGCCTACTTTTCACTTGCCGCTCATCGTTCTCACGGCTCCTCTGTTTCATTACTGTGCATTCAGAATTCCAGGCTTCAATCAATTGCCTTGACATTAAGCAGGGCTCTGCTGGCTGTGCCTGGCACGAGCAATTCCTTTCCTGATTCACCAAAGTCTTTCCCTCTGGAAGTCCAGCGTGGGGAGTGTGGAGCATGCGCAGGAAGCTTTAGCTTGTGAGAGGGAAGGTTGAAGGTAAAGGTTGGTGAGGGATGCCCTGTCAAGGAGCCTCTTCTCTGGTCCTTGGCCTCTTCTGCTCTGGCCAGGTGTGTTTCTGTCATTCTGGTTTTTCTCTTCAAAGAACCATCTCCTGCAACCAGTTCACCCTGTCCTGTACCTCCAGCCCCAGCTCTGCCATGGACTTGCTGTTTAGCTCTTAGGGAGTTGGCTTGCCTTTTGGTCTTCTCTCCTAAAAAATGGAGGCCTTGATTGGTGGAGTTTACCCAGGTCCATCATAAGACTGTCCCACAGAGGGAACGCCACCGGCTGGATTGCAGTGCCGTGACACTGAGCCAGGCTCAGGCTCTTCTCTGGTTTTGGCTCTTGAGAACGCGGCTCCCTCTCACGTTCCTGAGAGCGGGCTGCAGAGGAAGCCTGTGTGCTCCTAGAGCATGAGGTCCTCCTGGAAGAGACAGGGAGGAGTCCAGGAACATTGCCTGGTCCCAGTAACGGAATGGTGCTGAGAAATTGATGGTTTCAGGGCATCTCCATCATAAGATGGAGGGCCTGCATCTTACTCATTCTCAAGGAGCCTGTGGCATCCAAGGACAGAGCAGACCCTTCGAGCTCCAGCATTTTGGGGTTGGTGCCTGATGCTTTTGATCTATGTGTAGGACGTGGTAGCAGCATAGACCTTTTTTTCTTTTCTGCGAGTTTATCATTTCTTATAACTAATTGCAGCATCAGTCATCATCAAAAGTTGGCCTTTGCTAGTCAGGCACGTCGGTGTACACTTGTGAGGCTGAGACAGAAGAGTTGTCGGTTAGAGGTCTGCCTTGGCAGTTTAATGAAACTCTTGTTTAAAAAAAAAAAAAGCTGGGCCTAGTGGTGCATACTTGTATCCCAGTACTTTGGAGGCTGAGACAGGAGAATTACAACAGCCTCAGCTACTTAACAGGCTCTCTGCAACGTAGTGAGACCTTGTTTCAAAAGTAAAGAATAAAAAAAGAGCTGATGGTGTAGCTCAGAGGTAGAATGCCCCTGTGGTAGTGGAATGGCCCCAGTACCATGGCCCCAGTACCCGCGCCCCCCCCCCCCTCATGCATACCAACATTGACCGCTCCTATTTCTCCCCAAGTAATCAGCTCTTAACCTTCCATATGCTCTTTTGTTAGTGTTCCTTCCCAAACCATTAATGACAAGTCCTTAGACCATCTGTTGTTTTTTTTTACCCACCTCTGGAATTGGGCTGTAGGCGATTTGGTACCTGTCTGTCTCTCTTTCTCTCTCTGCAAAAAATATATATATACACCACAAATTAAAAAAAAAATTTGGATTGGGGTTTAAACCCAGGTGCATTCTACCTTTAAGTTATACCCCAAGCCCTTAAAAAAATTTTTTTTTCTTTTGAAACAGGGTCTTGCTAAGTTGTTGAGGCTGGCTGCAACCTTGCAATCCTCTTGTTTCAGTCTCCCAAGTACCAGCACCCTAGGTCTGCGCTGTTGTGTCTGGCTTAAATATAAAATTTAAAGAATAGTAGCGAAAGGAACAACACTGTACAGGTTTATTCCTAATCCCAAAATATGAAGTCTGAACTGCTCTAAAATTTGAAACTTTTGAGCATTGATGGGACATCACAAGCACGGAATTCCCCCGCTTAGGACTGGGTTTCATGCTGTATGAGATTATTTGTAGCATCCTGTGGTTACCTCCAGGCCGTTCTTACAAACTGTTGCATGAAACAAACAATTTTGTGTTTACATTGAGTCTCACTCCCAAGGGATCTCATGCTATCTGTGCACATATCCCAAACTGAAAGCCTCCAAATTTCAAAATGCTTTTGGTCTCACACATCTCTGATAAGGGACGTTCAACCAGCTCACTGAGTGAGGTATCCCAGTGCTGTGAAGTCCTATGCACTGCCTCCCGCTCCATTCCTTCTGCCCTGTCAGAGGTGTCAGAGGTGCGGATAACCTCCTCTAGCAATAGCCAGCCCAGCCAGTCACATAATCTTTCCCACATATTAAATATTTAAACAACACTTTGTTTAATTTTGCCTCCTTTTGAACTTTCTTTAAATGGTATATAGTGCTGGGCATGGTGGCACATGCTTGTAATCCCAGCATTTGGGAGGCTGAGACTGGAGGATCGTGGTTCTCGGACGGCCTCAGCTACTTTGTGAGGCCCTATGCAACTCAGTGAGACCTTGTTTCAAAATGAAGAATAAAAATAGGGCAGGAGTATATAGCTCGGAGGTAAAATGCCCCTGGGTTCCATCTCCAGACCTAAAAAAAACCCCCCCAAAACAAAAACATATATAGTATGTGTTTTTCTGCAGCTTGGTCCCGTTCTGTTCCATTCTTTTCTTTCTTTATTTCTTTCTTTCCTTCTTTTTTTTTTTTTTTTTGTGGTACTGGGGTTCCTGGAAACCCGTCTACTTCTGGGCTATACTCCCAGACACCTATTTTTTATATTTTTATTTGTTTTTTTTGGTGGTACTGGGGTTCCTGGAAGCCCTTCTACCTCTGGGATACACTCCCACGGGCTACACTCCCAGACCTATTTTTTAACTTTTTTATGTGGAAACAGGGTCTCTTAAGTCAGCGAGGCTGGCTCCGAATCAGCGCGATCCTCCTGTCTCCGCCTCCCAAGCGCGGGGATTACAATATGCCACCACGTCCGGCATATATTTTTATTTGGAAACAGTTTTTCCTAAGCCACCAAGTCTGGCTTTGAACCTGTGCGATCCTCCTGTCTCCGCCTCCCAAGCAGGTGTGTGTGTGTAATTATGTGTGCGCTACTACGCCGGCCAGCTTGGTCATTATCATGTTACTGCTACTATTTCTGTTTTCTAAACATCTAGAATTTCATTCAGTTAAAATTTTTTATTTTCTTCCAATTATGGCTTGAAACACTCATCTAATGGACACTTATTAGTAGATACTCTTTGCTCTACAGCAGAAAATTAGAGGGAGCCAGATGCATCCATTTTAATGAATTGGAGCAATCAGGAGCCCGTGCACCATCCAGGGTGAAGACTGTTAACTTCAGTTGTGGCTTTGTGGCTCAAGTGAGTTTTTGAAGCCTTGAAATCAGTTTTTTCTTCTTTTGTAAGTACATTGTGAGAAAGTTTCTGTTTTCCTTTTCCAGTCATCTGATTTCTTTCCTTTTTTTTCCTTTCCTTTTGGAGGATAGAAGAGTGTTCGATTAAAACTTTGTGAAGTGATAGGTCCTAAATTGGCTATTATTCCATAGAAAAGTTGGAAGTTTATTCCCTGAGCTTTCTCAGCTTCTTCAAAAGATCAACAATGAGCTGAGCACAATGGTGCATGTCTGTAATCCCAGTATTTGGGAGGTTGAGACAGGAGGATCGCAGGTTCAAGACCAGACTCAGGAACTTAAGCCCTCAGCAATTTAGCAGGACGCACCATTTTTTTTTGGGGGGGGGTGGTACTGGAGGTGGAACCCAGGGCTTTCTACCTCCGGGTTATCCTCCCAGACCTATTTTCTATTTTATTTGGAAACAGGGTCTCACTAAGTTGCTGAGAGCCTCACTAAGTAGCTGAGGCTGGCTTCGAACCTGTGCAATTCTCCTATCTCAGCCTCCCAAGTGTGGGGATTACAAGTGCGCCCCACCACGCCCGGCTAGGAACCCTCCTTCTGAAGCAGCTGAGCAGCTTGGAATGAAAATGGGAGCAGGAGCGGTGACCTCTGCCCTTTTGTAGTCAGGCTTGTGGGAAGCCTTCCCTCTTCCCCACCCACACTAGTCTACCTCCACTTCTGTCAGGCTTCCTTACCCTGTGTCGGTACTGCAGATGGTTTTGGAATTGTCACCTTATTGTTTACGCTCTCTTTCACTAGGGCTCAAGGACTGTGCCTGTCATCTTTTATCCCTGGCATCTAATACAGAGCCTAGCATTCAAGTAGATGCCTAATGGACTCCTGAGTGAATGGGTGAAGTGGGTTCCATACCGAGAGGCAGGGGACTTGCATGCCCATTCATTCTGCTCTCCCTGACGACTCAGGGGTGTTCTACCTCTGAGCCACACGCCCAGCCATGTTCAGGTTTTATTTTGCAAGAGGGTCTTGCCAAGTTGCAGAGAGCCTTGCTAAGTTGCTGAGGGCTCCTGGGGTGCACCCCAAGTACCACTTTTGAAGCTTCACTTGGCTATTCTGTCACTGATGAGCTGACAGATCACTCTTGATGGAGCAACCAAATGTGTGTCTGCAAACTCTTTCCCAGCTGCCCTCGGTGCTCCATGGCCACAGGAGCACTGTTGTCACTGACCGGCCTCCTCCTAATGAAGCACTTAGAGCCTTTCTCTGGCCAACAGTTCACTAGTCCAGTAGCCCAAACCAGCTGCTATGCCGTGCCAGCTACTGAATGTTGACATGCAGGCTTTTCTTGAAAGCTCATGTCCTGGTTATCAGTCATGCCCAGTATTAGATTACTCGCAGAATGGAGTCATTATCTTTAATGTTTAATATCTTTGCCACAAAGATAATATAATAAAATCTGAGAAATGCAATTTACAGAGGCTTTTGACTTAAGCCTTATGTGAGCATGTGTTTTTAATCTTTCCTAATTCTGTCCCCAAGGCCAGAAAAAACCTTGTTTTCTCTCTGTCGTCCTCTTGTTTGTCTCTGGTTTTGCTTGGCTGGGTCCCAAATGCTCTGTTCAGGTGGAGCCTGGGTGTGGGGGCTGAGACTGGTTGGATTCTGGTCTAAGCTGGGTGGCAGAGGGTGTGGGTGGCAGTCGTGGAGTATGGCGGGTTGGGCCTTTGCACAACATGGGTTTGATCTGGCATGGAGGACAGGAGACCTGTTAGATGCTTTGTTCTCGACATTAATGGGTGAAGTACCCTGGTCTGGTCCCCTGAGCCCTGCAACCCCACTGTCTTTCCAGAGGAAATGTGGACCGACAGCGAGGCTTGCAGTCAGTGAAGAGATTTGGGGGAGTCAAAACTTGGCAGTAAGGAAGGGTGGTTTCTTTTTGTTTTCTTGTATAGGAACTTGTATGAAACTGTATTTAGTTGTCCTGATTATGTCTTCTTGGGATACTGAGCAAGATGAATCAATCAGTCTTTGGATTTGCAAGTTTGAACTCTAATTTCCCAAGGGCAGAGCCCCTGAGACACAGGCTGTTAGACCTTTTGAGTTCTTTCTTGCAGGAATACAGACCATGATGGTGTCCCTGTTCTGTATTCTGAGGGGCAGCGGACAGGAAGTCAATGGCAAGGCTCATAAAACACTTGGAGGATTTTCAGAGAGAGGAGCCATAGAAATGGGAGGAGTGCGGTATGTAGGAAACCTCCCACGGAGCCTCCAGGCTCTCCTCCATGCCAGGTCAGAAAAGCGAGAATGTGGTACAAGTCTCTCTCCCTCCCTCTTTTTTCCTACTTATTGTGTTCTCAGGGAACCAACGCATTCCAGTGAATCTGAGAACCCTTCTGCGCTGACTCTGCATCTTCCCCTCTTACAGCTCCGAGGGAGTAGAACACTTCCCTCCCAAAGTTTCATGACGGCTTCTTTCCTTTTTTTCAATTAATTGCTTCATTCGATGGCTTGTCTTCCTAGAGTTGTAGTGGTCATTTTTTTTTTTTCCCCTTTGTGACCAACTTCGAGGAGAAAGGTTTATTTGGCTCACAGTTTCAGAGCTTCCAAGGCAGAAATATCATGGAAGCAGGGTGTGGATGGGAAAGCTACTCAGGGCTGCAGGGCAGGAGGGAGAGAGAGAGGGAGAGAGAGACAGACAGACACAGACAGACAGACAGACAGACAGACACACACACACACACACACACACACACACACCAGGGTCAGAAATAGTCCCCAAGGCTACACCTCCCAATTACTACCCAGCAAATCCATTCAGTTATTAATTAATTTATCAATGGATGAATTAATACTAAAAACCTTGATTTGGAGTGGAGAGAAACTATCCCTTTCTAAATATTAGATGCAACTTCATGCATTCAGGGGAAATGTCATATCCACTGTTGGCTTAACATTTTAACTGGATTAATGAGAAACCTCAGTTCAACAAATGGTCAATTCAGTTGGCTTTTTGATTGATCTTTAAAAAAACTGAGCTGACCAGTCAAGTTCCTGAATCAACTCTTTGTTTATATGATGTAGGCTCCGAACTAAAAGTCATGAAGTCTACAGTGGAGCTTAAGGAAAACATGGAGAACACCTCCCACAGATCCGTGTCTCTGGAAGTAGGGAAATTGTAACCCTGCCTCTCCAGGCCTCCCACAATTTCACATTAGGTGGTATTTTCATTTGGTATTAAAAGCACATGAAAAGATGGTCACAAATTGGTCTCGTGATGGATCATGTAGGAGGAAGAGAGAAAATGAGCCGAAGGCGATTTGGACAGTAGAGGCAATTCTACTTAGTATTTTCTTAGGTTCTTTGTGGAAATATCACTTTCCAGGAACTTGAACTGATGGAAGGAAAGAGGTGAGGAGCATTTCTTCAAAGGGTTTTCGAGCTGGATCTGCTTGAGAAACGTGGTTTGGGCTCCATTCTGGGTATGTCTGGGGGTTTCTGCTTTGGGGTATCAGGAGATCTGAATGAATGTGGAGCTGTTTTGAGATCTAGGTTTGTATTGAAGAGCTCTGCTTCAGATTTGAACCCACATGGACACTTTCTACTTACTTTGTACCCCCAGCATGTAGGTTAATATTGATCCCAGGACAGATATCTAGTAAGCCCTCAGAGTCTGGTTGTTGTCCTGCCTGACACTGAGTTGGGCCTGGTTCACTGAGTTGGGCTTATTTGATGATAAGATCTATGCTTGTGGGGAAAGAAGATTTGGGGCCCCAGAAATTCTGGTGTGTCATCATTCTATTCATAATGGGCTAGGAAACTTACCTGAAAGTCAGAGAACAAAGTGTGTCCAGTGTTGTACACGGGTGCTCCTCATGTAGGAACCTGTGATGAAAATCTGCATCCACTGAGTCCTCTTCTCTCAGGGCCTGTGTGGTAGACCAGGAGTTCTCAGATGATAAGATGGAGCCATTTATGGAATCAGAGGCCAGCAGAACCGCTCGGAGGCCTGCTGGGCGTCTGAGTGGGATGATAGGGGCTCTCACGGTCTGGCAGTTGGCGTGGGCTGCACTGTGGGCACTGGGTAGTTGTCTCCTCTAGTGTTTTGACTGAACCCACTATTGGCTTTCACTTCTTCCTCCTTGTTGACTTTCTGTCTCCTAGAATTCCATCCCCAGCAACCTGCGTATTCATGCCCATCGCCTTCCCAGAATCTCACCAAGATTATCTTTATGGCGTTGGCTCAGCACTGCCCGGTTCAGTTATTCTGTGCTGCTCCATGGGTAACTCCCAGGTGCTGCTCAGTGACTTCACTACTGTCTGACTCCTTCCTCAGCTCACTTACAAGCTGTGCCTGCCTTCTTTTTGTATTGGTGTGCTGAACAAATAGAACTTACATGAATGAAGGTGAATAAACCTCACTATATAAATTTTCAGTTTAGGGGGTTTTATTTGAGTCTCACAATAGCTCTGCAAGGGCAGTTCATATTATTTCCATTTTACACATGAGGAAGCTGAAATTCAGAGAGGTCAAGTGACTTAACTAAGGTCACAATGGCAGCTAAGAGGCAGATAGACAGTTTGAATCTCCGTCTTCTGACTGCGTGTTCATTGTTCTTTCTGCTATCATATGCTGTCTTTTACATAAAACAAAAATTAGACTTAAAACTAAATTAGACTTTTAAGGAAAGGAGGAGGAGGAAGAGGAAAGGCTTCCTTAATAGAAAATAGCCACTCCAAAAGCCATGCTTTTTCTAGAAAATAATTTGACTTAGAGGAAAGGATCTGGCTCTGCATTTGGATAAAAGTTGTTTTCAGCTGGATGCGGTGGAGCATTCCAGGACTCAGGAGGCTGAGACAGGAGGATCACGGGTTCAAGTCTAGCCTCAGGTACTTAGCATGACCCTTAGCAACATAGTGAGACCCTAGTTCAAAATAAAAAATAAAAAGGGCTGGAGGTGTAACTCAGAGGTAGAGTGCCCCTGTATTCCCTAGTACCATTAAAAAAAAGTGTTCTCCAGGTTTACTTCTTCCTTCATTAAGCATTTGTCAAGTGGCTTTCCTGTTGTAAGAATGGGAACAGTTTGGCTCCTGGCTGTGCCAAGCAGGCTGCGTGTGGGGTGGGCGCTGGTGCGGATTCACTTTGTGCTTATGAGTCTGGGAGACTGAGGCTCACCTTCCAGTGGACAGGCAGGTGTCTCAGCCCGTGTGCTCACTGCTGGGCTTAGAGCAAGTGAGGGGGTTCATCTGCTTGCCGACTGGAACTCTCAGCCACATCTACAGTCCATTTGCACAGGCTGCTGAGCCCGAGTCGGGGCTGCAGGTCCTCAGGTGTGACGGCAGGAAGCAAAACACGGGGAGGGGCTGAGGGATGTGTAAAGCCCAAAGGCCACGGCCCCAGGGACCCCTCCAGAGTGCGAGGCCACGGCTCACTATGCAGGTTTCACCTTCATTCACTCTTGTATTTATCTTTTTTTTTTTTTTTTGGTGGTGGTACTGGGGATGGAACCCAGGGACATTCTACCTCCGAGCTATGCCCCCAGCCCTCTTTTTTATTCTTTATTTTGAAACCGGGTCTCGCTGAGTTGCAAAGGGCCTCACTAAGTAGCTGAGGCTAGCCATGAACTGAGATCCTCCAGGTTTCAGCCTCCCGAATGCTGGGATTACAAGTGTGCGCCACCCGCCTGGCTCTCACTTACTCTTGTAGCTTACAGTCTGCAAGGGTTAAGTTTCTAGATTCCATTGATGGTCAAGTAGATAACATGTGACAGATACATACAGCAGAATGTTAGTCAGGGACAGGAAGGAAGAGGATTCTAACACCTGCCACAGCACAGGTGGACCTTGAAGACATTGTGCTGAGTGCCAGAAGCCAGTCACAGGACAGACATTGCAGGATCCCACAGAGGCGACAGGCACATTGTGGAGAGAGACAGAGCAAAGGTTGTGGGGAGAAGACGGGAGGGTTGGCCATTGCTCAGGGGAGAGTGTCAGTTTAGGGAGATAAAAAACGATCCCGGTATGGGTGGTGGTGATGGTCACCCATTAGTAATCTGTGAATGCCACTGAACCGTGTACTCAAAATATGATGAAATTGACAAGTTTCATGTTATGTCTGTTTTACCACATAAGAGTAGTTTCTAGAGTGGCATGTTGCCTGCTGTGCATCTAAGACACAAGGAAGATAGAAATAGTCCTAGCAAGCAATCTTTAGGAAGCCTGAGAAATCCCACGTGTTCCTGAAGCGCCTGGGGAGAAACAGCCCGTGACGCAGAGCTTCTTCACCCTCTGTCGTTCCAAAGGGGCAGGGACCCTGGCCTGGGCTCTGGTACTGAGGAGAGCTGCTTTCCTCCACGCAGTGCGCCCTCTGCCCATGTCCCAAGGCCAGATGGCATTTTATGTGGCTTCGCAACTGGAACAGTAAGCTCATAACCGAACCTGTTGTGTTCCCACCCAGCCTCTGCCTCTCGCTGCCTGGCCGCTAAACCCGCATCTGCAGCGCTCCCTCTGAAGGGCCACGCTCTTCTCCTGATTATCACTGCAGCAAGGCTGGACTCTGCTCCCTGCCGCCACTGCTTGCCCAGAGTCCAGCACAGAAAATAACATCCGTTTCCAGCAGCCAGGTGTGGAGCAGTGGCTTCCACTTTGTATTCATATTTCATTTTAGATTTTGTTGTTGTTTGGTACTGAGGATTGAACATAGGTGCACTCCACCTCTGAGCCACACCCTAGCACATTTATTTATTTATTTATTTATTTATTTATTTATTTATTTTTGGTGGTATTGGAGGTAGATCCCAGAGGCTTTCTACCTCTGGGCTATCCTCCCAGACCTATTTTCTATTTTATTTGGAAACAGGGTCTGACTAAGTTGCTGAGAGCCTCACTAAGTAGCGGAGGCTGGCTTCGAACCTGTGTGATCCTCCTGTCTCAGCCTCCCAAGCACGGGGATTACAAGCTTGAGCCACCATGCTCAGCTACCCCAGCACTTTTTATTTTTTATTTATTTATTTTTAACTTCCTTTTTAAAATTTTTTTATTGGTGCATTGTATTCATACATCATAATGGGGTAAAATACTTGTGTAGACATAAATACACACATCGCCCACTTAGCCCCTACCCAGTCTCCACCCCATTCCCTCCCCATCCCTCCTTCCCATGCTGGGCTTAGTGGTTGACTTGGATATGGTTAAGTACACGGTGTGCTTTAGAGAATTTCCTTCTTCCCCCCTCCCATCCCCTCAGTTAGGTTGTCTTGTTTGCTTCTCTATAGGATTTCCTTTTTCATCTAGAGCTCCTCCTATGACCCATTTCCCCTTAGCTTTCACATATTAGGGAAAGCATTCAATTTCTTATTTTTTGTGTTTATTTTTTATCTTGAAACAGAGTCTCGTCAAGTTGCTGAGAGTCTAAGTTGATAAGGTTGGACTTGACCTTGTGATCCTCCTGTCTCAGCCTCCCAAGTACTGGGATTACAGTGTACACCACCACACCTGGCTCTCATTTAGTATTTCTACTCTTAAAACAAAAACAGCAACAACTTTTATTGGCGCATTGTAATATACATCATAGTGAGGTTCAAAGTGATACATGCACACATCTATGTATCTCTTGGTGTGTTTCCCTCCTCATCCCACCCCATTTCTCCTCCCCATACATGTCAGTCAGAGTGGTAGTGATACCATCATATTAAGGACATGGCAGTTTTTGCTCTGTTCTCTTCTTTTTAGCCTCTTTCCCCCTTTCCACCTCCCTCCCCGAATCCCCTTTCACTATTCTACTGAATTTCTCATTTATCTGAAGTCCCTTTGTGTCCTTTATTCTCTCTAGCTTCCACATATGAGGGAAAACATATGACCTTTGCCTTTCTGGCCAATCAAAGCATAATATTCCTTAGTTCCATCTATTTTCCTGCAGATGACATAATTTTATTCTTCTAAATTTATGGCTGAGTAAAATTCCATTGTGTGTATATATACCTCATTTTCGTTATTCATTCATCTGTTGATAGACACTTAGGTTGGTTCATAATCTGGCTATTGTGAATTGTGCTGCTATCAATGTAGGTGTGCATGTATCACTGTAGTGTTCTGACTTTAATTCTTTTGGAAAGATGCTGAGGAGTGGCATGGCTGGGTCACATAGAGGCTCCATTCCAGGTCTTTTGAGGAACCTCCACACTGAATGCATAGTGGGTGGGCTGCATCACAGACTCACGGACAGTGTGTTGAGAGTTCTTTTTCTCCAACATCCTCACCAGTATTTGTTAGTGTTTGTGTTCTTGATGACTGCCAGTCTGATTGTAGTTAGATGGAATCTCAGTGTAGTTTTAATTTGCATTTTCCCTGATTGCTAGCTATGTTGAACGTTTTTTCACATGTTTTTTGGCCATTTGTATTTCTTCCTTGGAGAAATGTCTGCTCAATTCAACAGCCTCCTCTTAGAAAAGGGGTTCCTGCCTTTTGTTCAAGTACTTTTTCACAAGCCCTCCTTCCTCTCATTAGAGGAGACACAAAGGAATTTTAAGCTTCATCAAAATGCTGAGCGGACCTGGCCCTGACTGTGGTCCCACCCCCCGCTCCTTGGTCACGCCCTTCCTGGGTCTGTGGGAGCTGGGAGCTGAGGCAGAGGCTGGGCTGCTCTGGGTTATTGCAGTGATATATCTTGGAGCTGAGCTTGAGCAGGGATCATCCTGTTTCCTGTTAGAACTGACTTTCTGTTCAAGTTTCATTTCCTATTGTGTGTTTCTTTCAGGTCAGAGCAGCTTTGTAGACAAAAGCAGGGTTTTCTCTTTGGAGGTATTCCTGGACTCTCTTCAGCTATGCATTTTTACAGTGGACAGCCAGGCAGTGTAGTAAGGTGGCTGCCTGCCAGAGCGGGCTGTGCTGCCCCGTCCTGCCCTGGGGCCTGGACCCACAGTGGCCTTGGCCTGGGCTGCAGTCACAGGTGCCCTGTCACTTGGCCGTATCTGAACATGTAGGAGCGGTTTCATGTCACCTCTGCTCTGTTTTCTGAAGCCTGTCTCAGCTCTTCAGGAGAAGGGAATGTTATATTGCGGTTATCATTTCAAATGTTTTCTGTTGAAATGAATTTGGTTCAAAGTTTAACAGCTGGTAGGTGAACCACAACGTTGAATTAGGTCTCAGAGCGATCCCTGGCCAAGCCCTCTGCCTTCCAGTGCCTGATTATTTACCATAAGAGTTAAGACTTCCAGATCACTATACCGTATGGAGAGGTATAAAAACCAAATCCTTACTGCGCTGAGGCACTGGGTAGAGTCTCCCCAGTGAATTTTGTTCTGTGTCCTCAGAATCCATTTATGCTTCAGTTCCTCCATCCTGTTCCCTTGATCTAGACCAAGGTTTTAGGATGTTTGTGTTGTAGCACTGGGAACTGAACCCAGGGGAATTCTACCTCCAAGCTCTACCCCAAGCCCTTTCAGTTTTTTTTTTTTTTTTTGTTGAGTTGCTCAGGGTTTCACTAAGTTGCTGAGGCTGGCCTCAAACCTGCGATCCTCCTATCTCAGCCTTCCAAGTACTGGTATTACAGGTATGTGCCCTGTCAACTGAAGAATTTTGTTGACTGTGTTTGTGTTGGTTTACAACAACCACACAGTTTAGCCATTTCAGTTAGCCATTTCCATCACCTTTCTTAGATTTATACTTAGTTTGTGGCATCCCTCGGATTTACACTTGATTTGTGACATCCATCCACTGCCACCCCACAAGTAGGAACTGTTTGTTGATGTATAATCAGAGCAGCAGGACATTGCTTGTCAGCAGCCAGGAAACCCCATGAAAATGGCCCATCACAGCCTAAAGGGTGGCTGGCAGGTCTTTCGGAAAAAATCATCTGTACTTGGAGAGGAATCTGGTGATTGGTAAAGGTATTCAAGGAAGTACTTGGGGGTTCTTTCTAAAACGCCATTATTGCATAGTGCATAGATGTGTCAGGTGAATGAGGCATATGAAATCATCCAGTTTTACTAAAAAATAAATCACACATTGGACATTGTGTTGCTTAGATAGCACATTGAAGGGGAGTGTTTCCTCATTTAATCCTCTACCCTTCTCCTTTACATGGTCTGTGTGTCTCTTTTACTAGGTTTGTTTTTGTTACCATAGTTCTGTACTTAAAATTTTTTTTTTTTTTTTTTTTTTTTTTTAGTCCTGGGGATGGAACCCAGGGGCGTTCTACCTCCGAGCTACACTCCCAGACCTATGTTTTTAGTCTTTTTAAATTTTTTTGAAACAGGGTGTCACTGAGCTGCGAAGGGCCTTGCTAAGTAGCTGAGGCTGTCCATGATCCTCAGGTCTTCACCTTGGGAATGCTGGGATTACAAAGTGAGCCACCAGCCTGGCCTGTAGTGAAATCTGAAACCAGGTATTTGAAATGCATCCTGCGGTTCTTACTGCTCAGAATGCTTTGGCTATTCTTGGTCTTTTGTTCTCCCATGTGAATTTGAGAACCATTTTTCCCAGCTATGTGAAGAATGGCATTGGTATTTTAATAGGAATTGTGTTAATCTGTAGACTGCTTCTGGTGATATGACCATTTTTACAATCTTCCCTTCCCCTTTATATGTGTCATGGAAGCAGAAAAAACTTTGATGATTTTGCCAGCACCTCAGGGAATTTAGTTATTTCTTCCAGAATATGGGGAAGTGTAGGGCAATAGAGATTGAGAATGATCATTTATAGGGTGATTTAAAAAAGAAAATCAGATTGAGCCAGGAGATCTGCATTCTCTTCTAGTTTTGCTTCTGACAGGTTCAGTGGCCTTGAACAAGTTTTTCACTTTGTTGGACCTCAACTCTCTTATCTGTAAAAAGAAACTCAGACCACACGTTCTTGAACGGTATTTTCCAGCTCTCACATCAAACTCAGTATATCAGCTTGTATGATTTATTTACACAATCTTATCAAAATTAATTTGGATTTCTTAACTGTTTGCATCTGGCTAATTCTTGCCTGTACACCTGAAGAATATCAAATAGTAGTAGTTTCTTATAAAGTTGCCGTGAAGTAAGTGTGGATTCCCCTCCCCTCTTATAAAAATCAAGACCTCCGAATACTGGGATTACCACACTTAGAATCCCAGCATTCAGGAGGCGGAGACTGGAGGATCAGGTTCTTGGACAGCCTCAGCAGCTACTTAGCGAGGCCCTTCGCAACTCAGTGAGACGCTGTTTAAAAAACTAAAAAGACTAAAAAATAGGGCTGTGGGTGTAGCTCGAGGTACAGTACCCCTGGGTTCCATCCCCGGTACCGCAAACAAAACAAAACAAAACAAAACAACCAAGAAACAAAATCAAGACTAAAAGAAACTTCTGTTTAAGAACAAGCACTGATAAAATACTCATCAGTAACTCCAGTCACGCTGGACCTTCCTGCCCCTTGGGCGGGTGCCTCTGTGGGCTGCATGATTACTTGCTCTTGTGCCATGATATGGCCCAAGAACACTATGTGGAGAGGGTGGGAGTGTAAGCATGGAGACCTTAGAGAGTGGATGATGCTTCTCAAGTAATGACCAATGAAAGTTTTCCAATTCCACAGTCTTCCCTGCTTGAAATGAGGCTCCCTGGGCGGAAGGAGTAGAGTCACAGGCCACCTTACACCAGAGAGAAATTAGTTGTCCCATTCCAGGATAGTGAACCAGTTGCTACACAGAGGCACATTCTGCACTGTCTTCTGGAGAAAGGAAAAGCACTAATAACAAATTAATTCTGGTGGGATTCAGTCCCATTGTTATCATGAGGGCAGTCTTGACAGATTCCCTTTGGAGATGGCTCTAAACATGGCGGCCAGGGACATCCAAGTATACCCCTCCTCCTCCCCCATCAGTCCAGTTGCTAAACAAGACCAGGGAGAGGCTCAGTCATTGATGGACACGTTTCTGTGACTCCCCTTGAGTGGGCAGTCAGGAGAATGATGTTATTCAGTAAGGTATGTCCAACCAGTGATACAAAATGGAACTGCCACCATTTTAGACTCAGCTCTTGAGTCCTCAAGAATACTGTCTTCATTACTCGAAGAGGGCATATGTTCCACACTCCAACACATAGGCATTGGTAGAAATGTCCTCAAGGAGACCCCCAAGGCACAAGAAATGAAGACAAGAATTAATAAGTGGGATTGCATAAAATTAAAGAAACAGCAAAGGAAAATATCAAGACCATTAACAGAGAGCCAATACAAAATCATGGCATTTGAAGGAAAATGGATAGAACTGGAGAATATTATACTGAGATTAATCAGTCACAAAAAGTGAAAAGTGAGATACTTTCTCTCATATTTGGAAGCTAGGGAGAAACTGGAATACAAAAGGGTCTCTAAAAAAAGGAGGAGAAGCTGTAGGGGAGTGATGGAGGAGATCTAAGGGAGGGAGACGTGATGAAGGGAACACTTGGATAGACGTGATGCACATACACAAATGTATCCAAGCCAATCTCAGCATTGTGGGGAGGGTGAGGGAGTTGGGTAGAGCCGGGGAGGCTCACGTCCAGAATGAAACATTCGTTCACCTCTTTGTCTCTTGGTATCCTTTACCTTCTTGCTTTTCCTGGAAATTTGCTCTGTGTGATTCTTCATGAGTCGATGGACAGGCTGGTCTAAATGGAATTGGGCCTCACCTGTTCCTCCGAGCCACTTTTTGCCAGGCCTCCCCATCTGCTGTCCAATTTTTTCAAAGCAAAATCTAAACTCCCAACATCCACGGTCTCATGACCAGCTCTCCCTTCATTTTTGCAGATAGTGCTAATTTTTGCACAGTCTTGAGACTGCTCTATCCAGTGTGGCCAACAGTTTCCTGGTTACCTAACTAGCCACTAATTGCTTCACTGTTTTGTGAACCTGCATTGTTTTTAAAAAGTCATACCTGATACTATTTGATTATATTTCCATCCTGGAAATGTTTCCCTTCATTGGCATTCTATCATAGGGTTACAGTGAGCTTTAGTCAACTTTTGTGTCTGAAGCTTCTAGAGGCCTCCTGGGATGATGGCTGGAGGACTTATGGGAGGGGGAGTCTACAGAGCCCTGCATGCAGGAAAGTCGCCCCCCCGGGCGGCTCCCTGGAGAGGTGGCCATCCGAGCAGCTGCCAGAGAGGGGCTCCTTTCCCATAGCCATAGCAGTTTACAGAGCATTCTCCTGGTGTCCCGCACCCTGGCAACCTCATGGAATAAGACCCAGGACTCAGCTTCCACTGTTTGACACTTGACTGTGCTTCCCTGGCTGTGCCACCCCCCCCCCCATTCCATCTGCACCTCAGGAATTCCTATTGAGAGTCTGTCCAAGCACCAGCATGAGCTGAAGAAGGAGATAGGAAATAGGGTAATAAGGTGCACAGATGTTCTTCATCATTTTATTTATTTATTTCTATAGGACTTTCATGGGTGCACTCTAATTTTACATTTTGATGAGTTTCAGAGATAGAAGCACGCACATAGGACTTGGTGTGCCCCTCACATCCTGTCCTGCCCCTTCCCTCCCCCTCCCAGTATTGTTCTGGAGATGGGTGCTGATAGCTTGTATATATACTTTGCACTGAGAAACAAAGGTGGGAGAGAGGACGGTGTGGTGTGTGGCTTTGCTGAGGCTGGGAACCTTTCTCAGTGTCTGAGCTACCCTGTGGGATGACCCTTCCCAGGCCCTGACCTCTGCCCAGCAAGAGCGCATGTGGCCTGAGGAGCATCGAGGGAGGGTGGCTTGCCTTCGGTGCAATCGATTATTCAAGCCAGGAGCCTGTAGGCGTGTGCTTAACACAGCCACTGCTAGGTGGTCACTTCATGGGGGGGGGCGTTACTGGGGGCTGAACCCAGGGCATCCTATCTTCAAGCTACACCCCCCAGGTCTTTGATTTTTTACTTTGAAACAGGGTCTTGTTAAATGGCTGAGGGTCTTGTTAAGTTCCTGAGGCTGGCCTTGACCCCATGATCCTATTGTTTCAGCCTCCCAAGTACTGGGATGTCAGGTATGTGCCACCATGTGTGGCTAGAGTGGCCATTTTATATCATGGTCTCCTGCAATGAAACACTCCTTAGGCTCCTCTCTGGAGAATCTAACCTCGCCTGCTGCATTTGGATAACTCAGATCAGCCCAGCTGGACCGGGGAGAAGTTCTAGGTCTGTTCGAGTGAGGGCCCCTGGAGAAGTGGCTGGCTCACGCTTGAGTCATCAGATCCCTTTCGCTGATTATACTGCTGTGTCTGCCTATGGCATGGAGCTGGCTGTGTGGGAATAGCAGGCGCTGGCATCCCAGGACCCTGGTCAACCTCTTCCTGAATTGTTGCCCTGCCCACCTTCCCACCAGGTAAATACTGCTCAGACAGCCAGCATCTGACAAAAGCTATGCGATGGAACTTGCACGGAGGCTGCGACTGATGGCCCGCGTCAGCTGTTGGAGTTAAAAAATATATTTTAATTCATTTAGCTCTCTGGGGAAATTATCTGAGCCTGCATGTGCTAATCAACTTTCACATGATCTTTCAAACAACCTGAAATGATTCAAGCAACAAAATGAGATTTTTTAATCTGCATAAATACAGAAATCTTTTGCCTCTTCTTGCTTTTCTTAGAGAAAAGAGGGAGATTGAAGATTTTGAGTTCATTCTTCCCTTCCCTCCAGGACACTGTCATTAGCAGTTGTAGGGAAATGAGCATGACCAATACCTTGCCTCACACTTTCACACACAACTTCCCTTTATCACAGAAGCTTTACACCAACTCTTGAAGTTGGGAGCAGTGGCAAGTGGTACCACCCCCTTTTTGGTGGTACTGGCACTGGACCCAGGAGTGCCCTACCACTGAGCTATACCCCAACGCCTTTTATTTTTTATCTTGAAACAAGACTCATTAAGTTACTGAGGTTGCCTTCAGCCTGTGATCCTCCTCTCCCAGCCTCCCAAGAACTGTGATTACAAGTGAGTGCCACTGAGCCTGGTTGCTCCCTCTTTTTGAAGAAGACAGTGGTCTCAGAGAGATTATGCAGTTTGCCCAAGTTTAGGGCTAGAACCCAACTTTTGAGCTGACTCAGTGCTCCATTTTCAGCCCAGGGGCCTCACAGCAATAGCAATGCAAGCATCACTGTCCTGGAATTCACGAGAGAGTAGAGTTCAAGGCTATCGCATCCCGCCTGTGTAGTCCGCCAGCCAAGTCAGCATAAGTTACGGCAACACCTGGACGCCCATGGCTTCCCTTGTTTGTGCCAAGTCCCCTGTGGGTCTGGTGACACTCCCTCTTGTCTCCCAGCTGCTTTGATTTCCTGTCCCCCCACCTCTCTGTCAGGGTGCACTGAGGAGGGAACAGGACCTAGGGAGGAATTGCCTGTTGGCTTTTAAGTGCTTAAGTTCCAAAACGATGAGATTCCCAGCCTGTCATTGCCTTTGGCCATGGTGTAGCTCTGCCCCAATACACAGGTGGTTGTGAAACGTGTCTTCTGTGGGTCCAGAAAGGGGAGAAAGACCAGAAATAGTGAAGGCTGTTAGCTATGGTCACCCCACCATCCACACCCTCCTGGCCTGTGGAGCAGGCTCCTCCTTGAATAAAAGCCCATGTCACAGACCCCAAGGACAGTGTTCACATCACCAGAAATCCTACCATCTTGGTACTCAACAGACATGGAACATATAAACCATGTGGCCTCTACCAAATGTGTGTTCTCCAAAGAGTGCAGTTTCTGGTTCCCAGAGATTTCCTGAGGGCAAGTCCCCTGGTCCTGGGGAAACACAAAACTCCCAAGGCAGGGCTACTGTAGCCCTGTTATGGTTTGACCCCACAAAGCTCAAGTAGCAGCAGGTGCTAAGGCAGGGCTTTGAGGCAATGACTGGATTGTGAGGTTTGACCTCATCAGTGGATTAATCCCTTTGATGGATTAATCGTGTGTGTGTGTGTGTGTGTGTGTGTGTGTGTGTGTGTATGTGTAGTACTGGGGATTGAACCCAGGGGTATTCTGCCTCTGAACTATACCCCCAGCCCTATTTGTTATTCTTTATTTTTGAAACAGGGTCTCATTAAGTTGTGGGGGGATCCTCACTAAGTAGACGAGGCTGGCTGAGAACCTGTGATCCTCCTGTCTCAGCCTCCCAAGGATTAATCCTTTGATAGCTGGATGGACTACTAGGCGGTGGTAGCTGGAGGAAGCAGGTCAGCAGAGGTGTGCCTGGAAGGGCTTATCTTCTTGTCCCCCCCCCTCCTTTCTCTCTCTTTCTCTCTGTGCTTCCAGCTGTCACCCTCAACTGCCATGCTAGGCCTTGCCACAGACTTGGCTGACCATAGACTGGCCTGTGAAGCTGTGAGCCAAGGTAATGGTCTCCTTTTCTTTCTTTTTCTGTTTTTTTGCAGGTCTGGGGATGAAACCCACCCCTGCCCTCTTTTTTATTCTTTATTTTGAAACAGGGTCTCCTATTTGCAGAGGGCCTCACCAAGTAGCTGAGGCCGTCTGCGAACTGCGATCCTCCTGTTTCAGCCTCCTGAGTGCTGGGGTTACAAGCGTGCGCCGCTCGCCCGGCTTAACGCTCTCCTTTTCTAGGTTGTTCTTGTCAGATGGTTTGGTCCCAGTGATGAAAAGCTGACTTGGGCTCCTCACAGCTATCCTAGCCTCTTCTTCCACTCCTCTCCATATGACAGTCCACGTTTGTTAACACAATTTCCCTTGATGTATTTTCCTCTCCACCCCCTTCCTCCAGGTTAACTTTGACTATTTTATTTTCATTTTAGTTCTTTTGCTATGTCAGGGATAGAACTAAGGCCTTTCATGTGCTGGGCAAGCGCTCTACCGCTGAGCTGCACCCAGTTCTGTATTCAGGTCTCAGCTTAGACAGAATTTTCCTGACTAGGTAAAGCTGTCAGGCCCTCTGTCTCCCTCTCAGAACTAGCTCGTTGTCCTGTGCGCTTGCTCATGTGTCTGAGTCCCTGACTGGACTCTTGTCCTCCAGAGCGCCCATTCAGCACAGGCTGCCCGGCAGCTGAGTGGTTTGGTAGGTACACAAGTGAACGGAGGCCTGAGCCCAGAGGCTTAGCATTTCATCAGGGCAAGGTGGCAAGGCCCTGGCCTTGCCCTAGTTGTGGTCAAGAGGGCTAGTGTGAGTGCTGGCCGCTGACCTCTTACTTCCAGGGCCAGGATTCACCTGCATGGTGCCCTTGGCTGGCCGGGTGCCTTTCGTCCTACCAGGCTACCTTAAACGTGGAAGGAATGTCTTATACCTGAATATTAAATCATTTTCTGTCTCTGAAGCAAAGTTTCAGTGTACATGACAATATATCATTTATAGTGAAATGCCTTTAGGTACTTGAATTACTGGCTGAAATACATGTTCATGTTATTGTGCAGAGGTGCAGAGCTTCAGGCTGAGATGAAAGAATGTTCTGGAGATGGCTGGTGGTGATGTTCATGGCATTCTGAGTGTGCCCAGTCCCCGGAGCTGCATGATTAAAAGTGGCTAAAAGGGCAAATTTTATGTGTGTTTTGCCGTGATAAAATAGATTTCTTCATAATGCCCACAATTCCACAAATGTGAACAGAATGGTAATCAGAGCGAGCACTTAGAATGAAACTGGATTGTGCAGCTCAGTATCACCTACTGGGCCCTGCCTGTCACCAAGCTAGAGAGGTCGCACTGAGACCAAGTGCCACATGGGCCCCTTGGCTTCTTGTTTAAGGAAATTTCCCCTACCCCCAATGAGACAAGTTGGGCTTCCTGAAAAGATTCTCATACCTTCTTCCCAATATGAAAATTTAGTGGGGCGGTGGCCATATCTTTCTTATTCCTCTTTTACTTTTGTGCTAGTTATTGAACCGAGGGCACTTTACCTCCAAGCTATACTTCCAGCCCTTTTCATTTTTTATTTTGAAACAGGGTCTCACTAAGTAGCTGAAGACCTCACTAAGTTGCCAAGGTTTTCGCTAAGTTGCCGAGGCTGTCCTTGAACTTGCGATCCTCCTGTCTCACCCTCCCAAGTACTGGGATTACAGGTGTGTACTACCATTCCTGGCTTCCCAGTCTTTTTCTTGAGCCATTATCTGCCTCTGTCATTATTTTCCCTTGGATAGAATGGGCTTTAGGATCTAATTTCACAGTTTTCTCTGCGGGCATTTATAAAACAGAAATTCATTTGTCCCCTCGCGCTCCCCCCTTGCTTTACAATATCTGGACACATATTGATTGGCTCGGATGGCCAGTTTCTTCACCCTGATTTTCCATCATTGCTACATTTGATGAAATACTTCTGTTGGGATGAAAGCGACATTTTGTGGGACTTTGGGTCAACCCCAGGCTAGCTCGAGGACCCCACTCTGCCTTCCAGAACCAGGTGGTCTGCGTTTCCTTTAAGAGTCTGGGCGCCTGCGTGCCTGTGCCCTGGAGGCTCCCCGCGGCCACGGGTGATGGATGCCCTCGTCAGAGCCGCATATTGGATCTGTTTCGTGCCTGATGTACGATCCCAGCCTTGCAGGGTGATTTGGATTTTCTGTGCTCCCCAATGGGATTACACTGCCATGCCGTTTTGCTTTTTCCTGTTCAGTAAGAGGAAAATAAATCTAGTAGTCTGTTTAGAAAGGGGCATGCTGCATTCAACTTTGCTATTAAGTGATCTTAAAAGCTAGGCCTTAATTTCCTTATGTGTCTAACCAAAAAGTTTAGCTAAGGTCCCTGCCCATTGCAGAAATTCTAAAATTCTAACTAACAAATAGCAGTACTAAGGGAACCTACTATCCCTTACATTTTTCTTTTCTGACAGGCCCCCAGGGCTTGTTGTCTGGGGTTTTTCCTGGGGCTGCTACATCCCCTAGGACTGATTGATGGGTTTATTTGAAGCTGGAGACCAGAGCTGGAAGGGAGGCTTTGGGTACCACTGAGACCAACAGAGGAATCGCCCAAATGCCACCTTGGAGACAGAAGGAACTCACTGAATGGAGCCTGCTCTTCTCTGTGGAGTGAGGAGGGGGAGGGAGAAGGGAAGGCCGAGGAGGAGCCAGTGCCTGGGTTTCTTGAGCTGCCTTGCAGCGAGACCCTCCCCAGGCCCACCCTGAGCAGAAGCCTGGGCTCCGCAGAGTGGGCAGAGCGGGCTGCCCCTTGAGGAGCACAGCTCGGACAAGCCAGATGGAGCTGCTCCTGCTGCAGTTGCAAGATTTTCAGATGAGCTAATACCCAAAGCAAGACCACTGCTAAAGTAGAATGGCTACTGGCTTCCTCTTCTTGTCTTTCCTGGCCCTGAAACCTGCTCTTTTTATTTAGTAAGCTAACTTCTGTAAGACTGCGGGTCACACTCCACCTGGTTTCCAGGTTAGAACAATGCCAGACCTCTCTCCAGACACACCCTTGTGTGGAAGGGGGCACAGGTGGGGCAAACTGCCTTCTGTTCTTGCTGGGATTGCCTCTGTCTTCAGGACTGAGGACTCAGAGAAGACCTGGGCGATCCCTAAGCCCATCAGGAAGCAACTCTGGGTCACACTTGCAAATATTTATTAAGTACACATGAAAGACAAGACCCTGTAAGACAACACAAACCAATTCATCAACATCAACACTTATCATTGGTTGGGGGAAAAGCAATATAACAAATTACTAGCAAATACAGGTGTGAATTCCTCTCAGCCTTAGCAAGACTCCAACAGAAAGCTTCTGGAAAGGCAGAATTCAGCCAGTGCCAACCCCGCAGAGCAACCTGCAGGGGCCTGGCCAGCCCCTCCATTGCTTCTTGAAAGGGACTTTTCCTCAGAGAAGTGGGTGCTGGCCTGGCCTTTCTTGCCCTCTGTCATCTGTAGAGAACAAGCTTGAATAATCTGGGCGCCCAGTGTGGTCATTTTTTCATGCTGGTCTTTTACAGCAGGGACTTTGTTGTGACTCCTTAATGTCCCAGGGCTACATCAGGAAGCAGCAGGGATGTGGGGGAGGATCTGGCATTCCCATTAGAGTTCCTGGGTGAAAACTCCATAAACTACACCTAGCTTAGTCCCCTGGCTTGCTGTGTGTCTACCCCCTGAGATTTCACAGGGCTAGATTAGGTCAAAGTGACCCAGTGAGACAAGATCTAACAAAACAAGGTAAAGAATTTCTCAGTGACAAGGGGAAACTTTTACTATCAGTTAGCCTGAAGCAAAGCTGATGTAACTATTGAATTTTACTTGAGAATGAAGGAAACGTTTATAAATAGAATATGGGACTATTTTGATCATTGGTTCATTGGGGAAATTTTTATAAACTGTTATCAACTATTATATATCTTTCTTCCCTGGTTAGAAAACATCTTTGGCTTAGGGGAAAATTTAAGATTCATGAAGTATCATGCACTAGAAGAAAGAGCCTGGGGATTAAAAAAAAAATTTTTTTTTTTTTTTTGGTGGGAGAGACATATAATGAGTTATGAGAGTCAGTATTTCTATTTCAGAGGAAAATGGATTGTAAGGTGCCTGAATATCTAAGGAGAGGATGAAGGTTTGCTAAAGCTGGCTAGAGTTCGTAGATCCTGCAGAGCCACACTCTTGGTGTGGTCGAAGACGTGTGCAGAGGTCTCTTGATATGCAACGAGACCAACGGTGTTGCAGGGGCAAGTGGCAGGGGCCGGAGGGGTGGCTGTGATGGTAGTGGGGTTTAAACCCAGAGGTGTTCTATCCCCAACTACATTCCCATCCCTTTTTGAAATTCATTTTGAAACAGGGTCTCACTAACTTGCTGAGAGTCTTGCTAAATTGCTGAGGCTAGCATTGAGCCTATGATCCTCCTGTCTCAGTCTCCCAAGGACTGGGATTACAGGTGTGCACCATGGCGCCTGGCTAGCAATATTTTTTGATGCCTGAAGCCTTTTTTAATTGCTAAAACCACTCAACAACCAAGAAAGTAAACTCAAGGCAATGCAACTTAGCACAGCTGTGGGTGGTCTTTTTCTCCTGACAACTCCAGGATGTGAAGGGCCGGAAGCAGAGCTCCAGCCAATGAACCCTCCCAGCAGCTTTGCAGCGTCCTGTCTGGCCAGTTCAATAGCTCCTCCCACTTCCATGACTGTCCCTGTGCCTCGTCTCCCAGACTGTCTCAAGGACTTTCCTCAGCTGTCATCATTTAGTATAAATACCAGAGTGCTGAGGAGTGGGTGTCAGGTGGCACCTGCCGGGCTGCGTGGGGCTCAGCACTGCCCACCGAGTCTCGGGTGCTGGCCACGTTCCAGGCTGACAAACAGCTGTGAAAGGCGTTGTCATGCAGTGGCTTTTAAAAATTACCATTAAGGTTGCTTCATGATTATGTCTTTCTTGCAGGGCAAAATAATTACTACACTAAGTGTTTTTTTTTTTAAATCAAAGAAAACTATTGATAAGACGTTTTCCTATAGTCCGACTGCAGAACATGCAGTGGCCTCCGAGCTGGAGGAACATGTAGTGATCTCGTTTGCAGTTCATTCCATCTCCATCCTTCTGGAAAAACGTGTCTACAAGTGCCTGGGAATGGATCTGATTAGAGTCACAGGGGGGGCTTTTTGTGAATAATGTGTGCACTGCCACTCACAGTGTACAGATGGAGTAATGTCCAATTCTCAAGCTGGGCAGGGAGAGGGTTGTACAGGAACCGCTGCCCTGGGCTTTTAGAATCAGAGCACAAGTGTACCAGAGGGGCAGATTAACGTGCCAGTGACGCTTCTCTGCTGCAGCTTAGGTGTGGCGTGGTGGCATGCGCTTGTAATCTCAGTACATGGGAGGCTGAGACAGGAGGATCAGAGTTCACAGCCAGCCTCAGTTACTTAGTGAGGCTCTCCACAACTTAGTGAGATCCTGTTTCAAAATAAAGAATAAAAAATAGGGCTGGGAGTGTAGCTTGGAGATAGATTGCCCCTGTTTTAAGTCCCCAGTTCCAAAAAAAGAAAAGAAAAGAAAAGAAAAGAAAAAGAAGCGTAGGCTTAATTAAGATGCTGTGCTGCTCATGAAGCCTGGTTGTGATGATAATGAGGTCATGCTGCTGTTCTTATTCTTACTTGTTCAGATTAGAGACTAGGGCTGGGAGCAGTGACTGGAGGTCTGGCTTGTCACACAGTTGCTGTTTAGGGCAGAGGTGGGCAGGCAGGAGCCCAGGGCTTTAGGTTTATAGAAAACAACGACAAACAAACAAACAAACAAAAATGGAGTAAAAAATAGAAAGTTCCCATATGCCCCTTCTCCTCCTGCCCCTATTATTAAGCTTTGCATTCGTGGAGTACTTTTGCTATCCCGGCACATTATTATTAACTAAAGCCCAGAGTTGACATTAGGGTTCCCTCTTTGTTGTGAGTTTTGACATGTGTAATGACATGTATCATACACAGAGTGGGGCTTGAACTTTGATATCCATCATATGCTGTGTCACTGTGGTATCACACAAAATAGTTTTGTAGTCCTAAAAGCCCCTGCTCATCTGGTTATCCCTCCTCCCGTCTATCCTAACCCTGGAAATCATTGATCTTTTTACTGACTCTGTAGTTTTTCTTTTCTAGAATGTCACATGGTTGTAATTATTTGCTGTATCTTTTTTCACATATTTCTTATCTTTATTCATAAGATAACTTATTATGACTGTGCTCTATCTTCACCACCTTTCTAAGCTTTAATATTTTTCCTTCATAGGTTATAGCAACAACCACACTAAGCTTTTATTTCAGTTAACCTTTATGCAGTTATGTAGGCAATGAAACCTTGCTGTTTCTCACTGCCGTCTCCCATGCTCAGTCAGAATGTGGCTCACACATTTACACTGTGGTAAGATGTCCTTGCTGAACGCAACATAGCTAACTGGTGCCACGTACTTATCCAGCATTGTGTTCCTCAGAGGAAAGTGAGTGAGTTTTTCTAGTTCCAGTGCATCTGAATACCATGTGCTCCCTGGTAAGCCACAGAAATCAGCTGAGACTTTGCCATTGAGAAAACAGATTATCTAAGGAAATATCATCAGGGCAGAAAATAACATCCAAGACCTCCTCATTCCCATATATGAGATGTGACTTATTTTACCCATGATTGTCCTGTGCTCAAACGAAAGACCAGAACAGACACCCTGTGCCAAGTAGCTCAGCTGCCCAACACAGCAGCCCTGACTATGGTGGCCCCCAGCATGGATTTGATCCCTGTACAAATCGGCATTATTTGGAACTCTCTGGAAATGCTGGAAGTGATCCAAGCCCATGTGGTCACCCTTAGATTATAAGGGGAGCCAAGAAAGGGAGCTTAGACCTCATGTCTTTCTTATACCAAATATAGACTAGAACAACTCAAACAGGTGTCCTGCGCGTGTGTCTAATGGAAGCAAATACTGGCACTGAATACTGGTTGATGGAGGAGACAATGTTCTAAAGTCAGTGGTAGAGTGCAGCAGAACAGAGGATGCACCAGTGACTGGTGATTACTGACTGGCTGTTTAGTACTCAGCACGTTTAACTGTTCTGTTTTCTTTGGTTTCGGTGGTGGTTGTTTATAATTATTAGAGATGCCTAACGTGACAAAAAGATAAAGGATCATAAATGTTTTTAAAACTGTACTAGCTGTGGAGAAGGAGAAAGAATTGTTTAAGGGGAAGCAATAAATAGTGATGGTGTTTCATACGAAAGGTACAAAAGTCATAGAAAGTGCCTCTGCCAGGCCTGGGAGAGAGAGAACTTTTCTGTATGGCAAGACTTCAGAGGTATGGAGAAGAAAATGGAACTGGGTGCTTGGATTGGGACTTGGTCCTCTTCCTCCTTTATTATTTTTCATAGCATAGTGACCAGACCACTTGCATATTCCCCACCCTTAGGACTTTCCCTGCCTTAGTGCACTGTGCTGCCTGCATTAGCACCTGAGCTACAGCAGACCTAGACAAGAAACATGGCCAACATGGCCTCCCCCAGCCACATGAATGCAGTGTCCCTGCGTGCTTGTTAACCCCAAAGGACAACCCTAGATACCATTTTCCTTTTTTTTTTTTTTTTTTTTTTTCAGTACTGGAGATGGAACCCAGGGGCATTCTACCTCTATTTTGTATTCTTTATTTTGAAACAGGGTCTCACTGAGTTGCAGAGGGCTTCACTAAGTAGCTGAGGCTGTCTGTGAACCTGTTTCCTCCTGTCTCAGCCTCCCAAGTGCTAGGATTACAAGTGTGCACTACCATGCCCAGCTTCCAAGATACCGTTCTCCTAAAGAAAATTGGTATCCGTGACCTGCCCTTGAACAGACACCTGTGCCTGCTAGGATTTGGATCTGGAGTGTCTCCCCAGAAGCTCACATGTTGAAACCTGGTCTCCAGTGCAGCAAGGTTCAGAAGTGGGCACGGCCAGAGTGGTGTTCACTGGAGGCATGGCCTTGGCGATTGTGTCAGAAGTAGAACTTGCCATACCACAGGTACCAAAATTTGCAGAAAAGATTATATATGTGGTACTGGGTATGGAACCCAGGGACATTCTACCTTCAAGCTACACCCCCAGCCCTATTTTTTATTCTTTATTTTGAAACAGGGTCTCACTGAGTTGCAAAGGGCCTCACTAAGTAGCAGAGGCTGTCCACAAACCATAATCCTTCTGTTTCAGCCTCCCGAATATTGGGATTACAAGTGTGCACCACCATGCCTGGCTTGCAGAAAAAATTTAAAAGCTCTCCTACATATTCTGTTGACCAAATGACAAAATGCTTGTTGGGGCCAATTATCTAAGAAAAAATTTATTTAAAAATAAAATCAGAATCATACAGGTTAATCATATTCATCTACAAATTAATATATCTTTGTATTTTAAGATATAGCCAAAATATACAGAGGTTTTGGGAAGAATTTATGTCTTACAATGCTTGGTAGAGGTCCTTCCTTGTGACAAAATTGAATTTTATTGCAATTCATTCCCATTTTAGACTAAACGCATAAAGTCCAGTGGAAGGTAAGTTATCAGTGAGCAGGCTCATCTGTTGACATGAACTTGGAGCCAAGCACATTGGATGCCACTTAACCCTCACTGAATACCATTTACCCTCAGCCTGGGAATTTGTAAAGACAGGCTATAGATATATTTCATCCAGCCTTCTGATTCTATGAATAGAGATTTCAGTTCAATCCAGTGAATATTTGAACAGCTTCCTGGGTGTCAGGGAGAGTATGTGGGGGATATAGGTTTGTGGTGGAGATTTTCCACCTAGAACTTCTGTTTTGCGCTTGACTGTTAGCCTGCTACTAGCCTGAGGATACCTGGACACCAATCTCTGTTGCTGCTCCCTCACTTCATGTAAAATGGAGACAAGAAAGGAGAATAGCTTGAAGATAAAAGCAATAGCCTGGTAAGCTAGACTGTCTGCAGCAGGATCACAGACCACCTCTTCCCACTCTCAGAAGAGTGGTCGTGCCCCAGTCAAGATGAGAGAGTGAGGAGCTCCCTGCCAGGTGGCCGCCATCACAGGAGAGTGCTCTTCCCACTACACATTTGGACAGTCTCAGGAAATCTAACTGTACCAGTATTGGGAACAGCCTAGGAAGATTTGGGAAAGCTCTGATTATTAATATATTTTGAAAGAAAATAATTGGCATATTTCAAAATAGTTGTGTCAAAATGGCGGCAGACATGGGTAAAGAAAGGACTTGATTTCTGCTTAAAGGAGAACTAGACCTTTATCTAAAGACAGATCTTAAGAGAGGAGAACTAGGATTTTATCTAAAGACAGATCTACATGTTGATCTAGGGAGGATGGAGCAGGGTTTGACCTTGCCTTCATAAAAGAAGACACCTTGCCACACCTTGCTGGGGGAGGTACCTTTCAGTGTTAAGGGGAGGTACCTTACAGGGACGTTCACTACCTCAGAGTCACTCAAACAAGATGGAGGTCATGCCGGGCGTGGTGGCACACGCTTGTAATCCCCACGCTTGGGAGGCTGAGACAGGAGGATCACACAGGTTCAAAGCCAGCCTCAGCTACTTAGTGAGGCTCTCAGCAACTTAGTGAGACCCTGTTTCCAAATAAAGTATAAAATAGGTCTGGGAGTATAGCTCGGAGGTAGAAAGCCTCTGGGTTCCACCCCAGTACCACACACACACACACACAAGATGGAGGTCATGGGTATAAAAGTCTGAGTCCATGTGTAATCCCTCTGGTGTATTCATTTTGAGTCACCCCTTCATGCCATTTTGGCATGGGACTGTATTTCTATTTTCTGTATTTCTATCTTTTAATAAACTTCTTTAAATCTTCAGCAACTGTCCAAGCTATGCATATTTATTCTTAGCTTAGACAAGAATCCACACTTTTTCTTCTGTTTGGGGTCATTTTGGGTTTTGTTATGGGTTGGGGATAAGTGTGTCCGGGACCCTAGCAGGGGTTCCCGGGGAACAGTTTTCCCGAACCATAGTCTCCCAATCCGTAACACTAACTGATGCTTTTTTCAGAAGTAAACAAAAAGCCATCAGGCAGCCAGAGTCTATCTCCTGACTTAGTTTTTATGACCACAAAGGTGTTTTGTTTAGAAAGAAAACAAGCTGGTAGACTATGCCAACAGAAATGTCGTTAGCCTGATTTAGTAGGTGGGTTATTTAGGTTTTCTTAGCAAAGAAACAGCATTTCTGGACAGTGGCTAATTTATTCAGCATCTCACATATTCACTGAGTGGTCTTTATTCCTTGCCACCCAGGTGGTTACCCCCTCTTTAGCCTGGCGACTCAGGTTCCAACGGCTGTCTGACTGATCCCAGAGCAATCAAACACGGGTTCTGAGCCATTTTCTTTTCCCATTTCTGTGGCCTCATGGTGCTCAGAAATGTTGACTTTTATGAAGAGGCCAAGAAAAGAACAACGGTGTGCCAAGGCTTTGGTTGTGGGCTTGGCACCAGGAGCAACTCGAGTTCCACGCTCAGAAGGCCAGTTTTCTATGTTTCTATAGATTTAACAGGCATTCCTCTGTCCCTAAGAATTATATTCATGTTTTTTTTAATCAGTGGCTTCATCCATAATTGGGAAATAGTTATAGAACTGAAAGGTGACTTTGAAACCATCTTTGGCCAGTTCCCATGTGACTCCTTTGTGTGCAGAGCAAGAATCAGCTCCCAGGAGGCCGAGTCATGAGTGGGAAGCCATCTTGCCTTCAGACTTGTCTCTCTTCCCTTTGTCTGACCTTACCTTGGTCATCTTTCACTGTCCTCCTTCCTCGCACACACGCCTTCCAGGCCCACCAAGTGAAAAGCTGTTACAGTTGCCGTGACGTTGCAGCCTTAGGCAGAGCCAATTCTTGAGACCTTAGGCCTTATACAATTTGGGGACCTTCTTTAAGAAACAGAATCCAGATGATCTATACATAATGTAGCTGGAGCTGCCCCAGGCCTGGGGAAGGGCCCAGACAGGCGAGGGCCTGGAACTTGAGCTTTCTCTGGTGGTGTGGTGATTCCACCTCTGGTTAGGGTTGTCCACAGTTCTTCACCTCCCCACCCCCACGCCCTTTGTCATATTAAATAGACTTGCATGTTTGGATCAAAAAGCTTCTTTTCTATGATGATCAGAGCATGTAAAAATAATCACTTGGTTATTATATAATTTTTAATTTTATTTTTTTGTACTGGAGATGGAATCTAGGGGCATCCTACTTTTGAGCTACACCCCCAGCCCTATTTTATTTTATTATTTTGAAACACAGTCTCACTAAGTTGTTGAGGCTAGTCTTGAACCTGCAGTCCTCCTGTCTCAGCCTTCTAAGTACTGGGATTACAGGCGTGTGCTGCCACACCTGCTGTATAGGTTGTTTTAGCTGTTTTTCCGTCTTGACTCCTCTTCCTTCCCTGCATTTTAGCCTCTCCATCCCTCCAGACTTTAAACCAGGAGCCCGCTCTAGAAATTGACATTCTCCAGAGGATAGAGCCGGGTCTTGACCTGTGATCTGGGAATCTTGACCCCGCCCTCGCCCCAGGTGTGGAGTAGTTTTCATGACAGGGACAGTTCCCAGTGCCAAATATTTGCAGTGTGCCAGGCGCCATGTGATTCTGTGTCACAGGGCCTCAGAGGCTCTGTAGTCTAGAAGAGTAGAGAGCCACTGTTTTGTGGAATTGACCATGAAGGGGTGGGGTGTAGCTTCTGACATCTCTTTCTTCCGAGAAAACTACAAAACATCAACTTCTTTCCAACTGTGTTTTATCTAGTGTCTTAAGACCTTAGACCAGTTGGGGAGAGGGGAATGTGTGTGTGTGTGTGTATTTTTACGAGGGTAGTATTTTCAGTGGTAGAATGAGGTTTATTAGACCTCAAGAATTTGTGAGTTCCAGAAAGCTGTGATTGTCTAACCTGTGACTGAAGGAATGTCTTTATCCCAGGCATGCCTACAAACACTTGGCCAGGGAAGAGTGGCAGTGAGACTCTCTGGGTACTGCAGGGCCTGACAGGAGAGTGACAGATGGAGCAGGCAGGGGGGCTCTGTGCACTGGTTTTGATGGAAGGGCTATATTTCCTGAGGAGAATAAACAGGATGGATGCATCCCAGGGAGCGGGGACCCGGGCTTGCTCACTCTTGGGCCTTTTGGAGCGTGTTATAATAGGGAGGGGTCATTTATTTATGGGATGTGTCTCAGGCTAAGCATTTATAAAAACAAAGAAATATGCTAGGACTTAAGCATATTTACATATATATATTTACATATACATGTGTGTGTGTGTGTGTGTGTGTGTGTATATATGTAATTACTGGGGATTAAACCCAAAGATATTTACCTCTGAACTACCCCTAACCATTTTTATTTTTATTTTTATTTATCTTGAAACAAGGTTTCTTTAAGTTCCTGAGGCTGGCCTTGAACCTGTGATCTTCCTTCTCATCCTCCCAAGCACTGGGATTATAGGTATATACCACCATGCTTGGCTTCTTTCTATTTTTTCTTATTCTAACATAGGTCAAAATAATGAAAGTTTGTAGCTGTAATTTTTCTTTGTAAGACTTTTTCTTTTGGGTCTCTGACATTGATTTTATTTGTTAATTGCCAGGATATATCAAGCATGAGCAAGGTCTAATGCCCTTATAAGTTGTCTGCACTGTGGCCTTTCTTCAGCTCTGTGAGGCTGTTCTGGTGCATTTCTCAGGATGCCCAGCTGCCTCATGGCTGCTTTGCTAGAAGGAGCCCTGTGTGTGCCCTGTGCTGGTTTCTGAAGATCCAGCTCCCGTGACTGTGGAAGGGCACCTATTCATTTTGGCACTGAGACCGCTCTCTGGTCAGCACACCTGGTTGTCACACTGCAGGGCATTTCCCAGGATAAGGATGTGCACCAGGGGTTCAGACTGCTTCAGTCGTCTGTCACTGGGAACATGTGGAGGCAGGGAAGAGAACGGGAGCTGGGAATCAGCCAGGATATCATTCCCGAGCCTCTTATGTACCTGTACCTTCTGTGATGCATGGCCTTCTCTTATTAATATGTCACAATTGATCTGGGTGTGGTGGTGCATGCCTATAATCCCACTACACAGGATGCTGAGACAGGAGGATCACAGGTCAAGGGAATTTGGGGGAGCCACATTTGCTAAAATGTTACCCCCCATAAAATGCTATCTATGTCAATTCTTTTTTGTGCACATGTGGTTCTAGGGATTGAATCCAGGGGTGATCTGCCTCCAAGCCACACCCCCAAATCTATTTTGTTTCATTTTGAAACAGGGTCTTGCTAAGTTATTGGATTCTGGCCTTGAACTTGTCATCGTCCTGTCTCAGCCTCCCAAGTACTGAGATTACAGGCATGCACCACCACACCTGGCTTGGCAGACACTTGTGTTGCTCTGAAAGCAGGACAGGATTTCCAGGGAGCCTAAGCTTGTCTCCTGCTTAGGGCTGTAGAGAGGACTGTATTTTCCAGGGAGCTCTGGTTGACTGTGAGATTTTATATGAATAACTAGGTCTGGGTGGTGGGATGAGGGATATATATCCCCAGTGTATCATTCACTATATACTACTGTTATAGAGTGTAACAAAATAACACATACAATGTAATGGAGTGTGCTCTGTGTGTGTGTGTATTGCTGGGCAAGCACCCTACCACTGAGCTACACTCCAGCCCAAGACACAGTATGCTTTTTACCTGTGTGAGCAGTGCAGCAGTCTTCAAATGGGCTTTGTGTTTAAGCTAGTGTGTACATTAGGGAACACAGCAAGTGATCGATCAGGAGCTGGACCAGAATGGTCAAATAGCTGCTGTAGAATCTTCTTCAGATGCCTCCTGTGTGTCGGTGGTTGGAGGAGTCTGTAGACGCTCCTTGAACTGTTGTAGATGCAGACAGATGACTGGAAACGATGCAGCTTCTCTCCAGGGTGGGGGGAGAGGCAGGTGTGGCCTTCAGGGACCAGTGTCTCACAATCACTGGCGCTCACTCCCAAGTCTTGGCTTACAGCTTGAGGTACTCTCTGTTCTTTTTCTTTAGCTCCTGAGTGTCACGGCTAAGCACTTCCTTTTTATTTTGATTTTGTCTCCCTGGAAGAGCTTTCATCTGGTCTAATTCTCATCTTTGGTTTGGCCCCTTTAGCCCTTAACCTGCCTCACCCGGCCAGCCTTCCTCCCCCTTCTCTGCTAACACATGTGGTTGTGTCTGGAAGCCACAGCCCTCCCAGTCGTTGGTGGGGCCAGGCTCCCCGAGCACAGCACTGCCGCTTTGGCTGCCCCCTGCAACGTGGTGTGGCTCTGCTCATATCTCTATCCTTCTGGAAGTGTCTGTGTTTTTCTGTCATCGATCAACTCTGCTCTGTCAGGGCTGGCTCTGCTGTTGGATGACAGAAGTGAGAGGCAGTCTAGAAAGAGACTGTCTCCTGGGTACTGTGTAATTCCCTCATGGGTCTGCCCAAAACAAACCCAACAGAATGAGAATTAAACATCGGGTAGGGGTGCCAATGTGAAACCCGTGTGGAGCAGAAAAGGTTTATTGGGCAGGAATACTCAGAAGACTGGTAGAAAGTAAGAAAACAGAGTCAGAGTGTGAGGGAAAGGCAGCAGGAAACACTGAGACTAGGTTAATAAAATGCTGGAACTCCTGAGAGTCGCTTATATTCCCTGTTCACAGCAATGCAGTCATAGTAGTCTGAAGTGGAGACAAGCCAAGTGTCCAAAGTGTGCCCTCTACATAGGATGGAATACTACTTACCCAAGAAGAACTGGAATCCTGACACATACAATCTATGATATGAACCTTGAAGACATTACACTGAGTGTAATAAATCAGACATGGGAAGCACAAATACTATGTGATTCTACTTACATGAAGTACCAAAAGTAGTCAAATCCATAAGGAAAGAGTAGAATGGTGGTTATAAGAAGTTGGAGGAAAGAAGAATTATTAAATAATACAAAGCTGGGTGTGGTAGCGCACAGCTGTCATCCCAGTACTTGGGAGGCAGAGACAGGAGGATCACAAGTTTGAGACCAGCTTCAGCAACTGAACAAGACTGTCAGCAACCTAGTGAGACTCTGCTTCAAAATAAAAAAGTAAAATAAGGCTGGGGGTGTATTTCAGAGATAGAATGCCCCTGAGTTCAGTCCCCAGTACCACAATTAAATAAATCAATAATCCGGGCGTGGTGGCCCATGCTTGTAACCCCGCGCTTGGGAGGCTGAGACAGGAGGATCGCACAGGTTCGAAGCCAGCCTCAGCTACTTAGTGAGGCTCTTAGCAACTTAGTGAGACCCTGTTTCCAAATAAAATAGAAAATAGGTCTGGGAGGATAGCCCGGAGGTAGAAAGACTCTGGGTTCCACCCACAGTAACACACACACACACACACACACACACACACACACACACACACTAAAATAAAATAAAAAATAAAAAAATAAATGAATAAAGATGAGTTTCCAGTTTAGAATGATGAGGAAATCCTAGAGATGGGTGGTGGTGAGGATGGTAGAACATTGTGAATGTGTTTCATTCTACCAAACTGTACACTTAAAAATGGTCAAAATAGTTAAGTTTAGGTTATGTGTATTTTAATACATGTACAGCACATCTACCTGGAACTCCCTGTTTTCTATCCTTAGCTTTCTCATGTACTGTCTCCAGACCTCTCAGGGACATGCCTCCTCAGGGAGTGTGTGGGGAAGCAGGAGTTTATCTGAGGCTCAGAAGGAAGCCGAACAGAGACTTGCAGCTGTTTGCTCAGGCCCAGGAGACCACCTCTGTGGGAGTTCATGATGGCCTGTGATGTTTCGTTTTGTGGAGGAAGTGGCAGGGAGTGCCTTTGAGCATCCTCACCGTAGCTTTACCATCCACCCTGGCATTTTTCATGCAGTCTCATGGCTGCCCATGAACGTAACTTTGGTTTCAGTCAACCCAAAGACCCAGGAATGCTATCACATGTCCTTTCCTGGTCTTAACTAAAGCTGTCCAGTCCTTGTTGCCTGGATGATTAATGGCAGGGTAATTACCCTTCAGTTCTTTGCCTTAAAAACAGTGCCACCAGGGTCTTCATTGCTTAGAGAGTAGATGTCTTGTGCAAATAGTGTAATTCCTATGTTAGTCCCTCCTTGAACCACATGAAGGTGAGAAGTGAGTAGGGTGCACTGGGAGGCCTCAAGCAAGCAGCCCAGTAGGCACCTTAATGGTGCACACCTGTCCTCCCAGTACATGGGAGGCTGAGTCAGGAAGATCGCAGGGTTGAGGCCAGCCTCAGCAATTTATCCAGATCCTTTCCTGCCCATCTTAAGTGCCATGGTTGATAGTCCCATCCAGGTTCACAAGAGAAAAACACAGTAGGTTTATCTGATTGCAGTTTTACTTGACACAAGAGCCTCCAGGTTCAAGATCCTAAGGCCATATCTGTTCTCATGCATGAGTTTGATGGATTGTGGACATTTGGTAGAAAGATGTTTGGACACAGAGGCCATGAGCTAATAGTAATCAGCTGAGTAGAGCAACTCAGCAAGGCCTGTCTCTTGAGATTCTTCTTGCCCCTCAACTGCAGCCTTTCTTCCTTCTGAGTGTAGGGCAGGAACTCTCTGGAACTAGTCTTTTGACCAACAATCAGACAAGGCAGGTCTGAGGCTTTCTTTATCGCCGAAATATACACAGGAAGGAGTAGGGAAGTTAGACTGGTATTTTTAGGTTTTATAGCTAGCTTTAGGAAAAAGAGTACTGGTTTCTCTGATACCTTCAGGCAGGAAGAATTCTGGTGTCTATGGAAGGCCTCAGGGTGAGTGAGCAGTGAGAGGTCAGAAGGCAGGCGGGCAGAGAGAGACTTTGCTTCTGACACCTCTACTTTGTGGTATTGTTTCCTGGGCTCCCAAGTCTCTCTGTCCTCTACTGATGGTAACTTTTTTGAGTTTGCTCTTACTATACACTTCTATCCTTTGAAATCTATCAACTTGTGCTGACTTTTGTGAAATGAATCTGTAAGTAGAAAAAGGTTACCATTGTAGAGGGGCCGAGGCTGTTTGATGATGGCCATCTCTCTATAAGTCTTTGTACGAATCCTTATATGCATGGACCTGATGGCTACATGGCTTACCTTGAAGCATTGGGGATGTTTCCCTCTTCAATTACTCTTCTTTTATAGACTATGCACTGGTGACTTTTAGTCTCTGGGGTCTTCAAAATCCCCCTGATAGGGGCAGGGGTGCTTTACCAAAGTTGGGAGCCCTTAGGAGCCCCATCATTCCTGGGTCTTATTTGAACATGGAGGGCAAGGATCAAAATATTGGCTCTTTTCTCCTTAGCCCTATTATTTGCTGATCATTTTCCATGTCCCAGTTGTTGGACCCCCAGTAGGTTAGTTTCACCTGTCTTTGTTTCTGAAGAGGGATCAGTGTTATAAAATAATCTGTTTTCCAGATGGGGGCTGTTATCTCAAAACATGTTTAGTTTATTCTGCTAGAAGTTGTAATTCTGTAAAAAAAGAATTAACAAACACTACAAAGTTTTGCAAGGGAAATGCAAAACAAAACTATTAGGCACAAAACAAATCCAGTTTTTATAATAGTTCTGACAATATTTGATGATATAAACAAATCCCCATTTAAATTTGATTTGTTTATATATACATGTATATCATCAATATCCAATTTTTATTTAGAGTGGCATGATTTAGCATGCCAAGTATTTGAGGACCACTATCTTTGCTTTATGATGGTCATAATACAATTTAGAAACACAAATAACTTTTAAAAAAGTCTATCACTATTAATTTTTCTTTTCTTTTTTTTTTTTTTTTTTGCTTAAAGGACACCAGTTTGATGAACTGTCCTCTTAAGCTTTGTGTTTTAGAAGATACTTAGAAAACACAAATATACTTGACTTACAAATAAGTCACTAATAATTAACATCACAGTTGTATATTTATTAACCATTATTATTGGAGTGAAATATAGAACTTACTATTCAAAAAGATAACTGTAGTTATAGCACTATTTAACAGCATTCACACACAAAAAAACACCAAAGAATAGCTCTAGACCTTTATAAGTTTAGAGAATAGTGTTAATGAACAGAAATAGGCTTATTGGAAATCATTCAAAAACACAACAATAAATGCTGGAAAGGATGTGGAGAAGTGGGAACTTTAATACATTGTTGGTGGGATTGCAAATTAGTGCAATCACTTTGGAAAACAGTATGGAGGATCCTCAGAATAATGGGAATGAACCTATCATATGATTCAGCAATACCATTTATGTGTATCTACCCAAAAGAATGGAAACCAAACCACACAATTTACAATTGCCAAACTATGGAACCAGCTAAGATGACCATCGGTAGATTAATGGATTACCAAACTATGGGATAAGTACACAGTGGAATTTTACTCAGCAATAAATAAGAACAAAATTACACCATTTGTGGGAAAATGGATGGTACTGGAGAACATTATTGATTTTATAACTGTAACTGATTAGTCAGTCAGTCACAAAAAAATAAAAATTGGATGCTTCCCCTAATATGTGGAAGCTAGAGAGAAAAAGGGACATAGGAAGAGCTCTAGACAAAGAAGAAGAAACCATATATGAGCAAATAAGGTCATATATGAGGGGGATGAAAGGGAGAAAGAAGGAAATTCCCTAATGTACATGACACATTCATAAACATATCAAAGTCAATCAGTAAGCCAAACATGAGAAGAAGTGGGGGGAATGGGGTAGGAATTGAGGAAGGGTTAAATAAGTGATATGTGCATATATGCTTCTACCATCTTGTACCCCATTAAGATGTATGACTACACTGTACCAATAAAAAATTAAAAGGAAAACAAGATAATTGTCTGGATAATTTTATCTCTTATATACAACAATAAAACATTCAGTGAAAGCAAACGGATATAAACCAGGTCTTAAATGAGAGCTTTTTTTAATGGGACCAAACATCAGATACAATGCACATTACATACAGAGATCATTTATTGGTTTCCTTGCATGTATATAAACCCACATATCTAACTCTGTGAGCTTTGATGAAGCCTTTAGAGAAACCTCAGATGCACAGCATATTTAGACCTCAGATGTATGTACTCTTATAGTCACAGATGTGTGTGTGTGTGTGTGTGTGTGTGTGTGTGTGTGTGTGTGTGTGTGATACTGGTGGGTGGAACCCAGTGGCTTTTCTACCTCCAGGCTATACTCCTAGACCTATTTTATACTTTATTTGGAAACAGGATCTCAGTAAGTGGCTGAGAGCCTTACTAAGTAGCTGAGGCTGGCGTCGAACCTTTGTGATCCTCTTGTCACAGTCTCCTAAGCACTGGGATTACAAGAGTGCCACCACGCTCAGATAAACTAGTTCTTATTAAATTCTTACCTAGAGAAAAAAAAAAAACTTATTGTTTTAAAGAAAAACAGGAAATTGTCTTAGTAAAATGCCAAAATATTTATAGGCTAGTTGTTCTACCAATAACAATATTTTAAGAAAACCTAATTGCTTAAACATAGAATCAAAGCATTAAACATGGCATTAGAAAACCCTTTAAATAATTCCTCTTAATTTTAACCAACCTTATTACATATAAAATTTCTTTCTTCTTCTTCTTCTTCTTCTTTTTTTTTTTTGTGGTGGTACTGGGGTTCCTGGAAGCCCTTCTACCTCCGGGCTACACTCCCAGACCTATTTTTTATATTTTTATTTGGAAACAGGGTCTCTTAAGCCAGCACAGCTGGCTTTGAAACAGCTGGCTTCGAAACTGCACGATCCTCCTGTCTCCGCCTCCTAAACGCGAGGATTACAAGCGTGCGCCATCACGCCTGGCTATAAGATTTCTTTTATACATCTCTCTTTTACAAATTATTTGCAGCTTTCTCAGCCCCTCTGTGACTTGCTTAATCCTCTGACTTTATTCTCATCTTTCTTTTCCCCTATGGGATTAATCAAGTCATTTAGAACAAAAATATTGTCATACAAAATCCTTCTCCATCTAAAAGTATTTTCCTCTTCTTTTTAACCCCTCTTTTAAAAAATTAAAATGTCTCCTTATACCAATAAATATCTCCTTTCAGCCGGGCCTGGTGGTGCACACTTGTAATCCCCATGCTTGGGAGGCGGAGACAGTAGGATTGCGCAGGTTCGAAGCCCCTCACTGGTTTAAGAGACCCTGTTTCCAATAAAAAATATAAAATAGGTCTGGGAGTATAGCCCGGAGGTAGAAGGGTTTCCAGGAACCCCAGTACCACCACCCCCCCCAAAAAAAAAATATATATATATCCTTTCATTTATTGGATTTCCTTTTTTTTTTTGTTTTGGGTGGTACTGGGGTTCCTGGGAACTCTTCTACCTCCGGGCTATACTCCCAGACCTATTTTTATACTTTTTAAATTTGGAAACAGGGTCTCTTAAGCCAGCACAGCTGGCTTTGAACCTGCGCAATCCTCCTGTCTCAGCCTCCCAAGTACTGGGATTACAAGCATGTGTCACCACACCTAGCTCCCTGCTTTACTTTTTGTTCTTGAAATTCAGTGTATAACAACTAGTACTAAGCTGGGCCTGGTGGTATACACTTGTAAATCCAGCATTTGGGAGATTGAGACAGGAGGATCGTGGTTTGCAGCAAGCCTCAGCTACTTAGTGAGGTCCTTTGCAACTTGGTGAGACCCTGTTTCAAAATAAAGAACTATATATATGGCTGGGGATGTAGCTAGGAGGTAGAATACCCCTGGGTTCCATCTCTAGTACTGCAAAAACAAAGAACCCCAACACTATGTAATTGGCTAGACTGACAAAAAATATTTTTTTAATAACATCTTTTACTTTACCAAACTTAAATTTATTTGCTAAAGATTTATAAGCCATGTGAACTAAAAGGTACTCCTTTTTTAATTTATGAGTGTGCAGATATCTATAATTGATATATCAAATTCTCATCTGGCCTGAACTTCTGCCAAAAGACAGCCAGTCTTAATATGGACTCATGGGTCCCGATGAAACAATAATCTTTAATTATTTTTTGTTTCTTTTTGCCCTAAATCTGCAGATTATCCTTCCAATATTTTAACATTTGGCCTAAGGGATTATCAGAAGGAATTTTATCTTTATTTTTGTTTTTCTTGGTACCTGTCTTGATTGTTCTCAGTAGAGATTCAATCTCCCTTCTGCCTGGAGGTGTCTTGTACCCTAACCATCTGGGTTTCCTGGTTCTCCTTGGAGAGTCAGTCTCCCTTTTCCCTGGGGGACTGTCTCAAATTCCAACAGCTATTGCTTCCCCTTCCGGCTGGAGGGAAAACCGAAACTATGGGAGTCAGGTCTCCCTAGGCATCTTCAGACCTCAGGTCTTTCTTTGTGCACCCCCTCAAGATATCCTGACCACCAAGGAAATACTTTTCCACCTCCGTGGTGTTTCTTACCTTGTTTCATGCATGAGATTATCTGGTTGGCTGTGGTGTTTGCTTAGGCCTTTCTCTGTGTTGCTGAGAGACTTTTACGCCAGGTCTCAGCCAGTTAGGCTCCTGCCAAGTTGTCCCCAGCATGCAGGGGGTAGTAGGACTTGTCCCCCTCAGTGGGGAACCTGTGACACTCACCTAAATGGCGGGAATCATGGATGTGCCTCCACTTGTTAGAAATGAATTTTTAGGGCAGCCTCTAATAAAAACTCATAATACCAAAAGTAACTCAGCCAGGCAATTTACTTCTGTGCAGAGGGTGCAAAACCCTTAAAACTGGAGCAAGCACACTTCACAGCAGTTCATGCAGTCTTTTATCCTCCTAATGTACAGGCTGCTGTGCCGTGCCCCATTGCCTGGAGTAAGACTTGACAATCTAATCTGGTTGGTTTGCTTTCCTTGAGTAGATTTTTACAAAAGCAGAAACACAAATCTGGTACATCCAGGAGTGAAACATATAAATGCATGCACAAAAGTTTCAAAATGGATACCTGAGCTGCAGTTACAAAATGGAAGCCTGCCAGTTCCTTCCTTCCCTCCCTCCTTCCTTCCTTTCTTTCTTTCTTTCTTTCTTTCTTTCTTTCTTTCTTTCTTTCTTTCTTTCACTGGGGGTGGAACCCAGGGGCTTTTCTACCTCCAGGCTATACTCTCAGATATATTTTTACTTTATTTTGGGAACAGGGTCTCACTGAACTTGCTGAGAGCCTCACTTAAGTACCTGAGGCTGGCTTCGAACCTTTGTGATCCTCCTGTTTCAGCCTCCCAAGTGCTGGGATTACAAATGTGCGCCACCACACCCGGAAGAAGCCTTCCAGTTTCTATGTAATTTTGTAACTTCCATAGAAAAGATTGTTTTCCTAAGCCACGCATGGTGACTCACGCTTATAATCCCAGCATTTGGGAGGCTGAGACAGGAGGATCATGGTTCGCGGCCAGCCTCAGCTACTTAGTGAGGCCCTCTGCAACTCTGACCCTGTTTCAAAATAAAGAATAAAAAATCTGGCTGGGGTGTAGCTCGGAGGTAGAATAGCCCTGGGTTCCATCCCCAGAACCTCAAAGAAAAAGAAAAAAGAAAAAATTGTTTTCCTCTCTTACACTGTGAATTGGTTCTGCCCAGAACTTTCCATGGACATTGTCACACCAGCCACATACTAACCATGCAGAGTGGGCATTATTTCCCTTTGATTTTCATAGATAAGGAAAACAATCTGGACTTTGTCCACACATGTGGCAGGTGTCAGAGGTGGGACTTGGAGCCAGATCTAATGACCCTAAGCAGGGAAGGGATTTGGTCTTACCAGGACATCACAGCCTGTTCTAGTGGACCTATGATTTTAGGTTTTTTTTTTTTTTTTTTTTTTTGGTACTGGGGATGGAACCCAGGGGCATTCTACCTCAGAGCTACACCCCCAGCCTGATGTTATTTTATTCTTTATTTTGAGACAGGATCTCACTGAGTTGCAAAGGGCCTCACTAAGTAGCTGAGGCTGTCTGCGAACCGTGATCCTCAGCCTCCTGAATGCTGGGATTACAAGTGTGTGCCCAGCTTCAGTTATCCTTAAGAAAGTAGGGGACTAGCTAAAAGCAGCAGGGCCTGGAACCAGTGGTAACCCTGCTCTGCTTGCTTACAGGGACTTCTAATGGTCCACCCCATCTCTTGATTCGGCTGTCTGGCTGGCCTTTCTGTGCTGAACATAAAAGCATCATGGGACTCCAAGTCCAGAGACGGGCCTTGCTTCCTTGTGCAGGGCCTGGCTGACCTCCATGGCGCTCTGCTCAGTCCCATCCCAGTGTTAGGTTTCTACTTCTTCTTTATGGTTTTGCTGGTCCCTCCCGTCAGACCTAGCATTACAGACTCCTGCTTCCAGCTTGCGTGTGTGTGTGTGTGTGTGTGTGTGTGTGTGTGTGTGTGTGTGTGTGTGTGTTACTAGGGGTAGAACCCAAGGGCTTTTCTACCTCTGGGCTATATTCCCAGACCTATTGCATACTTTATTTGGAAACAGGGTTTCACTAAGTTGCTGAGAGCCTCACTCAGTAGTTGAAGCTGGCTTCGAATCTGTGCGATCCTCCTGTCTCAGCCTCCAAAGTGCTGGGATTATAAGCGTGTGCCACCGCGCCTGACATTTCCAGCTTACCTTTTGTCAAGGGCCCTGATGCATGTGTGCTCACACAGATGCACAGATACACATCTTAGTGTCTGGTGGGACAAACCAGGAGGCTGGTTTTCTTGACCTGAGGAATTGGCATCTTTGCACTGGATGAAGTAGGAGGCCACGGAGGAGTTAGACACGGCAGGAAGCAGTCTGGGAGGAGAGTCAGTGGATTTCCTGCCCACCGTGTCTAGAGGGAAAAAGCAAAGTCGTCCATGGGGAATCACACCAGCTGATGACTCTTGAGCCTTGCTGTGTGGTGCTTCCTCGTGGCAGTGTGGCCACTGTTTGCAGAGACATGAGAGGGAATGGATCAGAGCAGCCAGCAGGACAAGAAGGCTTCTCAAGGGACCCAGGAGACTGAAGGACAGTTTTTAGTGGCCTGGAGAGACGGGGAGCCATGGTGGGTGTGTGCTTCCAGCCTGGCTGCTCAGGGTCCACTTGGCTGCTGGGGGAGGGACAGGGCTGTGCTTACGCCTTCTTCATGAAGATGGCCCGGCTGCCAGATGGACTGGCAGGTGAACGAACGTCCTGTCTGTAAAGCCGAGGCACCTCTCTGTGGTGCACTAGTTCTCCGAGTCTCTGAAGGCAGCATGGGGTGTGGTTGTACTCACTTCCCCGCCTGCTCTGCCCAGTGATGTGCTTCTGCTTCACTCCTGGATGCTGCTAATTGCCGATGTCTTCTGTCTTTCCTTCTCCAGAAGCTCTGGGCCACAGACCCAGCTTCAGTAGACCACAAGGACTGGCACTTTGTTAATTAGTCAGTTTTTTTTTGTTTTTTGTTGTTTGTTTTTTTTGGTGGTACTGGGGTTCCTGGAAGCCCTTCTACCTCCGGGCTACACTCCCAGACCTATTTTATATTTTTATTTAGAAACAGGGTCTCCTAAGCCAGCGCATGCGGCTGGCTTTGAACCTGCGCGATCCTCCTGTCTCTGCCTCCCAAGCGCGGGGATTACAAGTGTGCGCCACCACGCCCGGCAATTAGTCAGTTTTAAATGAAACTGAAACCTTGGCGAGGGTTTTTTATTCCCCTCCCAAATCACAGGGATTTACGACCTCATTAACAGTTGAATAAGCAGTTTTAAATGCTCTAAGAACAGGCTGACCATCTCCAGATGTCTGTGGGCCTCTCTTTGCTTCCCAGGTCCCTGGGGGCCTGCCCTGGGGAGGCAGGAGGCAGGAAATGACATGCAAAGAGAAAAGAGGAGTGAGCTGGCATTGTGGTTTAGTGAGTAGAACTGTGTGTGTGTGTGTACACACACAAAGTAACACCCGCAAGTAATTTATTAAACAACCTCCAGTATGTAGACTAAGTGAGGAGATAGAACATTGTCTGGATGGCTGTGGAGTAGTCCCAAAAAGGCGATGAACCCCAGGCTCCTGTTTCTTTCTTCAAAAGACAGACTTACCATCTTTCACAGTAGGGTCTACTTGAGATGCTATTTCTGACCCTGAGCAGGTCAGAAATGGCAAATTAAAGATAGAGACAATCACAAAGACAGGACCAAAAAGGTGACAACTAATAGCTTGACGGGAAGAGAGAAGACAGAGAGATGCAGGGCCTGTGCGGCAGCTATCTGGAGCTACTCGGTTGAGGGCAAACAGCCTTTTGTACTTTACCATGTCTTTAGAAGTTATGTCATGTGCCATGACATGAAATTAATTAATGTTCCTGTTAGACACTGAATCGTCCAAAGCTTAAATAACTTTATAAATCTTTCTAAACAATTTTTTTAGAATGGTTTAAATAGCTTTTCTTTTTTTTTCTTTTTTTTTTTTTTTGGTACTGGGTATTGAACCCAGGGGCATTCTATATCTGAATCTGAGCTACATTCCTCCAGCCCTATTTTATTTATTTTTTATTATTTGTGGTACTGGGGATGGAACCCAGGGATATTCTACCTCTGAGCTACACCCCCAGCCTTATTTTTTTTTATTCTTTATTTTGAAACAGGGTCTTACTGAGTTTCAAAGGGCCTCACTAAGTAGCTGAGGCTAGGAAGGATTCAGTGATTATGTACTCTCCACTGCATGGGTCTTGTGGGACATTACAGGAGCCAGAAATTGACCACACTGGCAAGAAATATATGCTTCATCAGGTAGAACAGATTTTTGCTGTCAGGTTATTTTTGTGGCCTTTGCCACTGACTTAATGGAGAATGTTTTTACAGCTAAGGCAGCCATATTAAGTAATAATAATTCTTCTTCATGGTCTCTTCTTCCTCTTCCTTTACCTTCTTCTCCTTTTCCTTTTTTTTTTTTCCTTCTTTTTTCTTTTTTCTTTTTTCGATACTGGGGATTGAAACCAGAAATACTGTGCTACTGAGTGGCATTTCTGGCCTTTTTTTGTGTGTGTGTGTGTGTGTGTGTGTGTGTGTGTGTGTGTGTGTGTGGTGGTACTGGGGTTCCTGGAAACCCTTCTGCCTCTGGGCTACACTCCCAGTACCTATTTTTATACTTTTTTAAATTTGGAAACAGGGTCTCTTAAGCCAGCACAGCTGGCTTCTAACCTGCTTGATCCTCATGTCTCCACCTTCCAAATGCGGGGATTACAAGCGTGTGCCACCACACCCGGCATTTCCAGCCCCTTTAAAATTTGTCTTTAAACATTTTGAGATAAGGCCTAAGTTGCTCAGACAGGCCTCCTGCCTCAGTCTCTCAGTAGCTGGGATGATTGGCATGAGTCACTGCACCTTTTATTTTTCTGTACTAATGTGGCCAGTCCCACACAGATGTTAGGTTTTACTATTTCTAATGTTGATACACTCCTTGCTCAGCCTCACTAATATAATGCATCACTTCATTAATTTTCAAGGACCAAGAGCCCAGACTCATTATGGAAAATACACTTCTAAGATTATAGCCTCCTATGGGTAAAATATGTACATTATCATTAAAATAAGAAGTGAAACATGACTTGGATTTGGGGCAGAGAATGAAATGTCATTTTATTATTGAGATATAATTCATATGCCATAAAATTGACCTCTTCAGGTTTATAATTTAGTATATTTTAGTATATTCACAAAATTGTGCAGTCATCTTTTATCCTGAATCATGAATATTGATTCATTTTGAGAAATTCTGTGTAATCCATACCAAAGTGGCTGGTAGCTTTATATTAAGAGCCACATCCTTATCCTGTGTTGAGACTTATAGATGCGTGTGGAACACAGGACTTACTAAATGTGGATTCTGGCAGTCCCAGCTCCCCTGGGTGTTTTGGCTGCTTGACCCAGTGAGCAGGGTCTGGAGTATCAGGGCTCAGAGTCCTGGCCTGTCCTAACCTCAGCTCCCAGGGATCTGGCCGGCTTCTACCTCTGGAACTTTCTTCCTCTCTGGTGTTGGCTTCAGGGTGAGGGGAGTCTTTCCCTCTTGGTTGCTGTCCTTGCCAGGACAGTAGAGCTGGGCAAGCACAGCAAGTGGACGGAGTGTCCAGTGACAGTGCCCCAGGCGGCAGTGGGCCTCCATTCCTCGGCTGGCCATCATCCTGGCCTCCTTTTCCTAGGTGGCCCCGTGCAAGTGGCTTCTCATTGTTCACTCATTCGCTCGTAGGAACTTTTGGGAGCCTACTGCTTGTAAGGTTCCATACATTATGCACCCTCAAGTAAACAGAGAAGCTCCTGTTCTAAAAGAGCTTATATTCCAGTGAAGATGGCGGAGCCACCTGAGAATCTCTCTTAAGTTGCTGAGGCTGGACTCAAACCTGTGCTCCTCCTAGCTCAGCTTTCCAAGTACTGGGGTTGTGTTCTATCTTACCTGGCATAGGTTAATGTTTAATTTGGATTCAGCCAAACAAACAAACAATGACTAGTTTCTGGCAACTGAATTCTCTATTCACTTGTTTATGGAGAAATATGAAAAATAATTTTCTAGCCAGGCATGGTGGCACACACCTGTTATCCTAGCTGAGACAGGAGGATTACAGGTTCAAGGCTAGCCTGGGCAGTTGAGTGAGACGCTGTTTCAAAATAAAGAGAGCTGGGCACTGGGCTCAATCCCCATCAACACACACACAAATAAAAAACTTCTTTTGGTATTTTGAGGCTATTAATTACTTGGGTGTGACTTTTGGAAAAAGACAATGTTTTATATGGGGATATTTGATATTTAAGAATGAAGCTAGATAATGCCTTTAATACCTAAAAAACTGTAAAATATTAGAAAGTTCTATACAATCTGTTTTTTTTCCATGTAAAACAATTTCCACTTTCCCCTGCTTTGCGGGGTAGTTATCTTGCACACATTAAAGCCTGTGTCCAAGTGCAAGGACCGCTGGAGTGCGTGAGTGCATAATTTTCATGAAGTTCTTGCTGCGGCCTTTCACTCTCAATGTTTTACTTTAGCAGGAGGTTATGGGTAGAAGTCATCCTTGTAATTGACATTGAAACACAACTTCTCATAATTGATAACAATTTCTTTCATGCCAGCCGCGAGGCCCAGCTGATTATTCCTGTCAGTGCCTGGCATTTTTGACAGGGCAGAAAAAAAAACCTCAAGTAAAATAGATATTTTTGAGTGTGAGATGTTGACTTACAATTCATGAACGCAGCCTTCTGCCTGTGGAGGGGAGCGAGGTGGTGGTTTCTATGCTGGTAGCCCAAACACAAACATAAAAGCCTTTGTTCTGCTGTGAGGGCCGATGAAGACAGCAGTGGTAAAAGTGAAGCCAAGCCTGGTGCCCGTTGGTCCAGTCAGTCCTCTGCAGCAGCAGCACAGGAGGCCGGGGCTTTCCTGGTGCAATCTGTACTTCTCAGGGGTGCAGGTGGGTTCCTGCCCGGCTTTAGCCAGAGCTACTGTTATCAGCCTTTCCTCTCTCCCTCTCTTCCTCTTTTTTTGTCTGGAAAGGAGGGTCCCACCTCCTTTAAAAACAGTTCTTAAAAGTACATCATTTTAGGAACGTGGCTAATCACCACCTCATGCTGGAACAGGAAATTGCGCGGGCTCTTGAGTGACTGCAGTTTTCCCCTCTAACACCTGCAGGTCAGTGCCCCCGCCCGGGTCCCGTACCCACCACCTCCGCTGCCTCTGAGGCATGCTGGCCCCTCCCAGGCAGCACTCAGCTCCCTGTGTGCCCAGGTGATGGTCGCCTGTGCCACAAACTCAGGGTCTGTGTCTCTACTGGAGGCATTGTGCCACACCTACCCTTTTCTATCTCAGATATTTAGCTTGAAGCCAAAATTTTCCTATCTTTCTGTACCCATAAATGTTAGAAACAAGAGATTATGCCCTTTTTACACCTGCCAGAACCGGAATTCACTTCCCTCAGCCTGCCCCACTCTGATGCCGCACACGTAAGGGCTCCTTCAGGAGGGGACACGCGTCCTGCTGTGTCCTGTCTGGAGGTGGCACCCCGCACATGCACATTTTTCTGAGCGATTGCCCAGCAGCATAGTCATCTACTTTCTTGTTGCTCACTCAGCCGGTGACAGTTGACATATATTTGAATGTCATCTGTGGCCACAGATTCAAGTGAAAAGGTCTTGAAGCCAGTTACCTTGGTTTCGTTATTTTTATAATAAGGGGGCATCCTAAGAAGCCGAGGCCCTCCTCCCGCCTCTCTTCAGCTGGAGGGAAGGTGGAGCCCAGCGCCTGCTCCTGGTGGGCCCCGTCTTCCCTTCTCCTCCAGCCTCTTGGCCTCACCCCTGCTTCTGAGGAACATCTGTGCGCCCATCCCTGGATGCCCGGGACTCTGCTGGTCCCCAGCCTTGCACCAAGGGCTGCTGCTCACCACGTGTGTGCTGGACTCTCAATCCGTGGTCAGAACGCTCCCTGGCCGTGGCCTCTTCTCCCTTCTCTTCCTGCATACCGCACAAGCCATGTCTGTCTTCTCGTCCATGTCCCTGACCTTTGGTGCTTGCCAGTCATTGCTATTTCTATAGAAGACAGAATGGCTTTTGGGAAAATCAAATTTATTTGAGTGTGAGCACAAGAGTACAGCTTGGAATAGTGTGTGCTCATGGCTCCCATGTGTGTTTAGGGAGGTCAGAGGAAGCAAGGAGCTTTAAAGGTGAAACAAGGAAGGTTACCATGTCGTTCGGAGACAATTATTCTTGCCTACCAGCATCAGTAGTAAGGGTGGCATCAGTCCAAGTTGAAGAGGCAGTTTCTGAGAATATGTCCTCAAAGAAATACTCTTTGTGCAAAGATGTGCTTCTGGCAGAGTATTTTGTGATAGTTGTTATCAGGCGAATCATAGATGAAGGGTGTCTTGTTCTGGCCTCTCATCTTTGCTTTGTTAGAGGTGACGTAAGACTATTTTGTATGTGTGTGGGGGGGTCCTGGGGGTTGAACCCAGAGGCATTCCATCTCTGAGTTATCCCCCAGCCCTATTTTACTTTATTTAATTTTGGAACAGGGTCTTGCTAAATTACTACACACTGGTCTTGTACTTATGATCCTCTGGACTCATCCTCCCAAGTACTGGGTTACAGGCATGCACCACCATACCCAGTAAGTGACTCCATTTTTATTTTGATACCTTGCATAATCCTTTCCTCCTCTCTGAAATCCCCGGCTTGGCAATTCATGTCTTTAGATCATTGCCGCAGCCATCTACTCCATTGTATTAGTCAGCTTTCTGTTACTATAACAAACATCTAAGATAACAACGTTTATAAAGAGACAAGGTTTGTTCTGGCACTCAGTTTTAGAGGCTCCCGTTTGTGTTTGTTGACACCACTGCTTTGGGCCTGCGGTGGCTCAGCATGATGGGGGTGCGTGGTGAAAACAACTGCTCCCCTCACCACTAGGAAATGAAAGAGAATCTCACGGTTCCCTCCACAACAGGACCCCCCCATGACTAGAGCACCACCCCTAGGCCCCTCCTCTTGAAGGCTCCACTGCCTCCCGTGGCGGCAAGCTGAGGACCAAGCCTCAACACAGAGGCCACTGGGAACGTGGCAACACCATGGCCCCAGCCTCATTTGCAGTGTTCCTCGAGGATGGAAGCTCCTAGGATCTGATAATGGGGGTGACTTCCAAGTTACTGGAGGAAATCCTTCAGCTACTCTGGCTGATGCTCTGACCTCAGCCTTCCTGGTGTCAGCCGCACACCTTGCCTGTGCCCTAGACCTGAGTGTAGTCAGCATGACCCCGCACAGCGTTGTCCATAACTCTTGGGCGCTGCCCTTTTTGCTCTCTCCTTCTGAATCTGGACTCTGAACATGCTTCCACTTACTTCATGTGGAGGCCTAGCAGCTCCCTGACCCAGCGCCCTGCCATCTCTCCCTGGTCCTCGCTGCCTCCAGCCCTTGCTGCCCCACAGAGCGGGGCTGGTGTCCTCAGCCCTCCATTTTTATCATGGTCTTGCTTTGCCCTCTTGACATCAGCCCTGCCTCGACCCCACTTCATCTCCCTCTGTGAAAGTGCAGTCTCGCTGGGGAATCCAGCTCTTGCTGGCTGCACGCTCACACCCCGGCTGAACGCTGGCTCTGTGTTCTGGCTGGCAGCTGTACTGTTCACTGCTCTCCTGGTCCACTCGTTTCTTTTCTTCCTTGTTTTCATTCTCTCGTTCTTCATGTTTATCCTTGGCCAGCTATTTTCATCTTCCCGTCTCCTCCTAAGCTCTGACACCTCTATCTTGATTCCCAGCCAAATTTCCATAGGCCCTCCCATCTGCCTGCTCACAGGTGTTCACTCATTGGCTTTGTTCCCCTTCTGATTCTGTGGATGAACTGCTCTACTCCTTAAGCTTCCACTGGCACCCTAGAAGTTATCATGCAAAAACACCCCCAAGCCTACAATCCCCGTACTTGGGCCCATGCCTATAATCCCGGTACTTGGGAGGCTGAGTCTGAGGCAATAGGATCACAGGTTCAAGGCCAAGGTCAGCAACTTAGTGAGAACCTTGGCCAACTTTGCAAGACCCTGTTTCAAAATAAAAAGTAAAAAGGGCTGGCAGTGTCGCTCCTGGGTTCAATCCTCAGTGCCTCTCCTCAAAGTAAATTTCTTTGATTGTAAATTTACAGTTACACAGAGAATAAAATAATGAATATATAAATGAGCCATATTTTCTCACCCCTTAAGTTTTTAGATCTTTAATCTGAAATTATAGTGAAAAGATTCCAGAAGGTTTTACAACATTTTTTCAGTTGTTGGTAATAGGTAGAAATAGTTTAAATAACAATGTTAACAGGTTATGATTTTGCTAAGAGATTGTAGTATTTTTAAAATGGAAACACCAATAATTCCATTTACTGCTTCCCTTAATAATAGCAATATACAGTCCTCATTTTTTTCCTTTTGTGTTACTGGGGATTGAATACAGGGACATTCTATCTCTGAGCTATATTTCCAGTCCTATTTTTGGTGGTACTGGGGATTGAACCTTAGGGCATTCTAACCTCTGAGTTACAACCTGAGACATTTTTTGTTTCTATACACACACACACACACACACACACACACACACACGTATACACACACATTTGTGGTACTGGGGATAGAACACAGGGGCTTTCTACCTCCAAGCTACACTCCCAGACCTATTTTATATTTTATTTGGAAACAGGGTCTCACTAAGTTGCTGAGCGTCTCACTAAGTAGCTGAGGCTGGCTTCGAACTTGCATGATCCTCCTTTCTCAGCCTCCCAAGCTATGGGATTACAAGCCTGCACCACCACGCCCGGCTTGTTTTAATATTTTGAAATAGTGTCTCACTAAGTTGCTGAGGGTCTCACTAAATTGTTGAGGCTGGGCTTGGTGAGGTGGCACACGCTTAGTAATCCCAGTACTTGGGAATTCACCTTAGTGAGACCCTCTGCAACTTAGTGAAGCCTTGTTTCAAAATAAAGAATTAAAAAATAGGGCTGGGGGGGGGGAGCATAGCTGGGAGGTAGAATGCCCCTGGGTTTTATCCCTAGTACTGCAAAAAAAAAAAAAAAAAAATTGAGACTGGCTTTGAACCCGTGATCCCCCTGTTTTGTTCTGAACCTGTGACCCCCTGTTTTGACCTCCCAAGTACTGCGATTATGCTGCACCTACTTTACATAGTGACCATTAATGTTGAATTATTTAATATAACTTTTTGAAAACTCAGTCTGATATTAACTGCCCATGATTTAAAACTGGTTGTTTAAATAGATCTGGGAGTGTAGCCCGGAGGTAGAAGGGCTTCCAGGAACCCCAGTACCACCAATAAATAAATAAATAAATAAATAAATAAATAAATAAAACTGGTTGTTTTTTTTTTAAATAATGCCTCATTAACACTGGCCTAATGAATTAAGTTCTATGAAAAATGGACAGGCTTCATTAACAATAAATTAGGTTATAGTATTTGCAAAATAATAACTGCGACTCTGCTTGTAAGTAACTATGTGGAGAGGTCAGGGTTAATCAGACCACTGCCCACAGCTGGGTTCTATTTTCAGTTTCCAAGCGCAGCAGAGTTAATATTGAACATATCTAAATTTAAAGCTCCAAGAACACAATTATGCACTCCTTCAGGAAGGGGATTGCATCTGGAACCCATTTATAAAGCGACGCCCCCAAAGGCCTTGTCTTCAAACAGGTTTTCAAAACTTGTGGGCAGCCTCTGTACCACAACACTGCAGGATGGACGAATCACTCATGGTTTTACTGTAGAGAGTCTGATTCACCCGGTGGCTGTGAAGGCAGCCACCCGGGGCTGCCCTGGCTGGTGACCCGCCCGAGCCTGGGCTGCATTCACAGGTGAGAGTGTGCCTGGGACCTTCTGGGCACAGCAGGGAGTTGTTCACCTGGGCAGTGGCCAGACAAAGAGGAAGGCCTTGCCATATCAGTCTCCCCCGTCTCAAGGGAGAGTCCTGGCATGGACGCCGCCTGTGTCTTTTGGCCCCTCTGGATGGACAGGGCTCACTGAGGAGGTCCTCCTGCGGCTCTACGAGCACCCCTGATCTCTTCTCTGAAGCCTGCCTAATGTCTCGGGCACAGACATTAAAATCTCACCCCTCTCATCTTTGTGCTGGTGTCTTCAGAGCAGGGGCACTGACCTGGAGCCATCAAAGCCAGGGAGGCTGCGCCCTGAGCATTCTTCTCACCTGGGGTGCTGTGGCAGGGGTGCACTTCCCATGCTGGCTATGGAGCCCAGGCCCTGCTTCAGGGGCCCATGGTGGTCTCTGAGGACGACTGCTCGCCCTGCAGGCTGCCTAATGGTGACGTCTCTGTTCCTGCTTTGCTACTTGGAGGCAGTTCCAAGACTCCAGCACTCATGCATGTGAGTTCTTCATGACCAAGCCAAATGACCAAGCAAAGATGATTCTCTTTGCTTGGCTTATAAGTAGGCTTGTATTGGACGAGCAAATGCCAACTCAGTTGGTTTGTCTCTCTGGAAAGTTTCATTACTGCCTAGAAGTGAGGATATGAGGCCCGGGAAGTGACTTCTCCCAGGTACTTTGATGATCATGGGACAGAGCACATGAGACATCCACCTTCATCCAGGGAGGAAATGGAACCATCTGGTCTTGCGGTCTGACCTCTCTGTTGCAATAAGCTTAGCCCTAAGCTTAGCCGGGGGTCTGGAAAATCGACTGGACATGGAGATGGGCGCCACCCTTTCATCTTGGCCCTTTTCTGGATCCAGGCAAGGACTTGCCTGGGGGAGTCCTGGCTTTCCCTTCTGTTGGTTATCTCTTTAACTGTTGTGTGCATCCAATAGGGGCTGGTTTTGGCCCTAACTGTGCTTTGCCACTTATTAAACAGGAAAAACTGAGCCGGGCGTGGTGGCGGCGCATACTTGTAATCCCAGCATTTGGGAAGCTGAGACCTGGAGGATAGCGGTTCGCAGACAGCCTCAGCTACTTAGTGAGGCCCTCTTCAACTCAGTGAGACCGGGTTTCAAAATAAAGAATAAAAAATAGGGCAAGGGATGCCGGGCGTGGTGGCGCACATTTGTAATCCCTGTGCTTGGGAGGCGGAGACAGGAGGATCAACAGGTTCGAAGCCAGCCAGGCTGGCTTAAGAGACCCTGTTTCCAAATAAAAATATTTAAAAAAAAAGATCTGGGAGTGTAGTCCGGAGGTAGAAGGGCTTCCAGGAACCCCAGTACCACCAAAAATAGGGTAAGGGGTATAGCTTGGAGGTCCAATGCCCCTGTGTTCCATCTCCAGACCTGAAAAAAAAAAAAAAAAACAGGAAAAACTGGGTGTAAGAATTCAAAAGACAAGTGATTTGGCTGAGATGAGAAGCCAGAAAATGGCGAACTTTGGCTGGAGCCCCCACCTTCAGAAGGCAGGTCCCTGCTCTGTTTGGACTATCAACTCCATCAGTTCTCCACATGAAGAAAAAGGACTGTTTTCTGTCTTAGTCTTCAGCTGTAGCATGTTATGTAAACCATAAAGATTGGTATCAGATTTGTTTTCTAGCTGATACTAAAGGAATTGGCGCAATATGAAACTTAAATGTTTGATAAATTAGTGAAGTTAGAGAATGACGAGGCAAACACGTGAATACACTAAATTTATAGCTGAACCAGGCAAAAATCTATCTTCCTGCATTTGTACTGGAAAGTTCTACATGTAAAAGTGCTAGTTTATAGAGTTCATGGTGGAGGAGAGAGCAACGGAAGCAGTCAGGAAGTCTCCAAGGCCACGCCCATGCCCACCCTCCAGCCATGCCCCGCCTCTGAACCGTGCTGCACTGGGGAAGTGCTTTGGGGTGTTCCAGACCCACGTATAGGGGTGTGTGTGTGCGTGTTCATGGACTTTGCTTCACCCTCTTTCTTACCAAGGTTGTTTATATTCCTTAGAGACTTTGGCGGTATAGCTTCTGTTGGTTTAAGCTTAATTTACTTTGGTGGACAATAAGCAGAAATTGTCTTACTCAAGTCTATCTCTTGTATCTCTTGTAGGGTCTTACCCAAGGGCATTCTACCACCAAGCTACTTCCCCAATCCTCCTCTCCCTTCAATTTTTTATTTTGAGAAGGGGTCTCACAAAATTGCTGTGAAGGGTTAAGTTGTTGAGGCTAGCCTTGAACCTGAAATCCTTGTATCTCAACCTCCCAAGTACTGGAATTACAGGTGTGCACCACCACACCTGGCCCTGGAGGACTTCTTGCCCCTCTTGTTTCCTTCCTGGCACTGTTGTCTGCCATATTCAACAGCGTTTTAATGAATTTTCTGTTCAAACCTTTCACTATAAAGAAAGAAGCATAAGATGTCTGAGTGCCTCATGATCCCTGCACCCCTCTCCACATCAGCAGATGAGCTCCAAGCGAAGCATCAAGTGGGGGCTTGTGGGTGCATCTAGGAGGTGTGAGTTTTAGGAGAGACACTCTGTCAGGCATTGCTAGAACATTCTGTCCTCTGTTCCAGGGCGTGCTGGATCACTTCTGACACATCATAAAGATGTGCAGCTGGGTCCTTGTCCTCTAGTGGTGACGGCAGGCGGGGGCACTTACCACCAAAGTTTTTGTGACTTCCAAACCAAAGCCAGCTGGAGTGTGCTGCCTGGCCTGAGCTACGCAAGTGTGGTTCTTTCAGGAACAGAGGAATCCTGGGCCTCTTCTCTGATTCACATCTTCAGGGTGAATCCATCCTGTCTGGCCCTGGGCTCCTTCTCCAGAATAGACCTGCAGAGTTTCCATGATGTAACATCTGGCCAGAGGCTTGAAGTGATTTCATAGAAAAAGCTACCTCAGCTGTCCCTGTGCAAGCCCAGGCCAAGAGGCAGGAACGTAAATGACAGGCTCTGTGAGTGGCAGCCGCTGAAGCCATGTTCCAGGTCCACAGTGACAAGCAGCCAGGAGTGCAGGCGGCGTCAGCCTCGCCCATCACATCTTGAAGGCACTCTGCAGCGCCCCCTCACCAGGAAGGGCAGTGGCCTGTGTGGCTGGGGGAATGGCAGAGCTGGGACCTGCAGCACACGTGGTCTTCACAGGCAGGGACAGTGCCAACCCATACCCAGTCCCAGTGCATTCAGATTCTGCATACCGAAGGGAAACTGAGGCAGAGAAGAGCCAGAATTCACTTCTGCGTAGAGCACCCACTCATTGTCCTGACATGAGCTTTGTCTCTGATAAGTGCAGAAGAAGGAATTAGGCACCACGGATTAGGCTGGGCTTTCAGCCCCAGCCCAGTTGACACTGGACAGTTCTTTGTGAAAGGGAGAGATGTTGGTTTGTGCAGTGTAAGATATTCAGTCACATCCTTACCTCTACCCATTAGATGTTAGTAGTCCCCTCCCTGCCAGACTTGACAACCCAAAATATCTCCAGATATGTCTCCATGCCCTCCCAGGGCAGAGGAGGTGTCAGAGTCAGTAGCCATTAGCCAATGGGTGTAACGTTGAAAATAGAGTTTGGGGAAATTACGAAGGAGGCAAGCACCAACCAGGTTATTAACAATGGCTTTAATCAAGAACCTGGCACCTTTAGGGAGTCAGCCCACCGTGGGGGGAGGGACCAAAGAGCCATGTGGCTGGAGTTGCTTGTAGTCCCGGTCAGCCAGCTGAGTCACGTGGTGGAGTGGAAGTACGGATGTTTTATAGGCATGCTGATTATCTTGCAACATCTGTAGTCTCGCGACCTCTGGAGTATGTCTCGCGATGTTTGGAGTCTCGAGGCACCTGGATTCTCAAGATATCTCCGCTTCTGGCTTCTGGGGTTTTGCCTTCTGTCCCCACTGTGGGGTCACGTGGGGAGGGGGACCCGACCTATCAATGGGGTGGTGCATACCTGTTATCTCTGTACTAGGGAGGCAGAGATAGGAAGAGCAAAGGTTTGAGGCTAGCCTTAGGAACTTATGAGGTCCTGTTTCAAAAAAGAAATAAAAAAATAAAAAGGACTGAGAGTGTAGCTCAGAGGTAGAATGCTCCTGGGTTCAATCCCCAGTATGGGGGGGGCATTGAGAAACACTGGCATAGGGGGAGAATTTGGTGAAAAACATTTGCATTAGACCTTTAGTCTCTGGCTTAGGCTTCAAGAGCTGTCCATCATTGTTGATTTGTTGTCCTGGAGCTGAGGTTTTCAGAGGAGTCTGACTTGTTGGGTGGAGCAGAGAACTCTCCTTCCTGTCATTAGCTCCCCTGAAGGTCGCATGCTGGAGAGGGTGAGGTGGATGGCCTTCCAGCTCACCTGTCTCCTCCCTTCCTTTCCTCTGTGATCTGGGGTGGGGGAGGGGTGGTCATTAACATGCGGATCCGGGCTCCTCCCCCTGATACTCCAGCAGAGGATCTGCAGCCAGAGCCGCTTCCTCTTGAGCCCCATGATTCTGCTCTACATGGAGCAGCCCCTTTGGAAATGTGAGACCAGAAGGAGATCAGGACAAGCAGGCTCTCCCAGACCTTCCAAGGTACTCCAGTCTTCCAGAAACAGAGACAATTTTACTACAAAGCAGGAAGTGCTCAGGGTCCACAGGGAGGTAGAGGTGGGATTCCACACCCTGGAGGTTGGTTTGGTGGCCTTTGGTCATTCATTCCATAAGTGCTTTGAGTGCTGCTACACAGGCGCTGTCCCCGGCGGTCAGGATTGAACAGGGAACCTTCACAGGCCCAGTCCACGTGTGCAGGGTGGCATACGTGAGTATAAGACAGTATTAGAAAGTGGCTGCACTATAGAGAGAGAGAAGGGGTTGAGGAAGACTGGAGGTGGTTTGCAATTCTGATGAGCTGGTCTTACAAGGCCGCACTTAAAAGATGATATCTGAGTGCCTTGAACATAGAGGCTGCCAGGCAGATGTCCCTCTGGAAAGTTTTCTGCATGGGAGGGACATCAAGTACAAAATCGCCGACTGAACATTCCTGGTGTATCTGAGACGTAGCAGGAAGGCTTTTGTGGTAAGTGCAGGATGAGTCAAAAGGGAATGCAAAGGGGCTAAGGTCAGAGAAGTAGAGGAAGCCAGGGACCTTGACCTTGACCCTGAGAGAGAGGTGCGAACAAGGGCAGGACTTCAGGTCTGGAATACCAGGATCCGATTTCAGACTTGACAGGATCACCCTGGCTGCTTTCTTGAGTATAGATTCCAGGGGGGCAAGAGTGAAAGTGACCATTACTCTTAAAATCTTGGCATGGTTTCTGCCCCGAGGAATTCACCATGATGGTGAAGATAGAGCAGGTACAGCTCTAATAAGGAAATGTTTGCCAAGCAGTGTGAGTGACTTCCCCCAGAGTCAGGGGCCTGCATTCTAGGAGTCAGACTTCAGGCCACGCTGGTTCTTGGGGTAGATGAGCAAGGATTTTGCCTTTAGCTTGATGAATGTATTATGGAAGTGGTACCTCTTTGAAGTGCACATGTTGGCACTTTTAGACATAGGTGTGTGCTCATGAAACTGTCCCTCCACTCAATAGGGAGCATATCCTTTACCTCCAGCACAGTCTCAGGGGTTGCAAGGACGGGTGGCAAGTGTCATCAGGCCAGGAACTCAACAAGGCATGGAGGCAGGGAAATGCAGGGGCCTCTGTGGCCAGAGGGAAGCCACATACACTGCAGATGCCTGATAGGACAGAAAATGACATAGGGTCAGAAGCTCTGGGCCACAAGCATCAGGTCACCAGGGAGCCACGGATGCACTAAAGTTTGGACATAATCAAAACAAGGCTTAGCTGCTAAAAATTCAACTTTTAAAAACAAAAGCAGTACAACAAAATTCCATCTTTTTGTATCAAGGCCAAGAAAACACAGCCAAGTACATTGATGCTGTATTTCATGCATATAAAACCAATTAAAGACAAACAGACATTAGGCAGTTTCATAATTAGATGTATAACAATTCTTAATAGCCTTGTGTGAATCCAGCTACTTAAAGAGTGAAAATTTTCCATTGGCCACCTGATAACACCTTAAATTGTGCATGTAAACAACACATCTAGTCTGACCTCAAGAATTGAAAGGTAGTTTGCCAGGCAAGACTCTTGATTAGGGCTTATATTAGCAAAGTTTCACACTTTATTTTTGTGCCATGTTGAATGTGAACTCCACAGTGAAGGGAAGTCTTTTAACTGAGTAGGAGGGGTCTGCCCTGCCATCTGAAGCTCTTAATCTATCTCTGGAAGCATCCTTCTTCCCCAGGGCCAAGGGATAGAGCAGAGAATAAGATCTTCAGATGTGAGGACAGTTAGGCTGATTGAAATGTCTTTCTCTTTCTAGTCTTCTGGATAGAAGTTGGTAGCTCTCGGAGACAAGCACTAATCAGTCAGTGGTTCTGTGATTCTAAATGAACATTTGGTAATGTACCTTGATGTAACATTGAAATTGAGCTGGGGAGTTGTGAAGGAGGTCAACACCAGCCGAGTTATCAGAAAAAGCTGCTTTTATGTCTGTGGATCATGGGGGAAGGAACCAAAGAACCAGGCAGTCTGCAGAATCGTGGTTGGTCGGCAGAGTCACATGGCAGAGAGGAAGGTAGGGTATTTATATGAATGCTGATTCTCTCATGACATCTGTAGTCTCTCTACCTCTGGAGTCTGCCTCGCGATGTCTGGAGTCTTGAGACACCTGGAGTCTCGTGATATCTCCGCTCAGGCTTTCAGGGTTCCACTTCCTGTCCCCACTGTGGGGTCTCGTAGGGGAGGGAGGGACCCGACCTATCACTTGGGACATAACTTACTTTTAAAAGACAAATACATAGCACTTTTCTGTTGGCTATTTCCAATGAGAAACATAATCTCAGACTCCATGGGAACAAGTGATGCTGGGGTATTTCATTCCTTAAGATAAGGAAAGAAGAGCCAGGTGCACAGTGGCAGGCACACACACCTGCAGTTCTAGTACTAGGGAGGCTGAGACAGGAGTATCACAGGCATTCACCTCTGAGCTACACACCCAGCTCTTTTTATTTTTGGTTTTGAAACAGGGTCTTGCTGGGTTGTTGAGAGTCTTGCTACATTTCTGAGGCTGTGCTTGAACCTGTGATTCTTCTGTCTTGGCCTCCCAGGTCCTGGGATCACATGCATGTGTCACTGTGCTAGATACTATGCTGTTTTCGTGTTTCATTCTAGAGGTTTAAGAGCATGGCGCTGCTATCAGCTCAGTTCTGGGGAAGTCCTTCTTGTTTTTGTTTGTTTATTTTTGTTGTTGTGTTTGGTATTTGGGATTAAATCCGGGACATTGTACCTCTGAGCTATACTTCCTGGCCCTGTTTCTTTTTCATCTTGAAACACGGTCTCACTAAATTGCTGAGGCTGACCTTGAACCTGCAGTCCTCCTGCCTCAGCTTCCCATATACCAGGATTAGAGGCATGTGCCACCATGCCTGCCAGGTGATGTTCTTCGTGGTGGTGGAATCCTGAGGCTACTTTCTCATTGCAGGGCGAGGGCCTCGGCGCCTGGGAATTGAGCCTGGTGTTGCAGCCCGGCATCTGGTGGTGTTAGCTGTGTTCCCAGGCTACCTCACACAGGGCATGAGGCCCTTCAAACTCAAGCTTCACGTGCCTTCTGAATACTGCCTCTCTCCAGCCATCCAGAGCAGTCTCTCAGGCCAGGCAAAGCCACTGCATCCCTGGGTAGTTTAGTTTCTTTTGTAGAGCAGCTTTGGTTTATATTCTAGCTCATCACCAGGTGGACCCATCAATTTTAGGCCTTCGATGGGGATGCAGGATGGGCATGGGGGAACATGTGGTAGACCAAAACTGCTCACCTTGTTGCCAGGAAACAAAAGAGAGTGGGAGGGGCCAAGATCTCACAGCTCCCTCCAAGGACATGCCCCAGAGACCTCCAAACATCTAAAGAGGCCTCACCTCTGAAAGGTCCCACCACGTCCTGACATCCCACCCTGGGGACCAAGCCATTACCACATAGGCCTTTGGGGACATTTAAGATCTAAACTGTAGCAGAGACCAGTTCAGTCAGAACAAAGAAATGAATGATGGATCTAGAGTAACTTTGTTACTTGACTGTTTTGGCCTCAGTGGAATCCCATTCATTCATTCGCTTCATGGATATTTATTGGGACCTTACTATATAGTAATCAATATGCTAGAGACTTCAGGAATTAAAGAAAGAATATATTTCCTTCGGAGCTGAGAATCTAATGGAAAAATAGTTCTGTGAGCACTACAGACAATGTAGCAGCCCTGGGAACAGAGCCGCAGGAAGCCAGGGTAGTGACATGATCAGAATGACAGGTTCGTGAAGTGGGAGCAGGTGGGGATGGGGCCAGGCCAGAGTTGAGGAGATCCTCATTTATGGGTTAGGGTTATGAACAGGCAGGGGCGAGGAGAGGCGGGTCAGTTCAAGATGGTTCAAGACCAGGAAGTGCTGTCTATTCTTTGGTGATTGAATGTGAGGGAAAAGGAGGTTTGGAAGGTTCTAGATTTCTAGCTTGGGCTCCTAGACAGTGATACTCTGCTAGTGTCTACTAAAATAAGGGAAGATTTAAGGGCAAAGAAAATTAGCTTTGGCCTGGCAGTTTGAAGGGTAATTACTTGGCTTTGTTGTCCAGGGCCTGCTTAGATATAAGGCGCAGGATTTAGGAAGATCAGGCAGGCATAGAGAATTCCTAGTCGCTGGGATCCAGATGGCTGTGGAAGCCGGGGGCTGGGGAGGAAGTCTGCCAGATGTGTGGCAGCCTGGGAGAGCTGCAGGGCTGAGAGGGGGATTCTGTAGGAGGTGGCCGGGGCCCCATTTTCCTGAGCCACCCCATAGGAGAGCAACAGTGGAATGGGAACCATCATAGGGTGTTTTCTTGGTTCCTTTGTAGCAGTCACCACTTGGGCAAATTTAGCTCTCGGAACTTCATTTATGTCTAACCTTCCTTCTGAAGAATTTTATCAGTTTCTTGAGCTGCTTTTAAAAATTCCCCTTTGTGGGAAAGATAGGACAAAAATACTTTTGTGTATTTTCCTGAGATTATTTAGAATACAAAATCTCTCACCTTAAAAATGTAGGCTACAAATACTGCTTAGGTACCAGTAGACAATTCTGTATGTGCTGAAGCAAAAATTGGGGCTTTATAAACAGGGGTTCAGCTGTGGGTGGTTCATTGTTCCTCCATCCCAGTTGACTATTTCCTGAGGTCACAGGGCGAATAGAAACCTACAGTGTAGTGTCTTTGGGGCCTGTGGCTGCTCATCCCTCTCCTCTTTGGCTCTAGGTTCCTTTGGTGCCAGGTGACCCTGAGGGTGCCTCCTTGGTCTGCCTCTAGGGCCTCTGCAGGCCATTTGTGCCCATGTTGGAAGTCCACCCGAGTGTGTCCTCCATGGCTCTCTGTGCTCCCCATTCGCCACAACACTCCCTGAAGGTACCCTCCGTCTCAGTGCTCACAAGTCCACTCCCCTTTGAAAGATCTAGTGTCACTAAAATATTTATAATGTGTGGATGAGCACTAAAGGCATTCTAATTTACATACCATGTCTCCCTTGACTCCAGAGGCCTTTTGATGATGGGAACTGACTTAGGATTTCCGATTGAAGATTTCAGAGTGGGCTGTTGTGGCCGGTACAGGAGTGTTGCTAGGGTACGCTATATCCAAACCGTAGCACCAGCCCTGGGTTAAAGTTCCTTTTTCTGCTTGTGTTCTCCAGGACCCCACTTTCTCAGCTGTGATTCATGACAAACTCCAGGTCCCCAACACCATCCGGAAGGCCTGGAATGACCGGGACAACCGCTGTGACATTTGTGCTACCCACCTGAACCAGCTGAAGCAGGAGGCCATCCAGATGGTGCTGGCCTTGGAGCAGGCAGCAGGCAGCCAGCACTCGGACGCCTCGCCCGGCTCGCCCCCCGTGCTCGCCAGTGCCCCCGCCTTGGTGGGCTCTCGGCATGCAGGCGGCCCCCAGCAGCCCCGGGACTGGGCCTTTGTGCCCGCCTCCTGTGCCTCCTCCAACTACTCAGGCCTTGGCGGCAAGCACAACGGCAAACCCAGCAGCCTCGGGGTCGGCAATGGGGCAGACAAGAAAAGCGGCTCCCCGACCCACCCGGCCAAGGCCAGCCTCCAGACGGCCACAAGCCCCAGCAACGGCAACACCCTCAATCCCACGGCCACTCAGCCTCACCAGTATCTGGATGGCACTTGGTCCCTTTCGAGAAGCAATGGGGTCACCCTGTACCCCTATCAGGTAAGCATCTGTGTGAGTAAGGACAGTCAAGGCCAAGGAGGGCAGCCCGTCTGTGCTCATCCTTCTGCCAGAGCTCCCAGGGCCGCAGTGTCCTCTGCCAGGTCTTCCTGCCTGGAGGCCCCTCATCCCACCTGATGCCTGCCCAGCTCTGCTGATCCAAGGCTGTGCTGGCCATTGGCTTCCAGCGTGGGATAGAGATTAAGAGTGGGCAGCCTAGAAATACTTCGACTGGGTCCATGCCTTCACTTGTCTATTCATTTACCAACAGTATGACCTTACATAGGGCTTTGCCCTGTCTCAGGCCCAAATTTGTCACTTATGAATGGTTAGAATAGTGGGAGAATTAGCCGGGTGTGGTGGCACATGCCTATAATCCCAGTTCTTGAGAGGCTGAGATAAGAAGATTGCAGGTTTGAGGCCAGGTTCAACAACTTAGTAAGATGCTGTTTCAAAATAAAAAAAATAAAATTAGACCGGAATGTAGCACCCCTGGGTTAAATCCCCAAAACCCCCCTAATAAATAAGTACATAAGTAAATAAATAAAAATAAAATAAGGAATGGTGAGAATTACACAACGTAATGATTGTAAAATGTGTAGGTCAGTATGATGTATGGTTAATTTACTCTTCTGCCTGTCAACACAGATCTTAGAAATTAGGAGAAATGGGTGAGAGCTTTTTGAAGCAAAGAATATGGCACATTTCTAAAATCACAGTGTGAGTACAACCTGTGGACAGGGCTGGAATCACTCAGAATAAACTATTCAAAGACCAAACTCAAAGAAGGGTGGGTGCTTCTATGATCTGTAGGGATTGAACAAACTGCCACTTGACTGCTGGATAGAAATTTCTGGGTTATTTAAATTTAACAAGGAGTCAATGCCAGCTGGGTCTAATATTGAAAATAATTGTCTAGGGCAGTGTGTTAGCCAATTTCTGTCACTGTAACAAAGATCTCAGTTGACTGACTGATAAAGAGGAAAAGGTTATCTTGGCACTGTTGGCAAGTTTCAGCCCATGGTCGGTTGGCCTGTTGCTCTGGGGCCTGTGGAGAGTGAGGCCACACATCTTGGTGGGAAGCACAGCTGCTCAGCTCATTGCCAGGACACAAAGGGGAGTGGGCAGGGGCCAGGGGCCGGCAGTCCTCCTCAAGGGCACGCCCCCAGTGACCTAAAGACCCCCCCCCCACTCAGCCCCACCTCTTAAAGGTCCTGCAATCTTCCCTTCCCTGAGACTTAAACACTGAGGCTTAAACATGTGGACCTTTGAGGGAGATTCAAGTTCAAACTATAGCAGGCACAAACAGCACAGGGTTTCTTTTCATTGTGTAATAGTATGGGCTTCCTGTTTGTGATTTAAAAATGTATTATTTTGCTGGGCATGGTGGCACACACCTATGATGCCAGTCCTTGGAGGCTGACACAGAAGAATCACAACTTTGAGACCAGTCTCAGCAACTTAGCAAGACCCTCAGCATCCTAGCAAGATCCTGGTTTTTGTTTTTGTTTGTTTGTTTGTTTTGGTTTTTTGTGATACTGGGGATGGAACGCAGAAGCATTGTACCTCCAAGCTAAACCTCTAGCCCTATTTTTTAGTCTTAGTTTTGAAACAGGGTCTCACTGAATTGTGAAGGGCCTTGCTAAGTAGTTGAGGCTGTCCGTGAACTGCAGTCCTCCAGTCTCTGCCTCCTGAATGCTGGGATTACAAGTTTGTGCCACCACGCCCAGCTGCGAGATTTTGTTTTAAAAAATAAAAAGGGCTGGGGATGTGGCTCAGAGATAGTGTCCCTGGGTTCAGTCTCCAGCGTGTGTGTGTGTGTGTGTGTGTGTGTGTGTGTGTGTGTGTGTGTGTTTGGGGGGGTTAATTTGAATATATATATTGAATATGTAATTTTTTGTGTGGTACTGGGGATGCAACCCAGGGCTTTCTACCTCCGGCCTACACTCCCAGACCTATTTTACATTTTGTTTGGAAACCGGGTCTCACTAAGTTGCTGAGAGCCTCACTAAGTAGCTGAGGCTGGCTTCAAACCTACGCGATCCTCCTGTCTCAGCCTCCCAAGCGCTGGGATTAAAAGTATGCGCCACCATGTCTGGCATATTGAATATATAATTTTTATATATATATAGTTTTGAAAATTACAAAAAATAAAACATTTTTGTTATGAAATAAAATTCAAACTCTATGAAAGAGTTTAAATAAGATTTTAAACTGGGCATGTTGGTGCCTTTCTGCATCCTAGTATTTGGGAGGATCTCCAGTTCAAAGCTAGTCTCAGAAACTTAGTGAGATCCTGTTTAAAATAAAAAATAAAAGCCAGGTGTGGTGGCGCACGCTTGTAATCCCAGAATTTGGAAGGCTGACACCGGAGGATTGCGGTTTGTGGACAACCTTAGCTACTTTGTGAGGCCCTTTGCAACTCAGTGAGACCCAGTTTCAAAATATAGAATAAAAAATAGGGTTGGGAGTGTAGCTCGGAGGTAGAATGCCCCTGGGTTCCATCCCCAGTACCGAAAAAAAAAAAGGTATATATATATATATTAAGTAAAAAATAAAAAGGGCTAGGGGTATAGCTTAGTAGTAGAATGCCCCTGGATTCAATCTCCCAAAAGGATTTTATAAGACAACATTTCACTCAGAAACAAACTATGTAATATTTGGATCCGTTTCCTTTCCGTGTTTTTATATACTCAGAATCTAAAATTGTGAACAGGTTTAATTCTATGACTTGCTTTTCACCTAGTGGCAGATGCATTTTCCCAGGACGTTATATATTTTTCTAAGCTGGGGTCTTTAGTATTAGCATGCTAGCCCATTACATGACTACCATCTGGTCTGTGCGTGCGTTGTAATCTTTATAGCCAAGCCCCCATTGCTGGAGCGTAGCTTTTGCTCGTGTGAGTGGAATGCTCAGGTGAGCACTCTTGCACCGGGCCACATTGTCAGTGCACCTTTACCTGGCTGTGCTTGTCACCTGCTCATGTTCTAAAGCCAACTCCAGAGACCTGGGTGCATACCAGGCTTCTCAGAACACTCAGCCACCGCTGCTGAACAGGGTAGGAGAGCTTGGAGCTGGAGCTTTCATGTAAAACATTCAAAGTATGGTGAAGACTTGTGTGAAGGGGAAATCCTGAGGATGCTGATCAAAGAATAATGGGGATTAACGGTTTCTTCCTTTCTTCCTTCCTGTACTGGGGACTGAACCTGAGGGGGTTCATACTTTTGAGTTACATTCCCCAGCCATTTTTATTTTTTATTTTGTAACAGCTTCTCACTGTTGCTGAGGCTGGCCTAAAACCTGACATCCTCCTGTCTTGGTCTCAGAAGTATTGGTACAGGACTGCACCTGTAACCCAGCTGGTGCATTTCTTTTGCAGTAATTCTGCAAAATTAATGTGATCTCAGAGGAGAGGGAAGCTCTTGCACAAGAGCCAATAGTGTTTACACCCTAAGCACTAGGCATCATGTGCGGGCTGTCCACCTGGGCCCCTGCCCTGTGTCTGCAATGAGGGAGGAGGCAGGTGCACTGCTCATTTTGAGCAGGCAGGTAAGTGCACAGGCAGAGCAGTGCCCGGATGCCTTGAGAGTGTGGGCAGGGGTGGGAATCCAGCTGTGGGGCCAGGGCAGGTCCATGCGGCTTAGAGCCAGATGCAGAGATGGCTCACACAAACCACAGACTTGAGATTGTCTTGGATAAATTTTATTGACTCTTTCCAGCCCCAGGACAGACTAATTCTTGCATCTCCCATCTCCCTCTGAATAATGGTGAAAGGGACCAGAGGAAATCTCCAGATAAAGAGCTTTGGGGCTTGGCTCTGAGTGTGCGTCCCCTGTGCTGTGACCGTGTTGTCCGGTGCCCTGGGGAGGGGCTCGGGTCTGGCCAGACTGAGTGTCTCCCGCTGTGGACATCTCTCTGTGGTGCATAATCTGCTGCTCACAGTCTCGCCGGCTCATCAGAGACGGTCGACTGCTCTGAAAGTTGACCTCATTTTTCCTGCTCACCCACACCCCTCCCCTAGAGCAGATGACCTCTGGGTTGGCACTGGAGCAGCTCCCTGGGCAGAGAGGGATCTAGATTTTATCACTGCTGAGAGCGCTGCTCCTACAGAACCAAGCTGGACGGAGCAAGCGGGCAGAGGAGGCTTGCCATTCTGCATCTTAGATGTAACGAGGGTGAGGATGAGGAGAGGCTTCCAGCAGGAGCCTTCATGTGCATAGCAGAGGTCCCTCAAATCCCTCCAGCCCCTATTATCACACTGCTGTTTAATAATCTCCCAAGGTTGACTCTCTTTGTTCTTTCTTTTTAAAGTATCTATAAGATGGGCGTGGTGACGCCCACTTGTAATCCCAGTACTTGGGAGGCTGAGACAGGAGGATCTCGCAGGTTCAAAATCAGTCTCAGCTACTCAGTGTGGATCTCAGCAACTTAGTGAGACCCTGTTTCCAAATAAAATATAAAATAGGGGTGGGGATGATGGAGGTAGAAGGCCCCTGGGTTTCGTCCCCAGTACCACAATCAATAAATAAATAAATAAATAAAGTACCTGTAACCAACAAGAATCTATACATATCACAGATTAATATGAGTCTGTCCAAAGAGATAAAAATAGAGTAATTTAGGAGGCACTGAGATTGTATAAAAATGTTGAACAAGCCAGGTGTGGTAACACATACCTGTAACCCAGTACTTGGAAGGCTGAAACAGGAGAATTGAAGGTTCCAGGCCAGCTTCAGCGACTCAGTGAACCCTCGGGAACTTAGTGGACCCCTGTTTAAAAAAAAAAATAGCCGGGCATGGTGGTGCACGCTTGTAATCCCTGCGCTTGGGAGGCAGAGACAGGAGGATCGCGCAGGTTCTAAGCCAGCCTTGCTGGCTTAAGAGACCCTGTTTCCAAATAAAAAAATGTAAAAATAGGTCTGGGAGTGTAGTCCGGAGGTAGAAGGGTTCCATCCCCAGTATCACCAAAAAATAAAAATAAAAATAAAAAGGAGCCAGATGCAAGTTGCATATGCTTGTAATCCCAGTATTCAGAGGCTGAAACAGGAGGATCAAATATTGGAGGCGAGAGCTTGGCAACTTCGCAGGACTTTGTTTTAAAATGCAGAAATAAAAAGGGCTGGGGGCGTAGCCCAGAGATAGTATGCTTCTGGGTTCAATCCTCAGTGCCACTCACACACAAATGTTGAACACATCACAAAGATAATTTCTCATTAAGTAATTTAGCAAGTTGATTTCTTAGAAGAGAATAAAATTGGCCCTTTCAGAGAAGAAATTTCTTCTATTAACTTCAGACATCTAGCAAAATCTGTATATACATGCAGAAGTCAGAAAATGCTATTGAGTCTTCATTTGACCACTGAGCATTGACTTTGAAAGACACGTCTAGACTAATTCTTTATAATCATCTATATAGATTAATTACCTCCTTTTGAATGGCAGCTGTTTTTAGCCCAGTTTACACTTGTTATTATAAATAACTGCAGGAAAGACTGTACACACAGCACTCAGAATCTTGGGATACTGGCATTTGAATCTACTTTTGTAGGATGGTAACTGGCTTTTGCATCATGCTGGAAGGTTGGGAGATGAAGTCCTACCTAATTCAAGTTCATAGCATTACCAAGTGCTGAACCACAGTTTAGTAGCTGTGAAAATATTTTATAAAATCAAGCAGGGATACCAACTGAAATGATTTTGAGGGATACTGGGGATTGAACCCAATGACATTCTACTTTTAAGCTATACCTCCAACCCTATTTAATTAATTAATTAATTAATTTGTTTGTTTGTTTGTTTGTTTTTGTGGTTCTGGGGATGGAACCCAGGGGTATGTTACCTCTGAGCTACACTGCCAGCCCTATTTGATTTTTGTGTGTGTGTGTGTGTGTGTGTGTGTGTGTGTGTGTGTGGTTGTGGGGATGGAACCCAGGGGCATTCTACCTTCAAGCTACACACCCAGCCTGATTTTTTATTCTTTATTTTGAAACTGTCTCACTAAATTGCAGATGGCCTCACTAAGTAGGTGAGGCCGGTCCCGAACTTGGATCCTCCTGTCCCGAACCTGGATCCTCCTGTCCCAGCCTCCCAAGTACTGGGATTACAAGTGTGCGCCACCACGCCCAGCTTGATAAGTTGCTGAGGCTGGCTTCAAACCTGAGATCTTCCCCTCTCAGCTTCCCACATACTGGGATTATAGTTATGAACCACCATATTTTATTTTTTATTTTGAAACAGAGTGTCCTGCTAAGTTGCCGAGGGTCTAAATTGTGGAGGGTGGTCTTGGACTTGCGAGCCTCTTGTCTTGGCTTCCCACAGCGTGTGGTGCTGTGCCTGGCAGGAATAATCTATTTCAACCCCCTTGTTAAGGAGACGAGAAATGTGAGACTGAGAGGTTGGATATTTCTCTGGTCCAGACTTTCCTTAGACCCAGTTTGGTCTCTTTTGCTGGATCCCAGGCAGTGTTAGAACCTGCTTTGTGTCCATGGTCCTCACAGTGGCTGATGTGCAAAGAGTCCAACTTACATCAAGTACTAAACTTATTCCCCATAACTGGCTCTAGATTTGGGGGGAGAATTCTAGGCCACAAATACTGTCTAGACTCCAAAATTTTTGGTGGGAACACCAGTTACTTGACTCCAAGCTAGCTTTACCCTAATGTATCTGAATGATACTAGTAAATCCTTGGATGCTATGGAGGAATCTGGGTGGCATTTGGAAGTCACACTGTAACCGGCACATTTGCAAATGTAGAAGGAGAACTTGATTTCACGGCATTTCACTTAAATTCAACTGGTCAGGAACATTCAAGCTGGAGGTGTGGCATGGTTGTAGTGTGTGCTCAGCATTTGACAGACTCGGTTCCATCAAAGAAATGAAAATTGAAGATGATGTTAGAGTTGAGTGTAGTGACGCACACCTGTAATCTCAGGGAGGCAGAGAGAGGAGGATCGAAGTTCTGAGGCCAGCCTCAGCAACTTACTGGGCTCCTCAACAATTTCCTGAGACTGTTTCAAAGTTTAAAAAGGGTGAGGGTGTTGGACGTGTATCAGGTAGCATGCCTGTGGATTCAGTCCCCACCCCCAGAAGCACACAGGCGCGTGTACACACACATACACGCACGTGTGCACGCGCACACACACACGCGCCCATTGGATTGACCTGCAGTAATAAGCCCCTAAGGATCTTCAGCACAGTGAAGGCCTTCTGTGTGCATCTTTGGAGTCGAAGAAAAACGTCCTCAGTAAAGATCATCTTGCTTTCCGAAGAAGCTCCCGGTGGCGTCCGCATTGGAGATCATGCTGGACTGAACTCTGGCTGGGCTCATCGTGTCGTCTCCGTCCTATGATTAGCTGTGGTAATGTGTCTGTTAAGCCCAGTCGGTCACTACTGGGATTTATGTTTTAAGATACGGACAGCACCAGCCTCGGAACATCTCCAGGTTTGCTAAAATGCGCGTCGGACCTCCACTGTGGCCCAGAACTTGCCCCTGGGAGATGGGAAGCCCTGTCGGAGGGAGGTGAGGCTGCAAGGCCGGCCAGGTGCCGTCACCCTCCGAAGCCTGGTTTGGTGCATCGTTTAGCACAGCTTATGTCTGGGATGAGGGATCCATGCTCCTCCTGTCTGGCTATTTTTCTGTTTATTTATTTACTTCTGGTGTTAGGAATTGAACCCAGGGGCAGTCTCCCTCCAAGCAATACCCCTGCCCTTTTATTTTTTATTTTAAAACAGGGTCTCACTAAGTGCTGAGGGTCTTGCTGAGTTGCCAAGGCTGGCCTTGAACTTGAGACCCCCTGTCTCAGCCTCCCAAGTCCTGGGGTGACAGGCGTGCGCCACCACCACACCCAGCCTGGCGGCCACTCTTCATGAAGATGCAGGTGGGTGTTTGTGGCAGGTCAGGAGTGGAGGATTTTCATTCACACACTGTGCTGCTCCCTGGGGCCCAGCCACTGTGTCCTGAACACGTAAGCAGTCCTAGTCCAGTGACTGCTGCGTCACAGCCCGAGATGTTATAATGAGACAGATTACGACACTGAAAAGATTTTGAAGACCACGGGTTTTTATTCTATCTTTAGATGGCCAAAGGGTACTGGATTATGATTTACCGTTGTTTGTTGATACAGTGAGTGGAATCATGGGCAGAGCAACCCTTGGGGTTGAAGGTGGAATGGGAGGCCCAGCTCTGGAGGGAACACTCAAACATTGTCAGGAGATTTCAGAAATGTTTTAACCTGATCATTTACCTGGTGTGATAGGCTGGATAACCAGCCCAGCACCCGGCCAAGATCCATGTTTAGTCCCCAGTCTGTGGGTGTGTTACCTTACATGGTCTAAAGGATGCTGCAGATGTGACTGGGGGTCGGGAGATGTGGGGATTGAGCTGGGCATGGTGGTGAATACCTATAATCCCAGTACTTGGGAGGATGAAGACAGGAGAATCACAGGTTCAAGGCCAGCCTCAGCAATTTACTGAGACCCTGTTTCAAAATAAAAAGCTTGACGTTCAAATGCCCCTGAGTTCAATCTGCAGTACGAGAGAGAGAGAGAGAGAGAGAGAGAGAGAGAGAGAGAGAGAGAGATTGAGAGAGAGAGAGAGACAGAGAGAGAGAGAGAGATTTTAAGTGGTTGTCTACTCAGATGGGCCCAGTGTAATCACCAGCACCCTTATGAGAGGGAGGCAGGAGAATCAGAGCAGGGAGAGATGAGTTCATACTATGTGGCTGGCTTTGGTGATAGATGGGGCATAAGCCAGGGAGTGAAGGCATCCCTGAAAGCTGGAGAAGACAGGGAAAATTTGGCATGGTGGTGCACACCTGTAATCTCAGTATGTGTGAGGCTGACACAGGAGGATCGCAAGTTCAAAACCATCCTGGGCCACTTGGTGAGGCTTTGTCTCAAGTTAAAAAAAAAAAAAAAAGATAAAATCAGAAGGGTTGGGGGTGTAGCTCAGTGGTATAGTTATTATGGGTTCAATCCCCAATACTGCAAAAAAAGATAAGGAAAGATTCTCCTCATACCTTCCAGAAGGAACACTCTGCAGACCTCTTTTAGTTTTTTGACCTCCAGAACTTTGGGAAGACAAACGTGCTGATCTGCTTCGGCAGCCACAGGAAGCTGCCTGTAAAGGCTGGGTCACAGGAGATCTGCGAGGCAATGGCGTGAGGGAGGCCTGTGAAAGGAGCTGCCCCCGAGCCCTGCAGGGTGGCTACAGGCGTGGCTTTGCATCCATGTCACAAACTCCATCTCCTGTGGTCAGCCAGCACATTGGCAAGTTGGATCATTTCATTTGGATGCGCCCACAGAATGAGGGGTTACTCACCCGGCACCATTGGTTTTCAATTGTCTCAGATTTCCCTATTGTCACAGAATCCTAACAACAGGCACACCACAGCCCTCTCTGCTGGAGCTAGTAATTACCGTTATGTAAGTCTTTCATAATGTTGAAAGGGCAGAAATGGTTCCAAGCAAGGGAGGATAGAGAGGCTTGGTTGGAATTATGTGCAGAAGGAAGCCTGTCTTGTCTAAGGGCCTTTTGACCCGGCAGAATAGGATTTCACAGAACTGCCCCAGTCGTAATTCTTACCTCTCAGGTATCTTACAGATCAAATGTACTTGAAGTGATTTCAGAATTGTTGGGCAGAACTTCAGCATTGGTTGGCCTCGCTTTCTATTTAGTAGAAGACAGAGGTTGAAATTTGGAAAGATTTCCTTCACTCAAAGCAGGGGTTCTCAAATTTGTCTAAACTCTAGAATCATGTGGGAGATTTAAAAATAATGACTAAGCCATACCTCAGACCAACGAAACAAGAGTATCTGCAGGTGGGCCCCGGGCCTTGGTTTAAATAGTCAGGGCCAAGAACCACAGCTTCTAAGAATACTGTAGGTGACATGAGAACAGGGAAGGGAACAGGGAACAGTGAACGTATGGGAGGGGAGAGGGAGAGGGAGAGGGAGAGAGAGAGGGAGAGGAGGCGCGGGAGGGGAAGGAGGAAGTACCTCAGAAAAAGAAGAGGAGGAACCTCAGAAGAAGACAAGAGGAAGAAGACAAGATGGAGGAGGAGGAGAAGAAGAAGGAGGAGGAGGGTGAGGAGAAGAAGGGAGGAGGAGGAGGGACAAGAGAGAATATGAATATTAATATAGATGGTGTATTACTCTCCTAGGGAGCCAAAACAAATGACCACAAACTGGATGACTTAAAACAGACTTTTTAAACCAGGTGTGGTGGAGCATGCTTATAATCCCAGCATTTGGGAGTCTGGAACAGGAGAATCATGGTTCATGGATGGATAGCCTCAGCTAGTTAATGAGCCCCTTTGCAACTCAGTGAGACCCTGTTTCAAAATAAAAGAATAAAAAATCGGACTGGGGGTGTAGCTCAGAGGTAGAATGCCTCTGGGTTCCATTCCTAGTACTGAAAAAAAAAAAGACTTTTTTGGCACTGGAGATTGAACTCAGGGACATCCTACTTCTAAGCTATACCTCTAGTCCTATTTTATTGTTTATTTTGAGACATGGTTTTGATAAGTTACTGAGGGTTTCACTGATTGGTGAGGCTGGCCTCGAACTTGTGATCTCCTGTCTCAGCCTCCCAAGTACTGGGATTACAGTACAGCACCATGCCCGGCTAAAACAGATTTTATTATCATACTTCTGAAAACTAATAGTTCATAATCAAGGTGACAGCAGGGCCCTGTTCCTCCAACAGCGCTGGAGCAGAGCCTTTCCTGCCTCTTTCAGCTCCCCTGGGTGCAGGCGTTCCTTGGCCAGGGGCACTGCACTCCCGTCATGCCCTCTGCCTCCACACAGCTTCACGCTCCTCCTCTGTCTCCTCTTATAATTAGGATGCAAGTCATTGAACTCAGAGTGTGCCTGATCCAGTAAGATCTCCCAACCCTTAACTAATTAGATCCACAGACACCGTAGTTCCAAATAAGTCACATTCTTAGTTCATTATAGGTAGACATGAATTTTAGGCAAGGAAGGAAGGGAGGGAGGAAGGGAGGAAGGGGAAGGGGAAGGAAGAAAGGAAGGAAGAAGGAGAGGTCAGGAGTACCTGGGCCCCTTTCTCCCTGCACCTTGTCTGAAGGAGGAGCAGGCACAGATGTCCACAGCTGCATCCCCATTCAGCTTCGTTGGTTGGAGAGGAATAAAGGGAAGACAAGGAAAAGATTAACAGGATGAGGCAGAGAGGGAGGAAGCGACTTATCCACATACACCTTTAGACAGCTGGAGGGAAAAACCCCAAGAGGTGAACAGCTAAAGATAAGGTTGATATTGGACTCATATCCATGGTGTGTGTGTGGGTGTGTGTGTGTGTGTGTGTGTGTGTGTGTGTGTGTGTGTGTGTAGTAATGGCATCCTCTTCTGAACTTATAAAATACCTTCCTAATTATTTGTGCCATGACAACCATAGGTATACACGTGAATAGCACCTCTTTTGGGGGTGGGGACTTAAGTAGAGGGTCTTATCTAACTATTACTTAGAGGGTCCTCATTCCATTTCTTTTGACCAGGGTGATAGTTTGGGACAAGTTAGTAGAACAGTCTACCCTTTTTTTTAAAGTATTTTTTATTGGTGCATCAAAAACATAGTGAGATATACACTATTAGTGGGGTTGTAAATTAGTACAGCCACTATGAAGATCAGTATGATCCTCAAAAGACAAGAAATTGAACTACCTGTGACCCACTATACCACTCGTGACTATCTTTTCAAAATAATTAAAGTTAAAATACCATAGTGATACACGCATACCCATGTTTTTAACAGCACAATTTACAGTAGCCAAATTATGGGACCAACCCAAGTGTCCAATAGATGAACAGATAAAGAAAACGTGGGCTATATACACAGTGGAGTTTTACTCAGTCATGAAGAAAAATAAAATTATGTCACATCCTTTGCAGAAAAAGGGATGGAATTTGAGAATGTAATGTGAAGTTTGATCGGCCAGTCTCAGAAAGTCAGGGGCTCTATGTTTGCTCTCCTATGTGGAAGCTAGAGAAAAAAATAGGAAATGAGACTTCAGATAAATGAGGAGAGAGACCATTAAAGGAGAGAAAGGGGTTGGAGGTGAGGGGGAGAGGGAAAAGGAGGCCCAAGGAAGGAAACAGACCACATACTGTTTGTCTGCCAGTCTCACTAGCATGAATGGGGAGGCGGGAGGTGGGGAGCATGCGGGATCTGGAGGGACACATCTATAAATGTCCTTTTTTAATCTTTAAAATGCCGGGCATGGTGGCGCACGCTTGTAATCCCCGCGCTTGGGAGGCAGAGACAGGAGGATCGCGCAGGTTCGAAGCCAGCCGCGTGCGCTGGTTTAGGAGACCCTGTTTCCAAAATGAAAATGTAAAAAATAGGTCTGGGAGTGTAGCCCAGAAGTAGAAGGGCTTCCAGGAACCCCAGTACCACCAAAAAAAAAAAAAAAATCTTTAAAATGATTTCTAAGCTGGGCATGGTGTCACGTGCTTGTAATCCTAGTACTTGGGAGGTTAAGACAGGTGGATCACAGGTTCACAGCTACACTTGGCAACTTAGTGAGGCACTCTTCATCTTAGTAGACCCTGTTTCAAAAACAAAACAAACAAACCAAAAATAGGGCTGGATGTGTAGCTCAGAGGTAGAATCCCCTGTGTTCAATCCCCAGTGCCATCACCAAAACAAAACCTATTTCTAGGTTCCAGAATGAGTTTAGAAATAGCAGGTGAGGTGGTGCGAGTTGGTCCTCTGGCCCAGGAGCAGAGCAGCAGTTGCTGACGGGCTGCAGTTAGTCAGAGTATGGAGAAGCCCATGCCGTTCCAGTTACCTTCTGTTTAGATCTCTCCCCACCCTCTCTCTTCAGCTGAGGGTTATCCACTGTTCACAGTTTGCTGGTGGCTGGACTGCTGTCAGCAATCACTTTTCCCTTTAGAATGGCAGAACGAGTGGGATTGTCTTAGAGGATCTGAGGCTTCTAGTTAGTCATCAGTGGTTTTATCCGAGTCTCAAATAATGAGGGGCTAGAGGCTGGAACCATGCTAGATTTGTGGCTCATGCACCAGAAATAAGAAACCCAGTGTCATTGCTGACTGTGTGGCCTCTGGCAGGTTCATGGCTGTGAGGGATCCCCATTTTCTCCCTGCAAAGTTACTGATTTGTCACGGGGGTGACAGTTTTCAAGTAGAAATTATCTCATTGCATCATTAGGGATTAAATTGATAAGATACCAAAAGGCTCATTGACCAATTTATCTCACATTTAGAGACCTTTTTAAGGGAGAAGAGGAAGCAATAAGCAGTATAGAGGCTTGAATCATTTCAGATTTTATAGGACTGTGTAGAGGGCATACTTAAATAATCCAAAAGAGTTAAAAGCTTATTGTTGTGGAGGTCATTTGAACTATGAAGGCATGCAGGCCCAGTTCACTAGTGTTTATTGAAAGAACACAGTGACTGAGGACTCAGACCTTTCATTCTTGTTTTCTGTGTGTACACAGTTATGATTAATTATAATTTTAATATATTTTACTTCTTATTCATCTTCATAAAATACAAATACTTCGTTTAACATTGTTATATAATTTGGCATTTTCAGTAAACTGGAAAAATTGCAGTCTCCTCTTCATCTGCCCCACCCTTGACATATATCTGACAAATTCCAAATTGAGACTTTCCTGTGCTAACAGTCTTTATCTTGACAAGTTAGCATGCCTCTGTCTTACGGGAGGCATTAATGAGGATTAATGAGTCACTTATTTCAGAGGCCTAAGTCACTCCCAGGGGTAATTTAGGTGTTTGGGACCTAAATTCTGAGGATGCCAGAGAGTATTCAGTGCCTTGCTGCTGTACCAGTGGCCTCCAAGGGTTAATGTGTGCCTTTGGTCACTTTTCTGAGAGCTGGAAATGCTGGAGAGAAGCAAGCAGGCAGAGACGCAGCCATTAGCTTCGGTCACCTCTGCAAGGCCGGGTCCATCTCTGCGGGAAGATGAAACCCGCTAGTTTGCTCACATCCTCTTGTGGCTAAAGCAAACAGATCCCAAGAAGCAAGACATGCCCTTGTGAATTATAGGCAGCAAAAACTAGGCCCAGACAGCCAGCTGACCCGCTCAGGGTCACTAGCACATGACAGGTGCAGGCATCCCGCGCTCCTGCAGCACCGCCCTCCTCAGGGATGGTAGCCAGCTCCCCAGGGTCACAGAGGCGGCCCTCCTGGGAGGCACCGCCACGCACGCGATTTTGTCGGGTGACGTGTGCAGCTAGGATTCCAAGTCCGGTTTCCCGTCGCGCTGATGTGTGCAGGTGTGCAGAATGCTTGCTGCGCTGCGTCCTCATCCCGAGGAGGGGAGGCTAGAGCAGGCAGCGCCTTAGACGGGATGCCCGAGGGAGAGGGCAGCCGCGAGCCAGGGAGCCCTGCAGCTCCTCTCAGGAGGCCACGGGAGCTGCAGTTGTTCCCGTCCTTGTTGTTTTCTTTTGTTTTAGAATTGGGATTGAACCTAGGGGCTTTTACCTCTGGGCTACACCCCCAGCCCTTTTTATTTTGAGGCAGGATCTCACTAACTTGTTAAGGGTCTAGCTAAGTTCCCATGCTGGCCCTGAACCTGAGATCCTCCTGTCACAGCCTCCCAAGTACTGGGATTCCAGGGGTGAGCCACTATTTCCACTTCCTGTTTGTTCTTTTTAACAGTAGCAATCCTCGTGCATACAGGTGCTGTCTCATAGTTGCTTAGTTCTGCATTTTCCTGGTTACTAGTGACACTGACCATCTTCTCAGGTACCTCATGGCCATTTCTAAGTGGAGTAATATTTGGTAAATTACTTGACTATTCAGAGCCTCAATTTCTTCTTGTATAAAATGGTGATGCTGGGTGTGGTCACTCACACATAATCTCAGCATTTGGGAGGCTGAGATGGGAGGATCGGGGTTTGAGGACAGCCTCAGCTACTTAGTGAGGCCCTTTGCAACTCAGTGAGACCCTGTTTCAAAATAGAGAATAAAAGATAGGGCTAGAGGTGTAGCTCGAAGATAGAATGCCTCTGGGTTCCATCCCCAGTACCGAAAAAAAAAAAAGAATAAATAAATAAATAAAATGGTGATAATCATTTTTATCTCCTAAAATTGTTTTAAGATTAAGTTCATTGTTTTAAATTTGTTTTTGGTTTTGTGCACTGTTCCAAGCACTAAATTTAAGTACAACCATGTAGCTCTATCGCTGGTCTCTACCTATGTGTGTATCTATCTATCTATATAGAGAAGCAGATGCAGAATCCTCCCGAGAAAGTCGTACAAAATCAGCAGACTACAGAGCCTGGTTCTCTGCTTTCTTACGACCAAGCAACACATTTAGAGGAGAGATGATCAGACGTAAAGCAGTTAACATACCTCTGAAAAGCTGTGGTGGAACCAGTGAATTTGGGGAAAGGAGGCATCTCTCCTGCCTGAACACGGCTGAGCTCGGCTGTTAGCAGAGGTCTGGTGATTGATGTCTGGACGTGGGCTTTCTGCGCTGCCCGTTCTAAGGCTTGGAAATTCACTCATTATCCCACCTCAAAGAGGGCTGAGACTGTGCACTGGAGTTTTTGTGGAAGACAACAGTTTTTGTTTCCCTCTAGAGGCAGATTGTACTTCCTCGTCTAAATGGCCTTTTCCACAGCATTCAGGTGTTTGAAAGCATTGACTTTTGCTCTGAGGGTAGGCCACCTATCCTCTCCAGACACACAGTTCAAGAATGCTGTTGGAGACAGGAGTGGTGGCTCAGGGCTGTAATACCAGTAATTGGGAGGTGAACACCAGAAGATCACAAGTTCAAGGTCAGCCTCAGCAACTTAGCAAGACCCTGTTTCAAACTTGGCTAGAGTTATAACTCAGAGGTAGAATGGCACTGGGTTTAAAAAGAAAAGAGAAGAGAGGAGAAGAGGGTGGGGGCAGTATTATATGGAGGCTACCTCGCCCAGCCTCTTTCTTGATTCCCAATTTGAAATGACTTTTGCTAGCCAGGTGTGGGGGTGCATGCCTGTAATCTCAGTACTTGGAGGCTGACACAGGAGGATGGCAGGTTTGTGAGGCCCTGTTTCCAAATAAATAAAATAGGGCTGAGGTGTAGCTCAGAAGGAGAGAAAGGAATGACTCCTCTTTCCCTCCTGTGCCTATTTGTGGTGGCCGGGGCACCCTGACACCTCTCCAGAGTGTATGTGGGCAATTAGGGGAGACGGAAGGATCCTGAAGTCTGGGCAGGAAGAGGCTGTCAAGTCGAGACTAAGACGAGGCCCTTTTTACTTCCTGCTCTGCCTGCTCTCTAGTCTAGTCAGGAAACGTGAAGGGGCCTGAGCTATACTTGCCAACTTTGCTCTTATATGTGATTATATTTTTGAAATAGGTTCTTCTTATTTTCTTTCTTTCTTTCTTTCTTTCTTTCTTTCTTTCTTTCTTTCTTTCTCCTTTCTCTCTTTCTCTTTCTTTCTTTCTTTCTTTCTTTTCTTTCTTTCTTTCTTCTTTCTTTCTTTCTGCAATACTGGAGATTGAACCAAGGAGCATTCTACCTCTTTATTTTGAAACAGGTTCCTAAGTTGCAGAAGGCCTCACTAAGTAGCTGAGGTTGGCTGTGAACCTGCAATCCTCCTGTCTCAGTCTCCCAAGTACTGAGATTATAAGGGTGTGCCACCATACCTGGCTGAGATAGACTGTTTTTCAGTCTAAGTTAAAAAGGGCCTCTGGTTTCATTTTATCTACTTTAAGAATATAAAAGCAACGCCGGGCGTGGTGGTGCACGCTTGTAATCCCTGCGCTTGGGAGGCGGAGACAGGAGGATCGCGCAGGTTCGAAGCCAGCTGCGCGCGCAGGTTTAGGAGACCCTGTTTCCAAATAAAAATGTAAAAATAGGTCTGGGAGTGTAGCCCGGAGGTAGAAGGGCTTCCAGGAACCCCAGTACCACCAAAAAAAAAAAAAAAAAAGAATATAAAAGCAGAGTCCTTACCCTGATCTTGGTGAATTTTGCTGTTGTTGTTGCCACTGGGAATTGAACTCAGCAGTTTCTACTCTCATCTACGCCCCCAGCCCTTTTTATTTTGAAACGGGGTCTGTCCTGTTTAGTTGCTGAGGGTCTCTAAGTGCCCTGGCTGGCCTTGAACCTGAGATCCTGGTCTCTGTCTCAGCTTCCCAAGTACTGGGATGATAGGTGTGGGCTACCACTCCTGACTCCTGGTGGTTTTTTGTGCTCATTTCCCTGAGACTGGAGATGTTTCCGTCAGTGACCTGGAATCTGTTGTGACTGCTATATTTTCACATGAAGTTCCCACTTAATACTTGGTGAGAATTAATTTCATAGGAGAAATATCCATGATGCCAAAGGTTTAGGTTTTTGTCTTAGTAATTAAAGTAAAAGATTATTTCTAAGGAAGAGATTGACATAATCACTTTTTTCTGGATTGATGCATTTTGAAGGAAGGGAGAAGTCTGTTGTGTAGCTCATGTTGAAAATATTTTCCTCTGCTGAGGAGTGGGACTGAAGCGGAATTGCGTACTTTCAGTTGCTAAAGAAAAAGCTGCTGCTGTAGATGCTGAGTCACGTGAATGCCACAGTCCTGACGTGCTCACAGTTGCTCTTTTTCTTGTGTCTTGCACATACGATGCTGTTAGCATTTATTGCCATGTTTGAAAACTGCCAAGATAATGAGTATGGTAATTAACCTGGCCCAGTATACTTTCAGCACACACAGGAGCTTGGCTTGGGTAGATCCCTTGTTCCTTCCACATCTGCGGCCTGCCTTCCCCAGAGGGGAGCCAGCCTGAGTCACTGAGGAAAGATGGTGCCTTGTGGAGGAGAGGAATCCCAGCCCTCCCCTCAGATCCCTTACTTCAGTCTGATAAATATGAACTTCACTCTGATATGAATTTCTATTAGGAATGCTGCTCTGAGTCTATATGTATGAGGAAAGATATTCAAACAAGTTGTTTCTGAACCTTGGACCTGACCAAGGAATAATTCTAGAAAAGTTGGTATGTTCGCCAGCTTTCTGTCACTGTGACAGGATATCAGTAACAGGCCACTTCGTGGAGGAAAGGTTTGTTTTGACTCTCAGGTTCAGTCCATGGTCACATGGCCCTGTGGTGAGACAGCCCATCAGGGTGAGAGGTGAGGCGGGTCTGAAAAGTAAACAGAGAGAGACTAGGAGCTGCGGTCCCAATATCGCCTTCAACAGCAAACCCTAGTGACCTAACTTTCTCCCTCTAGACCCCACCTTTTAAAGGTTCCACCCCTGGACCAGGACCATGCTGTGAACATGCAGGCCTTTGGGCCTCCAGACCCAACCATGCCAGTCAGCATGGGGCTTGAAGTGTCCTCATCTTTACCACGTGCCTGTTCCTCACAACTGGCTCTAGGACAGTGAGAATTAGAGAAGAGAGGCAGTACCCGAGGGCCTGAAGGGCCATGGCTGGTAGTGTGTGTGTGTGTGTGTGTGTGTGTGTGTGTGTGTGTGTTACTCAGGATTGAACCCAGGGCCATTCTATCTCTGAGCTACACCCCCAGCCCTTTTTATTTTTTTATTTCAAAACAGGGTCTTGCAAAGTTACCACATGCTAGCCTCGAACCTGTGGTCCTCCTGTCTCAGCCTCACAAATATTGAGAAACAGGCATGCACCCCTATGCCCAGCTCTGAAGGCCCCCTCTTTTTTGTTACTGAAGATTGAATCCATGTGTGTTCTACCTCCAAGCTATACCCCCAGTCCTATTTTATTTTTTTTTATCTTTTAAGTTTGAAACTAGGTCTCACTAATTGTTAAGGGTCTTGCTCACTTACTAAGGCTGACCTCCTGTCTCAACCTCCCAAGTGCTGGAATTACAGGTGGACACCACTGTAGCTCTCACTACTTCGTGGGCAAACTTATTATTGTTGTTTTTCTTAATTTATCAATCATGACAACAGTATGGACCTAATTCAGAAGTAAGCAGTCTGCCTTTGGTTCCAGCGCTGAGCAATCGCACTGTGACGTTGGTTGGTTCAGGTGGAGCAGTTCTGGGCATGTGACTGTGCTGACAGCAGTCACTGTTGGAGTGTGTTGAGGTGTTCTGGTTTCCTAGGATGAACGTGACTCAGGACAGGTTGGCTTTGGGCTCTGCCCTGGGATCTTGATTTACTTGGCTTGGTTCATGGATAGTCCAGTGTCTCTTCTTCCTTTTCTGCAAATAGCTCAAACTATGAAATCAGTGTGAAGAAAAACTAGAGGGGATAGACAAGCTACAATATAAAGAAAGTGGAGGGCTTCCCTGTTTACTGAGAAGCAACCTGGTGCCAGGTTGGTTTTCTTGGGTGCTGTGTTAGTCAGCTTTGCATCACTGTAACAGATTACCTGATATAATTAGCTTTTTAAAGAGTAAAGCTTTATTTTGGCTTACAGTTTTGGAGCTTTCAGCCCACAGTCAGCAGACCATAGGTGATGGCCAGGAATGCACGATGGAGCTGCTGTCCTCTCCATGCAGCTAGGAAGCAAGGAGAGAAACAGGGATCAGTCAGGGGAGGCCCAGGAACCTAACTTCCTTCTACTAGGCCCCACTTCCTAAAACTACCGTGCCCTCAACACATAGGGACCCAGACCTGCACCACCTGAACCGAACATCACAATATGATTGCTCAATGCTGGAACCAAAGTCAGACTAAAGTGGTGTCCACCTGTAATTCCAGCACTTGGGAGGTTGAGACAGGAGGTCTTTGAGCAGGGTGCATTAGAATCTATTTCAAAATCAGTCACTTGCCATGGTGGGAACTCTTCTTGGGCATGTTTGATTTCTCCTCTTGACCTGGTTTTTTAAATGTTCGTTTCTACTTTTTAAATACTCTTGTATTTGCCTCTTTTGAAAAACTAAAAATCCCTTTTGAAAAGGTTTGAATAAATAGGTGAATGAATGAATGACTGTGATGAGTGAAGGAAGATCAATGATGGAAATTAACAGCATTCTAAAACCTGTGCAGGGACTGTGGGTGCAGCTCAGTGGTAAAGCACCTGCCTGGAGTGCATGAGGCCCTGGGTTCTAGCCACAGCACCAGAAAATAAATTAACATTAAATTGGGTAGCATAAGGCATAGTTATGGGAATTGGGGGTTTTAGGCTGGGAGAACATGGATGTGTCTTTCAGTGTTTGTGACACTGCATTGGGCGGCGGTGCTTCTGAGGATGGACTCAAGCCCCAAGGTGTAGACTGTGTGTTAGTTGGTTGATACTGTCCCAAGTTGTTACCTTGTGTGTCCACTCTCTCCGGACATGTGGGCGAGGGCCCTCGGAAACAAGTTCCCTAAGTTTACTTTTCTTCCATTTTGGGAGGGCAGTTTCTGGCAACGGGCATCCCTGATTGCTAGAAAGGGTATGTTGTCTTGCCAGCTAGAAAGCTTCCTATCTGGAACCTTTCCAAAGGGGTGGAACCACTGAGTACCCTGAAAAACAGCCTCATCAAAAGAGAGAGAGAGGGTAGGTTGTGGGCCTCTAAGGTCTGAGTCTGCTCTGCTTCCTAAGTTCTCTATTACTTGGAAGTTTCCCTATTAAGTGGAAATATTAAGTTGTTCTAAAGTAAATGGGATTGCTGGGGGAGAAGTTGGGTAAGGCAGTTAAGATGCCTTTGCAAACCAGTTCTTTTCCTCTGTGACTCAGGAGGTTCCTGTTTGCTGCTGGTGTGGACGGCTGTGCTCACGGAGCCTGGGCTATCTCCTCATGGGCTCTCATGGCCACTGAAGGGACTGACAGCCAGCAGGGACTCCTCCTGGAAAAGGCAGCCCACCCTGGGCTGCGCTCACTGAAGCCTGAATGGACAGCTAGGGCTCCTGGGTTGCTGAGAGGCCAGCCCTGTGCTGGCTCTGAGCCAAGGCCTCGACTGAGGTCTTCTCCTTGAAGTCTAGACTCTTGCTATGGAAATTAGTTAGAAAGGTGAGATCGTGCTGTGAAGTCCTAAAGAAAAAAATAGGATATGAGAGAATTTTTTCCCATCATTTTTATTTACTCTGAAGAGAATTAGAATACTTACATGTGAGAGTATGTTTGTGCATGTGTATATACAAATATACTTTAAAATTTATAGAAAATAACCTTTAACTTACAGAAACATTGCAAGAATAAAATTATTCCCTTATAATGGCACCCTTATTCCCTGTACCAGTTGACTGTTAAGTATTTTTTCAGAATCACTTGGGAGTAAGATGTATATATCACAGCCCTTTATCCCTCAGTATTTCAGTGTGTACTTCCTGGGACATGGGATATTGTCTCTTGTAGCCAGAAACAGTTATCATCTTCAGTAAAATTAACACTAATGACTACCTTCATATAATCTACCCTCCATATTCAAATTATTGTAGTTGAACCAACAGTGTCCTTTAAAGCATTGTTTCCTCCAGAACAGGGTCTGTTCTAGAGTCAAATTGTACTTAGTTATATCCTGCTTTGAAGATCTTTCAGTAGTTGGTCATTTTAGTGACTTAGTCCAAATTGTTAGGTTGAAGCACTCCTGGTCTTAGGGTATACCTCAGGTATAGCCTTCCTTCGTTTCCTTGGAAACCAAGGCTGTATACTCTGGTGTCTAGGCTTATACCTGTTTCTATGGAAAGTGTTTTCATCTGTGGCATGAAAGGGATGAGGGTGACGGATTTGGAGTGTACACACACACATACACACACACACACACACACACACACACACATTTTTTTTTTTTTTTTTTGCGGGTCTGGGGATGGAACCCAGGATCATTCTACCTCCGAGCTCTACCCACTGCCCTATATATATTTTTTATTTTTTTAAAACAGGGTCTCACTAAGTTACAGAGGGCCTCACTAAATAGCTGAGGCTGTCCTTGAACCGCCATCCTCCTGTCTCAGCCTCCTGAATGCTGGGATTACAAGCGTGCACCACCACGCCCGGCTGGAGTATATATTTTATACATGGATGTGTTTATTTGGCTTAAAACATACAGAAACAGATCATACATTCAGTATTCTCCTCAAACTCCTGTCATCAAGCTGCTCTACTGTCAAAAAGGGCTCTCCTTGGTCCTTAAGGGGAAAGCCCATTTTGAGGATCTTGGTTTTATGTTGAGTCTTGGTTTTATGTTGAGTTGACACACCCTTTGTGAATCTGGAAGGAGATAGGAACACTGTCTGTCACGAGCCTCAAGGCACAAGGTGTGTGAGTACTTAGCACTTCCTGGGGCATGGTTTTACCAGCCCAGAAAAGCTAGCCCAGAAGAGGGCTAGCTCAGGAGAGGGACAGCATTCAATCACAGAAACACCCCCAGCCCTTTTTATTCATTTATTTTTTTAAATTTTGAAGCAGAGTCTCACTGAGTTGTTGAGGGTCTTGCTAAGTTGTCGAGGCTGGCCTAGAACCTCTAATCTTCCTGTCTCAGCCTCCCAGGTACTGGGATTATAGACATGGGCCACTGTGCCTGGCTCTTTTACTTTTTTAAATGTGGCTACTAGGGCTGGGATGTAGCTCAGTGGCAAAGCCCCTGCTTTGTGGGTGTGGTGCTCTGGGTTGAAACCCCAGTTCCAAAAAGACAAAAAGACCCCCTGGAAAAAAATAAACTAAGAATAAATGTGGCTACTAGTAAATTTCAAACAACATAGTCACCAGCATTTGTGGTTTTCATCCTGTTTCTATTGGAAAACTCAGCCTTGAAAGGAAGGAAACTATAGAGTGAAAACCTTGACTCACTCATTGTATTTTCAGGTGAATTGAATTACTGATGGGAAAGCTGGATCAGTGATCCCATTTTTTTTTCTTTTTGGATCTAGATTTTGTAATGGCTAATTGTCCCATGGTTTTCTTACTTAGAAAGAGAATTGAATTTTTTCATTTACTATTTATTTGTTGTGGTCTGGAATTGAACCCAAATTCCAAGCTGCAGCTACAGCCCTGTTTAATTTTTTGTTTTGAAACAGGGTCTCGCTTAGTTGCTGAGAGTCTTTCTAAACTGCTGAGGCTATCCTCAAACCTGCAATCCTCCTGTCTTGGCCTCCACTGGCATTACAGGTGTGATCCACCTGTAACCATGCCCAGCTTTTATTTGCTTTTAAAAATTCAAAGAAAAAGCCAGGTGTGCTTGCACATGCTTGTAATCCCAGCATTTGGGAGGCTGAGACAGGAGGATTGTGCAGGTTCAAAGCCAGCCTCAGCCACTTAGTGAGGCCCTTTGCAACTCAGTGACACCCTATTTAAAAAATGAAGAATAAAAAAGTAGGGCTGAGAGTATTGGGCGGAGGTAGAATGCCCCTGGAAAAAAAAATTTAAAGAAAAATTCTGAACTCATTTAAAAAGTGACTAATTTTTTAAAGTGTTTTTTTTTTTCCCCAAAGCTTTCCCCTTACATATATTAGGGGGTTTGGTTGATGTAGCGTTCTTATAAGGCAAAAGAAAAAAATTGGGAAAATTACCCAGAAACTTTTGTGAGGCCCTCTCTGGTCTCACAGAGGCCTGTGGGGGTTGGGAGAGTGGGGAAGACTTATGGGCCCTTAGAAGTCACAGATCAGCCGGGCGTGGTGGCGCACGCCTGTAATCCCAGCATTCGGGAGGCTGAAACCTGTAGGATCGTGGTTCGTGGACAGGCTCAGCTACTTAGTGAGGTTCTTTGCAACTCAGTGAGACCTGGTTTCAAAATAAAGAATAAAAAATAGGGCAGGGGGTGTAGCTTGGAGGTCAGATGCCCCTCGGTTCCATCCCCAGACCCGCCAAAAAAAAAAAAGTCACAGATCAGCTGTACACCTCTGTGTTCACACCTTCCTTCCAATAGAGCAAAACACTGGTAAAGATAAAATATTTATTCTTAAGTGTCTATAACTGAATTTATGGCTAGAACGGTATGGATGTTATTGCCTGTGCAGCCCATGTAACTGTGCACGTAAAACATGTTTTTATTAGTTCCTACATAAAATTTTTATGATAATGGCAAACAAAGGGCCAATTTAGTTTAGCTGAGTTTGTTCTTATTACTCCAGCTTCAGTAGATAAGCAGCGGAGTAAATAGCCACAGTCCACAGGGAGGAGGCCCGCCTCCCAGGGCGGGGTAGGGCGGGGCGGGGAGGTGGAGGCCCCAGAAGCTGGCAGGGCCGGGGCCTTTTCATGCTGTTGTGGGCAGCTCCACTCCCAACTGGTAACTGTGGAGTATTCAGATCGAGCCTCTGAAAAGGCCTGCATAACTACTCTTGAAAGAACTCCCACATACTGTATTTCAACTGGAGAATTACAGAGAAAAAAGGTTCAAGTGGCTTATTGTAGGTCATCTCCCACTCTGGGACTTAAACAAAGCACCCACAGAACAAAGTTCCTTTAAACGGGGTCCCTCCTGTCTGTGGCTTTGGCAGGCTGGCTGGGTGGAGAGCCCACGCCTCTCATTCCCACCACGGCCTTTTTATGTTTGACCCTTGAATGTGGCAAAGGTCCCCAGGGTGACCTGAATCGGAGGAAATTTTCTTCTCGAAATGAGGATAATGTATCTTTCATAAATACCATCTACTCCTTCCCAGTGACTAGCAAAAAACTAGCTGTTTGTAGTCTCCAGTGAGCAGGATTCCCGAATCCATGAATAGGAGATGGGATCTGATGTGTGTGGGCATTCTCAGGGGAATAGCAAGAAATCTTTTAAGTTGAATGAACCTGAAAAGTGGAAGACATATGATTTTCTGGCTGTGTAACACTAAAGGCTTGGACAGAAATCACCTGAGAAAATGGGCATGTGTGATCCCTGCTAAATTCATTCTGGGCTGAGGTCTTTTTGAGGTAACTAGAAGGCTACAGTGGTTTAGCTTCTAGCCATTATGCAAGTCTACAAATAAAACAACTCATGGCCCATGCCTGCAATCCTAGTACTTGGGAGGCTGAGACAAGAAGATTGCAGATTCGAGGATAGCCTCAGAAATTTAGCAAGATCTTGTTTCAAAATAAAAACCAAAAAGGCCTGGGAAGGTAGTTCAGAGGTGAATGAATGTATTTGGGTTCAGTCCCCCAAAACGAACAAACGAAACCCCCAAAACGAAGAGATTTCCAGGCACCTGGGACTCCCTCACCCCCTTCACGTGTTCTGAGCTGGTGTCATTGTCCACAGTGGCCACTGATGTTGTCCTTAAAGATCTAGAGAAGAAAGCAGCTTCCATAACCTCGAGTCTCAGGTTTTGGCTATGTTCTTTTTAGGACTGATCTACTTTGAGGTTCTTTCTTCTGCGTACGTCCTCAGTGGGCTCGTTTGCTGGTTCTCAGTGGTGTCTGTATCTCACTTGCTCTTCCATGGACCCTCCCCACCCAGGAGTCGGTTCCATTCTCCCCAGACATACTGCATGAGCCTGCTCTCTGGTGGAGGAACAGTTACGGTGTGTGTGTGTGTGTGTGTGTGTGTGTGTGTGTGTGTGTGTGTGCTATAAAGAAAGTGTGTACGCTTTTCATTCTTGCAAAGGTTTTGGGATTCTGCTGGCGGTGAGTATGTAGAAATTTCAATAGCATCCTTTTTAATACTTACCCCAAGAGAGGTCTGTTTAGGGTCACTTCAAGAGGCGAGATACATTTCTTGCTCTCATGGGACTGACCTTCCAAAATGGAGATGTTGCATTCTGAGGGTTACTCCAAGTGCTGTGTCTTCTCAATCTGTTGGAAATCGCAGTCTGGGGCCACTGGCTTCTCTCAGAGATGGCCTAGTTGATTGCACACCGGCTGTCTGAGAACCTGGGCCTGATTGGATAATTGCCCCGCATATGTAAAGCACCTTGGACTTGGAAGTTACCTTGTAAGGGTGGAGTCGTGGTTTGAGGACAGGAAGGATGACAAGTTTCACTGATATATCGATGCTTTCTCTCAAAAGGTCGTTAAGAGGATAATTCAGTTTGGGGGACTTGGAACAAGAGTGATTTTTTTTTTTTTTTATTGCAGTCAGAGTCTTAACTTGGGATTAGATGAATAGCTTTTCAAGTGTGTATGAAAGACAAGAATCCCCAAAGATCAGCTCTGTTTTAAATAGCAGACTCCAGGGACTCAAGGTCTGTAACAAAAGGGCAGATATGGAGGCGATGATCTCCCAGGTCCGACTCTGAGAATAAAGCGCACTGGCCAGGTCCCTGGGGCACCGGGGAATGCCAGTCCTGCTGGCTCGGCAGTCTAGAGAGATATGCTCACAATCAGCTAGTTGGTATTGACTTTGCCGGGCCTGACCCATATTGTAAAGTTCCAACAAGTGGAAAGTATAGCTGAGCTTTGGGAAAAGCCATAGCATACACAAAAGAAGGAAAAAAAGCAACATCTTAGATGAACAGAGAAGAAATTTGAGCAGAACCGCCAAGTGAAGAATCAGGGCACGACGGGATGTTCCAGCTGCAGAGGGGAAGAAAACAAAGCGGATGTTGACTTGGTGAAGAAGTGACGCCGTTTCATAGTTCTCTGCTGTCTACTCCCACAGTGAATCTTTGTCTCTGCTAATTATGCAGGAAAGTATGGGGAGGGTGCTAAGGAGATTGTACAGACTTGGAGAAATCTGACAGAAAAAAAATTAACTTGGGATTTTTTTTTTTTTTAATTTGTGTTTGTTTTATGCCTTGTGAGGCCTGGGATTTTTTTTTTTTTTTTTTTTTTTTTTTTTTTGGGTACTGGGGATGGAACCCAGGGGCATTCTACCTCCAAGTTACACCTCCAGCCCTATTTTCTATTATTTATTTTGAAACAGGGTCTCACTGAGTTGCAAAAGTCCTCACTAAGTAGCTGAGGCTGTCTTCAAACCACCATTCTCTTGTCTCAGCCTCCCAAAAGCTGGGATTGCAAATGTGCACCACTATGCCCAGCTGGGGTAAGCTGATTTAGAAAACCATCAGACACAAAATGTCCTGAGTCTGGTTCTGAGATTAGAATCAGTTGTGCTTAGAATCAGTTGGAGTTAGTGATCCCCATAGCTTCCTGGCCTCATCCTGAAGCCAGGGCTGGGTCATGTGATCAGGGTGTGACTTCATCTCCACTCTGCAGTCCACGTTAGCTTAGTTGAAAATGGAAAGGGAAATCAGTTACAGTAAGATTTGGAGCCAGGTGTGGTGGCACATGCTGTAATCCTAGTACTTGGGAGGCTGAGGCAGGAGGATCAAAGGTTAGTGAGTAAGACCCTGTTTCAAGGTAAAGAATAAAAAATAGGGCTGGGGGTGGAGCTCAGAGGTAGAATGCCCTTGGGTTCAATTCCCAGTTCTGCAAAAAAAAAAAAAAAAAAAAAAAAAAAATTGGATCATTTGACTTTATCTTGATTTGATCATTAAATAAACCACAGAACTGTAGAGAAAGCCTTGTAGAGCATATTGAGAAATTCTTCCAATGGTCCCTTTTTCTGTATCAGATCTTTTTGCTTGCTAGCCATCTTCTGCAGAGGCTAACCACAGTTAGGGAGCTGGGTGTTATCTGCATGACATGTGATGTGGTCCCCACAATATAAGCCCCAACCCCTCTGTCAAGGAGAAATCAAGGCCCATGGCAGCCCCTGTGCCAGGGCTTCTCCTGGACAGACAAGTTGAAGTTCTTACTTGAAAGAAGTGGTGCCAGCTTCCCAGGGCTGCTGTCAGTATAAGATGTGCACGTGGTAAGCACTCAAAAATTGTCATGAGGAGCCGGCTGTGGCAGTGCATACCTGTAATCCTAGTACTGGGGAGGCTGAGACAGGAGGATCAAGGTTTGAGGCCAGCCTCATCAAGGTAGTGAATTTTTTTTGTGGTACTGAGGGTGGAACCCAAGGGCTTTTCTACCTCCGGGCTATACTCCCAGACCTATTTTATACTTTATTTGGAAACAGGGTCTCACTAAGTTGCTGAGAGCCTCACTAAGTATCTGAGGCTGGCTTCGAACCTGCGCGATCCTCCTGTCTCAGCCTCCCAAGTGCTGGGATTATAAGTGTGCACCACCATGACTGGCTTTGAGATCCTGTTTCAAAATAAAATTAAAATAGAACTGGAAATATAGCTTGGTTGTAGAATGTCCCTAGGTTCCATTCCTAATATCACCCCACAAAAAAAGATGGGATAGTTGTGATTATAATGCTGATTTATGAGGACCTCTAATGTTGATTTCTCAATGTTCTCTTGATCTGAAGTTCTCTCTCATGTCAACAGACTGCTTCTATTATTATATGCTATTGAAGCCACTCTTCACAATATACCCAAGAGCTCAAAGTATTGTGCAACATACCTACAAGGTGACTTAAAATGCATGTTTAGAAATATCCTAACACTAAGTAGCTGAGGCTGTCCGAGAACCACGATCCTCCAGGTCTCAGCCTCCCGAATGCTGGGATTACCAGCGTGCGCCACCACGCCCGGCTTCATCCTTTGTTTTTTAAGAGGTTCTTTTAGCCAGGAGTAGTGGTACATGCCTGTGATCCCAGGCAGTGAGAGGCTGAGGCAGGAGGATCCCAACTTCCAGACCAGCCTGAGCAACTTAGTGAGCTCTTGGTGTAAAACCAATCTTTTAAAAAGGGTTGGGTGGCTGGGTGTGGTGGTGCACGCTTGTAATCCCCACGCTTGGGAGGCGGAGACAGGAGGATCGCGCAGGTTGGAAGCCAGCTTCACTGGCTTAAGAGACCCTGTTTCCAAATAAAGAAAAGTATAAAATAGGTCTGGGAGTGTAGCCCGGAGGTAGAAGGGTTTCCAGGTACCCCAGTACCACACACACACACACACACAAAAAAAAAATAATAATAATAATAATAATATGTGTGTGTGTGTGTATCCATATATGGAAGATAGAAAATAAAAAAAAGAAGGGACTTCAATAAATGAGAGATATCAGTATGGGGGAGGGAGTTAAGGAGGGAAAAAAGTGGGTTTTGAGGAATGGAACAGTTTAGATAAGGTTATGATCATAGCACCTACAGGGAGAGAGGAGATATGGGCAGGTATATGAGGGAAACATACCAAGAGCTGTGTGCACGTATGTTTGTATCACGTGAATTTCACTATGATGCCTAGTTACAATGCACCCATAAAAAAATTTAAAAACAAATAAAAAGGAGGGCTGGGGATATAACCCAGTGGTGAAGTGCCCTGGGTTCGACCCTAGCCCTGGGGAGGAGATTGTCTGCAGAGCACTTGTGAACTGCTCACAGCTGCAGGCGTTGGCACGCACTCTAGGGGAAGAGTGAGCAAGGATGGCCGCCAGCACGGGCCTCTGCGCCTTGTGCAGGGAGCCTTGTCCTTCCTGCCTCCTAGCAACACAAAGGACAAAGGAGGCACAGAGCAGGTAAGGACCAGAGCACAGCCCTGGTAATGGCATCCGGAAGCTAGCGCCGGTTCCATTGGCTGGAGCTCCGGACTGGAAGGCGGAAGGAGGTGCGGGTGAGGCCATAAATTAGGGGTGAGGAGAGGGCCGCTCTCGCAGGCCGGCCCTGTGTGTGTCGCCGCCAGTTGTGGAATTCTCTTCTGCAAGAGGTCACCAAGTCAAATGCTGTGGATGGGTAATTTTATGGCCACTAATAAAATTTATAGCCAAAGCAAGCAAAGATAATAAGGGTAATCAAACACCCAGCCCTGGTACGCAAGAATCCCATCCTGGCCTGCTGGCGCTGCCTGGGGTGGCGGGCCGGTCAGCACAGGGAGGCATTTATCTGTGCGTCTCAAGGCCAGCCAGAGTCTCAGAGGTGATTTGTGTGAGTGGAAGGCATGGGGACAGAGCCAGGCCTGGGCCAAGCTTCGAGTTGGAAGGAGCTGACTGTGCTCTGAGTATAGAACACAGAAGACACTAAGGAAAATGAGTGGTGATGCACACCTGTTACCCAGTCCTTGGGAGGCTGACAGGAGCATTGTAGGTTGGAGACCAGCCTTATCAATTTATCAATTTAGTGAGATTCTGTTTAAAGAAAAAGGGGGAGTCCTGGATGGGTAGCTTAATCCCCAGCACTTAAAAAATAAAAGAATTATATGTAAGTGTGGGGTGTGTGTGTGTGTGTGTGTGTGTGTGTGTGTGTGGTACTGGGGGGTGGAACCCAGGGACTTTTCTACCTCTGAGCTATACTCCCAGACCTATTTTATCCTATTTTATATTTTACTTGGAAACAGAGTCTCACTAAATTGCTGAGAGCCTCACTCAGTAGCTGAGGCTGACTTCGAATCTGTGTGATCCTCCTGTCTCAGCCTCCCAAGTGCTAGGATTACAAGCGTGCGCCACCACGCCCGGCTGTATGTAAGTGTTTAAGGGGAAACCTGAGCCTAAGGAGACATTGGGACCACCCCAGTTCAGGAAGACTCCATTAGGAAAATTAACGCTAGCCAGCCTGGCCGGTGTGACTTGGCAGATGCTGGGGAAGATAAGAAAGGGTGGCATTTTACTTGTGCAATCAAAATCAAATAACATTACTCAGAGAGCCAGCTACTCAGAGCTTTCCTTGGCCCTTGGCCCCAGCCTTTCTGCTCACTGCACCCTGCTCCCCCTGTCCCTCCATGGAGGGCTCAGGCTGACTGTCTTCTATAGGCCTTGGCCTGGGCATGGGCCAGGCCCCGCCTTGTCCTTTTGTCATGATGGCCACCGTGAGCCATACAACAGGGCACGTGTAGAAGCACATCACAGTCCCTGGAGGACAGGAGTCGGGGCTGCTGCCTCTCTGACACTGTCTCCAATGGGTTGTCCTTGTGACCCCTCCCCTCTAGCAGGTGTGGAGTCTCCTGGGGCGGTTTACAAGGAATTCAGGAGTTAGTATTGTTTCTTATAGCGATAAAGTACACATAAGCCAGAACAGACCATCCTGGGCTTGCTTTATTTATTTATTTATTTATTTATTTATTTATTTATTTAGCAGTACTGGGGATGGGACTCAGGAGCATTCGACCCCTGAGCTACACTTCCCTATTTTTTATTCTTTATTTTGAAACAGGGCCTCACTAAGTAGCTGAGGCTGTCCTCGAACCGCGATCCTCCGGTCTCAGCCTCCCGAATGCTGGGATTATAAGTGTGCACCATCATGCCCAGCCGTCCTGGGCATTTTTAAGAATGTGATAAGCCAGGCGTGGTGGCGCACGCTTGTAATCCATGTGCTTGGGAGGCTGAAACAGGAGGATCGCACAGTTTCGAAGCCAGCCTCAGCTACTTAGTGAGGCTCTCAGCAACTTAGTGAGACACTGTTTCTAAATAAAATATAAAATAGGTCTGGGAGTATAGCCTGGAGGTAGAAAGCCCCTGGGTTCCACACCCAGTACCACCAAAAAAAAAAAAAAAAAGAATGTGATAGTGTCAAGTAAGTCTCTCTGTCCTGTGGCCATTTCCTAGCTCATCACCACCCCACTTGGAAGCCCTGCACCCAGTGGGCGTTTCCTGGTCCCCCACCCCACCCCCCGTGGCACCTCCAGACACTGGAGCAGAGTCCCACGGTGGGTGTTTCTTCTCTGCCACTGCTATTGTGTGTTGCTTAAAACTTTTTCAGTGAAATAAAGAAAAACCCATCTTATCGCCTAGTTTAAGGTACATTTTATTCAAGCCCAAAGAACAGTGTTGGTTAACCCACTATAATGTCTGCTCAGGCTTCTAAACAAAACCTTGGCTCCCTGATGTCGGCTCTGGCCCTGGGGCAAACCTGGGTCTGGCTGACCTGCCTTTGAAGTGCATTCCTGGGGCTCTGGGTCCCCTGGCTTCTGTGCAGAGAAGACATGGGGGGTAAGATTAATGTCCATGTAGGATCAACAGGTTGGTGCCATACCTCAGGACAGAAAGGGCCAGAAAGCACCAAGTACTGAGGCCCTAGAGCAGCGGTCCAAAGGAGTGCTGCTTGAGGCAGACTCCAGGGAAGGAAGGAAAGGGAGATGAGCCATTTCTTTTGTTTCTCGGCCTGCCGGGGTGCCTAACTCCTAAAGGAAGCAGTTAGTCCCCAGTGAGAAGCTCTGTGGCCAGGGCCAGGCTCCGGGCAGTCAGCTGGAGCCCTCCGCAGCTTCTGGGTGTGGAAGGAAGAGGCTGCGGGTTTAGGGGCTCCTCAGTGAGGTCGCTGGCCTCCTGCCAGAGGCAGTGGCATTCACCGTGGCCCGATTCACATCCAGCCAGATGTGAGGTTTGCTTCTGCTCTCTCTGATACTGGCAAAAGCTGAGCAAGGTTAGTGTGCCTGTGTTGCGGCGGGGTTGCTGCACTGAGGGCTTGTCACCTGTCCACCTGCCGAGCCACCTCCGCACCACCAGCTAGATGCTGCCTGTGACTTGAGGATGCGCTGAGTCAGCTTGGCCTCTGCAGATCCAGTTCCTTTGCAAATTCACCTTTTATTTAGGTGTGTGTGTATATGTGTATGTTGCTGGGGATTGCTCTGAGCTATATTCCCAGCTCATTTTATTTTTTATTTTGAAACAGGGTATAGCTAAGTTGCTGAGGCTGGCCTTGGACCTGCAAACTTCTTGTCTCAACCTCCCAAATACTGCGATTACAGACATGCACCACTATGCCCAGTTTATATAGATTTTTGAAAGGGTATTCAGGCGTCCAGATTTCCTAAAAGCATAAGAACCAGCAGCATAAAAGCATCCTAAGACAACTCCAGGGCTGGAAACCAGCTGTGAGCCATCTTCATTGAGACAGTTGTGAGCTGATTGGTGCTAAGGTTGATCAAACATATTTACTGCACATCTACTGTTTACAGAACCATAAAAGCATTAAGAGCAGTGTGAGTAGTAACAATAAAAGAGATGTCCCAAGACATCAAGGCATTAATTGTGTAAGAGAAAATGTTATTAGATGCTGTTTTCTGAGATTTCCAAGTATCATGCCATAAGATGTAGTTCATTAAAGACCAAGTGGAAACGATTTCCATTCGTAGATGTCTCTGCACAGGAAACGGACACAGTTAGGAGTTCCTTGCTGTCTGGGCAGAGTCAAAGAGAGGTGGATTTCTGGGTCACCAATGCCATTTAAGATGAACCCCCAGGCCAACAGAGGCTGCTAGCTCTGAGTCTTTCTGTTAGCAGGAAGTTAAAGGTCACTTCGCAATTGCAGCATGGAACCAACCTTAGTAAGAGCCAAATGGCTTTTGTTTAGATCTGTGGTCAAGATAATAACCAATTAAGATTTTCAGCCGGGCGTGGTGGCGCACGCTTGTAATCCCCACGCTTGGGAGGCAGAGACAGGAGGATCGTGCAGGTTCAAAGCCAGCCGCGCGCGCTGGCTTAGGAGACCCTGTTTCCAAATTAAAAAAAAAAAAAGTAAAAATAGGTCTGGGAGTGTAGCCTGGAGGTAGAAGGGCTTCCAGGAATCCCAGTACCACCAAAAAAAAAAAAAAAGATTTTCACTCTTTCTTCCTTCCCTCCCTCCTGTGCTCGCTCGCTGTGTGTGTGTGTGTGTGTGTGTGTGTGTGTGTGTTACTGAGTTTGAACCCAGGGGCATTCTACCACTGAGCCATACCTACAGCTCTTTTTATTTTTTATTTTAAACAGTGTCTCACTTGAAATTTTTTTTTTTTTTTGCATTACTGGGGATTGGACTCAAGGGCATTCTACTTCCAAACTACACTCCCTATTTTTTCCTTTATTTTGAAACAGGGTCTCATTAAGTTGTGGAGGGCCTCACTAAGTAGCTGAGGCTGGCCTTGAACCTGCAATCCTCCTTTTTCAGCCTCCCAAGTATTGGGATTACAGGTATGTGCAGATCACTCCCTTCAGATTCACTATTTCTTTGGGGACAGTAGTGAGCTCCTCATACTGAGGTATGAGCACAAGCATGGCAGAGCAATGTTAGAATCAAGAGAGAAGCACTGTTTCCACGTGGTGTGTGGCCAGCAGATCTCATCACCGACACCGAGGACCCCACATGTACACGTGTATACACAGGGCACCTCTCCCCCAGCCCAGCTCCTTCTCCTGCCTCCCTGGATCCCCCCTTCTCCCCCGCCCCACCATGGGGTGTGATGTAGTCTTGAAGGTAACGGTTAAGCCAGGTGTGAAGAGGTCACTGTCACTCAACAGGGAGCTAAAAACAGTTCTTAAACAGAACCGGAGGGAACACAGCCCCAAGTGAAAACCTAGTCCCTCCAACTCACGTTGGCGACAGCCCTTTGACTTTTAGACACATACATGTGAGCCAGAACTGAGTCGTGGCCACCCGCTTTTTGTGTTTCGTACAGGCTGGGTAGATATTTTGAGGGTTTAAAACCTGAGTTTTCTCTGGAAGAATCATGTGTTTTCATAGTATCATGAGAGAAGAACTAAATTCAGAGCTGTCTTGAGTGCAGAGGTGAACCATCTCTCAAAATAAGGCTCTTGATCGAGAATTGTGCGCTGATGTGGACGTTCTCAAGAGATGTCCACTGTGTTGGGATTCTTTCTTTCTTTCTTTCTTTCTTTCTTTCTTTCTTTCTTTCTTTCTTTCTTTCTTTCTTTCTTTCTTTCTCCTTTTTGGCACTGAGAATTGAATCCAGGAGTGTTCTACCTTTGAGCTATACCCCAAGCCTTTTTAGTTTTTATTTAGAAAAAAATAGTCTAAGTTAGTTGCTGAGGGTCTTACTACTTGGTGAGGTTGTCCTCAAACCAGTGATCTTCCTGCCTCATCCTCTCAAGTACTGGGATTACAGGCATGTGCCACCATGCCCAGCTTCTTGAAGCCCTCTTTGACCTAAAGATTTGGTTAAAACTACATTTTAGAAGCCTCTTCATTACCAATTCACAGGTTGTATCTACAATACATGCGCGCGTGCGCGCACACACACACACACACACACCTTTATTTTGCAGACAGGAGGGAAGGTTTGTCTTGGTTGAGTCCAGGTTTCTCTGTGTAACCTTTTTTCTGACTCCTGAAGTCAGAGACTAAGCCAAGTGTCCCTTCTCCAATCCCAACATCTGCCTGGCCTTCAAAATTGTTCAGGTAACTGAGGTTAGATGGTTTAAGAACAGAAAACAAAGCAGAACAGACTGAATGACCAAGAGCCTGGGTTTCCACTTGACCCAGTGGCCTGGCCGAGTCATCTGTCTCCTGAGCTCTTTTCTCACCTGAGAAATGGGAAGACTGGCTGGCCTGACTGCACAGTGTCACACACACTCTTATCTGCGAGCCTTGGGGGAAGGGGAAGAGGGGACCTGCTGCAGGCGGCAGATGGATACAACAGCATGGGGATTTAATTGTCACAGCCTTCTCCACTTAACATATGTACAACCCAGGGACGAGCTGTCACAGTTTCAGGGAGCCGCAGAAGGAATTTGGTTTGGAACAGTTCTTTCCTAACCCAAACTCATCCAGTAGGCAATTATTTTGTTACTAAGATTTGTGAGACGATTCACTTTACAGCTGGGATACTTTCCTAGGGGTAGTTTGCAGGGTTGAGGAAGAGGGAATTCTTGTTAACAACCATCACCACACCCTAAGGAGTTATCCATGAAAACCCAGAAGCCTTCTGGAAACTGGGAAGCCTAGGTGCCAGCAAAGGTGTGGGATGGTAGCTTATCTGGTAAGGAGGCTCCTCTCTTTCATCACTGTCTGGAACTGATAGGACTTTCATTGTTCAATTAAAGCAGCTAAACCAGGCATGGTGGCACATGCCACATCCCTGTATTTGGGAGGCTGAAATAGGAAGATTGCAGATTTGAGGCCAACCTCAGTAACCTAGCGAGACCTTCAGCAAATTAAGGAGGCCCTGTTTTCAAAATTTAAAAAAAAAAAAAAAAAAAAAAAAAAAACTGAAGTTGTAGCTGGGAGGCAGAAAAAAAACAGATATTGTTGCTTCTACTGAGAGCAAGGCTGGCTCCCCGGTTTTTCAGAATTATAAAGATATAGCTGTTCTTGGCTAGCTACCCTGTGGACTGTCTTTGTGCAAGACACGAACCACCAGGGAGTTTTTCACAGCTTACAAGAAAAAAGAAGTAAATTCTGAAGCTACCTCTGACATCAAGGAGCATTTGCTTACCAGTGTTGGCAGGTGGTGAGCACCCAGCCACATTTGTTCACACGAATGTGTAAATGAACACCTGAGCTAGTGGCCGAGAGGAAGAGCCTGGGCATTTGCTGAGCATGTGTGAGGCCCTGATTCCATCCCCTGCACAGCAGTCAGTCAGTCAAGTCAGTAAGTCAATGGGCAGCATCTGATCCCCAGACTATCATAGAGCACAGCCAGTGTGGTACACCTCGGCGGTGGTAGGGTTGGGGAGGAGTGTTGTATCTCAGTAGCTTAACAAAACAGAAAAAATGAAAAAAACATTTTCTGCACTGTTGGAGATAGAAGTTATGCATGCTAGGCAAGAATTCTACTACTGAGCCTATAACTCTCAGCAAAACAATGACCCATGGTTATTTATTTATTTATTTATTTATTTATTTATTTATTTTTTGGTGGTACTGGGGTTTCTGGAAGCCCTTCTACCTCCGGGCTATACTCCCAGACCTATTTTTACATTTTTATTTGGAAACAGGGTCTCTTAAGCCAGCGCACGCGGCTGGCTTTGAACCTGCGCGATCCTCCTGTCTCTGCCTCCCAAGCGCGGGGATTACAAGCGTGCGCCACCATGCCCGGCTTTTATTTATTTATTTTGCGGTACCGGGGATGGAACCCAGGGGCACCGTACCTCTGAGCTACATTCCCAGCCCTATTTTTTATTCTTTATTTTGAAACAGGGTCTTACTGAGTTGCAAAGGGCCTCACTAAGTAGCTGAGGCTGTCCACAAACTGCAATCCTCCTGTCTCAGCCTCCCAAATGCTGGCACTATAAGCGTGTACCACCAGGCCAGTCTACCAATGACATTTTTAAAAGAAATGTTTTCTCAGCTGGGCATGGTGGTGTATTTCTTTAATCCCAGTACTTGGGAGGCTGAAACCAGAGGTTGCAGTTTCAGCAATGTAGCAAGACTCTCAGCAACCTAGTAAGATCCTGTTTCAAAAATAAATAAATAAAATAAAATAAAATATGGCTTGGGGAATAGCACAAAGGTAGAATGCCCCTGGGCTCAATTCCAGTTAAAAAATGTCTTCTTATTTAAAAGACTTAGGAGCTTGGTGTGGTGGCGCATGCTTGTAATCCCAGCATTTGGGAGGCTGAGACAGGAGGATTGCACAAGTTCAAAGCCAGCCTCAGCTACTTAGTGAGGTCCTTTGTAACTCAGTGAGACCTTGTTTCAAAAAAAAGAATTAAAAAAATAGGGCTGGGTGTGTTGCTTGGGGGTAGAAAGCTCCTGGGTTCCATCCCCAGTACTGAAAAAAAAAAAAAAGACTTAGAAAAAGAAGATTTAATTAAATAAGTATGAGCAGTAGAAAACAGTACTATCTCTGAGTTGTGCTATGCACTTTTGTTTTGAGTATCTCTGTGTGCCAGGCTTTGGAGTAACCTTGGGATAGAGAAGAAGGCAAACCAGCCCTAGACCTATGATGTTGTGAAATAGGAAAAAATGCCCTGTTATTAGATGCATAGTAAAAATCATATTTCGACTGAAGGACAAGTAGAAACATTCCAGAGAGCAACAGCATGTACAAAGGGCCCTGTGGCAGGAGGAGGGGCCGAGAGCCCTGGAGTGTGTGTGTGTGTGGGAGGGGTAAGCTAGCACCTGCTGGAGCCAAAACACTGTACGTCTCACTGAGGACACCGGGTGCAGGTGCAAAGAAGAACATGGACTTTAAGGGTCGAGCGTCAGTGGGGGAGGCACATGTGTGGCTTGTGAAACAAACAGAAGAAAGTGCCCCGAGCATCCTCAGCAGACTCTCCAAGGGAGCTGGCCTGCCCCTTGGAGTGGGCTTCGGGCGTCAGGCTTCAGGCTGAGCACAGAGGAGAGCGTTGGCTGCCTGCATCCGGAGTGGGCACGATGGGCCATGGGCCTTTTATGTTAGAAGCTGCCCTCTAAGCCACACATCTGGCTTTGACACCTGGGACACGTGAGCGGCAGGGAGCAGCCTGCGACACCGTGGGTCCTCTGGGTTCTCTTATCCAGTCTGCTGCTTGGTTGCTTCTCTTCATGACTGCATTTCTCATCCAGCTGGAGGGAGAGGGAGTGAATTATTGAGCCTCAGTGTACACCTGTTGACCTCGCGGGTGCTTGCACACCCAGGAAGCTGCTGGCAGCATGTAGTGTGTGGCGGGTGCTTCCTGCAGAGACACACTTCAGTTTCAATGTCAATTTTACATATGTGTCTTCTTTTAGAAATGTCTTCTAAGTAAAATGCTAATGTCAGTTAATGATGGTAGTGGATACATGTGTTTGTTTTATTATTATTTGACTTTTTCTGATATGTTAGAACATTTTATTAGGAGAAAGAAAGAATTGTTTTTTGTTTGGTGCTGGAGATTGAACTCAGGGGCACTCTACCTCTGAACTACACCTCCAACTCTATTTTTTTTTTTTTTTTGAAGCTGGGGCTCCTTGACTTGCTGAGAACCTTGCTACATTGCTGGGTCTGGCTTTGTACCTGTGATCCTCCTGTCTCAGCCTCTTAAGTTCTGGGATTATGGGCATGTGCTACTTGCTTTTAATTAGAAAGAGTTGGGGGACAGAGAAAGAGGGAAGTTTCGAGCAATGGCATGAGTCCCAGTCCTGTTTTCAGATACAAATTTTCTTGGCAAATCACTCCTCTGTTCCTCAGGTATCTTATCTAAAGAAAAGAATGTGGAAGATGATGATCTTGGAGTGACATAGATTATTGAGTAATTCTGCTTAAAGGCTTGAGGATTCGGGGTCCCATGCCCAAGGAGCCTCAATTCTTTAAGAGATCCAGTCTTGCTTGGCATGGGAGCCAACAGCTCTCTTTTAAGGAAATGTGTGCATTGAAATTCATTTGCTGAGTGGCGTTTTTGAAACCCATGAGCTCCTAAGATGTTCCTTTTCATCCCGGGGAACGTAGGGAACCTGGAACCACCCAGAAGCCTGAGCCTGTGAGGCATCTTGCCACCTACCACACATGTGCTGTTGGCTTCCCTTTGGATGTGCAGGTACCTTAAAGGACAATCTGTATACATTGAGGCTACAGAATTCCGTTTCCTTTCCCCCAAACTTTGGGTTGGAAATGGAGTAATGAAATGCAACAACCCAACAACAGATTTGAGGGGCAGGCACCCCATCTCCCCCCTGGTCTCAGGCACCACAGCCTGCACAGCATGCATGTCTGCTGGCTCAGTGACTGCCTTCAAATGTCATCATGTGTCCAGGTCAGGTGTGTGCCGAGCCAGGTGTGGTGGTGCATGCCTGAAATCCTAGTACTTGGAAGGCTGAGACTGGAGGATTTCAGGTTTGAGGCCAGCCTCAGCAACTTAGCGACACCCTCGGCAACTTAGTGAGAAATAAAAAGGGCTGGGAGTGTAGCTCAGAGGTCAACTGCCCCTGAGTTTCAATTCCTACTACCAAAAATGAAAAGAAAAGAAAAAAGAAAGTCAGATGTGTGCCTTAGGTTGAACTGAGCCTAGGACTTTGTGCACGCCGGGCGAGTGTTCTGCACTGAGCTACGGCCCCAGCCTCTGTGGGCATGGATTTGGGGTTCTGTTCTGGGTGGTTCAGGATGGAGTCGTGTGCCGCCTGGTGCTTCGGACCTCAGTGGGGACATAGCATGTGTGGCCATGTCCTTGGCTGTCCCCTCTGGCCTGCTTCTTTCCTCTGGGGGGGGGCGGCAGCGGCGGAGGGGAGCCTTCCCCAGTCCAGAGAAGGTGCGGGAGAGGAGCTGGGGTCACCCTCTGTGGAGTCCAGGGCCCTTGCTGCAGGCTGGGAAGGTCTTCCACGCCCGCACTGCTGGCGCCCCTCCAGCTTCTCCTACTTGGATCAAGTTTCCTTCCAACTTGCTGAATGAATGAGAAGAGAAAGTGTGGCTTGGCTGAGCTTCAAGCTGAATAATGCTGAGGCCTTCCAAGTAAGAGTGGGGATTGCAGCCGAGTGTGGTTCCGAATCAGTGGGACTCAGAGTAAAAGGCCGCTCTGCTACTAAGGCCACTGCAATGTTTTTACATTCCCAGGGTAACAAACGGGATTCCTCTTCTGCCCTGCGGCCCGTTCGGTTACTAAGTGGAAGCTGTCCCTGGGTGGGCTTTGCTTATGGTCTTTTCTAAGTGATTAGAAACATTTTCCACTTAGCATTGAAGGGTCAGTGTGGGCGAAAGACTATTCTTTTTTGCAACAAAAGTTTGCTTTTCTCTTACACTAACATTTTCCCCCTTTGCAAGTAGACTGGCATTCTAAAGAATAGGTTTTCCAAATTGCACATTTCGGTTTTGCCTCCATAATTATCACATTTGTCATGGAATTAGCACTTTCCAGCAATATATTTCTATACCAGATTCTCATTTTGCTTAAAAGTATGGTTCTTTCTAGCATTTTATGGGAATTTAGACAGAAGGGATTGTTCAGTAAGATGTCTGTTACAAAGGCACTCGTTACAAATAAGATGGAAGGCATTTATTTAAATGACCCAGAAGGAAAATGAAGTTGATTGAAATGATCCAAAACCCTCCAAAGCCAGGTGTGTGATCTTACACTTGGGAGTCTGAAACAGGACGATCACAGGTTCAAGGACAGCCTCTGCTATGTAGTGAGACTCTCGGCAACCTAGCAAGACCCTGTTTCAAAACGAAAAATAAAAAGTGCTAGGTATGTAGTTCAGACACAGAATGCCCCTGGGTTAAATCTCCAGTACCAAATAAATAAAGGTAAAAAATAAAACCCAACCATGTTTAGCATAGTTGCTCTTGTTTCTGTTTCTTGTTCTGTTTAATTTTGTTTCTCGGACTCACCTGTGTACCAGACCACCACCACCACTACCAAGTGGGTGTTTTTTTTTTTTTCCTGCTGGTTTCAAACTTGCTTGATCCTCCTGTCTCAGCCTCTCAAGTGCTGGGATTACAAGCGTGCACCACCACACTAGGCTTCTATTTTATTATTTTATTTTATTTTGAAACACAGTCTCACTAAGCAATCGTGTGCTGTGATCCTCAAACCTGCAATCCTTCTATCTCAGCCTCCTAAGTACTGGGATTACAGGCATGCACCACCACGCCTGGCTCACCAAACAGTATTTTGCTTGGCTTCCTAAGTTCCTAATTGGTGCCTGCTTCTTCCTGAACCACTGTGCCTTTGCCCTTCCCCTCTAGAGGCCTGGCAGCATGGAACCCGTCCTGGTTGGTGCCACTGTCCTGGTCTGGGGCCGCAGAGAGCACGTGGATGATGGCTTGCACCTTCCGAATGGAGCGGACGCAGACATAATGAAGCCAACAGTGCCAGGGGTCATTTTATTCCATTATTCTAAATGAAAATAAGGAGATGTCCTAGTAAAAATGCCAGAAAATTGCCTCCAGAAGCCCCAAGAGCGCACGCGTGGCTGAGCCTGCATGCAGGCTGTGAGCCTGCTCTCTCCGGCCCCCTCTCCTTCCCCAGTACTCTGGGACTGTAGCAGTGGTCAGGAAATGCCAGCAGCTGCAGGTACTGAGTTCAGTGTTCCTCTTCCTTGTCAGATCTCCCAGCTGATGACAGAGACTGGCCGGGAGGGACCAGCAGAAGCAGCTCTGAACCGCTACAACGCTGACAAGCCCACGGCCTGCAGTGTCCCGGCCTCGCAGGGCTCCAGCGCAGCCGCCGAGACTTCCACGGGCACCTCCGTGGCTGCATCCTTCTTTGCACGGTAAGAGACGCTCAGCCTTTCCATTCTGTTAGATGTGTGCAGCCAGCTGGCCTCCCACATGGACCAGCGCCACTAAAAGAATTAGAGTTGGGGCTGTTCTGTGACTTCACTCTTGGACGGGTTTGGTACCGGTGGCGCTGTTTCCTCAGGTCTGGCGCAGCTCTTTGAGGTGGGGGTGGTCCTGTGCCCTGCATAGTGTTTCACAGCATTCTGGACATCCCAGTAGCTGCCAGGAGTAGTCCCTCCCCGCGGTGACTACCCCCAATGTCCCAAGATGTCGTCCCATGGCCCCTGGCTTGAGAACCACTTTGGGACTGTGTGCGGCTCCAAAGGCGGCCCTTGTGGGGCTGAGGATGCTGTAGGTGCTGCCTCTGTGGCTGGTGTTTCCCGACTTCTCTGCTCGTTACAGAAGACCGCTGCTCCAGTGTTGACTAGTAAGGAGCGGATGATTTGCTTTTCTTCCTCAGAGTTGGGCTGGATAGTTACCAAATACTACTCAGCAAATAAGGGAAACTTAAAAACCCAAGGAACAAAAATAGTTTTTAATTTATAATTTTATTGGTGTGATGCAGTTATGCATTGTAGCGAGATTCGTGTGTCGGCAACATCTCTTGGTGTGTTTCCCTGTACACCCCACCCCACTGATCCCCTTCCACCCTCTATGTGCTGGTGAGGTTGGTAGTGATACCTCATATGTGAACATAACATTATTTAGTCTGTTTCCTGAAAGAAAGTTATTTTAACAATGTTTGCTTCCTAAGTTTAGCAGCATGGTGCGGACAGGTTTGGGATAAAAGGGCAGCCGAGCAGGAAAGGACCTGGGAGTTGCCTAATTGGATCTCCTCACTCAATGAACGAGGAACCTGAGCACAGGAAGGTCATGCATGAGCTGATTTATGGCAAAGCCAGAAGCAGAAACCAGACTCGTCTGCTCTCTTCCGTGTGCCTCTTTATGTGATACTTGGAGCTTAACCCTAGAAAAATGTCTCTGTTGAAGGTTTGGGGGCTCTGACACCGGGTGTGGAACACGCAGCTCCAGCAGTGAGCTCAGGGGCTCCCTCGGCTCAGGCCCCTCCACACTCAGTGTCCTCCCTGTCAGGTAAGGGGAGCTCCAGCTCCACACAGTTGCACATTATGAAGTACTTGTTTTTTTTTTTTTAAGATTTAAAGAAGTTTATTAGAAAGATAGAAGTATAGCTCCATACCAGACTGGCACAGAGGGGTGACTCGAAATGAATACACCCTTGTTTTTGTTTTTTTAATGCTTTTATTGGTGCGCTGCACGGCTTAGTGTTGGAAATGTATGTGCACACAGCACATGTGTGCTTCCCTCTGCACCTACCCTGTTCCTGGCCTAGTTGGTGGGATTGGTAAGGAAACCCTCATGGATGTTCATTCAGTGGACTTGGCTTGCACTGGTGAGAAGTACTGTGTGGCTCTTCTTATCTTTGTGAATGACGTCATCCAAGATACAGAGCGAGGAGGGGCTCAGGTGGGAAAAGAGCTAATAGGAGGGAGGCAGTAGACTCCGGTCCCTGCTGAAGACGCCAGGAGGGCTCAGGGGCCTGCTGCACTTCACGCCACACGTACTGTTCTCTGAACATGAGCTGACTTGTGTGTGGGGGAAGTCACGGGACATGCGTCTCTGCGGCTGCCCATGATCTGAGGTCTGCACTTGATCTCTGTGTTGTCTGGACCCCAAGTGGAGGTCACGCCTGTGCCACTGGAGAGGCACAGATGGCGGGGCGAGTGAGGCAGGGGCAGAAGACGCTGGGACCCGGATAGGTCCTGGGAGCATGAGGGGGACGCCAGGCATGTGGGAGTGTGTACTGAGTGGTCTGTTGATCCTCACCGTTAACTAGGCTCTTATACTCAAGTAAGGCCATGAGTTAGATCCCATCACGTTCCCTATTTGGAGCATGTCAACATTCTGTTTCTGTAACAAGAAGCCAAAATGATCAACTTAGTAAAGAGAAAAGGTTTATTTTAGTTCGCAGCTTTGGGCATCCCAGTCCGTGGTCAGCTGGCCTACGTGCTCTGGCCTGTGGCAGCCGCCCACGGTGGAGCAAAGCCAGTCATGTCAGGGGTTGGGTCTCTCGGCCTGGGTGATTTGTTTGTTTTTTGGGGGGATTAAAACTAAGGGCATTCTACATATCCTAGCCCTATTTTACTTTTTATTTTGAAACAGGGTCTCACAAAATTGCTGAGGTCTCCAGGTTGCTGAGGCTGGCCTGGAATCTGCAGTCCTTATGTCTCAGCCTCTCAAGTACAAGGATCACAGGCATGAGCCACCACACCTGGCTCCCACTACCCCTTTTGAGGGCATTCCTCCAATTACCTAAAGACCTCCCACCAGACTCTACCTCTTAAAGTTTCCAGCATCTCCAAATAGCAACACTCTGGGAGTCAATCTCTTAACACGTGGACCTTTTGAGGGCATTTCATATCCACATTATAGCAGTTGCTGACCCCACAGCACACAGCTAGGAGGCTGCGGAATGAGGAATCCTCTTATTTCCTCTCATGTAAGAGCCATATTTCTGTTCTTTATGGTCAGCAGGTACAGTGAGACACTGTTAATACTGGTTTTTTTTTCTTTCTATTTCTATCCTCATGAGATGATTGCCACTTATCAAACACTTTCAAAATGATTGGCCCTATATTTTGTTTGAGAAGACATGCAGAACACAGCAACAGAGCATGCTGTTCTTTATGACTTTTGCCTTCCTCTCTGAATGCTCACTTTCAGAAATGTGGGTGGAGATCTGGGTAGACCCCATCACATCTTGGATCCCATGTTTATAGGACTGCCATTGTGAATGAGCGCTCTGCCTGTGGACAGTGCTGCTCCCAGTGTGAGCTGTGGCCAGTACTGGTGCACGTGTAGAGGTAGGATGCCCCTGCGTTCAATCCCGGTACCGCAAAAAAAAAAAAAAAAAAAAAAAGCATTTAGGAACTTCTGCAGCAAATTCACAGAGTAATTTTAGGTTTTTTGTCTTAGTCCATTTGTGCTGCTATAACAAAATGCAAGAGCCTGGATAATTTATAAAGATCAGAAACTTATTTCTTACAGTAATTTACAAAGATCAGAAACATATTTCTTACAGTTCCAAAGGCTGGGAGTTCTAAGATCAAGGTGCCAGCATTGGTGTCCAGTGAAGACTGCTCTCTGCCTCCAAGATGGTGCCCCCTTGCTGGGTCCCCACATGGTGAGAAGGCAAGGCCAAGAAAGAGCAACTCTCTCTGCAGCCTGTTGTATAAGGCCATGAATTCATTCCTGAAGGCAGAGCTTCTCACCTCCCGAAGGCCCACCCAACCTCCTACCACCAGACAGTGGGGATCTGGTTCATGCTCAGAGGTGGCCCCTGGTGTGTGGCCTTGGGGACTCCACAGTTCCCTCCTCCGTCCCCTCTGCCCCCTGCCATGGTACCCTGAGGGCCTTGCAGCCCGGCTCCTGCTGGGCAGCTGCTATGAAGGATGGCATGACTGGGCCTTCCTCCCAGGGCTGCGTGTCAGGTGCCCAGCATGCCGCGGTGAGTGCAGGATGAGACACGTGCTTTGCCTGGTGACACAACACGAGGTGTGCGGGAAACCCAGTGAAAACTCTCAGGGACCAAGAGCCTCCTTGGGGATTCCCACCTTTGCAGAACTTGCTGCTGTTGAGAACTGGTCTGCCCTGGGTTTGGAATTTGCCTCAATATAGTGCTGCCCTCCAACGCCCCGGTGGGCCCCTCACTGCCTCGCCTGGCCTGCCCGTCTGTCCTTTTCCCGACCGCCCGAGGCTCCTCCGCTTCCCTTCACCCGGGGGTGCCCTTACATTCTGCCATCGCGACCTCTTGTGCCACCCTCCTGTCTTTGTTGTGACTGGCTCCTGTGCTGCCTAATACCTTTCCCTGTCTCTTAAGCCTGTCCCACCGGCTGTGACTGAATTCACCAGTGACCCTTGAGACCAGAGGCTGCCTTGGCATGAAAACCGCAATCAGCAGGGCTGAGCCGAGCCAAGAGGGCTGCCTGCTGGCCCCTGGGCGCTGCTACCAGGGCTGCGTTGCCCTTTCTGTCAACGCCCTCAGGGGGTCTGCACCTTGTGCCGTGTGTGCATGCCACTGGAAATACAGCCATTACTAGTGTTACCATTATTTTATTTGTGCTACTGGAGATTGAACCCAGGGTATTCTACCTCTGAGCTACACCCCAGCCCGATGTTCTTATTTTTTATTTTGAAGGAGAGTCTTGCTAAGTTGCCGAGGCTGGCCGCAAACCTGCGACCCTCCTGTCTCATTCAGTCTTCCAAGTACTGAGATTTCAGGTGTGTGCTTCCATGCCCAGTTCTTATTTGCCCGTTCTTGCCAACAGCCAACTTAAACAGCGCTGGTTACAGCAAATGCTTCTTAATGTAAGCTCATGTAGCAAAGGCTTTCTTTAGTTCCTGGATGCTTAACAATGGTACTTGGTTATGACTTGAGAGTTTATTAAGTCAGAGAAGGGTGAGCAGGACTGCAGAGCCACTCACCGTCAGCTCCTTTGCTCTCTAGTGAGAACTTCCCTTTAGGGATGTCTGTGTCCTTCAGGCGTGGTGGCGCACGCTTGTAATCCCCACCCTGGGAGGTGGAGACAGGAGGATCACACAGGTTTGAAGCCAGCTTTGCTGGCTTAAGAGACCCTGTTTCCAAATAAAATATAAAATAGGTCTGGGAGTGTAGCCTGGAAGTAGAAGGGTTCCATCTCCAGTACCACAAAAACAAAAACAAAAAAATGATACATCAACAACCATCTCCAGAGAAAAACCACCTGAGCACCACAACTGGACACAGGTGAACAGCAGGAGGAAAACAGGGAGGCACACGAGGTCCCCTTACTTGCCAGTTGGTGATGGAGAACTCATAAGGCCTCACTGAGTTGCTGGGGCTGGCCTCAGACCTGCCATCCTCCCTTCAGCTCTGCCTCCGGTTCTGTGCCTGGGATAGTTAATTTTCAGCATTGTGTTCGTTAGGATAGAATGGTGCCTTGACTAAAAAAGAAAAAAAGAAAAATGAAAGCATTCAGAATATGGAGCTAGAAAGAAAAGAGGAAAAAAAGGGACTTGAGATAAATGAGAGAGCAGGAGGGGCTGGGGGAGGGAAGGAGGCCCCAGGAAGGACCCGTCAGATAATGCTGAGGAGCAGGGTGGCCTGCAGCCCCGGGCCGGAGGGTGGGAAGGGAGCACACCGAGCTGTGTGCCTGTGTGCGTATCTCATCTTGAACCTCACTGTGAGGTGTGACTGCGACGCACCAATAAGTGTTCAAAATGTGGAAACAAGCATGCTTAAAAGCTTGTATGCGCTCGTACTGTGGAACTTCTCTGGCTTATTTTCTTCCACTGGATCTCATTATGAAGTCCTTCCCCTCCTCCACTGCAGCTCTGTGTGCCTGGCTCCCGGGCTCCCCGTGGGGCACTGGCCAGGCTGGCCGATTAGGTGGGACGGCTGGCCGCCGTCTGCGGCTCTCCCTGTCCAGAGGGGGCTTCCTCTCCTCACTGCGCTGTTTGTGCTGCTCCTGCCATGTTGGGAGCTACGTGGTGTTGGAGCAGAATCTGGAAGGCATGGGAAGCCCACCCCTACCCTCTGGGCTCTTGTTTATTTATCCTGGCTGGTCTTGTCTGGTCCTCCCTGTTCTTTTTTTTTTTTTTTTTTTTTTACTAGGGATGGAACCCAGGGACATTTAACCTCCAAGCCACACCGACAGCCCTATTTTATTTTTTCATTTTGAAACAGAGTCTTGCTAAATTGCTGAGGTTGGCCTCAAATGCATGATTCTCCTGCCTTGGCCTCCCAAGTACTGAGATTCCAGATGTGCGCCACTGTGCCCCCCATTAGCTTTCCTTTCCTTAGGAAGGATGACACCAGCCTCTTGGAGAAGCAAGGACTTGCTCATGTGGACCGCTGACATGCATTTGTGGGACTCCTAGTTACACAGTTTTTCTTGAGCTCCCCTCGGTGGCAGTGTGGAAGGAGAACACTGAAAAGGAGCAAGTGTATTTTTCGTGTCATTGGATTTCCGAGGCCGGGGAAGCAGCCTCGGCGTGGGCTATGGAAACGTTCATCCTTGGTTGCTTTAGAGGGGCAGCCAAGTGGCTGTGACTCGTCTATACCTTTACCCAGTGAGTTTAAAAAAAAAATCTCTATACCATTTCTAAGAGACACCCCTAACATATGATACACAGCCCCAGCAGCCTCAGCACTGTTCGTTGGTGGCGTTGGGGACCATCAGAGGAGCGGTACTGATGGCTCGGCACATGCCATTTGGCGCTGGTGAGCTGTGTCAAAGAAAACGGCCAGTGTGAGCAGCCCCCTTCCGTCTCCCACTGTGCTGCGGGCACCGAGCAAAGGCGACATTTTCTGATTGAACAAGTGCTTTGTCTAACCGACGGCCGGTTGGGGTATTGGCGACGGTTCACATCTGGAAATCATTTCCACAGATTTGCCTACATTGAAAAACCCAATTCATGTGTGGTTGCTCGAAGGCAAAGCAATTCTAGCCTGAAGACTCCCAGTGATACTGCTCAAGTCCTCTCACTGTTCAGCATTCTAGCTTTATTTATTCATAATTTTTTGGTACTGGGGCATTCTGCCTCTGAGCTATTCCCCCAGCCCTCCCTTATTTTTTATTTTGAAACAGAGTCTCACTAAGTTGCTGAGGGTCTCACTAAGCTGCAGAGGCTGGCCTTGAACCTGTGTTCCTCCTGTTTCAGCCTCCTGAGTGCTGGGATCACAGGCGTGCACCATCATTTCTAATGGCATTCTAGTTCTTATTGTGCATTTTGAACATCCTACTTTCTACTTCTTACTGGGCTGGCCAGTGCTGAATTTGCTCCCTGACACTGGGCGGGCGAGCCACTGGCCTCACTGAGCTCCTGGCTTCTTCTGCTAAGTGGAGATCATCATCTCCTTAGATTATCACGAGGATCAAACGAAAATGTGACAGTGCTGTGTAAACCTCACCAAACTCTAGAAGTGGTGTTAAGATGACACCTGCTAGGAATCGGGCAGAGCCCTGCCCTCCTCGTGGGAAACCCAGAGAGTTCTCAACACGAAATTTCTTTTGAGTAGACAGCTGTGTCACGCCCACCTTACAGGGTGTTTACATGGCACTTTCAAATCCTGCCTGGTAACTGCCCGGATTTCTGTGGCACACCAGCCTTCGGAAAGGTCTGGCACCGTGCCCCAGAGGAAGCCACCGACCGGGGATCCCAAGACAGTTACCCTCCCAGCAGGAGCCGGGCGCTACTGGTGTAGCAGACATCAAAGACACACCCAGCGCTGTGTGCGTGTGCGTTTGTATCGCTTTGAACCTCGCTGTGATGTATAATTACAGTGCACTAATAAAAGCATATTTAAAAAAGAGACCCACCCAGAGAGAAACTCACCCCCGGGGCTGCATTCAGCAGGGCTCCACTTAGTTGACTACATGCTTCTAAGTTTCTCGAAGGTGTTTCATTTTGTTGGTTTTATAGCTGTGGAGAAACTAGTCTCTAATAAGAAGCGAGTGAAGGAAGGTAGGAAGGAAGGAACGGAGGGGCAATTAAGAATTTTATTAAGCTGGGTGTGGTAGTACATGCCTGTAATCCCAGTAATTGGGAGGCTGAGACAAGAGGATTACAGGTTCAAGACCAGCCTCAGCAACTTGGTAAGACCCTGTCTCAACATAAAATGAAAAAGAGTCAGGTGTGGTGGTGTACAACTTTAACCCCAGTACTTGGGAGGCTAAGACAGGATCATCGGTTCGAGGCCAGCCTCAGCAACTTAGTGAGGCCCTTAGTAACGTAGTGACACCATCTTTCAAAATAAAAAATAAGTAAATAAGTGAAATAGTACTTGAGTGTAGTTTAGAGGTAGAACACCACTGGGTCCAATCCTTAATGCGCGCGCGCGCGCGCGCACACACACACACACACACACACACACACAGCAACTTTTTTTCTGTCTCATTGAAAACCTGTTTTTCCTGCCTTGAGTAAACCTCTTTGCTTTCTGGCCCTCTGCTTTGATTTGTTACTTTAATTCTGTAGCGGTCTTGGTGAAGTATATAAAGCATTGGAGGATAAAATCCTGGGAAGCCATCTTGGGGACGGAGGCCATGGTGTCTGACATGGTGGTGACAGCGGCTCTGTGTGCCAGTGAGTCGCGTGGCTGATGAGAGCAGCCTTGCTCAGCACGTCATCTGCTGGTTCACTAGGGACCGCTCCTCCTCAGGACACAGGAAGGCTGAACTGCAGCGACACTGTTCTAAGACTTTGGTTAGAAATATGTTGGAGTGGATAATGGCTCGATCCACTTGGAATCTCTACTCTCTATACTGAGAAGTGAGATTTGGCTTTTCTTGCTTTTAAAATGGAAATCTATATTCTTATTCTTTCTGTCTGATGACTAGAGACTGTCCTACTCCTATCTGATTGCTATCTAATGAATGTTTCTATTACTACTGATTGCATGAGGATAGGGACTGAGTCTGATCCCCCACACTGCCCTTAGCATTATACCTGATTCATAGTGAAGCTCGAGGAATGAGCCAAGGGCCTGTCTTGTATCTCCAAAGAATAAACGACTTCAGCAGTTCTGGGATTGCGTGTGAAAGCACACCATCAACTGTGTGGCCCCGCAGCTCCACCTTTGCAGTGCTGGCCTCATGATAGCAGTAATTCTGACGGGCAAACAGATGGGAAGATGTGCACTGTTGGTATCAATAGGGAGACTCGCAGTCTGCTTTCTCTAGTAACCATCTATGCTTTATTTAGGATGTGCAGAGGGCCCTAGTGTCACCCATGGTTTGGCATGTGCTGAGGTGGTCCTAGCATCACGCTGTCAGCAGCTGCTTTTTGTCCTGGCACCTGATGTGTTTGTTCATGAAATATGCTAAAATTTGGGAAATAGAACTTCATGAGCCTAGAAGTAATGGCTATGTCATTTTCTTGGCAGCTTCTAACACCAAGCCCTAAGAGTCCATCCTTTGTTCTTTTAAACCCCAGCAAAGGAAGGAGAGGGCCTTGGCAGTGACAAAGAAAGAGGCCCTCCCCGGGGGACCACAACAGAAAGGACGTCATCCACAACAGCCAGCCCCTCGGAGCAAAAAAGAAAACAAAGTGGAAATAGAAACCATCACTCAAGGTTTATTGCCAGTCTTTTAGGTACTTTAGAAAATAAATGTAGTTCATTTTTCTCAAATAAGTTTCCATGCATTATCATGGCTGTCTCTCCGTACTTGGTCTAAAATGGCAAGGTAGTATTTGTGGGGAAGACAATATTTTTTAACCTGGCCATTGAGAATATTAGAAGCCCTTTCAAGGTGAGAAAAATACTCACTCATCTTAAGGCTCTGTATATGCCCTTACCTCCTGAAAGTTTTTTTTTTTTTTTTTTTTTTTTTAAATAACGAGACCTTGTTTCTACCTACTGGGAGCTCTGAGTGTCAAGTTCAAAATTGGGAGAGGTCAGAAAAGTGAGCCAAAGATTCCTTGTGTGTCCTCAAGTCTGACAGGGCAGTCCAGCCTGGCCTCAGAGCCTCTTCTCTCGGCTCTGCAGCCAGTCACACGCACGCTGCCCTTTCCAGGTCCCTCCAAAGCCCAGGTGAAGAACCTGGTGGCCGGAGCAGGTCTGCTCCATCCTCTCCCCACCCCCTCCACTCAACATTCCAAACCTTAGAGTGCCAGGCCCAGCCCCTGTGCCTCTGAGCCAGCGTTCCCTCCGTTCCCTCCGGCTGCTGAGCCAAGCCGTGCGCCCACCCGCTGGGCAGGCCAGAAGTGCCAGGACTTGGCAGATAGGCACCTCTGCTCCCCTTCCGTTTCTCTGCTGGGATGACTCTGAGGCCTTGTAGCCCTGCTGCCCAGGTTTCCTAAGGAGAACTGAGCTCTGGGTGCCCATATCTGTAACCCCCAGGTGAGGCAGCTCCACCCTTCTGTTACAACTTGGATGCAGACTATCCCCTGGAGGACTTTCTGCACTAGCAACACAAAAATGTTCAGAGGTGAGAAGATCAAATCATGAGGGCCCTGTTCTCACCTGTGGACACCATTGATGGATTTGTAATTGGAATGAATTTATTGGGTGGGGTGTGGCTGGAAGAGGTGGTCACTGAGGGTGTCACTTTAGCAGTTCTCTCTCTCTCTCTCTCTCTCTCTCTCTCTCTCTCTCTCCTTCTCTTCCTCTCTCCTCTCTCTCCTCTTTCCCCTTCTCTTCCTCTCTCTCCTTCTCTCTCCCTCTCTCCTCTCTCCTTCTTCCTCTCTCCTCTCTCTCTCCTCTCCCCTTCTCTCCCTCTCTCCTCTCTCTCCCCTTCTCTTCCTCTCTCTCTCTTCTTTCTCTCCCCTTCTCTTCCTCTCTCTCTCCTTCTCTCTCCTCTCTCTCCTTCTCTCTCCTCTCTCTCCCCTTCTCTTCCTCTCTCCTCTCTCTCCCCTTCTCATCATCTCTCTCTTCTTCTCTCTCCCTCTCTCCTCTCTCCCCTTATCTCCCTCTCTCTCTCCTCTCTCCCCTTCTCTCCCTCTCTCTCCTCTCTCTTCCCCTTCTCTTCCTCTCTCTCTGCTTCTCTCTCCTCTATCTCTCTCCTTCTCTCTCTCCTTCTTTCTCCCCTCTCTCTCCCCTCTCTCTTTCTCTCACTCTCCCCCTTCTCTTCCTCTCCTCTCTCTCTTTCTCTCTCTCTCATTCTCTCTCTTCTCTCTTCTCTCTTTCCTCTCCTCCTCCTCCTCCTCCTCCTCCTCCTCCTCCTCCTCCTCCTCCTCTTCTTCTTCTTCTTCTTCTTTTTCTTCTTTTCTCTCTCTCTCCTCTCTCTCCCCCTTCTCTTCCTCTCCTCTCTCTCTCTCTCCTCTCCTCTCTTCTCTCCTCTCTCTTTCCTCCTCCTCCTCCTCCTCCTCCTCCTCCTCTTCTTCTTCTTCTTCTTCTTCTTCTTCTTCTTCTTCTTCTTCTTCTTCTTCTCCTTCTCCTCCTCCTCCTCCTCCTCCTTCTCCTCCTCCTCCTTCTTCTCTTCCTCTTTTCTCTCTCTTTCTCTCTCTCTCCTCTCCTCTCTTCTCTCCTCTCTCTTTCCTCCTCCTCCTCCTCCTTCTTCTCTTCTCTCTCTCTCTCTCTCTCTCTCTCTCTCTCTCTCTCTCTCTCTCCTTCCCACCTCCATGATGGGAGTGCAGTGGCATCCCTCCACTCGCCCCGTCACTGCCTCCACCATCACACGTTCTTCCTGGGAGCCAGCCCTAGGGACTGAAACTCTCACTCTGAGCCCAATAACCCCTTCTTCCTCTAAATTCCTGTCAGGCATTTTGTTCACAGTGATAGGAAAGCTGACTCAATCATCTTTGGGCTTCCAAGAGCCCCTCCCAGCGCAGCCTACTGGCACCCTCATCCTTCTTGAGGGAACTAGGCTGAGAGGACCTAGTGTAAGCTACTGGCAGTATATCCCTGTCCACTGTCAATCCTTTCATCCACCCACCATTGGGTATGCCCACATCTCACACCAAGTGTTGTATTGGGCACTGAGGAGACTGAGCAGTGTGGTAGCCAGGCCTGTCACAGGACAGCCAGAAATAACCCACAAGCTCAGGGCAGAGCCTCACAGGCACAGCCAGGATGGCCCTCCCCCGTCCTCGGGCTGTCTAGGAATTAAAAATGGCACCCCGTACCTGCTGGGGTCAGGAGAGATCTGACTGGTCCCTTGGCTTCCTGGCCAGTGCCTGTCTCCCTTCTGGAATGTGAGATTCCTGGACAGAGGCACTTGTCTAGCTTGCTCCTGCGCCCTCATGGCACAGGGCGAGGACTGGTGCAGGGTGAAGCCTGGGGAGGCAGCCAGGGACGTGGAGCACGGCGGCAGGGCCTCCTCCAGGGGCTCACTGGGCTCTGCTTGCTCTTGAAGCCTGTGTGCTCCCTGCCCCACCGGGCCTGGCCACTGTGCCCTGGCTGCAGGCCTTCCTCTAGGTGGCTGCTGCACCTCGAGAATGACATACCTTTCCCCAGGTGTGTCTCTAATGTGAGCACTTTATCATTTTTTTTAATTAAGAAGATTTTCAGTGGGTACTAGGGATTGAACCAGGAAGCATTCTACCTTCAAGCTACATCCCCAGCCTTTTTCTATTTTTGTTTTGAAACATGGTCTCACTAAGTTGCTGAGGCTGTCCTCAAACCTGATATCTTCCTACCTCAGCTTCCCAAGAGCTAGGGTTACAGGTGTGCCACATCAGGCCCGGCGGCATCACTTTCCTCTAACATAATCAGTTGATTGTCACGGATTTTTCTCTAGTCAGCCTGCTGCTTTCCTTGTTTTCACTCTGTCCACTAAAGACTGAATTCTCCATGGGAGACTCTGTTGCTGAATAGGCTTTGCCATCTCCTCCCTGAGCTGGAGGAGCCCCGTGACGTGAGCCACAGAAATGAGCTTCACAGTCCCCGCGGCTAGTGGTGTCCGTGGAAAGGACCATTTGAACTGGAATGTGGACATCTGTAATCAGGGTTGGAGAATTAACTGGCTGCAGTCTTTCCAGCCCCTGCCGTGCACACAGCTGGCTCACAGGATCGTGGGGCTCAGCAAGTCCAGGATCTGTGGACTGGGGATGGGCAGCTCAGTGGTAGGTCTCCTGCCTGGCATGTTTCAGGCTGGGCTTCTGTCCTTAGTGCCCACAGCACACCCTCACCAAGGGGCATCTCTCATCTGTGTGGACGAGGCTTAGCTACTTAATGGAGAGTAATCTACTCTCAGCCAGCTGATTCTAATGCTAATCTCATCTAGAAAATGCCTTCACCGCACTGGTGTTGGACCAAACAACCGGGCACTATAGTCTACCCCATCTGACTTGAGTTCATCATCGGACCTCGTTGAACACAGCGCAGAGCACAGGAGGACGCTCTGTGGCCGGTGCCGTTCCTCAGGCCTGTGGAGAGCAGCCGAGGTCGCTCCTGAGCCGGCTCCTGAGCTCGGGCGCTGTGGTGACGCAGCTGGCTGCTCTCAGGTGGAGCTCGTCTGTCCCCTTCTGCTGACCTCCAGTCATCCCTGCCTGCTTCCTCACTCCCCCGCTCACAGATCAACTTACAAGTCATGTCCTCTGGACACATTGGAGAATTTGGTGCATCAATGGTGCCTAAACACTGAGTTTTAGCTTTCACACTAAAAATGGAAGAAACAAAAATAGACACCATAATCTTTGTGTGTGTGTGTGTGTGTGTGCGTGTGTGTGTGTGTGTGTGTGTGTGTGTGTGTGTGTGTGTGTGTGATACTGGAATGGAACCCAGAGCCTTCCTACCTCCGGGCTACACTCCCAGACTTATCTTTTATATTTTATTTGGAAACAGGGTCTCACTAAGTTGTTGAGAGTCTCACTAAGTAGCTGAGGCTGGCTTTGCACCTGTGCGATCCTCCTGTCTCAGCCTCCCAGGTGCTGGGATTACAAGCATGCGCACCACGCCTGGCCCAGCACCATAAATCTTTAAGTCTCCCCCATGGTGTACTGATTGCCAACCATGGCCTAAAGATCTGTGGTGAATTTACTCTGCTGCATGTTCCTCATTTCCCTTAATGCTGTGCATATGAAGAGCACTGATTTATGGAGCCTGGAGCCTGCTTAGCTGGGGTGGGAGGAAGAAACCAAGCAAAAGTCCAAGCTGCAGTAAATTTAAGCATCACTGGTATTTCTTTACACATTCAGAGGGGAGAGAGCCCAACCACGGTGCCATACGAGCTCATAAATTAAAACAAGGAAGACTATTCCTATACACCTGGCCCTTCAAAATCACAACCCATTCATTCTGGAATAGCCCCTCCACAAAAGAGGCATCCAAGGCGACAACTCAAACGAGAGCTCCCACCAGGCTCCAGAGGCCAGGCTGTGGTTCACCTGTGTCTCCTGACCTTTGCTTAAACCAGTATTTCAATAGGGGGAAGTAACATGAACCATAGCATTTAAGAACTTAATCCCATTATTTTGCTATCTTTCTTCTCTTTCTATTTTTCTTCCTTCTCTTCTTGCTCCTCCTCGTCCTCTTCCTCCATCGCTCCCCTTTGGTTTTTTACTTTACTCAAAACTTAAAACAAGCCTAACAGTCTCAGAAACAAAGCACAGGAAGTGCTTATTTCTGTTTTGTTCTAAGCCATAAACTCCTCCACGCTCACAAATAATGCCCCAGGTGCAGCAATGGGATGACTTTGATTAGCGCCTTAAATGTTTTAGCGCCTGTATACCACAGAGGCTCCACGAGTGGGAAAGTTATGATTCCTTCTATTCCTGAGGGGGTGTTCGTCACCTAAGCTACATGCCACTTTATAGGGGCTGTGACTGAGAATCCCAGTGGACAAAGTTCTCTAGCAGAATAGACACAGCTTCAAGGCCCCATATAGTTTACTTCTTCATCTTGTTCTTTGGGAGCTAGATTTATTTTCTTTGAGAAAAATGCCCAAAGGAGAAAGAGAGAGGATATACTTTACTTAGATTTCTAGAAATCCTTTAAAAAAAAAAAAAGTCCTACCAGAAGCAGTAGGATCAAGTTTTCACCACCCTACCACCAGCCCTCTCACTCCTAGGTATTTACCAAAGACAAATGAATGCCTGTGCCACAAGACATGTTCCAGAATGTTCAAAGTATTCATAAACCCCCAAACTAGAAAATACCCCCCCTTGCAATGGATAAAAACAAAATGTGGGATGTCTATGTAATGGAATATTTTTAAGAATACTCAAATGATCATTATGGACACAATATGGATGACTCTCAAAATAATTATGATGAATGAAAGGAGCCAGACTCCCCTCTAAAAACAGAAGACGATGCATGATATGGTTTCATTTATATAAAATTAAACAGCATAGACTAAGTTAGTGACAGAAGGCATATCGGATGGGCTGCAAGGCAGGACCCATTCCCAGTGGGCCTGAGGCCACTTTTGGGACAAGACAAGATTGTACTGACTGCAGTGGAAAACCCATCAAACGGTACGGCTCAGTCTATGTCGGTTATACGCCAGAGCTCATAATGAGTTTGGGGGGATAGAAAATGTTTTGAGGGGTGAGAGGCTTGTCTCAGAGAGTAAAGTAAGGAGCTGGGATAAATGTCATTTTCTCTGAAGGACAAGTGTTAATGACAGGTGTCCCTAGGGAAACATGTGAAGTTGACTTTGTTTAACATTTTTACCCCCAAGGGAGTGAGATAAGAAATTACCATAGACAATCTCCTAATTTGGACCCACATTGTTCCAGGTAATAATGCAAAAGACCCCATCAAGATAGAGTAGACAGGGGAGAGATGAGCAGAGGAGCTTTAACGAGAACAGGAGACACATGTGGGGCAAAATGGTTCCCACTGTTCTTTTGAGGTGATAGACTCTGAGACACTAGTCAACTGAGGAAGGGGGACCCAAGGACTTAGTTTTCTCAGGCTAAGATTGTAACTGTGGAGCCAAACAATAACAAACGTATTGGATATTATCAGAAAGAATATTGTAAACAAAGCAACAACTATTCTCTTACCCTAAGACAAAATAAAAGTTAGCTTGATCCAAGAAGTTCTTATAAAGTTTTGGTAAGAGCACCCTAACATTTGAAAAGGAATAGACTAATACAGGCATGGTGGCATACACCTGTAATCCCAGTACTTGGGAGACAGAGACAGTAGGTCGCAGGTTCGAGGCCAGCCTCAACAACTTAATGAGACCCTTAGCAACTTAGTGAGACCCATTTTCAAAATATAAAACAAGAAAGGTAGGATGTTCCTGAGTTCAATCCCCAGTACACACAGGAAAAGATGTGGCTCAGGGGTAGAATACTCACTTAACAGCAAAACAAACACAAAACCCTCAATAAACTTTTTTTAAATTTTGTAATAAAATAAAGCAAAAACTACCAAGTGTATAGAGGAACTCCCACTGGGAGCAGACAGCTGGGCTAGTTTCTCATTCTGGACAAGATGTAGGAGGGGTCTGAACAGCTCTCTGATGGTGGAGAGATGAGTCTTGACATCTTGGGATCGTCTCTTCAGACCTGGAGAAGCAGCTACAGGGAGGAGCCAAGCAAACTGTATCCCACAGCCTAAAGCCAGTTCCCACAAGTCTGCAGGTCCAGATTAACACCACAGATGTGAGCTGGGCTGACGCTGTTGGACAAGGCTGGGAGTGTTCAGGAGTAAATCCTCCACTTGAGAATCTCTGCAGCGCCACACTGTCCTGGGAAGAGCTGAACTTCCCGCAGAGTGCACCATGACTCCTGTCCTGTGTCATCTCACCAGATCATCGTCCTAGTCTGGCTGTGACATGTCTTTTCTACAACATATGGAAAGAGGCATCTGGGCATGATGGTGCATGCCTGGAAACCCAATACCTGGGATCCTGACACAGGAGAATCACAGGTTCACTGCCAGCTGTAGCAACTTAGCAAGAATTTGTTTCAAAGTAAACAGGACTGAATATGGAGCTAAGAAGTAGAAAACCCTAGATTCAATCCTCCCCCCCCCCCCATGGAAAAAGTGGCTTCACCATCACCACATTTTAACCAACCAGAAATACCCAACCAGGCTAACAGCAGCGAGGACTCAGCCGCCCCTCTGCCAGCCACATGCATGTGTAGGGAGCCTCTCTTTCAGGAATGACTCCTGTGGGCAGGCTGCTGGAGGATAACTAAGGTCAGCGTAGGAGTTGCTAGGGACTGCTCCCACAGCACCTGGATTGCTTCATGCCCCAGAAGGAGGCAAGACAGGAAGGGGCAAATCCAGATCCAAGCAGCTACTCTGAAGGACGGCAGGTGAGGGCCTGGCTTTCTCTCGTGGCTTCCTGTGGAATTCCAAGCGTGGCTCTGGGGCTGTGAACTCCCGCCATCTGCAAGCTTGGAACTTGGAGAGCAATACAGCTGGTATCTGGCACCGTAATTAAGAGGGATGCGGAGCAGGTGGCCGTTCCTGCCTGGAGCTAATCACCAGGCAGGAAGGGGCAGAGTGTGGAATTCACCTGGGAAAGCGAAGATGACGGGAGCCCGAAGGCTTCCCAAGAGTGAGGCCACCGGGTTTACTTCATAGAACATCATAAGGGTAGAGTGTAGAGAGAACAGGGACCTTTTTCCCAGGTGGTGGGGCCTCGGCCACAACCAAATAAAGTCTCCTTCTGCGTCGTGTCTCGGTTGCCATCCTCGCCGCTTGCTGATGCTCTCTGGCCGTCCGTGTCGCCTCCTACCTGTCCTTCCTTCCTTTCCTTTCTGAGCTCTGGGACTGGACATTCCAGTGTGTCTGGCTATTGAGTGTGCAGTTCTGATAGAGGCGGAGGACCCTGGAGTGGAGCAAGAAGAGGACGTTGCTGTGTTTTTATGTGGAGATTGATAATGAAGGTTAACAGTCCCAGCAGCAGGCAAGCAACACGTCCAACAGAGGGGGAAGGATGATAAAACATCGCCGCTGCCAGCAGGCCCCGCAGGAATGTTCCCTGGAACTAGGCAGTTGCTGTGCTTGCTGGCGCATAAGGTCTCAGGAAAGTCCTTCCAGGGCTGGAACCAGTTCTCCTCATGCAGTTATGATAGCATCTGGTCCTGTCCCTGGAAGTGTTGAGAATCCACAGGCAGAGGCTGCAGGGAAGAGTCTGACCCAGGGGTTTTGGGTCATTCCCGATCTGAAAGGCATCACACTGAAAAAGCCAACCATAGTGACAGGCCTGTTATTGAAGGACTGATAAGGGTGAGACCAGAGGATCGAAGGTTCAAGGCCAGCCCCTGCAAGTTAGCAGGGCCCTCAGCAATTAAGCAAGACCTTGTTTCAAAATAAAAATAAAAAGGGCTTGGGGTGTAGCTCAGAGGTAGAATGCCCTGAGGTTCAACCCCAAATCAACCAAAACAGAGACAAAAACAACAAGCAGATTCAGATTTAACAGGTGCCGGGCACTGGGTTAGGTTGTCTTTCATCAACCATCACAATTGGGAGATCAGTATTGTTAAAAACAATAACATGACCAGGCACAGCAGTGCACACCTTCAGTCCCAGTCATTGGGACGCAGAGACAGGAGCACTGAGGCCCAAGACCAGGCCCAGCAACCTAGGCCCTCAGCAACTTAGGGAGACCCTGTTCCAAAATAAAAAAAATAGGGCCGGGCGTGGTGGCACAGGCTTGTAATCCCTGTGCTTGGGAGGCGGAGACAGGAGGATCACACAGGTTCGAAGCCAGCCTCACTGGCTTAAGAACCCTGTTTCCAAATTTTAAAAAAGTATAAAAATAGGTACTGGGAGTGTAGCTTGGAGGTAGAAGGGTTTCCAGGAACCCCAGTACTACCAAAAATAAAAAAAATTAAAAAATAAAAAGGGCTAGGGTGTAGTTTGGAGGTAGAATACCCCTGGGTTCAATCCTCAGGGCAAACAAAAAATCAATACTACGGAAAAGAGAAGCCAGATTCTCAGTCACGGCATTGGTGAAGGGCAGGCAGAGATTCTCCAGCCCGGTGGCCTGGCAGCTGGGGGAGGGTCTGTACGATGCATGTCCCTGTCCTGCCCGGGGACCCATGTACATGTGTCAAGAAGGGGCCAATGCAGACTTCCGGGAAGATGGCGACCGAGAAAAGCGGGGCTTAAGAGCCCCGCCAACAACCAATCTCCATTACCACAAAATCCTTTCATAGCCAGAAAACACCATCACCAGAGAAACAAAAAAATCACCAGGCTCCAGAGAGAAAGCGGACTGAGAACAGAGCTCAGAGCCACAGAGGAGATACACTGGCCTCACGCCCGAGGACGCGGCAGTAGTGCTATATTGCCGGCGGCGGCAGCGGCGAATTCACCGGACGGCTACAGCAAGCTGAGGTGAGCCGCTGCGGAACAGCCAGTGGGATCTTTCGGCGCAGGGAGCACCTAAAGCTCCCAGTGGATGAGCTCAGCACACGCTGCAGAGACTCAGAGTGGAACTCAAAATCAGAGAAGAAAAAGTACACCAGTCTCACAGCCGAGGGCGTGGCAGTGGTGCCATATTGCCACCGGCGGCAGCAGCAGTGAATTCATCGAGTCCAGTACAGCTACATCTGCATACTCAAGAACAGTGAGTCAAATTGCGGGCCACAGAGGAGAAATCCCAGTACTGTACTCCCTGGGACTTGACCCAGTGGGGGAGTGGTGGGAGCAGAGATATCACACCATAGGAGAACGTGCAACCTGGCACACCCCATAGTCTAAAGCAGCCTCTATCGACTCCCTGGGTCGGAGACTCTGTGATACAACCCAGTAAAGGAGTAGTGGGGTCAGAGATACGACAGACTCGAGATCCAGAGTACCTTAAGCGAAGTCATAGTGACCCAAGGGAAGAACCCAGAGAAGGCACAAACTTCCGAAATCATGGGAAAGAGGAATAACACTGGAGCAATGAATGCACACAACCCCACAACATCAGAACCCGATAAAACAGAAAATCAGAGATTTCTAGAAGATCAAATCAGGAAAATAACTGTAGAAATAATAGAGGTGCTTCGAAAAGAACTCAGAGAGAGCCAAAAAGAGATAAAGGATGCAATTAATGAAGTAAAGGCCTCAATTCAAAGCATGAACAACCGATTAGACCACATGGAGAACAGAATCTCGCTCTTAGAAGATGATCATTCCAAAAATGAACGCATAGTTTCTAATCTAGAAAAAAATATCCAACAGCAGGAATCTGACATTGAAGAAATATGGGCCCATTTTAAGAGAGCTAACCTAAGAATAATTGGAATAGAGGAGGGAAAAGAAAAGTGAAACCAAAGGGATCAACAATCTCTTCAAGGAAGTAATAGCAGAAAATTTTCCAAACATAGAGCAAGAGGTTGATACACAGGTCCAGGAAACTTATAGAACTCCCTTTAGACAGGATCGGAGAAGAGGATCCCCACGCCACATACTTGTCAAAATGACCAATGTGGAAGCCAAGCAGAGAATCTTAAAGGCAACAAAAACAAAGAGCCAAGTGACATTCAGAGGCAAACCAATTAGAATCACTCCAGACTTCCCAAACCAAGTCATGAAAACCAGAAGGGCTTGGAGTAACATATTCCAAACTCTGAAAGAAAACAACTTCCAGCCAAAAATTTCCTACCCAGCAAAACTTTCTATCAAATTAGATGGAAAAATAAGAAGCTTCCATGACAAGCAGAAACTGAAGGAATTTATGTCTTCAAAACCAGCACTAGAGAAAATACTCAAAGAGATTAACTACAAAGAAGAAATAGGTAACACACACCAGAACCAGAGAAACAAGATTTCCATCCAACAGACAACTAAGATTGGTAATCTGTGAAGATTCATTATTTATGTTAGTCTTTTACCTATCTCTAAATTGTATTGTTTGCTTTGATTGTTGTTAATTTTTAGGATTTCTAGTTGGAATATTAATATAACTTCAGATATAGCATTTGGAAATATTTTATCCCATTCTATTAGTAACTTTTAACTCTGTTTACATTGTCTTTGGATATACAATATCTGTTGCCTGTGCCATTGAAATCACATCCAAGAAATCACTGCCAATTTCAATGTTTGTGAGGTTTTATGACCCAGATTTTTTTCTAAAAGTTTATAGTCTTAAGATTTATATTTAGGTCTTTTATCTATTTTGAGTTAATATTTGTATATGGGATTAGGTAAGGGTCCAATTTTATTATTTTCCATGTATTATTTTTCAACAATATTTAGTTAAAAGATTATTATTTCCACCACCAAATGTTCGTGGAAACCTTGTCAAAAATAACTTGACAATATAGGGAAGAATTTAGCTCTAGGCTTTTATTTAACTCCAATGGTTTATATATCTGCCTTTAGAACAGTACTACACTGTTTCAATTATTGTAGCTTTATATGGTTTGAAATCAGAAAATATATATCTTCTAGCTTTGTTCTTTTTCAAGATCGTTTTGGGTATCTAGAGTCCATATTCCATATTAGGATAGATTTTTTTTCTGAAAAATAAATATATAAATATATGATAGTTTCACCTAAAAAAATAGAAAAAAATATTCTCTGGTAAGAAAGAAAGTAAAAAATATTGAAATGTTTTCATGTAATTTTAATTTTTCAACATTATTTAGTTAAAAGATTATTATTTCCTCCACCAAATGTTTGTGGAAACCTTGTCAAATATAACTTGACAATATATGGAAGAATTTAGCTCTAGGCTCTTATTTAGCTCCAATAGTTTATATATCTGCCTTTAGAACAGTACTACACTGTTTCAATTATTGTAGCTTTATATGGTTTGAAATCAGAAAATATACATCTCCTAACTTTGTTCTTTTTTGAGATCATTTTGGGTATCTAGAATCCATATTTCATATTAGGATAGATTTTTTTCTGAAAAATAAATATATAAATATATGATAGTTTCACCTAAAAAAAAAAAAAAAAGAAAAAAATATTCTCTGGTAAGAAAGAAAGCAAAGCCGGGCGTGGTGGCGCACACTTGTAATCCCCGCGCTTGGGAGGCAGAGACAGGAGGATCGCGCAGGTTCGAAGCCAGCCGCGCTGGCGTAAGAGACCCTGTTTCAAAAATATAAAATAGGTCTGGGAGTGTAGCCCGGAGGAAGAAGGGCTTCCAGGAACCCCAGTACCACCAAAAAAAAAAAAAAAAAGAAAGAAAGAAAGCAAAAAGAAATATTGAAATGTTATCTTTATGTTATCAAAAGCTTGGTATCAGACAAATGAAACTTATGTGAGATTATAATTTTTAATTTTGGATAAATTGCTATAATACTAGATGTCAACCACTAAGCCAAGCATAGGAAGGAGGGATGGGGAGGGAATGGGGTGGGTAGCGGGTGGGGGTTGACTGGCGATGTGTGCATGTATGTCTACAGAAGTTTTCTTTGTATCCCACTATGATGTATGAATACAGTGCACCAATAAAAAATTAAAAAAACAAAAAGATAGGGCCATGCATTCCAGAATAATTGGTGGCAGTCCTCGGCACGGGCTGGTTCAGCTCAGGGTCCCCAGGAGCATCCTGAAGTAAGGGTTCTCCTGCATGAGCTATCATGAATGTGGTATCTGGGGAACCTGGGAAGGGAGTGAAGGAGGCAGGAAAAGGAAGGAGAGGGGCCAGGGTGGGGACAGCTGAGGTGAAGTCCAGCAGGTGGTGGCTTTTGGCTCCAGCCTGCTCCACTGGGGAGCTCTGGGGGTGGTGTGTTATGCCTGTGAGTGGGCCTTGTCCAAGGCCAGGAGCTGGGCCTATATCTCTCTTATGCTGTTGTGGCTGCTGTGGGGAGGAGGTGGGGGTGGTGGACTCCCAGCGCTTCAGTGAGTGAGCTCTGCAGTCATGCACATAGCAGCCTCCGGTAGCCCAGAGCAGGGGGAAGAGGGGTGGGCAAGAGGCTCCAGGCTGAGCCCAGCATCCTCGCTGACACTCACCTGGCAGGGGAGAAAGAAGGCAGTCGGAAGGAAGGGGCAAGCGCAGCCAGGGCTCTTGAGCTCTCCCAGCAGCACCCTTGGCATATCTCGCAGAGAAGGCGTTGGCTCTCCTCAACACTGGGGTGTGTGCCTCTCACCCCAACCTAGATGTCATTGATCACTGGGCCACCCTTAGCCAGGCTGGCACAAACCAGAATGCTGGAACCTTCATGTTGGATGATGTACTGGGACAACAGGCTTCCCTCTTTGGTGAACGAATGGAAGTCATTCCTAAGGGACTGTCCGCACTCCCACCCAAGCAGGGCCCTCAAGACAGGAGCCTCCCCGTTTGAGAGCATGCTAAAGTGCTCAGAGTCCTGAATCCACACGCATCCTTCCTCAAAGCCAATAGCTACTTGTGAAAGAGAAATATGAACCCATAAAAAGGACATTTTTAGTGGAAACAGACCTCTTCCTTTTATTTATTTATTTATTTATTTATTTATTTATTTATTTATTTTTTGTGGTACTGGGGATGGAACCCAGGGGCCTTCTACCTCCGGGCTACACTCCCAGACCTATTTTATATTTTATTTGGAAACAGGGTCTCTTAAGCCAGCTGAGGCTGGCTTCGAACCTGCACGATCCTCCTGTCTCAGCCTACCAAGGGCGGAGATTACAAGCGTGTGCCACCACACCCAGTGGCCTCTTCCATTTTAAAGAGATGCCAACTCTTTATTATAGGCTCCGGGGGCTCCTCACCTGTGTCCCAGCTGGATTCCTATGGAGGCAGAGCTTGCCATGCGCTTGCACATGCAGTCTTGTGGACCACGCCTGCGCTCCTTGGGCTGGTGGGCAGCATGTGGAGTGAAAGCCACAGTGTGGCCCTGTGCCTGTTTTATGTAGCTGAGCCTTCGAGGTGTCCTTAGTCTGGACAGTGTCAACAAAGGAGCCAGGGTAACAACTTACAAGGTAATAATCCAGCACTGTTGCGCACACCTCTAATTCCAGGACTTGAGAGACTGAGGACAGGTTTGTGGACAGCCTTAGCAACTTATCTAGACCCTGTTTCAAAATTTAAATAAAAAGGGCTGGGGTGTAGCCCAGAGGTAGAATGCCTCTGGGTTCAATCCCCAATATCAAAACTATATACATGCATACATGCACGCATAGTTGCATGTCCTGTGGACTGCACACCGAGGATCAGATCTGATGGGTGGAGTGAGTGGGCGCCTTTCTACTTCAGTGCTGCGGCTTCTCAGCTTGGGGCGCTCAGGCTGGCGCTCCAGGGGCTCCAGTGCTGCAGCTACACTCCTGGCCTGGTCAACTCAGCAGCTCGTGAGTTCTCTGCACAAGGTCACTTGAGACTGAGAGTGCTCTGTCCTAGTCTTAGTTAAATTCACTTGAATTTGTTTTTAAAGTATCTACAAAGTGAATAAAATGTTGTATACTGGGAGGAGAAGTCAAAGTTCTTAGTGAGGACTTCTGTGGTCTAAATGTTGGTGTCACTTCGGAATTCCCAAGATTGAAAGTTGGCCCTCAATGCTGTAGCATTACGAAAGGGAGCCTTTGGAACAGGGTGCAGTGGTGCATGCCTGTAGTCCCAGCACTGGGAACTGAGAGAGGAGGATCACTCACTCAAGGCCAGCCTTGGCAACTTAACAAGACCCTCAGCCACTTAGTGAGACTGTTTTAAAATAAAAAATAAAAAGGTCTGGGGTATAACTTGGAGCTAGAATGACCCTGGGTTCAATCCCCACCACTCCACACACACACACACACAGAGTCATGGGAAGGATCAGTGCCCTTATAAAAGAGCCTGAGCCCACGTGAGGACATTAGGGTGGGTGAGTGTCACTAGACTCTGAATGTGTTGGCATCTCAATCTTCAACTCCCCAGTCTCCAGAACTGTGAGCAATACATACACTTCTGTTATTTATATGTTACCCAGTCTAAGGCATTCTGTTATAGCATCAGAAAGAGACTCAGACAAGGGCTAATCTCACTAAGGTGTTAACGTGGATCTCATGAGACACAGCTGGAGCTCACGAGCCTGGAGGAGACTGAGTTCCTTTCATGTGGAATGAGGCGAACACGCTGCAGCTCTTCTCATGTTGGTCTGGAGTTTGACCAACATCACTTAGGTTTGGAATTGGCATTACAATCTATGGTCAAAGTGTTGACTCTTCTATGCATAGAGCTACTTGGATTTTAATAACATTGTGCTATCTATTCAAAAACATATGTGAACTATCAAATACCTATGGAGCTCAGATATGGAAGTCTACTAGGCATTGGCTAGTATTGTGGTTTTTTGAATGGGCATTGAACTCAGGGGCATTCTATCTCTGAGCTATTATACCTCAAGACCTTTTAATTTTGTATTTTGAAACAAGGTCTTGCTAAGTTGCTGAAGGCTGGCCTCGAACCTGCAATCCTTCTGTCTCAGCCTCTCAAGTAAGTACTGAGACTACAGGCGTGCGCTACCACACCTGGTTTAGCCTTGTGGTTTTTAAAGCTAGAAGCACCCAGTAGCAATTAAATCCTAGAACAGGTTCTGGACGACTTGCCTTTCAGTAGCATTAGTTTATCAAGGATACAGTAGAGATCACTTCCGCTGCAGCTGGGTCAGGAGGGCTGCCTTTCTTCTCAGACTAATTTTTCTTGATTCAATGTGTCACAAGGGATACATTTTTATGACCCTCTCTGTGGCTGATAAATACTTCCAGTTTGTGCTGTTAATCAGATAAGTTACTATGAGCTGGGAAATGCGTTTGCCTAAACACATGGTTAGGCTGATGCACTCACATTTGAGAAAAATCGGAGAAACAGAAATGATACTGATCTTTTAATCTTAGGCTGAATTGTGGAATTCCATGTCAAGATTACTCAAAAACCCTTGGTTGGCTGAGGAAGTAGAAATAGCCTCGAATTTCACTACTGAAGGACAAGATATGTAACAAAGGGCAAAAGCCTACATTTTAAGGGCAGTTCGTTCCTCCATGACAGTACCTGCCACGCTGTGCTTTGCACAGCCGACTTGACATATAATGCAATCATCGCCAACAATTTGAGTCACGTTTGTTCATTGCCAGTGTGTTCTGCTGATAGATTCCTTGCAAGTGGGTTTGCCACAGGTGGAAACTTTTTTCTGGCAGGAGCGTTTTTTTCTGACACATCTTTTAATATGTTGATTTCTTTTTTAATACACTTTTTATTGAGGCTTAATGCTAGAAACATGGATGCACCCGGTGCGCTTTCCTCTGGATCCTGCCCCGCTCCCTCCCTGCCCCATCCATTATATTGAATGTTGGCAGCTTCGTGACCTAGGATTGATTGAATGTCTCCTTCACCAGGTCTCTTCCCTTCCTTCCACTCTTCTACTGCTCTTGCATTCAGTTGAAGTCTTTTGCTTCCCAGTTTCTTTTCAGCTTCCACATATGAGAGAGGGTGCACACAGAACGTCCACACCTGGTGGATGGGTCAATATTGATACGAGATAAAACTCCACCAAGAGCAGGTCTATATGCATGTATTTTGCCGTAGGCCACACTGTGCTGTGATAGGTTGGAGTGTGCCTGGGCAGAATGTGAGTTTTCCTGAATCACTTTTGTCAGCTGGTGGCTTCCTCCAGTTGGTACTTTGGTGGTCATTTTCTCTTACTAATGGCTTCATGGTTTTGCCTGGAAGTCACTTCTCCTTTTTAGCTTGAAAGTAACACAGTGGCTCAATTCTCAGTACTCCCCCAAACCCTTTCTGTAAAGTGTAGGGCCCTGTCCAGTGAATCCAGCAGCTGTGTGAGAACCGTGATGGATGGTCACCTGTTGATTCGTTTCTGCTGCTATTTGATTTTGGTGCCTTTGGTAAAGAATCACTTCATTGTGGTATAATCTTTTCAGTGGGAAGCAAACGAGACCACGGTGTGACCTTGGGTAGGATTTAGAAACAGAGTGCCAACACTGAAGGGATCTCACCACAGAGGGCACCTGTCCCCCTAGGAGTACAGAGCAACATGCCAAGGGCTCCAAGAAGGGCCCAGTCCGGCGTGTCTTTCTGCATTGCTAGTTTTCACCATCCAAGACTGGAGGGGAGGAGAGACATTTTTTAAATAATAAACTCCAAAGAGATGTTGTATGGACTACAATATGAAATTTGAGTGAATGTTTAAGATAGCTTCTGAGTTACTTCTTGTTCGACTTAGACTGCTCTGGCTCTGCCTCTCCAGGGGCTGACTCACTGCTGCCATTGCAGCTACTACAGAGGGAACCTAGAGCTTTATTTTTTCGAAGAACTAGAATTTTGATTTATTTTTTATTAGTTTTACTGTATTTCTATATACTACCTTGTTGATTTCTGGTTTTATCATTATTATTTTTTCTTCTTTTTTGATTTATGTTATTGTACTTTTCCCTAACTTGTAGAACTTGGGATTTAATGTGCTTATTTTTATAGACATGAATATTTTTTCCTTTTGTGGAACTGTGGATTGAACCCAGGGGCATTCTACCTCAAGCTGCCCTTCCAGCCCCATTTTTTTATTCTTTATTTTGAAACAGTCTCGCTAAGTTGCAGAGCGCCTCACCAAATTGTTGAGGCTGGCTGTGAGCCTACACTCCTCCTTTCTCAGCCTCCCATGTACTAGGATTACAAGCATGTGCCACCACACCCAGCTTGACATTAATATTTGGGCTCTGGATCTTCTACTATTCATCCCCCCGCCCTGCTTATAGATTCTGATATGTAGTCTTTTATTAACATTTAATTTTAGAAATCTTGCAGTTTGGCTTTGTGTTTCCTCTTCTGTCCAATAATTATTTAATATAAAAATGTAAAATTCCAGGGGGAAGAACCTTTCTGTTTTATTGCTTTTAATGTGTTTCTAGCCCATCATATAATGTTTGTATTATTTTGAACTTGTGAACATATTGAGATTGTCTTTGTAATTCAGTGTATGATCAGTTATCCTCTATTATCTGCAAAGTGTGATAGATATCTAGAAGATCTAGCTTTAAGATATATTTATTATGATAAAATTCATATAAAATTTGTGATTCTAACCATTCTTTGTGTGTGTATGGACGGAGGCACTATGGATTGAACCCAGGGTAGTTTACCTCTAGGGAGACTACAACCCAGCCCTATTTTATTTTTGTTTTGAAACAGGGTCTCACTACATTGCTAAGGGCCTCATGAGGTGGCTGAATCTAGTCTTGAACCTGCGATCCTCGTGTCTCAGCCTCCCAAGTGCTGGGATTTCAGGCATGTACCACCACACTTGGTCTAACCACTCTTAAGTGGGCAACTCAGTGACATCCATTACCTTCACATTCGCGTACAATTATCACCACTGTTTCCAAAGCATTTTCATCGCTTCAGAGAGAAACTCTATAACTATAGAACTCACCTACTTTCTTTGTCTACAGATGTGTCTCATTTGAACTGTCCACATCAGTGGATTCATAAGTATTGGACCTTTCCGTGCCTAGATTTTTTCAGCCAGCATACACTTTTCCAGGTTCACCCATGTCACAGCATGCATCAGTGTCTCATTCCTCTCGTTGACTGAAGAATTCACTGTTCTCTGTCCATACCATACTTTGTTCGTCTGCCCACTTGGGTGGATTTCTCCTTGGCCCTGTTACTAAGGAGTGCTGCTGTGAAACTTACGATCTCTGCAGCAACTTCCTTTGGGTCACTGATGAGCGGAATTGGGTCACTGATGAGCGGAGTCTACGGTGACCCCATGATGAGCTTTTCCAAGAGTGCTCATCTGCTTTTCCCAGCAGCTGCCCCATTCTACAGCCCACCGCAGGGCACCACGGTCCCCATTCTCCCACTCTCGTCAGGGTCTGTTTTCCTTTCTGGATTATAGCCACCCTAATAGGTATGGAGTGGTATTTTATGGTGCTTTGATTTGCATTCCCCTAACTACTAATTATATGGATCATTTCTTCATGTGTTTATTGGCCATTTGACTACATTCTTTGGAGAAATGTCTATCTAAATCCCTTGTTCACTTTTTAAATTGTCTTTTTGTTGTTGAGTTTAGGAGTTCTTTAAATATTCTTAGTATTAAACACTTATTTGTTATATGATTTGCAGATATTTTCTCCCATTCTCTAGGCTACCTTTTTACTTACTAATGTCCTTTCATGTGAAAAGCTTTTAATTTGATGAAATCCAGTATGTCTACGACTTCTTCTGTTGCTCAGGCTTTTAGTCATATCTAAGAATTCCTTACCCAATCTAAATCGTGAAGATTTACTCTTAATTTTTTTTCTGAGTTTTGTAACTTTAGTCTTTATATTTAGGTTGTTTACACATTTGGAGTTAGTTTTTGTTTATGGTATGAAGTAGGGGTCCATCTACAGTCCTTTGCATGTAGAATTCAAGTTTTCCTTATATACCGGAGGACCTATTTTGTTGATCATGATATGCTTAGGTCTCCTGTGGCCTTCTTGATCTGTCTTGGACTAAGAGCGGCAGGTTAAAGCTGTGGCATGCTGAGCTATACAGGTACCTGAGGCAAAGGGAGAAAGTATTTTTATATAAAACTTGTAAAATTGTTTACATTTTATTCATTATGAAGTGGGATGTGTGTGTGTGTGTGTGTGTGTGTGTTTTACTGGGAATTGAACCCAGGAGCATAATACCTTTGAGCTACATCCCCAGCCCTTTTTATTTTTTATTTTGAGACAGGGTCTTGGTAAGGTCCTGAGGGTCTTGCTAAGTTGCTGAGGTTAGCCTTGAACCTACAATCCTCCTGCCTAGGCCTCCAAAATACTGGATTTTGCATTAAATTTTTTTTTTTTTTTTTTTTTTTTTTTTTTGTCTGTGTGGTACGGGGGATGGAACCCAGGAGGCATCCACCTCGGAGCAACACCCCCAGCCCTATTTTTTTTCTTTATTTTGAAACAGGGTCTCACTAAGTTGCGGAGGGCCTAAGTTGCGGAGGCTGTCTGTGAACCACGATCCTCCAGTCTCAGCCTCCCGAATGCTGGGATTATAAGCGTGCGTCACTGTGCCTGGCTTTTGCATTAATATTTTAAAATCATATTAAAATCTTCTCCCTGAGTTTTTGCCATCCCCTTGAATGGTGCGCCCCAAGACGCGCTTCACCCTTTCAGCCTACGCCCGGCTCTGGGGTAAAGGCTATTATTAGAGCATTTCTTTTTATTTTTCCTTGAAGTTCATGTGACTTTAAAAAAAAATGGTTGCTATGTACTAGCTTTAAAAATATTTATAAATCTTATACTTTTGCTGTTGTATTTTGGTTATAATAGTGTGACAGTATCATTTGTCTTGTTTAATGCTTTTTGGCCTGGATTCTGCCTTGTCTAATACAATATCAGGATCACAAACTATAAGTGAAATGTGGAGATTCTAACAAGTTCCTGGTTTATAAATGCTAAACCCAAAGTCCAAGGATTTTGGCAACAGTTGTTAACACATACATAAGGCCATTATGTTAAAAATTGTAGGTTAGTTTAGCCAGGCGTGGTGGCGCACGCTTGTAATTCCCGCCTAGGAGGCTGAAACAGGAGGATCGCACGGGTTCGAAGCCAGCCTCAGCTACTTAGTGAGGCTTTCAGCAACTTAGTGAGACCCTGTTTCCAAATAAAATATTTTTTTAAAAGGTCTGGGAGTATAGCCCAGAAGTAGAAAGCCTCTGGGTTCTACCTCCAGTACCATCAAAAAAAAAAAAAAAAAAAAATGTAGGTTACTTCTAAGTCTTGATGCTCTGGTAAGAGCCTCAGTGTCCTTCAGTGAGGAATTGAGTGGTGCCAGCATGACACTGTACAAATAAAAATGGCAGTGCCTGTCCTCATCGCGCTCAAGCAGGCGTGGGCCACACCCAGGCAGCGCTGGCCAGCTCGGTGAGCTCTGTGCTGGATGCTGCGCCCCGATGACTGCAGCGCATAGATTTGCAGGATGTGAGCTGAAGGCCAGTAGGCTGGGGTTGGATGATCCATCCTATTCTGATGGTTTGACATTTTGTTTTTAATTCTCAGATCCCAGCGTTCCTTTTTGATCCACTTGAGGTTTTATGAGAGGAGGAGGAAGCTGCTTCACTACATTCACAGAGGAGTTTCCTGATAGTTCCCTTTTGTGATTCTTGCTGTAACTTCACACAGTTGTTCCTTGTCTGTGGGGGATACATTCCAAACTCCCCCTCCCCGCCCCTATTGTGTTTTTCCTGTACATACATATATATAATAAAATTCAAGTTATAGAGCCAGGCATGGTGGTACATGCCTGTAATCCCAGTACTTGGGAGGCTGAGACAGGAGGATCGCAGGCTCGAGGACAGCCTTGACAAGTAGTGAGACTCTCATCAACCTAGTGAGACCCTGTTTCAAAATAAAAATAAAATAGAACTTGTAGTATAATAGAAGATAGAATGCCCATGGGCTCAGTCCCTGATACACACACACACACACACACACACACACACACACACACACACACGTACATTCAATTTATAAATTAAACATAGTAAGAGATTGACAAACATTAATAAAATAGAATAATTATTATAGTATTCTGTAACAAAAGTTAAAAGTTATGTGACTGTGTTCTCTTTTAGAATGTTGCACTGTAGCCCTCCTTCCTGTGATGTGAAATGATAGAGGGCCTCTGTGGGGAGATGGAGTGGCGTGAGTGCCTCAGGCACGGTGAGCACTGGGCTGTGTGTGTTAGGGCCACGTGCACACAGACATGGGATCCCATGACAGCTGATCTGGTGCCTGAGACTATGGACAGGCAGCATATATGCCATGGATACACTGGGATTTGTGTTCCAGGTAGGATGGCACGAGGCTTCATGCTTCTCAGAACAGGGAGTGATTTAAAACTGATGCCGTGTTTATTTCTGAGATTTTCTGTGTAATATTTGAAGACTGCAGTTGTCCACAGGCAATTGACACCAAGGATAAGAGAACACCACCATGGTTTCTAGGTTAATCCACTTGGCTTCATTCAAGCCGTACTGTGCCATTCAAGACTGCTTTCTTGCTTCTCTCCCAAGAGTCCCTGTATCTGTGTCTTTTGAGCATGGGTGGTGGGTGGGAGTGAAACTGAGCCGGGTGGGAATGGGAAGCGGTGCGTTCTGGCCTTGTCACCCGCCGAAGGCATTCTTGCTTCTCTCTGCACATCTTGTCACATGAATGGGAAAAAAGAAAACACACATTTGGCTCAGGAAATTTTCTTCTCTTGGTTTGCATAAGAGGTGCTCACGGCAGCAGTACGGGAGCAGGGCAGCCCTGCGGAGGGAGCTCGGTCCCCAGGAGCCTTCCAAGAGTGCATCTGGGAGCACTGGGTCAGCCAGCTGCTGCTTTAGGCACATGTGGGGACTACCCAGGAGGCTGCACTGGGGAGAGTCCCATCTGCCTGAGAACTGCCCTGCTTCTCCATCAGGAGAGCCCCTCCTCTTGCCATTTTAATTTTTGTTTGTTTTTGTTCCATTTTTTTCCCTCTCAGTTGTCAGAATTGTGGGAATTCTCTTTAAATGAAAATGATGCTCAAGTTGGGTTTTGATTTTAAAAGTGGATTAATGCCTGGATATTTCACAAGTCCTCTGTAAAAACAAAGAAAGCCTCAATTTTAGATTACGGTTGACTTATTTGGGACAAATGTTTGAGATCAAGGAAAAATACATGGTAGGTGTTGTGTGTATGATGTTTGTGGTATTACAGATTAAATCCAGGGGCATTCTACCTCTGAGCTATGCCTCCAGCCCTATTTAATCTTGAAACAGGGTCTCATTAAGTTGCTCAGGGTCTGGCTCAGTTGCCGAGGCTGGCTTTGAGGTGGCAATCCTCCTGACAGCTTCCCAAACACCAGGATGATAGGCATGCACCACCGCACCCAGCCATAGTGTGTTTTCCTCCTATCTTTTTTCCCCTCTTTCTGTGTGTGTGTGTGTGTGTGTGTGTGTGTGTGTTTATATAACATATACAAAATCCATAAAATATATATTTTATTGGTGCGTTGTAGTCATACATCTTTTTTTATTTTTTTATTGGTGCATTATATTCATACAACTTATTGGGGTAAAAAACTTGTGTGTACAGCCGGGCGTGGTGGCGCACGCTTGTAATCCTTGCACTTGGGAGGCGGAGACAGGAGGATCACGCAGGTTCGAAGCCAGCCGCGCGCGCTGGCTTAGGAGACCCTGTTTCTAAATAAAAATATAAAAATAGGTCTGGGAGTGTAGCCCGGAGGTAGAAGGGCTTCCAGGAACCCCAGTACCACCAAAAAAAAAAAAAAACTTGTGTGTACAAACATGTACTCATCGCTGATTTAACCCCTACCCAAATCCCATCCCATTCCCTCCCCGTCCCTCCCTCCCTTGCTTGGCTTAGTGATTGACTTCGATATGTTTAAGTACATTGTGAGCTTTAGAGATTTTCCTCTTCCCCCCTCATTTCTTCTCCTTTAGGTTGATTTGTTTGCTCCTCTTTTCTCCCTAACTCTCACATATTAGGGAAAGCATCTGATTTCTTATTTTTTGTGCCTGACTAATCTCACTTAGCATAATGTCCTCCAGTTCCATCCATTTCCCTGAAAATGATGTAATTGAGTTTTTTTTGATGGCTGAGTAAAATTCCATTGTGTACATATCCCACAGTTTTGTAATCCATTCGTCTGTTGATGGACATCTTGGCTGGTTCCATAGTTTGGCTATGGTGAATTGTGCAGCTATGAACATAGATACACATGCATTAGTTTGGTAGTTTGGTTTCTTTTCTTTTGGGTAGATACCCAACAGTGGTATTGCTGGATCAAATGGTAGATTTGTTCCCATTCTTCTGAGGATTCTCCATACTGTTTTCCAAAGTGGTTGCACTAATTTGCAATCCCACCAACAATGTCTTAGAGTTCCCACTTCTCCACATCCTCGCCAGCATCTGTTGTTGTTTGTGTTTTGAATGATGGCCATTCTAGTTGGAGTTAGGTGAAATCTCAGGGTAGTTTTGATTTGCATCTCTCTGATTGCCAGTGATGTTGAGCATTTTTTCATGCATTTATTGGCCATTTGAATTTCTTCTTTTGTGAAGTGTCTATTTAGTTCATTTGCCCATTTTGTTATTGGATGCTTTGTTTTCTTAGTGTTGAGTTTCTTGAGTTCTCTGTATATTCTAGATATTAGTCCTCTATCAGTGGTGTAGGTGGCAAAAATCTTCTCCCATTCTGTTGGCTCTCGATTGAGATTCTTGATAGTTTCCTTTGCTGAACAGAAGCTCTTCAGTTTCATGCAATCCCATGTATTGATTCTCCTTTTAATTTGTTGTGCCTTTGGGGTCTTGTTGAGGAAATGTTTGTCTGTACCTATGTGTTGTAGTGTTGGACCTCTGCCCTCTTCAAGGAGCTTCAAAGTCTCTGGTTTAATTTCCAAGTCTTTGATCCATCGTGAGTTGACTTTTGTACAGGGTGAAAAAGTGGGATTAATATCCAATTTTCTGCATATGGTTAACCAGTTTTGCCAACACCATTTGTTGAAGAGGCTATCTTTTTTCCAGTGTATGTTTTTGGCCTCTTTTTCAAAAATCAATTGGCTGAAAGTGTGTGGACTTGTTTCTGGGTCTTCTATTCTGCTCCATTGGTCTATATTTCTGTTCTTTTGCCAGTACCATGCTGTTTTTATTACAATGGCTTTGTAGTATAGTTTAAAGTCAGGTATTGTGATTCCTCCTGCGTGGTTTTTGTTGCTGAGAACTACCTTGGCTATTCTGGGCTTTTTGTTATTCCAGATAAATTTAAGGACTGATTTTTCTATGTCTGTGAAGAATGATCTTGGTAGTTTAATGGGCATTGCATTAAATCTGTAGATCACTTTTGGGAGGATGGCCATTTTAATGATATATATTCTGCCAATCCATGAACATGGAAGGTCTTTCCATCTTCTAAGATCTTCGATTTCTTTTTTCAGTGTTTTATAATTTTCTTTGTAGAGATCTTTTACCTCCTTGGTCAAGTTTATTCCTAGGTATTTTATTTTTTTGTGGGAGATCCTGAGTGGAAGTGTTTTCTGAATTTCTTTTTCAGTGGATTTATGGTTGGTGTACAGGAAAGCTTCTGATTTTTTAAGATTGATTCTGTATCCAGATACCTTGCTGGATTTGTTGATCAGTTCTATAAGCCTTTTGGTTGAGTTTGTTGGGTTTTCTAAATATAGTATCATGTCGGATATTTTTTTCTAGATTAGAAACTATGAGTTCATTTTTGGATTGCTCATCTTCTAAGAGCGAGATTCTGTTCTCCATGTGTTCTAATCGGTTGTTTGTGCTTTGAATTGAGACCTTTACTTCATTAATTGCATCCTTTATCTCTTTTTGGCTCTCTCTGAGTTCTTTTCGAAGCACCTCCATTATTTCTACAGTTATTTTCCTGATTTGATCTTCTAGAAATCTCTGATTTTCTGTTTTATCGGGTTCTGATGTTGTGGGGTTGTGGGCATTCATTGCTCCAGTATTATTCCTCTTTCCCATGATTCCGGATGTTTGTGCCTTCTCTGGGTTCTTCCCTTGGGTCACTATGACTTCCCTTAAGGTGTTCTGGATCTCGAGTCAGTAGTATCTCGGACCCCACTACTCCTTTACTGGGTTGTCTCACAGAGTCTCCGACCCAGAGAGTCGATAGAGGCTGCTTTAGACTGTGGGGGGGGTGCCAGGTTGCCCGTTCTCCTATGGTGTGATATCTCTGCCACCGCCCCTCCCCCACTGGGTCAAGTCCCAGGGAGTACAGTACTGGGATTTCTCCTCTGTGGCCCGCAATTTGACTCACTGTTCTTGAGTACGCAGATGTAGCTGTACTGGCCTCGCTGAATTCGCTGCTTTTGCCGCCGGTGGCAATATGGCGCCGCTGCTACACCCTCGGCTATGGGGCTGGCGTTTTTCTTCTTGATTTTGATTTCTACTCTGAATCCCTGCAGCATGTGCTGAGCTCGGCCACTGGGAGCTTTAGATGCTCTCTGCGCGGAGAAATCCCGCCTAGCTGTTCCGCAGTGGCTCACCTCGGCTTGCTGTAGCCGTCCCGTGAATTCGCCGGTGCCTCTGGCAGTATGGCGCTGCTGCCGCATCTGCCGCGTCCTCGGGCGTGAGGCTGGTGTATCTCCTCTGTGGCTCTGTTCTCAGTCCGCTTTCTCTCTGGAGCCTGGTGATTTTTTGTTTCACTGGTGATGGTGTTTTCTGGCTATGAAAGGTGCTGATTTTGTGGTAATGGAGATTTGTTGTTAGCGGGGCTCTTAAGCCCCGCTTTTCTCGGTCGCCATCTTCCCGGAAGTCTTGGAAGTTGTTTTCTTTCAAAGTTTGGAATATGTTACTCCAAGCCCTTCTGGCTTTCATAACTTGGTTTGGGAAGTCTGGAGTGATTCTAATTGGTTTGCCTCTGAATGTCACATGGCCTTTTGTTTTTGTTGCCTTTAAGATTCTCTCCTTGGCTTCCACATTAGTCATTTTGACAATTATGTGGCGTGGGGATCCTCTTCTCTGATCCTGTCTAAAGGGAGTTCTATAAGTTTCCTGGACCTGAGTATCGACTTCTTGCTCTATGTTTGGAAAATTTTCTGCTATTACTTCCTTGAAGAGATTGTTGATCCCTTTGGTTTCACTTTCTTTTTCCTCCTCTATTCCAATTATTCTTAGGTTAGCTCTCTTGAAATGGGCCCATATTTCTTCAATGTCAGAGTCCTGCTGTCGGGTTTTTTTTTTCTAAATTAGAAACTATGCATTCATTTTTAGAATGATCATCTTCAAGAAGCGAGATTCTGTTCTCCATGTGGTCTAATCTGTTGTTTATACTTTGAATTGAAGCCTTTACTTCATTAATTGCATCCTGTATCTTTTTTTACTCTCTCTAAATTCTTTTCGAAAGTCCTCTATTATTTCTAAAGTTATTTTCCTAATTTGATCTTCTAGAGATCTTTGGATTTCTGTGTTATCAGATTCTGATGTTGTGGGGTTGTTGGCATTCACTGCTCCATTGTTATTTCTCTTTCCCATGATTTTGGAAGTTTGTGCCTTCTCTGGGTTCTTCTCTGAGTCACTACGAGTTCACTTAAGATGCTCTGGATCTCGTGTCTGTGGTATCTCAGTCACCACTACTCCTTTACTGGATTGTATCACAAAGTCTCAGACCCAGGGAGTCAATCAAGGCTGCTTAGACCGTGGGGCGTGCCAAGTTGGGCGTTCTCCAGTGGGGAGTTGTGACTATGGTATGATATCTCTGCCACTGCCACTCCCCCACTGGGCTGCACTGCTAAAATCTCCGACCCAGGGAGACTATCTGCGCAAGTCCCTGAGAGTGCAGTACTGGGATTTCTCCCCTAGGGGCCGCAATTTGACTCACGGTTGTTGAGTGCGCTGATGGAGCTGTAGTGAACTCGGTGGATTCGCTGCTGCCGCCACTGGCAATATGGCACCACTGCCACGCCCTCGGCCGTGATGTGGCGTATTTCTTCTCTGGTTTTGAACTCTGCTCTGAGTCCTTGCCAGTTGTGCTGTGCCTGGCCCCTGGGAGCTTTAGATGTTCCCTGCACCAACAAAACTGCTGACTGCCGCCCGGCTGTTCAGCACCTGCTCACCTCGGCTCGCTGTCCACCCCTCCTCTCAGGCGCCTGGTGGCTGGTTGAGTGGGTTGGTCTAGGGTCGTCCGGTGAACTCACCGCTGCCGCCAGCAGTAAGATGCTGCTTCTGCATCCTAGGCCGCGAGGCCAGAGTACCTCCTCTCTGGATTTGAGCTCTGTTTTGAGTCTCCCTCCTCTCTGGAGCCTGGTGCTGCTTGGGGAGATGTAGGCCTCGCCGCTCCAGCTGCTCTGCGCCGCGGCTCTGGCTGCTCCTCACCAAGGCTCTGTCCGCTCTGGCTGCTCCGGCCACTCTGCACCGCGGCTCTGGCTGCTCTGCACCGCGGGTCTGGCCACTTCGGCCGTTCCGCGACGCGGCTCTGGCTGCTCTGGTTGCTCTGGCCGCTCTGCTCGGCTGCTCTGGCCACTCCGCTCAGCTGTTCTGGCCGCTCCGCTCCGGCTGCTCCAGCCGCTCCACTCTGCGGCTCCGGCCACTCCGCACCGCTGCTCCAGCCAATCCGCGCTGCAGCTGTGGCTGCTCCGGCTGTTCTGGCCGCTCCGCTCGGCTGCTCTGGCCGCTCTGCCCGGCTGCTCTGAACCGCGGCTTCGGCTGCTCTGCACCGCGGGTCTGGCCACTCCGGCTGCTCCGGTGGTTCCGCGACGCGGCTCTGGCTGCTCCGGCTGCTCAGGCCACTCCGCTCCGCGGCTCCCCCCAATCTGCGCTGCGGCTCTGGCCGCTCCGCTCCGCGCCGCTCGGGCGCGGCACTTCGGGCTGGTTTTTTTTTTCCGGTGTCTTGATTTTCCAGCCCTTTTTCTCTGTCTCTTGTATTTACTGTTTTTATTTCTTTGCTGGTGGTGTTTTCTGGCTCTGAAAGGCGCTGGTTTTGTGGTAGTAGAGTTGAATTGTTAGCGGGACTTGTAAGTGCCGCTTTCCTCCGTCGCCATCTTCCTCATAGTCATACATCTTGATGGGGTACAAGATGGTAGAGGTATACATGCACACAGAATCAGCACCCCATATCCATAGCCTTCATACCTGTAAATTCAATCAACTGCAGGCCAAAATTATATTTTAAAGTCTGAGCTTAACATGTAAAAACTATTTTTTGTCATTATTCCCCAATGTGTTATAACAACTATTTACATAACTTTTACATCGTAGTAGGTATCATAAGTAATCTAAGTCGGGCACAGTGGTGCACCCTATAATCTCAGTACTTGGGAGGCTGAGAGGAAAGGAGGATCATGGGTTTGAGGCCAGTCTCAGTAACTTAGAAGACATTGTTTCAAAATAAATAATAAAATATGCCTGGGGGTCTGTAGATGAGAGTGGGAACACCAAAGGATCGATTTCCATTGACACACCCACCCAAGAAAAGTGATCTAGAGATGGCTTGAAGTGGGAGAAGGGACACATGTAAGCATTTCCCACACCATTCTATAAGGGACTTGGGTGCATATGGATTTGGGTCTTTGGAGGGTGTCCTGGAACCAGACCCCATGTATACTGAGAGACCACTGTGTAGTTAGTTCACAGAATTAGATTCCTACATGTGTGCAGTATCTTCTCCACTAACAGTATCTCTAACATTTGCCCATGTCATTTAAACCTAAAAACGCCTCCGAAGGCTGTGGATGATTATGTCATGTGCAGTACGTTATATCTAATGAATACCCTGTTGCTGTGTGTTTACATTGTTGCTGTGGTCTGCCCTGCTGCACAGCTCCACCTGTGTCCTCAGTCTGTCGGCCTGGAGGGAGAGCCTCTGGGTCAGGTGTGGTGACATTTCCACGGTGCTTGGCATATAAGGCCAAATTATACCCAGTGCTCCATGAGTGCCCAGTCCCTGAATCCACATCAACACTGAGTGTTATCTTTGCCTGTTGATAATTTTAAATCATCTCATTTTAAATGTTTCTTTTGTATTGTTCATTTGGTTTATAGCTTTTATGTGTTTTAAGTCATTTAAATTGTTTTGCTAATTTTTTTTGTTTTATTCATTCTATTTGACATTTTTAGTGATTTTAAGAACTCCAGAATTCTATTATTTTACAGTGTAAACTGAGTTACCAAAATTTTTTAAATTTTTAATGAAACTATAATAGCCAGTTTTCTTTTTATAACGTGGCCCTGTTATCATCTCCTAGACCATGGTGCTGAGCTGTGCATATTCAAGGGGCTACATAAATGCTTTTTAATAAGAGAATGCTCCATTGTCAAACTGTGCCACTGGTATATGATATTGGCTACTCGAGCAAGAGAGAACTCTTAGTTTGTTAGTAGTTATAATAAGGAAAGCTCTTCTAACGAGTTGCCCTAGGAAAGGAAGGTAGAAGATAAAACATAAACACTATCACACATACGTGTCTGTGCATTTGAGAGCATCACTGGGAAGTTATTACTAATTGAAACCACAGTTCAGCTCATAATCTTTTTCCAGATTAATCAGTATTCTTGTGTGTGTGTGTGTGTGTGTGTGTGTGTGTGTGTGTGTGTGTATGGGGGGGGCACTGGGGATTGAACCTAGGGACATTCCTACCTCTTAGCAACACCCCAGCCTTATTTTATTTTATTTTTTTGTTTTTTGAAACAGGGTCTCACTGAGTTGTAGAGAGTCTCACTAAGTTGCTGAGGCTGGTCTCAAACCTGCAATCCTCCTGTCTTAGCTTCCCAAGTACTGGGATTTCAAGTGTGCGCCACCATGCCTGGCTCAAATTAAACAATAGTCTACATATGTGAAATATAAATAGAACAATATAGGAAAGAACTTTATCTGATCATAATTTTGTTATTTTTATCATTTTTGAAATAAATAAATAAACCTGGTAGAATATGTGATGCCCCCTGCATTCCTTCATCTTATCTCCCTTCTCCTCCAGAAATAGCTATTTCTAGATATGCTTATTATTTGACTGGATGTTTTTATACTCTTATGACATAGACATGTATCTAGAAGCAACATAGAATATTATGTCATATTTTTAAATCTTTTGCTATCATAAACCAGGCACATACCTCTTGTAATCCCAGTACTTAGGAGGTTGAGGCACGAGGATCGCAAGTTCAAGGCCAACCTTAGCAACATAGTGAGACCTGTTTCAAAATAAAAAACAAAAAGGGCTGAGGGTGTAGCCCAGGGTAGAGCATCCCAGGGTTCTATCCCTAGTACCACAAACAATTCGTATAATAAGTCTCCTATTAAAACCTTTCTTTTTTCTATCAGTGTTACGTTTTTGAGGTTGATTTGTTTTAATAGTATTCTTATGGAAATTTCCCAGCTTATATTCCTTCATTTACTCAACACTTTTCCCTATTTTGCTCTCGCCAACGTTGCTGCCACCGAACACCTCTCATTGTGTCTCCTCGTGAGTCTCTCGGGTGGGCATAGAGTCTAAGCTGCAGGAACGTGCAGCTCTTCATTTTCTAGAAAGTGCCAAGTTGCTTTCCATGTTTTTAAGGTATCATATAGACACTGATTTCTCCTGAGCACAATTTGCACAAATCATATCACATAATGCCTTCAGTGCTCATGGGTCAAGAACTATTCTAAGAGTTTTACATGATGCAACACATTTGAACCTCATTACTCATTCTATAAAGGAGGAGAATGGGAAGTAAAGAATTTGAGGTTCTTGCTCAAGCTCCCTTGGCAAGCAACGCAGCCACTCACATCAGGCCGTGTCCCTCTCCAGCACTGTCTTAACAGGAGGCCATGCCGAAAGTGCTAGAAAGACACCAGCCATGCTCAGCTCATGGTGGGACAAAGATGCCAGCTATTTAGCTTAGGGGAAATCTCTGCCTGGGCATGCTGGCACAGCTGTATGATTCCAGTACTTGGGAGGCTGAGACAGGAGGATCTCAGGTTCAAAGCCAGCTCAGCAACTTAGAGAGACCCTGTCTCAAAAACTAAAAAAATTAAATGGGCTGGGGTATCATCTCTAGTACTGAAAAAAAGAAAAGTAAAAACAGTACTGTTGCTCTACAGCTAAACAAGCAGATGGTTGCTTGCCTGGGTGCCTAATTTGCCCAAGGTCCACCGATGAGTGACCGATCAGTGTCTCCAGCCAGGGTCCATAGGCAGCATGCCTGATGTGCTTGTTTTCAATCTCTGTCTCCTCCTGTGTGTTCATGAAGGCATATTAGCTTATCTTCATGCACTTTTAATTTCTTCTAGCCTAGGGTAGACAACCTGCGATAGAAAGGTCAAATAATTTTTTTTAGGAGCGGTAATGGATATAATCTTGTGTGTGTAAATTTTAATTGCAACACTTTACTCCCCATTCCAAGTGCCAGGCTTCCAGGATGGAGCTGTTCTGTCTGCTGGGAGCACAGCGCTCAGTCTTCTGACCAGATTCCTGGCCCAAGGGCCCTCATTTACTAATGAGTAATTGCTGCCATTTTCAGAGACAATGCTACTGGAACAATCATGTTTGAGCATTCATCAAATATGATGGGAGCCCAGTTAGAAGAGATGGTAGCATCCTTCGCCTGAAAAGCAGAGCATGGAGTTAAACTTCCCACACCACACAGGTTTGGAATGGTTGGCGAGGAAGCCACCCTGGCTCCACGGCTCTGGGGATGGGACCTCCTCGCCAGTCAGTCTTGCCCCTCGCCTTTTGCCATTAGGCCTGTTCTGGAACGAGGAGCCAGAGGTAGAAAAGCAGCCACTTCCGCAGGCTGTACCCTCTCTGCTCAAGTGCACACACAGAGCGCTGGCACACCAGTTACAGCCCTGGCTTCAGCATTTTCTCTTTCCGCATGTTGTTTGCAAACAGCCAATTCTTTCCATCTTGCATCACAAAAAACACAAAGTAGGCGAAGTTCCTCTCTCTGTTTTCCGAGTTGGGTTCTAGGCTCTCTTCCTTCCACCTAGTGATTAGTCTTTGAATCTTCCTGACCGTGCCTGGGGCAGTGGTTGCAGTGCTGTGACTGGGTGACCTTAGCTGTGCCTACTGTAGAATGTGCCACGAGAAACAGGTGACATGGCCGCGAGTCTTCTGCTTCCCTCCAGACTTCCCTGACTTGGACTTCCCAACATACATAGCACAGCTGTACAGTATAGACTGTGTCGGCAAAGAGGACGTGGCCATGGACAGTCTTAGGAAGGATGGAGTTGAGGAGAGAATGAAAGGGAAGCTTGTGGCCACCTGGACCACAAGTTCTAAATCCAGAACAGGAGCCAAATTCTAATGTAGCCCAAACAGAAAGACCTGGAAAAGTAGAATAAAACCCCTTTCTAGCCAGATATGATGGTGTGTGCCTGTCATTCTAGTACTCGGGAGACCAAGACAGGAGAATCGCAATTTGGAGGTCAGCTTCAGCAACTTAGTGAGGCCCTGTTGCGGTGGGGGTGTACCTTGGAGGTAGAACATCATTCAATCCCTAGTACCAAAAAACAAAACAAACAAACAAAAACCAAACAACACACACACACACACACACACACACACACACACATTTAAAAAAAAGCAATGGACACTTTACTATGGTGCCAAAGCTTTAAAATATATATATATATATATATATATATATATATATATATATATATATATATATATATAATATATTTTGCTGTACTGGGGATGGAACCCAGGAGTATTCTACCATTGAGCTATATCCCCAGCCCTATTTTATTCTTTATTTGAAACAAGATCTCACTAAGTTGCAGAGGACCTCACTGAGTAGCTGAAGCTGGCCACGAGCCTTGGATCCTCCTGTCTCAGCCTCCTAAATACTGGGATTACAAGTGTGCGCCACCACGCCTGGCTGGAAGCCAGGAGCTGCGTCTTCTCCCAGGTCTTCCGAGCTCTCCCATGCCCGAGAGGGGTTGGTCCGTGGTTGGCCCTGGGGCCTTGGGGCCTCTCCTCTGGTGGAGCAGGACATGGTGGCTGGGGTATGTGATGGAGCAAAGCTGCTCACCTGGTGGGTAGGAAGTGAGAAACAAGGGAGGAAGATGAAGGGGCTGGGGTCCCACTACTACCCCAAGGGCCCACTCCCAATGGCCTGGAACCTCCCCCTAGGTCCCACCTTTTTTTTTTTTTTTTGGTAGTGGGATTAAACTGAGATCATTCTATCTCTGAGCTACCCCCCCAGCCCTATTTTATTTTGAAACAGGGTCTCACTTAAGTTTCTGAGGGTCTCATGAATTTGCTGAGACTATAGGCTCCAATCTTAATGTTCCCACAACCTCCCAATAGTGCCAAGCTGGGACCGAGCCTTGAGCAAATGGGCCTCTGGGGCCACGAGAGATCCAAGCCATTAACGTCTGTGGAGACTGCGCACACAGTCGGCTTCCTGGCACAGAGCAGAGGAGAGCATGGGGGGGGGGGGTTAGAGAGACAAATGGAAGGCCCCTAGCCCATGCTCTCAGAAAACAGGAGGCCTGTGCACCAGAAAAATGCCCAGACACACAGAATGTGTGGCTTGTTTTCAGGCTCAAGCACACCCCTTTCAGCCTACCTCTGGACCTCAGCGCAAGGCTCCCTGATTTAGACTGACGGGAGCCTTTTTTGTAGGTAAAATGCCTTGGTTTGTGCTCTCTTCTAAACCTGCAGCCCAGCGGACAAGTGCCAGCATGTCGGTGCCCAGGTTTGCTGCAAGTAAGTGGGTGTGTCTTTCCTTGGTTCTACATAACAAAGGAATAAATAAACCCAGAAGGAAAAAAAAAAAAACATCAGGGGAAGTGGAATACAAACCTGGGCTATTTTAAGGGAATGTTTTAAACGATGGCTATCCATGGCTATCTAAAGGAAAATGGGTGTCTAGGATTTATGAGGTAAATAAAATTAACCACAGGAAGAAACAGAAAGGTTGTCAGCCAAAAATATTTCCCTCATTTGATTTCCTGAAGAAAAGGTGAGTATGTGGGCGGATAGCTCTGAGGCTTTTGACTGAAGTGCTTCATTGCCTTTCCCATAAATGCTTTTAAAGCCCTTAAGTGATTGGCATTGTTTCAAGAAGAAGGCCTAGCCCTTGACTTTATTTTTGCATTCAACTACATAATAAAAATCATTTAGGGTCTGTGGTCCAACTGTGTGCCATCTCACTTAAGATGGTGAAAATGGTTCATTTTGTTTAAAAGATGTGAGATTAGAAGCTTGAATCCTTGGATCTTGGGTACTTTGGAATTATTTAGGATTCACCAAGAATACTAACATTCTCGAGCATACCATGATAAAATCAATTCATTTAAACATTAGATATTTACATCATCTGTTTGGTGATACTGACGAAGGCAGGGAGAAGGGTGATGAAGAGCATTCACGTTGACGAGTGCAGTGGCTCACGCATGTAATCCAGTAATTGGCAGGCTGAGACAGGAGGATCGCAGGTTGAAGGCCAGCCTCAGCAATTTAGCTGGGCCACTAGCAACTTATTGAGACGCTGCTTCAAAAGAAAAATAAAATAGGGCTGGAGGTGCAGTACAGAGGTAGAATGCCTGTGGGTTCACTCTTCAGCAACACACACACACACACACACACACACACACACACACACACAGGATTTAAGCTGTTTATTTGTTCTGTTTTGCTAGGCAGGATGTCTGGTCAGCTTCATTTCTTTCCTTTCTCTTAGGAGTCCAGGGATGTTTTACCTCTGAGCTATAGTCTTAGCCCTTTTTATTTTTTTTATTTTGAAACAGGGTCTTTCTTTTTTTTTTTTTTTTTTTTTTCATGTGCACGTTTATTTATTTCTTTCAAAGCTTAGATGCGTTCCAGCTACATGTTCTCCAAAGGAGCCTGCCTGGGTGGAGAGCAGGCTGCACGGGCCCTTCGCCTGCCTCTAAGGCACCGCTGAGGAAGACAATCACAGTCCTCATCCCCACACTCCAGCATGGCACTGAACCTTACTCACGCCCCGAAGCCTTCCATCGTCTTCTCTTTATAAAGACATAGGTTTGACCTGACACTTGGGAGAACTGTGGCCTGAGTGGTGATGGAACATCACGGGCCCATCAACAGAGTGACGGGGAAGTTTAACAGGCTCCCAATGCCTCCCTGCACGTAGAACAGGAATGCTGGGAGCAGAGAATCCAAGGTAACCTGAGCGTGCTTGGCAGGGATTGTGGGTGTTGCTTTGGTATTGCCTCTTGGCCAGAATGGGGCATTGGACAGAGGGCCTGGGATTAGGGTCAGGCCTGAGACCTGTTTTCTATCTTATATGTGTTTTGACTTCCAATGCCTACCAACCTGTCCTTTTTGGGGTTCAAGTTCAAGACCCTCAAGTTTATTGCCCCAAATAAACAGGGTCTTTCTAAGTTATTGAGGGTCTCTCTAAGTTGCTGAGGCTAGCCTTAAGCCTGAGTTCCTCCTGTCTCAGCATCCTCATACTAGGATTATCAGCATGCATCACCATGGCTAGCTGGCTTCAAAAAATACTGGTTTTGGTGCCTTGAGAGTTTGAGAAGAAAATCTAGCTCATTGAGGGAGAAGAGTTTCCTTCTGTTTATTGATGAATTACACTAGTGTTTGGTTCTTGTGATTACAGACAACCAGAGCCCTCTATTTCCCAGTTCTCCAAGATGGTCCCTGTCTCCAAGATGGAAACCACTGGGTCTGAATTTCTAAGAGGCCCCAGAGCTTCGGAATTTTAATTAGTCTAGCTTAAAATTGGTGAGTGGTGGCTCTAACCCCAGTGGCCTTGCCTGTACTAATGTTAGGTCCAGGCCTTTGGGAGACACAGCTGAGACCCAGGTTGAATGCCTGAACCAATTGCTCTTTGATTTGTAGTCACCTGTACCTTTGAACTTTCCCAGAAAGGGGGGCAGGAACAGAGGCAAATAGCATCTATCTAGAATTCTTTACATTTCTTTCTGAAGATTTGGAATTCCCAGGGACTTGTCAACTGGCTTTGTCTCTCCCTTTCACTGTCAGGAGGGCATTGCTTTCTCCATGAAGACGTTTGTTCCAGTGATTCTTGGATAGGAAACAGCAGGGAGTCTCCATAAGCCACATTCTTTGATTGCAGGAGAAGCCAGGAGGGAGAGTGTCTTCCATCCTTCAGCCCTCTTTCTGGACACCATATTGCTTTTTTGTTGTGTTATCTGTTTGTTTTTTGGCACTGGGGATTGAATCCAGGGACATTCTACCTCCAAGCTATGCTCCCAGCCCTTTTAATTTCTTTATTTGGAAACAGGGTCTCACTAGGTTGCTGAAGGTCTCACTAAGTTTCTGAGGTTGACCTTGAACCTGCGATCCTCCTATCTCAGCCTCCTAGTACTGGGATTATTGGTGAATGCCAGCACACCTGACAGAGGGAATGTCCTTATTTCAGGCATCCTCTGTAGAGCAGGTGGCAGCCCACAGGGAAGCTATGTTCACTCTCTGGAGAGTGGGGCCACGAACATGCCCTGGGGGTTATTTGCCGTTTTTATAAGGACCTAAAGAGGTTAGGGCAAAAAATGGAAAAAGAAGACAGCATTAGAGCCTACCAAGTTTGCGTTCTGATATATTTAGATCTTAAAAGAAGAGGAGGGGCTGGGCATGGTGGCGCACGCTTGTAATCCCTGCGCTTGGGAGGCTGAGACAGGAGGATCACACAGGTTCGAAGCCAGCCTCAGCTACTTAGTGAGGCTCTCAGCAACTTAGCCAGACCCTGTTTCCAAATAAAATATAAAATAGGTCTGGGAGTATAGCCCAGAGGTAGAAAAGCCCCTGGGTTCCACCCTCAGTACCACCACTCGGGGGGGGGGGGGGCAAACAAGCATCTTGTTACTAACTTGAGCAACATTTCTCTTTTCTGTTTCTCTTTGGTATTTGGTACTGGGGAGTGAACCCAGGTGCATTCTACCTTTGAGCTACACCCCAAGACCTTTTTATTTTATTTTATTTTTTTAATTTTGAAACAGTATCTAAATTGCTCAGTCTGGCCTCAACCTTCAATCTTCCTGTCTCTGCCTCTCAAGTACTAGAATTATAGACTTGGCTAACATTTCTCTTTATTAATAAAGTTCAGCAATGGTTTGTTTGGTCTGTGTGTGTCTCTCTCTCTTTCTCTCTCTCTCTCTCTCTCTCTCTCTCTCTCTCTCTCTCTCTCCTGTTTTTGCTAGTCATGTTTGTTTAGCAGTTGGCTTCTGGACTATTAACTTAAGCATTTCTTCAGGGGAAGCACCTGTTGTTTTAGCTAATGAAACCACTTGCTAAGTAGTTATTCTTGTAGTTAAATATGTGCACATACTCTGTATGTGTGCATTTTTAAATACCTGCACCATATATGTGCACTACAATGTCTGTATTTTTGTCTTTTCTTATCTGTATTTTGTTCTTTCTTATCGATGGGGTTAGGAAGGAAAGGTTTGGTGTTTGGGGTCTTCCCTGACCAGGCAAGGAAGAAGAGACTCTAGCTGCAACATGATGCCCCCTTCCCCCACCTCTGCCTTCTTGGTCCCCTGCTCAGCACCAGCACCAGATTCCTCTGTGGGAGTCACCCTTGGTTCTCTCTTCTGTGCCCCTGAGATGTGGCACACAGAGTTGCTGGGGGGTATGTCAGGCGGGGTGCTCTGCTGTGACTTCAAGTGGCTGCTCAGCTCTGTCACCACCAAGCATGGGAGCTTCGGGGTGGAGAGTTGTCTTTAGCCATACCCATTCTAAAGGAGGAGAGAGAGAAATGATTGACATCATCTCGAGGCATCAGTATGCATTATTAATAACCATTTCCTGCTGCAGTGAGAGCTGTCATGGTTTAAATGGAGATTCCTTCATGCCAGAATGAAACTGTACTTTCTGTGGTTACCTGAATTCCAGGCAGGTATCTTCAGCATCTCCCAGTGAGTTTCATATTGTCCTAACCTTTTAAAAGCCCCCGCACAGGCCTTTAACAGCTGCCTGTGCTCAATCAAGTGGGATTGGCCCCAGTGCTGGGGTTTGGGTGCTGAATGGCCCCAGGAAGGGCCCTTGCATTGTCAAGGCAAAAGGTGGAATCACCAAATCCCGAGGCTCTAATGCCATCAGTGGATAAACCCATCCATGCATAGGGATCCGAACGGATTCGGGTGGTAATCTGGGTAGGTGGGGTGCGTTGGATGAGGCGGGGCACTGAGGTGTGGTCTTGGGGATCGTGTATGTCTGCGGTCCCCTCTGCTGCTCTCTGGCCTGGAGCCTCTGATAAGCTCTTCTCCACGTCCCTGCATCAGGTGTGGATGCTGGGAATGCTGGCTTTGGAAATGTCAGGTACCCTGGGGTGTTGTGTGTGTGTGTGTGTGTGTGTGTGTGTGTGTGTGTGTGTGTGTGTGTGTGGTACTGGGGATGGAACCCAGGGGCCTTCTATACCCCTAGCCCTATTTCTTTAATATTTTATTTGGAAACAGGGTCTCACTAGTTGCTGAGAGCCTCACTAAGCTGCTGAGACTGGCTTTGAACCTGTGATCCTCCTGTCTTAGCCTCCCAAATACTGGGATTTTCTAAATAAGCAATACAGTCAGCCCTCTGCATCTGTGTAGATAAATAGTTGGTCAGCCTTCTCCATCTGTGGGCTCTGTATCCATGGATTCCAAGCACTACAGATCAAAAATATTTTTAGTACTTGGGAGGCTGAGACAGGAGAATCACAGGTTTGAAGACAGCAACTTAGCAAGGCCTATTTCCAAATAAAAATTAAATAGGGCTGAGGGTATAGCTCAGAGCTAGAATGCCTCTAGATTTAATCCCTAGCAACACATACAATATATCCATATATAATATTTATGTTATTATATATTATTAAACTTGCATCTGTATTGAACATGTACAAATATTTTCTTCTCATTATTCCCTTAATAAAGGGTAACCATTATTTGCATAACATTTGCATTGTATTAGGTATTATAATAGGTATTATAAGTAACTTAGAGATTATTTCAAGCTTATAGGACCATGTACATAGATTATATACAAGTATTATGCCATTTTTTTAAGGAAGGGACTTTAGCACCTGCAGGTGCCTGTCACATTCACAGGGGCCCTGGAATCAATCCCCTGTGGATACTGAGTGACGAATGCCCTGTGTTCCAAATCCTGGCATAGAAGACACATAAATCTCATGGTACCACATTCATTCATTCACTCACTCATTCATTCATTCGTTCGTTTGTTCGCTCAACAAACACATCTCAAACACCTGCTGAGTGTGGACCACTGTGTAAGCACTGAGGACAAACAAGAATTCCCATTCTCAAAGAGCTACTGTGGGGGGGGGGGTGTAGAGAGAGACCATGAGCACCAGACACGTGAACAAGTCGGTTATGCAGCGGGTGGGAGAGAGAGGAGAGATGCTGGAGAGGAAGCAGTCAGTGGCCAGGGCTGTGGAGGTGCGAGGCCTGAGCCAAGACAAGGAAGTGTGGTGTTGGTCAAACACTGTCCAGGTCTCTCAGAGGGAAGTGTGTTTACATTCTCAGCAGGAGAAACAAGGAGTGAGGTGCAGGGACAAAGGCGTGGCATGTCTGAGGACCCACGGGTTCTCTATGGGAGCTGGAAAAGACGTAAGGGGGAGTGGGCAGAGAATTCCAGGACCCCAGGAGGCCATTTTAAGGACTTGTAGGCGATGTCGTTCATATAACATTCACCCCTTTCAGTTGACACGGTCACCATGTTGTGCAACCATAACCAGTAGTTCCAGAATATTCTCATCCCCTCATCCCCCTCCCTCCTGCCATCACAATCGCTTATCCACATCTGGCTGGCTGTATCTGCCTGTTGTAACAAGGCAGGGAAACAATATTGATTGACTCATACAACAGACTGGCTTTTGTGTCTGTTTCTTTCATTTATCAGCTTTTTTTTTTAAGATCAATCCATGTTGTCTAGCATATATTATTAGAACTTTTTTCTTTCTATGGCTAAATAATATTCCATTGTGAATGGATTTATCAAAGTTTGTTAAGCCATTCAATGTTTTTGGACATTTGAGTTGTTTCTGCTTTTTTGGCTATTGTGACTAATGCTACTACATAAACATTTATGTGTGTTTATGTGGGATATATCTTATTTCGTGAGGATATGCTTGGGAGTGGAAGGATTTGGCTTTTTTATTTTTCTTGTGTGCAGTGGGAAGCCAGAGCAGGGCTTCCCATACGCTCTAGCCTGTGTGGTCAGAGGATCCCTCTGGCCGCCTGTTAAGAATAGACCACGAGTGGCCAGTTAGGAGGTGCTGCAGTGACTTGGGTACAGATGATCAAGGCTCAGACCAGGGTGGAAGCAGAACAGGTATTGAGAAGCAGTGGGATCCTGGGAGCACTCTGAAGGTAACCAGCAGGATTTCTGCTTAGTGAGAGAGAAAATGGAGCTGTGAGGCTAATTCCAGAGACTGTGGGTTTTCTACCAGAAGGATGGGGCTCCACTTAGTGGTGTGAGAAGGGTGTGTGCAGGAGGTCAGGAGTTCAGCCTGGAGACTGAGGCCGAGTCCTCCACGAGACATCCCCGAGGAGATGCCGGGCCAGCCTTGGATAAACGCGTCTGGAGTTCAGGAAATAGTCTGGGCTGCAGATATAAATTTGGAAGTCACTGGCATGTAGATGATGCTCAGAACTGCGAGACTGAGCACCATCACTGAGGCTCTCATTCGTTTTGAGGACAGAGCAACATAAATGTGAATCGAGAGTGGCCATATTTTCTGTTTATGGAGTTCCAACTATGAGCTCATGTTACAGCTGAAAACATATATCAAAGGTAAGCTTCTCTAGAAATGTGTATTTCAACACAGCTGAGTTAGATGCCCCAGGGCATATATTGCAGAAGTTATTCATTAATATCTTAGTGACATATCATCAGTATTTCAATAATGCATGAAGTTTCTTTTGTTACCCACGTTTTTTTCTATTTTATTTTTATTTTTTATTTTTGATACTGGGAATTTAACCCAGGGGCATTCTGCCTCTGAGCAACAACTCCAGCCCTGTTTAAAATTTGTTAGAAACTTTGAAACAGGATCTTGCTAAGCTGCTGAATCTGGTCTGAAAACTGCAATCCTCCTGCCCTGGCCTCTGGAATCCTGGGATTGCAGGCGAGCACCACCGTGCCCACTTGTTACCAAAGTTTCCTAACTCTGCTCTTTTGGAGTTCCTGTTTTGGTTGTTTTCTGTTCTTCTACATGCAAACCAGCTTCTGATCGGTGGATAAAGGGGTAGGAATGGTTGTTTGGTTGAGACTTTGCCAAAAGCGGGAAGTAGATGAAGTAGAAAAATTGCAAAGTGATCAGGCATGGTGGCGCACGCTTGTAATCCCAGTACTTTGGTGGCTGAGACAAGAGGATTGCAGGTCCTTGGCTAGCCTCAGCAACTTAGTGAGGCCCCCTGCAACTTAGTGAGACCCTGTTTCAAAATAAAAAATTAAAAAAGGCTGAGGGTAGGCCAGATGTGGTGGCTCACACCTATAATCCCACAGGTTTGAGGACAGCCTCAGCAAGTCATGAGATTCTTAGCAACCTTGTTTCAAAATAAAAATAAAATAGGGCTGAGACCCTGGGTTCGACCCCCCTCCCAGTACAAAAGAAAATAAAAGGAAAGAAAAAAGAAAGAAAGAAAGAAAGAAAGAGAAAGAAGGGAGGAAAGAAAAGAGAAATCACAAAGTAAAATATAAAACAGCACTTAAAAGTGCTGAATTCAGAATATTTGTCCTTTGGAAAGAAGCATCTACTTAGAACAGACAGCACACCAAATACCAACCGGCTCCGCCAGCGTCTCCACTCGTTGTCTCTCCCTCTGTGGATGGTACCTGGCGAGGCCCCTCCCATCCCGCCACCCTCCGTGGGCCCTGAGGATGCTGCAGCTACCAGCCCAGCTGGCCCACTATTGTGGAGCTCCTGCAGCATTCCAGTGCTCAGAGTTGATGTAAAAAGAACAGCGTACGATTTCAGGCTCCCCTCCTGGGGAGACAAGCACGATGGGGAAGCATTGAGCCGGAGCCGAGGGGCACTAAGGTCTGCAGCCGTGGAGGATGGACTGCCTCTCCCTGGCTCCAGATCGCTGATCTTTCCACAGGAAGCTGAGATTGGAACATTCTTTCCATCCCTGGAGGATAAGCCTCCTGTCGACTCGCCATAAAGCCAGGAAAGAGATTTGCTCCCACAGCAGCGAGACAGGTGCACCCAAGTGTTGATTGCTGTCGGGAGGGATGAATCCAGATGTTTCGCGACTGAGCACTGAGCTTTGTCTCTCCCCTGAGTTCCCATGAATCCCTGGGCTGGGGATCTGGCCCACAGACCTTGGTCAGCACTCTTGGCCACTGGGCAGCCCTGGTTTGACGTGACAGCAGGTTGAAGTGGCTCCGCAGCGTCCAGCCTGCCCACATGGCACTCTTCTAGGGACTGTGTGTATTTTGGGGCCTTCTCGATAGTGAGGCCCAAAGCCAAGAAAGAAGAAAACAACAAGCAGGGTCACTTCCCTCGGTTCTGGAAGTAGGTGAAAGCCACTAGGGGAAGGCTTTTTTTCCCCCCTTTTATCACTTTATTGGTGCATTGTAATTATACAACATAGTGAGGTTCCAAGTAACACAAGCACACAGGCACCCTGCACTTGGGGTGTTTCCTTCTGCCCCCGCTCTCCTCCCCATACATGTTAGTGGAATTGTTGACAGCGATGCCTTCAAATGTGGACATGGTTTGAGCTGTCTCCTTTTATCCTCCGTTTCCCCTGCCCTCCTCTAAGCCCCTCCACTATTCTACTGGTTTCTCTGCTCATTTATCTGAAGTTTCTTTCTTTCCTATTTTCTCTGTAGCTTCCAAATAGGAGAGAAAACATTGAATCCTTGACTTTCTGAGACTGGCTAATCTAATTTAGCACAATGTTCTCAAGTCCCATCCATTTTCCTACAAATGATATAATTTTGATCTTCTTTATTGCTGAATAGAATTCCACTGTGTGCATAAACCACATTTCCTTTTTATTTTTCCTTTCCTTTTTTTGGGGGGGGGGGAGAATTGAACCAAAGGCATTTTACCTCTGAGCTACATCCCCAGCCCTATTTTATTTGGAAACAGGGTTTCACTAAGTTGCTGAGGCTGGCTTTGAACCTGTGATTCCCCTGCCTCAGCCTCCCAAGTACTGGGATTACAGGTATGTGCTCCCACGCCCAGCTTCTCACATTTTCTTTATCCATTTATCTATGGGCACACACACCTAGGCTTGTTCCATAATTTAGCTACCATATTCATAGCAGGACATTTTTTTTTTTTTTTTTTTTTTTTAGTGTCAGACCTTTACAAACTCTTCCCTTGGAATAAGAAGAGGCTGGAGTGCTAGGAATAAGTTCCCGTGTTCCTCACCTGTCTCCTGCCCGGGTGGGACTGGGGATGGCTGACTACTCATGTTTCCATGGTGACCTATTTGCCCATAGCAAGTGTGTTCCCTGTGTGGGTCAGAGAGTGCGCTAAGCATTTCAGTCCCTGGGAACTGAAGAGCGCACCTCTGGTCTCCTGGTTGGGGCCTCACATCATGGGAGTGTGTGAGAGGAATCATGCCCAGCCGTGCCCAGCTCCTGAGAGTCTGGCCTTCTTCAGATCAGGTGAGGCCTAGGTAGTGGGCAAAGGCACAGGAGGGCCAGGGCTGGCAGCCCAGGCACAAGCTCCTTTGAAGGTGAGGAAACACCACTCAGAGCTCGCATCCTCCTCCAGATCTTGGGGGGTGGGGTCCTCATGAACACCCAATGTCTGATGTTTAACGTAGGATCCAGCTAGCAATTAACACGTGTAGAACGTTTACTTTGTCCCTAGCGGAGTGCTAAGTACACCATGTCTTTTGGGCCTCACAGGTTCTATTAGTGAGTGGAAGTGAAAAGGGAGCTATGTTTGTTAGTCAGCTTTCCATTCCTGTTACAACACGCCTAAGATAATCAGCTTAAAAATAAGAAAGGTTTATTTTGAGGTTTTGGAGGTCTCAGTCTGTGGTGTGCTGACATCCTTACGCTTGGGCCTGTGTTGAGGCCATGCATCATGGGGGGAAGCGTAGTGGAAGAGACTGTGTTACCTCGTGGCAGCCAGGAAGCAATGAGGGAGAAAGGGCCGGGGTTCCCGGGTCCTCTTCAGAGACACCCGCAGTGATATAACGTCCTCCTAAAGATTCCTCCATCTTCCAGCAGTCACAGGTTGGCCAGGCCTGCCACGTGTGGGCCTTGGAGGGGGGCAGCCATAGCACGTAGGTCAAAAGAGCCGTCCCCGGCCACCCGCTGGGTTGGTGGCACAGCACCTCCTGACCAGGCGTTCGCACTGGGGGAGTGAACGGTGCAGTTTTGGCACAGTCTCACCAAGTCTGGTTTTGGCACACTCTTGCACCTGGCTCGGCAGGGGCAGAGGAGGTGCAAGTATGAACTTTAAGTTGTCAAGAAGAAATTTCATGCATTAACTTTGAGGGACTTGTTGGGTGAGCCTGCCATGTGTGTTTTATTGCCACAGGCGACTTTGCAGGTGGGCGTGCAAACAGATGTGTGCAGAGATGGGTGAGAACAGTGCTTATAACAGAAGGCCCACCGAAGAGCATGGGTTTGGTGTGGGAACACCAAGCTCTAATTTTGCAGGGCGACTACTCGGGCTCTAGTCATGAAGAAGATTCCACTTATCTTAGTGTGTCAGGTATTTTTCTCTTTTTTTAGTAATACAGTCGTAAAGTGGTTTTATAAAAACATGTCAGTTTCTTCATTCTGTCACTGTATTTTCCTTATGTCTTTTCTTTTTAATATTATTATTATATCTTTATATTTTTATTACTATCACTGTTCTAAGGATTGAACCTTGGGGCATTCTGAACTTAGGGCCTGTACACTCGGCCCTTTTTGTTTTGAATCAGTCTTGCTAAGTTGGTGATGCTGGCCTCCAACCTTTGGTCCTCCTGTCTCAGCCTCCCAAGTTCTGGAAGCACAGGTCTGTTGCACCACACCTGGCTTTTTAAAATTTCAATTAATTTTCAACTAATACATAAAAATTATACATGTTAGTGGAGTATCATGTGATGTTTGAGTAATCTATACATGTGTAATGTTTAAATTAGGTTAAACATCTTTCTCAAGGATTTATCATTCTTTCTTGGTGAAAATTTTAAAAATTATTCTTTTTGCTTTCCTGGCTTGTACAGGATGTCACTGTTTCTTAGGGCCACCTGTTATTCCTTTCTTGAATCAACAAGCCTTTGTGTTAAAGATGCTTTGTTACGGTTGATCTATATCAAGTCACAGTTCCTACTAGTTTTATTTCTAATTTTATTTAGAAATTTTTCACATTTCTGTCTTTTCTGCTTCTTTTGGCCAGTGACCTCTTTGCCTTTCCTTCCTTCTCCACCTCCTCCTCCTTCACACTGGAGATTGAACCCAGGAGTGCTCTACTTCCAAGCTACACTCTCAGCCCTTTTTATTTTGAAACAGGGTCTTGCTAAATTTCTGAGGGTCTCACCTAGTTGGTGAGGCTGCCCTCAAACCTGTGATCCTCCTGTCGAGGCCTCCCGAGAACTGGGATTATAGGGGTGACTCTCCATGCCCTGCTCCTCCCACTCTGGCCAGTATTCTAAATCTTACTTCACAAAAGAGAGTGCTTTTGGAATGTCCTACTGTGTGCGTCTGTGATCTTTTACAAATGCAGAGGAGACCTGGACACAGAGGAGCTGTGTCACAGCCTTCATGTAGAGCCACACACAGTAGTGGACTCAGCATCTCCACCGTCTCTCAGGTGTCCCTAGTGGCCTGTAAAGACCTGAGTACCTTTCTGGTACACTCAGGTGTAACCAGTCTCTGCTAGTCCAGGAAGTGGACCCCTCTCTGGAATGTCGAGCTCACAAATTAGATGGATGGAAAGAACTTTTGTAGCAAAATGAAGCTGACTTGGGAGCATTGCTTAGAGACTGGAGATTTGGAGACATTGTTCTTAATTGCAGATTTGGATATTATTGCAGGAATTTGGAGCCTTTTTAAAAAAGTATGCTGAGGATCATTAAGTTTCTCTTTTGTTTTTCTTGGGAGAAGCTTCCTGCAGAGCAGGTTTATGTGAGAGTGCCTGGTAACTGGGGCTTTGAGAGCTGCTTTTCTTCTCTGAATTAAGTGGGATAACAAAAGACATGACACTGGTATTTTCAGTCTGTTTTCCCAGTAGAAACTGAGAAATAAACAACATGTTGAAATATCCATCAACAGGTGTACGGGTAAACAACATGCAGTATAGACGTGCTGGAATTGCTTTTTTATTTTTTATTTATTTATTTTTTTGGTGGTACTGGGGGTGGAACCCAGAGGCTTTCTACCTCCAGGCTATACTCCCAGACCTATTTTATACTTTATTTGGAAACAGGATCTCACTAAGATGTTGAGGGCCTCACTAGGTAGCTGAGGCTGGCTTCGAACCTGTGTGATCCTCCTGTCTCAGCCTCTCAAGTGTGGGGATTACAAGCGTGCGCCACCACGCCCGGCTTTAGACGTACTGGAATTATTCAGCTCTCATATAGAATTTTCACACTAAAATGTTCATAAACAAGGTAAAATTGCGTAATAAATTGGCCTTTTTTGGGTTTCAGTACTAAAATTAAATGTATCTTAAAAAGTAAAAAAAAAGCCGGGCATGGTGGCACACGCTTGTAATCCCCGCGCTTGGGAGGCAGAGACAGGAGGATCGCGCAGGTTCGAAGCCAGCCGCGCGCGCTGGCTTAGGAGACCCTGTTTCCAAAATGAAAATGTAAAAAATAGGTCTGGGAGTGTAGCCCGGAGTTACAAGGGCTTCCAGGAACCCCAGTACCACCAAAAAAAAAAAAAAGTAAAAAAAAGTAAAAAAAAAAAAAAAAATGAAGGAAGCCAGGCATGGTGGTGCACGCTTGTATTCCCAGTTCTTGGGAGGCTGAGACAGGAGGATTGCAAGTTGTGGTCAGTCTCAGCTACTTAGTGAGGTCCTCTGCAATTTAGTGAGACTCTGTTTCAAAATAAAGAATAAAAATGGGGCTTGGATCAACCTTGAAGACACGCTAAATGAAAGAGGGTAGGTACGAAAGACTGGTATTATAGAAGGTTATAAGAGGTGTCTAACAAGGCAAATCCAGAGACGACAGTGAATCAGTGGTCCCCAGCAGCGAGGGCAGGAGAATGGGGAGCTAGTGATTCCTGGGGATACAGCGTCCGTTTAGAATGGGGAAGAAGTGTTGGGATGTGGATAGTGTGATGGTGGAGCACGGGGGATGCGCGGGATGCCACTGGACTGTACACTTAAGATTGTTAAGTGGCTGGACTGGGCGGCGCATGTCTAGCATCTTAGTACTTGGGAGGCTGAGACAGGGGAATCTCAGGTTCTGGGTCAGTCTCAGAAACTTAAGGAACCTTCAGCAACTTAGTGAGATACTGTTTCAAGATTTAAAAAATAAAAAGAGCTGGGGGTATAGCTTGGAGGTAGAATGCACTTGGGTTCAATCCTCAGTGCCAAAAAAAAAGGTTAAAATGGCAAATTTTTATACAATCACAAAATCATGTGCTCCTGGGGACTGAAGCCAGGGCCTCGTGCATGCGAGGCAAGCATCCTACCACTGAAATACATCCCCAGCCCTTTAAACTTTTTCATTTCAAGTCAGTGTCTCTTACTAAGTTCCCCAGGCTGGCGTTGAGCTTGTGATCCTCCTGCCTCAGCCTCCCAAATAGCTGGAATTACAGGTGTGCGCCACCACCTGGCTGAGAGAGGCAGCCGTTTCCAGGAGGACAACCCTGGTTGCCTAACACGGCTGTTGCTGTGCTTGCTCCACTCTCCTGGGTAAATGAGCGAAGGGAGGTATGGGCCATGCTGCCTGCATCTTGGAGGTAGTCGGTGTCGGTATCTGTCTTCTGACTAAAAATGAACACTTTCCTTTGTTGCTACCCCTCTGCAGCTGCTGTTCTTAAATATACTGGCATTTGCTTCAGTAAGTCTCTTCTCAAACAAGATATGACCTTTCCTAATGGAACTTAGAGAAATCCACATGCCCTGGTTAAAATTAGAAACGCTGTGCTTCTCCAGAGTCTGTGTAGGCAAATAAAAAACATGATGGTTCTCCTTTAAGTGTGAGTGTGAGTGTGTGTGTGTGTTCTTTTTTGTTTTTAAAGTGTCTTGTATAATAGCTTCCTTGTCTGGTCTCCTCTATCCTTCCAGACTCAAATGGTTTCATTGAGCATTGTATAAAATCAGTGAGAAACTTCAGAAAAAGGTTTTTGCCTTTCTCCCCCAAGTGGGTCATACTTGGAGGAAAGAAAAATATCTGTCAATTTGATAGATTATTTCCAGAAAAGAAGTTTTTGCAAAACGCAAGATTGAGTAGATAATTCAGAAAAGAAAAAAAAAGGGGGGGGGAGTGGGGGAGAAATCACCTAGAATACTATATAAATGCTTTTACTATTTTAAATATGTAAAGCAACATCATTATTAGCATCTCATTTAACACACACTGCAACCTAGCAAAGTAGTTTCCATTACTTCACAGGTGAAGAAACGAAGGTTTGGCTTTAGTGGTTAGTTTGCCTGAGGTCACGTAACCTGTGGGAGGAAGACACAAGTTCTAGCAAAGACTGCGTTCCTGTACACATCCCTGTGTTGTCCAGAGGCCTCCTGGTCTAGCTCTTCATGGTGTGCTTCATGGCCCCTGGAGCACGTGGAATGAATTTCTAATTGGAAAAAAAACTGAGGAATGCTATAGCTGAGTCATAGGGTGACTCCATTCCTAGAGAATAGGACTCCATTCCTATGGACTCGACAGTTTTGGAGGTCTAATTCATGATTACTCGGCCTTGTTGCTTTGGGGCTGGTGGAGAAAATCATTCACCCCATGGCCAGGAACAAAGGAAAAGAAGGAAGAGACAAGGGTTCCACAGTCCCCTTCAAGGTCATGCTCCAAATGACCTGAAGATCTCCCATTGGGCTCCGTGTGTGTGTGTGTGTGTGTGTGTGTGTGTGTGTGTGTGTGTGTGTGTGGTACTGGGGATGGAACCCAGGGGCATTGTACCTCCGAGCTACACCCCCAGCCCTAGTTTTTAGTTAGTTAGTTTGTTTATTTATTTATTTATTTATTTATTTATTTATTTGCAGTACTGAGAATGGAACCCAGGGGCATTCTACCTCCAAGCTACACCCCAAGCCCCCTTTTTTATTCTTATTTTAAAACAGGGTCTCACTGAGTTGTGAAGGGCCTCGCTAAGTAGCTGAGGCTGTCTGTGAACCAGGATCCTCAGGTCTCTGCCTCCCAAATGCTGGGATTACAAGTGTGTGCCACCATGCCCAGCTATGGGCTGACCTTTTAAAGGCTCCACCCCCTCCTAACAGCAGGGGCTGGGGTTCAAGCCTTCAACTCATGGACCTCTGGGAGATGTTCCACATCTAAACTAGCGTGTCCATCATAAAGCAGTCCTTGTGAATTTCAGGCCTTGTCTTGAACAAACTCATTGGACATAGCCTAAAGGGACTCATGAATTCTTTGCAAACTCCCAGAGCACATAGAAGATGGAGCCTGTGTGTTCAGCTGCAGGGGTATGTCCATTATGAACAGGTGGATGGAACTCCTGCTCAAATAAGGGGAACATACTTGTGCTCATGAAAGTAAGTCAGATATCCCATTACTTTGTAAAACTGTGTGACCCAAACTGGACATGGTGGCGCACACTTGTAACCCCAGCATTTGGGAGGCTGAGACAGGAGGATCATGGTTCACAGACAGCCTCAGCTACTTAGTGAGGCTTAGGGATGTAGCTCAGAGGTGGAATGCCCCTGGGTTCCATCCCCAGTACTGCTAAGTAAATAAATTGTGTGACCCATGGGCAAGTCCTGGGTAGGAATCTAAGAGGTGTCAGGCCACACAATGGCTGGAATGGCATTGGGATGGCCTGCAAGCATGACCCCTGCTTGCCATTCCCAAGACAGTCAGATTCAGTACCAGAGTCTCATCTTGAAATATTCAGTTTTAGTATGTGCTTGTTTGCTTTTTTTTTTTTTTTTTTTTTTTTTTACAGCAAGAATACAGTTTGATTTTCAGTTTTTGTTCCTTTTGGGGATGTACCTATATAAAGTCGAGGCATATCAGCAGGAAGAGGCAAACTTCTTGGGCAGAAAGTGTCATGGTGTAACACTCATTTGATTTTTGCAGAAACATTTTTGAGGTAGAGTTAATATCCCACTTTTTAAAAGAGGGGTAGCATGCCCAAGAGCAGCCCACTGATGAGTGCTTGATCTGTGCGTAGATATTGTTCTTTCTGCGTGTACTTGTAACCACTGTACATAGGCTTGTTTGACTGCCTGGAGTAGTAAATCAGTTTCAGCTTTCTCACCCACTGTAATCCAATCTTGGCTTCTACCTTGAGTATCAAGCTTGACAGGAAACAGTGTTGATTGATTTATGATACCTGTTATGGGTAGTGCAGAGAGATGATGAAATTGGACTCAATATTCCTACATTAGATTACTCTCAAACTATCAAGGAGGGACTTTTGTGTGGACCATATACCAGCTAGACTCTGTAGAGTATATTTTTATTACACGGCCCATGCTTGTGTTTAGCATGTTAGTGCACTATTTGTTGATAAAAAAGCAGCCCATTTCATATCAGTGTCTTATCAGAAGCAATGCTGTTTTCCTTTCATTGTACTTTCAGATTTGTTTTCTCCTTTAATAGTGAATCCTTGAAAAATGGCCTGTATGATGAAAATGATTTGAGAGTATCTAAGCGTGGTTTCTGTTGCCTTCCTTGCCGTGTGTGAACCTTTCCAGCAAGAATCCCAGTCCCTGTGATTTCCTTTCTTGTGAAATACATTGACTCCATGATTCTCTAATTGTGCTTGGAGAAACCAAAGCAGCGTAAGTAGTGTTTTGAAATATCTATGTTATCAAGCAAGTCAGAGCTTCATAATTCTTCATATTTAACGAGAAATTGAAATGTCTCTTTAGTACTGAAGAATTTTTTTCTCTTTCATTTTGTTGCTTAGATTAGAGTTTGCCCCATGAGAAATCACTGAACAGATTTAATTTTGTTTATTCTTTCTTTGAGACAGCATATTTATTCTCTGCCAAAATTATTCAAAGAATGAAATGAATTTCAAGCAGAGATGTGGGACCTGAGAATTTTAGGTCAAAGCCAACATATAAGTGCCTTTGTCTTACTGTCATCAGTATTTTCATAGTGCTCTCCTGAATGAAATGTCTGCGTATTGACAGTTTAGAATTCAAAGCGGCCTGTATTACTGACTGCTGCTGTTTCCTGTACATGATGTAAAACTTATTTTCTTTACTTGGACATTCTGCGCATAGCCAGATGGCTGGACAGACAAAAGAAACCTTAAAGTCCTGTGGCACATTCAAGGTTATCTGATTCCACTTGGCCTGGGTCGTAAGGCCAAGCCTAAGGGTGGAGACACCACTGGCTGTGAGTAGTTCCTATGGAGGAGGGAAAACAAGGAGCCCTGAACTAGACAGTGGACTAAAACATCAGTCAGCTGAGTTCTTTCTGGTCAGGCCTTACCACCTGGGAAACCTGGATTTGTTTTCTTGACTGTGTGGACCAGAAGTCGCTAAGTTACTGCCGAGTGCCGAGGGTTTGGGGAGTCCAGGATCCACTGTGCCAGGCCCTTCTTATACTGTTGTTATGCAAGCAGCAGCGCTGTTCTGCCCTCTGTGCTGTGGAGGCCTGTGGGGGCCGCTCACTGGAGGCCCCCCAAAACAAGGGCTCGGCAGTGTCATGAATTTCCCAGAGAACAGGTTAAACCCCTCATGGGGGTCAGAAATGCCACTTTGGCCGTTTCTCTGGGCTCTCTGTGGCTTTCTCTGGAGCAGACGTCAGGTTTTGTATTGTTCTTTTTTTGCTCAAGATGGTATCCGAAACTTTCTAGCCTTCCTTCCTCTGGGGAGAGGGGAGAATTCCCTTCTTCCCTTCTCTTGAATCCAGTGTTTAATGTCAGTTTTCAAATTTAAGGAGAGCCTGTTTTTGTGGGTTTTTTTCTTCATGATTCTAGAATTAAGAGCTTGTAGGTAACTTGGGTCAAGAAAAAGGTACATGACCATAGTTTGCATGCTATGCTTTTCCTTCCCCTTCCTTCCTTCCTTCCTTCCTTCCTTCCTTCCTTTCTTTTCTTTTCTTTTCTTTTCTTTTCTTTCCTTTTCTTTTCTTTTCTTTTTGTTGTTGTACTGGGGATTTAATCCAGGGGCATATTACCTTGAGTTACATGCCCAGCCTGATTTTATTCTTTATTTTGAAACAGTATCTCATTAAGTTGTGGGGGCTCACTAAGTAGCTGAGGCTGGCTGCGAACCATGATCCCCTCCTGTCTCAGCCTCCCAAGTATTGGGATTACAAGTGTGAGCCGCCATGCCCGGCTGTGTGTTATTTTTTAAAGGAAAAACAAGGATGGAAAAGTAGAGGGAATTCTAAGGTGATTGTAGCCACAAGTTTTGCACTCACTTGCAAAAAAGGACAGTGGACTTTTGCAAACTGACCTAATGCAATTTGGTTCATTGCAGGTATTTTTGGCAGATGTTGTTAACCTTCCATAGTTTGAGGTTGGTGGAGCTATAGGTTTCCCCTCACAGAACCTTGTTTCCAGGTTGTTGTGAAGGAAATAAGTCTTAAACCAGAGTCAGCCATAGCTTCGCTCATGTATTAGCAAGCTCATGGAAAAGTGACACAATCCTTTTTATAAAATTGATGAAGAGCCAGGTATGGTGGCTCACACTTGTAATCCCAGCATTTGGGAGGTTTAGGCAGGGAATCTCAGTTCGAGGCCAGCCTCAGCAACTTAGTTAAGCCTTTGCAACTCAGTGAGACCCTATTTAAAAATAAAGAATAAAAAGTAGGGATGTGGGTGTCACTCAAAGGTAGAATGCCCCTGGGTTCCATTGCCCCCTCAAAAAAAAAAAAAATTGATGAAGAACTGCAGGCCAGGCATGGTGGCTCATGCTTGTAAACCCAGTACTTGGGAGGCTGAGACAAAAGGATCACAGGCTCACAGCCAGCCTGTTACTTAGGCTTTCTGTAGCTTAGTGAGATCCTGTTTCAAAGCAAAGAATAAAAAATAGGGCTGGGATTGTACCTCAGAGGTAGAATGCCTCTGGGTTCAATCCTGGGTACAGAAGAAGAAGGAGAAGGAGAAGGAGAAGGAGAAGGAGAAGGAGAAGAAAGAGGAGGAGGAGAAGGAGGAGGAGGAGGAGGAAGCAACAGCAGCCCCATCTTTTCAGCACCTTGCATGGAAGATACACTAGCAGCAGGTATGGTGTGACACAGATCATCTACCGTCAAGCAAAAATTAAAGTTCCTTGTAAGGACCTCAAGAGTGGCCCAGTCAGTTCTAACCCATAGACTCTCTCTGGGTTTGCTGGATTCTGATATGTGCACGAAGGCCTGCTCCAGTACTAACTACTATATGTTTAGTCAGGTAAAACTTTATTTAAAATAATTTATTGGTGCAATGTAATTATACATTATGGTAAGATTCAGAGAAACATTCATAGATGTACACGTCTCTTGCTCTGTCCACACATGAAGGTCTCACCACCAGTCTCACCAACAGGCCCAGGAGGGAGGAGGAGCTGGGTGGGAAGTGGAGGGTAATGTGCCTAGAGAGGTCCCTTTTGTTTCCTGATTTCTCTCGAGTTTCCACATGTGAGAGAGAACACGTGACCCTTGGCTTTCTGTGACTGGCTGATTTCACTTAGCATGATATTCTCTAGTTCATCCATTTTCCTGAAAATGACATAATTCTGTTCTTTATGGCTGAGTAAGATTCCATTGTAGGTATAGACCCACATTTTCTTTATCCATTCATCTGTTGACAGGCACCTAGCTTGGTTCCATAATTTGGCTGTTTTGAATTGTGCTGCTCTGAACATGGGTATGCGTGTATCACTGTCGTGTTCTAGCTTCAGTTCTCTTAGAAAGAGACTGAGGAGTGGGCATGGCCGGGTCATGTAGTCATTCTATTCCTAGTCTTTTAAGGAACCTCCATACTGACCCCCTTAGTAGTTGTACTAATTTACAATCAATTTAAAATGTACAATCCTACCAAGAGTGCATAAGAGTTCCTATGTTCCCACACATTCTTGACAGCACTTATTATTGTTTGTATTCTTGATGATTGCCATTCTGACAGGAGTTGGATGTAGTTTTGGTTTGCATTTCTCTGATTGCTAGTGATATTGAGCATATTTCCATATATTTATTAGCTATAGTTCTTTCAAGAAATGTCTGTTCACTTCAATTACCCTTTTTTTCATAACTAGGGGTTGAGCCCAGGGTCGTTCTACCTCTGAGCTACACCCCCAGCCCTATATTTTATTCTTTATTTTGAAACAGGGTCTCGCTAAGTTGTGGAGGGCCTCACTAAGTAGCTGAGGCTGGCTGCAAACCTGTGACCTCCTGTCTCAGCCTCCTAAGTACTGGGATTATAAGTGTGCGCCACCACAACTGGCTTTTTTTTTTTTGTGATTGGATTATGTTTTGGTGTTAAGTTTTTCTGGTTCTTTATATATTCTTGATATCAGTCCTTCGTTATAGATATAATTGGCAAAGGTTTTCTCCCATTCCGTAGACTTTCTCTTCAGGCTCTTGATTGTTTCCTTTGCATAGAAGCTTTTTAATTTGATGGCATTTAATTTATTCATCCTTGGATTTATTTCCTGAGATTTAGAGGTTTAATTATTAAGGAAGCCATATGTTTCAAACACAATTCTTTTATGAAGAATTTTTGTAAAAGAATAATTTCTAACTTCTATTATTCTAATTAACAAGACCTTTGCTGCTGACCAATAATAAACGTAGCCAAAGCAATTGGAGTAACTGCCTTTGGAGTGTAACCTTCTTACTGATCTTTCCTGAACAGCTTGGACTGGCATAGGCAGTAACCAGTCAGAACAGATGTTGCCTCAGCTGATACTAGATCTCAGAGGTCCCCAGTGGAGACAGAGTTGTCTTAGAACATTGCCAAGGCAACTAAGACTTGAGTGGCTAAGATCTGAGAGAAAGGCAACTACTAAAAAGACCTAGAAGGTGCTTTTCTCTTTCAGTTCAACTGCTGAGAATATATCAGATCTTTTGGAAATATCCAGGGGCTTCAGAGAAAAAGTATATAGCTGAGAGTAGTGGTGTATGCCTGTAATTTAGTACTTGTGAGGCTGAGACAGGAGCCTTAGAAACTTAGGAAGACCTTGTTTTGAAATTTAAAAAATAAAGTGTTTCAGATCTGTCTTAGAGATAGAATGCCCCTGGGTTCAATCTCCAGTACAAAAAATATACATAAATAAAAGAGGCAAAAATATGAGTTCCTGTTTGCCAGGGTAGGCAGAACTGAGAAGTCAAGAGACTGGAGAGAAGGAGGGCAGAAATATGAGCTGGATACTCTAGTAGTTTTTCTTTTTAAAGAATTGCCAAATATTAAACTATACAGAGAAAAACTCTGAAAAGTAAACTAAGTTTTTCATAGTAAAAGAAAAGTCACAGTGTACAATAACAGATACTCCACTGGGGTCCTTGGGGAGCTGGACCCTTGTAGAGTCCTGAAGTAGACCGAGCCTCCAGAATATCAATAAACTCAGTCTTGAGTTGGGTTAAGTTGAACATTTCTGTTCAGGCTGTCCACTAGAGGATTGGTGAGCCACCACTAGAGGAAGTATTATCGAGAGTTTCTAAATTTCACATATTTTTTCAATAAAAATTTTAAGACATATCAGGAACCGGGACCAAAAGACAAGAATAGGCACTGTGGAAAGACCCACAAGTTACCCAATTACAGACATTGAGACATGCCTTTTAAATATCTGTGATTAATATGTTCAAAATAATAGATGACACAGTAAAGAATTTCACCAGAACACTGAAATCTACAGAAAAGAAATTGAAAATTCTAGAACTTAAAAAAATGAAATAATAGGTATTAAGAACTAAATAGATGAACTGGATGTGATGGAGCATACCTGTAATCCTAGTGCCTGGGAGGCTGAGGCAGGAGGATCACAAGCTCTAGGCCAGCCTCGGCAACTGAAAAATAAAAATTAAAGAAAAGGCTAGGTGTGTAGCTCAGAGGTAGAATGCCCCTAGGTTAAATCTCCAGTCACACACACACACACACACACACACACACACACACATCCTCAATAGATGGATTTAATAGCATGTCACATTTAGTTCAAGACAAGATTAATAAAATGTAAGACAGATCCATAGAAGCATCAGTTGGATCCAGAGAGAACAAAGAAGAAAATACAGAAAAGAGCATAAGAGTCGCAAGGAACATGTGGAATGTACGTTCCTCCTCCTTATAACAACATGTAATTGAAGTCCCAGAATAAAAGGAGGGGATGGGGCAGAAGCAACATTTTCTGAGAATAATAAAACCTTCAATCCAAGACGCCAAGCATGTACCAATCAGGATATAAACAGAAAAACAACCAACCAAGCAAACAAACAAACAAAAAAAAATGACTAGGCGCAAGTAGTAAAACTGCTGAAAACAAAAACCAAAGAGAAAAGTCATTACGACAAACAAAAATCCATTATTTTCAAAGGAGCAGCAAGAGTACTCATAACTCACTTTACAGCAGGAACAGTGGAAGCCATGAGACAATGGACCTTCCCATCACTGTGTCAAAAGCATGAGGATACCAAGCTAAAACTTTATAAACCCAACAGAAATACTCATCAAAAGCTGAAGTGAAATAAGAACAGTTTAAGGCAAACAAAAATGGAAAGAATCTATCACTAGTAGACCAATACTAAGAGAAACAGTAAAGGATTATATGGGTAGAAAGAAAATAATCCCAGAAATGCAGTTTTTGTGGGGTTCCTTCTTCGGGAGAACCTCAGGTTCTACTAGAGCAAAGATGTCAGGATCCTAACGGGCACCTCCTACTGCTGCTTCTCCTTGGTGGACTATGATCCAGAGACTCCCGAGCCCTCCTGACCACGCAAAGGTCTCACCTATCAACACTGTTACATTGGTAGTTAAAGTTTCCAAAGCAGGAGCTTTGGGGACCCATTCCGACCACAGCAAACACTGTGAATTAATTTTACCTGACTAGTGTATATAGACTGCTGCAGTCAACAGTGACATCTCCAAGTTTACTTCTCCAAGTTTAATTAGGATACTTACCAAAATTAATCATATGTTGCCTCCTAAAGCAAGTCTCAATAAATTTAAATGACTCAATTCATTTAGAATATTTTTTATAAATTAAGTTAGAAATAAATGACAAAGGAAGAATAAAAGATCCCCCCGATATTTGAAAATTTAGCAGTTCTCTCATAAATAACCCATGAGCAAGCCTGGTGTGGTGGCGCATACCAGTAATCCCAATACTTGGGAGGCTGAGGCAAGAGAATTGCAGGTTTTCAAGTCAGATAAACTTCACTAAATACCTGGGAGCACACAGCTTGGAACCCTAACCCATGGATAAAGAGGTAACTGTTTATATAGTAAAATTTTTATGGGCCCAAACGTTCCCTTACAGATTTCCTGTGTTTCCATTTCGGAGTAGTACAAAGGGCCCGGGAGGCAAGGCTACAGCATTCCTTCAGAAATCCATGTTCCTCTGATGGGGCTTGTTAACATGTGTGGCTTTCAGATGAATGGGTTGATTTCCTGGGCCAGGAGGGATGTGAAACTGGACCGAGGCCTTGTTTGGTGTGTTTGGGTCCTTGCTTGTAGTCTTCAGGCCACGCATCTGATAACATGGCCAAAGACGCAAGGTACAGGGCGTGGACTACTGCCTGGGGCCGTTGTCCTCTGGGGGACTTGCATCCTCTTTCAAGCCATGCTGAGAGTGGGAGCGCTACCTTCCTGCCCGTTTCCTTATGTCTCCAGGCGCACTCTGGGCTGGGGAGTTGCTTGCAATCCATTGGAATGAAGAGAGCCCAACTCTTGCTAATAACACTGGGGGTTTCCAGGACAATCACGTCTCAGACATACGTTCTGAAAGCCACATGTTGGGTAGTGGTTAAAGGTGTTTCTTCCAGTCTGAAATTCCTGTGCTTGAGAGTTGTCAGCGCCACTTGGGGAACTGAACTCTTTCAGTACACTGACCTCCATGAATTTGCCTGGCTGAGCCCTCAGAGGCACACCTCTCCTGATCTGTGGCTTTAGAAGGTGGTGGCACAGGCCTGTAATCCCAGCACTTGGGAAGCTGAGACAAGATCTCAGATTTGAGGCTACCCTCAGCAACTGAGGCCCTCAGTAACTTAGACCCTGTTTCGAAATAAAAATATAATAGAGCTGGGGTAATAAAATAGCTCTGGGTTCAGTCCCCAGTACTGCGATGGAGGGAGGCAGAGAATGAATGAATGAATTTCTTGTTTTTGAAGTGATAGTATTTGTAATTTAGTCCAACTCCTGATTCCTAAACACTCATTCACAATAAATATATTTCCTAGTTGAGAACTGAAAAAAAAAAAAAAAAGAACACGTTCTGACTTTTCCCAATTAGAAATATACAGTTCTTTGTAAAGCACAAACCTCGCAACATCCTATAACCCAAGTGATAGAGGGAAAGCTGGGTCTGTTGAAAGTCACATGTTAATAACATTTGGCATAATACGCGTTCCATGTTCAGTACCTAAAGCAGATCGGCACACACCACCACTGCTTTTGCTAGGTGCTTGTCAAGAACTGACTTCTTCCAAACTCTCCCAAGAACACCCTCGACAAGGTGGCAGTGTAGCCCTGACTCCACCAGAGCAGGGCTGGCTTCCTGCCAACTTGAGAAGCCTCCTCTGAGTCAGAGGGAGGATTGCCAAGAGCTGGGAAGCGGCCTCGGCCTCGGGATGCTGAGATGCTCCGGAGGATCAGAGAGAATGCTCTGCTCCGCACCTTACATGGGCCGGGGAGGGGTGAGGGGGAAGCTCTTTCCCAAAGACAGCTGCTCCTTCCTGGAAGGCTAGGGACCTGGGACCCGCCTGTGTGCAGACTCCCCCCACGCCAACAAGGATGGACTTTTATACCCAGCCTTGGACTTGCGGATGCATACCAGAGGCCAGAAAGACAGGATGCCAACTTGAGGATATTTACAAATACTCCTATGGGGTGTGGTCCTGGGGAGGAGCTGGGCACAGACTCATAATTAACATTGACACCGGTTACCTGGCTGTGCAGTGTGCTAAACACTTGAGTTCCTTTATTGTTAGTTATTTATCCTTTATCATTATTTCATGATTATTTGTCATTTATTGTTATTTATTTATTTTTGCAGTCCTGGGGGTTGAACCCAAGAGCATTCGACCTCTGAGCTACAACCCAGCCCTATTTTTAATTCTTTAATTTGAAACAGGGTCTCACTAATTTGCGAGGGCCTCACTAAGTAGCTGAGGCTGGCCACGAACCTACAATCCTTCTGTCTCAGCCTCCCAAGTACTGGGATTACAAGCTTGCGCCACCATGCCCAGCTCTATTGTTATTTATTCTAACATTTATTTGTTTCTATTTCTATTTATTATATATTATTTACTTATTATTGTTACTAGTTATCCTTTATTATACTTGTTATCCTTTATTGTCATTCCTCTTTCTTTGTTTATTGGTACATTGTAATCATACATTGTGGTGAAGACTTACTCTCAGCACTGGGTGAGCATCCTACCGGTCCCCCATCCTCTCTCTGCACCACACTGAGGTTGGCATTGGTAACCGTGTACTGCATCATTGCGTCATTGAAGTGTTCTCTTCATCAAGCCTCCCTCCCTTCCTTGGCCTCCCTCCATCACTCCACTCGGTTTTCTCCTCCTTTGTCTAGAGTCCCTCCCATGTCTCCGTTACTCCCTAGCTTCCACAATGAGGGAAAACATCATTTTTTCTTTATTATTTATTTTTGCTATCCCTTATTGTTGTTTATTTAGCTCCTTCTGACAATCCTCTGAGGTCAGTACCACTATTTTTCCCACCTCATGTAAAAAAACAGTGGTTTAGAGCACATTTGTATTTAACAGGAGGTGGTCTGGGAGAGGCATCTCAGCAGCCAAATCTTGACTGTGCCACTTATATGTGACCCAGGGTAAAGTTCTTAACGTCTTAGTGTTTCAGCATTTTTATCTGAAGAATAAGGCTAATAATCTTATGCATCAAAGAGTTGTAATGAAAGTTAAATAAACTAATACATATGGAGCCCATGGAACTGGGCGTGGCTAATAGTGAGAGCTATTTACACACTGATTGTGGTGATTTGTTTTTAGCTGTGTGAGAGATTTGAACCTGGTTCATTTTGACACTGGGATCAGAGTCCTTTGTCAATCATAATCCTGCTTTTACAGAGGTATCCTGGAAATTATTTTTACCCACAGGACACTTTTGAAATGGAAGATAATTGCTAAACCAGGCTAGTGGTAAGAATTCACATCAAAATTAGACTTTATGACCTGAAGTATAAACAAGTCGTTTTTGCTGAGACTAGCCACATATTTAGAGGTGTAGTAGTCTGGAATAATTCTAGTTCTTTATCAACACACAGATGGTAGATCGCGACGCCTTTTGTACGTCTGGCTGTGTTCCGCGTCTGTCTTAGACCCAGGCAGTTGCTTTTCCGCGCACATTATACTGCTCTGATCCTCGAGTAGCGACTGCACTGTCCCATGTCAGTAGACACCAGTTGCACATCCCTGCCATCCTCTGACAACATGGCTGTGGACCATCCAAAATCTCCCAAACCCGAAGACAGGTGACATGTGCTGGAGGAGACAAACCAGCCCCATCGCTCAGGGTACAGAGAACTAGATCTGCCACGCTGTAGGAAAGGAGCGTTGTCGCTGTCCTGTAACTATGTGGTACACAGTGTCAGTTTAGCATGATTTCTTCCAGTAGAGATTTAAAATTTAAATAACTAGATCAAACACAGTCTCTTACATCTTTTAAGAAATGGGCTGGAGTTCGTTTAGGAAAAAGGCAATGGTGATCCATGGAAAACCAGCTCTAGTTTACGCTAGATTGAAAGCTCTATGGAAATCAAAACTGGGCTGCCCTACCCCAGGCACTCCATGTGACGGTGGTCAGGGAATGAATGAGAACCATAGTTAGGGTTATGGATAGTAACTAGCCATGGAGAAAATGCTGCTAGATAAGGAGAGAAAGGTGGAATGCAAGAGGATTCAAATAGGCCCAACCCTTTCCTGTCTCTAGAGATCTCCCTGAAAAATTACCTCTGTTAATTGGAAAAGAACTTCATAGTGGACTCTTTTGTTTGTTTGTTTTTGCAGGTCTGGTGATGGAACCCAGAAGTATTTGACCTCTGAGCTACACCCCCTGTCCAATTTTTTGTTCTTTATTTTGAAACAAGGTCTCACTGAGTTTCAGAGGGCCTCACTAAATAGCTGAGGCTGTCCACGAACCGCGATCCTCCTGTCTCAGCCTCCCAAATGCTGGGATTACAAGCGTGCGCCACCACGCCCAGCCATAGTGGACTCTATTCAATTACATGTACAGTTTCCTAATTTGTCTTTTTGAAATTACATCTAGATATCCATTTCTCCTTTTTATTGTGAGTATATAGCTAATTAACAAATAGACTTCACCTAATATTTGGTTTTATATATAATAGGAATTAAATTTCTGATATTTAGCTGGGTGTGGTGGTGCATACCTGTAATCCCAAAACTGAGACAGAAGGATTGATTGCAGAGTTGAAGCCAGCCTCAGCAATTCAGTAAGACCTTCAATAATTTAGTGAGACCCTGTTTCAAAAGAGAAAATAAAAAAGGCTGGAGGTATAGCTCAGAGGTAGAATGTCCCTGGGCTCAATCTCCAGAACTGTCCCCCACACACACCCCGCACCCCCCAGGAAAAAAGAAAAAACCTTCTGATATTCAAATGAAGTGCTAAACCAACATACTCAATTTGGGTAGTGCCAACCACTCTGTCTATACCTCATATTGAGTAAGTTTTTAAGGTATCAGCATGTCTCAAATTTAGCTTTTTACATTCTTGAAAACACTTCCTTTTCCCTCATACAGGTCTAACTAAATATTAGAGGGAGCTGACCTTTTATTTTTAAAAAAAGGTTTGATGTTCTGACTGTTCTCAACAAAAGAGGCCTGCTCTCAAAGGCACCACAGGGAGAGGATTTCTTGTTTTTTTGAGAGGAATCACAGCCCTCTGAAGCTGGCCAGACTGAAAACCCAAGGCAGCACATCCCAAGGATGGTCATTGTCCCTGAGGGAAGCTGGGGGGTGCTCGAGCACCAGCGGCCAGTGGTGAGGGGGTCTTTCTCCTGGCTTTCCGCTGGTGACTGTCTTGCTGAGGGAGGTTGGGATCCCAGCTCTGCAGTGGGATGGCTGTCCCATGACCCCTGCTGTCCTGGCCGGCCTCGCCCAGGCCCTGAGGTCTGACTGGAAGGCCATCAGTGGGAGGCCTGCTGCAGCTTCCTGACGAGAGAACCCCAATCCTGCTTCATGTTCTCCTGCCCTCCAGGCCTTCAGAGCGCCCATCTCCTCAGCAGGCCGGGCACAGGCGGGGCCAGGGACGCAGGGTGGCCCTCATGGAAGGCGGGAGGCCCTGCTGAGTTGTCTAGGTAGCTTTACACCTACTCCTCCTTGCTCAGTCCTTCCCCTTGGAGCACAGACAGCTCCATGCTTGCGCCTCTTCTCCCCCTTCCTGCCCCCTGCCTTTGTGCTCCCCTTCCTCCCTCCCCCAACTTCCTCTTCTTCTCAGTTAAAATTGTAGCTGTGAGCCAGGCTCGCTGACACACACCTGTAACCCCAGTACTTGGGAGGCTGAGACAGGAGGATCATAGGTTTGAGGGCAGCTTCAGCAACTTAATGAGGCCCTATTTAAAAAAAATGCAAAAAGAAAAAAATATGGGATGTAGCTCAGAGGAAGAATGCCCTTAAGTTCAATCTCCAGTGGGAGAGGGAGAGTGGAAGAGAAGGAAGAGGGAGAGGAGGAAGAGGAAAAGAAAAGATGGAACCGTTGTCAGAACCAGCCCCATTTCATATTGAGGTGTAGAAAATAGGGTACAAAAGCCATGCATGGTGGCACTCACTTGTAATCCTAGCATTTGGGAGGCTGAGACAGGAGGATCGCGGTTCCTGGCCAGCCATTCCTTGAGGCCATTCCTCAAGGAATACAGACCCCTGCCTTCCCTACTCAGTGAGGCCCTCTGGAACACAGTGAGACCCTGTTTCAAACTAAAGAATTAAAAAATAGGGCTGTGGGTGTAGCTTCCATCCTCAGTCCTGCAAGAAAACAGAAAATAGGGTACAAAGAGTATAAAGAAAATGGTAAATCTTGCATGAATTTAAAGTGAACAGATCCTTACTTTCCTTCTGAAAGACAAATGGCAGGATTGATCCACTCCTGGAAAACTAAGCAATAAATGATAATATTGTTTAAAAGAAAAGGTCTACAACAGGCTTCCATGAAGCCTGACAACTCCATAGTGACAAAGCAGACACGGGGTTCATTATTTATGGAGAACTGAAGTTAGAAGGCGCAAAGGCCAAGGTACCAACGCAGCTGTCATCTGTACTGCAGCGCACCGCACTCCTTCAGCCCGAGCCCCTTTCCTGAGTAACATGAACTTATAAAATAATGAGTAAAATATGTAGATGTGGTGGCCCAGCAATCAAGGAATACAGACCCCTCCCTCCCTTTCTTTTTCTTGTTTCTCTTTTTTCTCTTTCCTTCTTTCTCACCTTTCTTTCTTGCTTGCTTTCATGCTTCTTTCTTTCTTCCTTCCTTCCTTCCTTCCTTCCTTCCTTCCTTCCTTCCTTCCTTCCTTTCTTTCCTACTGGATATTGGACCTGCTCCACCTCAGAACTACATTCTAGCATTATTTTATTGCTTATTTTGAAGCAGGGTCTCACTAAATTGCTAAGGACCTGGCTAATTTGCTGAGGCTGGCCTCAAACATGTTATCCTCCTGTCTCAGCCTTACAAGTACTGGGATTATGGGTGTGAGCCATCATACCCAGCTCAGATTTCTTTTAAATGATCTCTGCGATGTCTTTTTAAGAATATACCTGATTACTTTTCATCTTGATTTCTTTAAATGATTAAGGATTTTCATAGTATAAGTGTGTGTGTGTGTGTGTGTGTGTGTGCACACGCGTGTGCGTGCGCCTGCATGCCCATGTGTATATGTTACTGGGAATTGAACCCAGGGGCCCTCTACCTCCCAGGGGCTACACTCCCCAGCCCTATTTTATTTTTATTTTGAAGTAGGGTTTCACTAGGCTGCTGAGGGCCTCATCAAGTTGCTACGGCTGGTCTTGAACCTGTGATCCTCCTGTCTCAGCCAGGTATACTCCTCCCAAGTATTGGGATTCCAGGCATACACTACTACACCTGACTTAGTTATGATTCTTTTAAAAAGCTTTTTTACATTCTTTATAAGTATTTGGTAACCATTAGACCTTCTTTCCTGCACGCGAGTCACTGGAATTTCGGCAAGATCCTATCTTTCTATAAAAAGGAATAAAGAGTCTCCTTACTTAAGGATATGAACAGATAACAGGACCTAGTTTGGGTTTTTTTTTTAATGTCCCCTAAGTCAGTATTTGTCACACATAATGGTGTGTTTTGAGGCCAGAAAGGAGTATCTAACTGCCACCCACAGACAGAGAAATTGGTTCATTTAATTAAAAGCTTTTTCTTCTACTTGTCCCATCTTAGATCCTCCTGATGGCCCTATAAACTAATAAATTGTCCACTTGCCTGCAGGAAACTGTTCTTAACTCCACATCATTTAAAGTTTCCTATCTGTCCAATAAATCAGAAGGTAGCCTTAAAAGTGTCCCTCCCATAATCTGCATTACAGTCTCGTCTTTCTGTGTGAGTTGACTTGTTTTTCCATGAGTGCTCGACCTGAGGTGCCAGGCTGTCACTCTACATTTTGTGTGCCTTTTTTTTTTTTTTTGGTGGTACTGGGTTCCTGGAAGCCCTTCTATCTCCGAGCTTCGCTCCCAGACCTATTTTATATTTTTGAAACAGGGTCTCTTACGCCAGCACAGCTGGCTTCGAACCTGCATGATCCTCCTATCTCTGCCTCCCAAGCGCGGGGATTACAAGTGTGCGCCACCACGCCCGGCATTTTGTGTGTCTTCTGAGGACAGTTGGAGCATCATGGATATCACAGGTGGGAGGTGGCCATGGGATCATAAGAATGAGTGCTTTTCAAAATAATTTGTAACCACAAAACCTCTATTTCTAGTGAAATCTTACAAGATCTTCAATATGTAAAAGAGATAAGAAGCCGGACATGGTGGCACACACCATGAGAGAACAAAAGAGCCCATGCAGCAGGATGTGTGTACAACAGTGGGCTCTGATCCACTTCGGAAGTCTAGCTATGGGACCAAGAGTGGCCAGCTGTTCTGAGCCACAGGACCTCAATTGTATATGGGGGCCTTATTGCCAAATGAAACACCTCAAGAACTAGGAAATGGTGTTTCAACTGCTGCTGTGAAGTTACGCCCTGTTTCGAAGTTAGAATGAATTTAAAAAATAGGTAGGACTGTGGGTATCACTCAGAGGTAGAATGCCGCTGGGTTCCATCCCCGATACTGCAAAAATAAATAAATAAATGAATGAATAAATAAATAAATAATGCAAATTGGTAACCAGGCATGGTGGTGCACACCTGTTATCCCAGTACTTGGGCGGGTTTCAGGTTCAAGTCCAGCCTCAGCAATTTAGCAAGACTCTCAGCAACAGTAAGACCCTGTTTCAAAACAAACAAAAAAATTAAAAATAAAAATGGCTAAGGGTATTGCTGGGAGGTAGAATGCTCTGCCTGGCTTAAGAAAAGGGGGAAGGAAGGCCACATAAACCATGGGACTGGACATTTTGGCTCAGGAGGCACAGTGGGGCCTGCAGATCTCATTCTTGTGCGGACACACCTGCATGTGGCTCTCTGTTTGTTCACTTGTATTCACACTCGTGTGCAGAGCCTGCATTCTCTGGGCTTTGTCTGCGCACACATGAGGAAATCTGTATATGGACGCATAATTAAAGATTTTAGACATTTGGCTTTCACGGTCGGTCTGTTTTGTAGCTGCTGGGCTCAGAAAATTTCTGAGCTACCGTGGGTTAATGAGAGTTGCTGCAAGCCTTTCCTCTGCTGTTCTCTCAGCCCCTCCCTCCTTCCCTGCCTTGCCCCTCCCTCCCTCTCTTAGAGAGACCAGCAAAAGCTGGTGTTGCTGGCTCTGAGAAGCCAGCTCCTGGGATTGACAGACCTGCAGCTCCTCTCCTATCCAGGCGGGTCCTTGGAGGGGCGTGCCGGGCGGGGGGACCGGCAACCAGGACTGGGAAGGTGGCTGCTAGCAGAGTGAGGCGAGGGCCATGGTTTAGCTGCAGGCTGGGACCACAAGACCATCCCAGCAGGCCTGCTCTGAGTCCCAGCCCCTTCTCCTTCACCTTCGCACTCTTTGGCTTCTTCCGAGATGGCCCCAGATCTGCAAGAGAAATTTGAGGGAAGCTATTTCTTAGCAGACCTGAAGAAATGGACTCTGCACTTGACTCTTTAGCCATGATTTATCAGAGATGATGGACCGGAAGGCAGTGTAAGTAGCCCGGTTCCTTATGTTCCTGTGGTTACATGGTCTTTCTGACTTGCTTTATGTTTTTATCTTCTTCAGTGTATTTCCTTTAGAGGAAAGCAAAAATAGAACGTACAGAGCCTTCCGAGGAAGCCAGGAGGGTCCAACGATACTCGCTGTTTCCTCATATAACTGACTCACGGAATGCACCCAGCTCCATCCAGGGAGATTCACAGACCCTGACATAGGATCTGCAAACAGCCCCCAAGGCTGAGAAACAAACGGGAAATAAGCAAACCAAGTTTTGATCTGCCACTCAGTGCTGTAATCAGGCTTATTCAGAGTTGCAAAAATATTTGACATCGGCTCACTTTAGAATCAAAGACAGAATTAAAATGTGTTCCCTTTACAGAATCATAAATGTGGAGTTAGCCTGTGGCTTTCAGGACAGATTTTTTTTTTTTCTGGCTCTATAAATGTGAAGTTGATTTTTTTTTCTATGAAACAAGGGTAAATGTCAGCCGCATTTCCTGTTCTTCTCAGCTGATCTTGAGAAGGCTGCAGTCTTGCCCGCAGGGTCGCAGGACACACAGGAGTCTGCGCCCTGGAGGCTCTTCACTTTTCTGTGTGAGGGCCTGACTTAGTACTTGAGTTCCCATTCAGAGAGGGAAACCCAATCAGTTCACTTCACGGGAGAAAAGAAAAGCTACTAAAAGATTGGCAAGTGAAGTTTAAAGATATGACTTGCCTTTTCTTTGAAATTGGAAATGAGGTTAGTTTGGTATAGGAAGTGTAATTTAAGCTTCCTTGATTTCAAAAATAGTATTTGAAGGAGACTCTTTAAGATCATAAATCACTTAGGTAAGAATACCAAAATAGATTGCCAGTATTTTTTATGGCCAGTCACAGCTTTTCCCTTTTAGAGTCTATATGATCAGGTTCACATGACTCCTGGCCTCTTAGAACTTATTTGGATTTGGACATGGGGTTTGTAAGTAACACCATCCTGAGCCCCTCTGCCCTTCCCTTATCACATCCTAACTCCAGGGCTTTTCCCCTCACCTGCTCCCCAGTCGGCCCGCAGGCCCCGTCCTTCCCTCTGAGCCGTGGAACACCATGTAAGACCCTCTGAAGATTCCCTTCTAGCCCACCCCGCCCGCCGCCGACACAGGGAGCACTGCCGCGGAGCACACAGGGCCCCCGGTCCTGGAGCTGAGTGCGCTCCGTGACTCCTGAATGCTCCATCAGACCGTATGTAAACCCTGGCCCCAACTGTCTTCGCTTTACTAATTGGCACTGAATATCACCAAAGGCAGAAGCACTAGGCAGCTGAGGCGATCAGCCTAAAACCCAAACTAAATTCTCACACTGACCACACACACCTCAGGCCTCGCCTCTTACACTCTGCCCTTTGTCACCAAGGGGAATCCGAGGCAGGACACAGGTGGGCGGCGTGGAGCAAGTGTAGTAAGTGCACTTGTCTCGCACCGTTGGCTTCTTGCCTGGATGCTCTGTGGCACTGGAGCATCTGCCAGAGACCCGGAGGGAAGGAGGGGCAGCCATAAGAAAGGGGAGCCTTCTCCTTCCCTGATTCCACTCCCCACACTTGTCTCCAGTTCCAGGGAAGGCAGGCTAGTGGCAGCCTTCCTGGTGGGTGGAAATGAGGATGTTTCCTTGTATGCTGGGATTCTGGGCAAAGGAGGGGGTTCTTCATTAACAGAAGACAGGCAGTAAGAAACTGGCCCTGCTCACGTAAACAGAGCAGGCAGCCCCAGCCCATGCTGCTCCTGGCTTGGAGGGACCTGCCGAAAAGCTCCAAGCCCCGTGTCCTATTAAGGCAAAAAGATGAGCTGCCCAGGGCAGGGCTTCCTGAAGGACGGGGCCTACATTTTAGTGGTGGATAAGCAAGGAGGCCAGATATGCTGATACCTGCAGTTCATCTCTGAGAGAGGCAGCTGATGGGTATTAGAAAACTGCAGAGCAATTAAAAAATACTGCAGTCAAGAGAAGAGAAAGCAAAGAAAGAGGAGGCATGGGTCTCTGAGGGGTCCGCAACAAAGTTCTGTGGAGCGCCCAGAAGGTATAACCTGATAAGGCCAGGTGGTTCTAAGTCTTAAAGTGATCAGTGCCTTGCAGGCAGGATGAAGCTTTCACTTGGGTCTGACGCTCCTCCAGAAAGCTCGGCTGGCTCGCGGTGAAGGGCCAGCGCCTGACTTGACCCGCAGTCCCTGCTCTGAGTCTGCCCTCACTGTGGAGGCATCTTCCTCCACAGCTGGTTCTGTTCTGGAGAGCTGGCAGCTGGAGATGTGTCCTCAGCTGGTGTGACTGCAGATTCTCTGCTCTGAAGAGCCACACTCCAGACTCAGCTGCCCGCACTGCTCTTACTGGGTGGGTCACCCTGGTGGCCACTGTCCTTTTTTGTCCCAAGCGGCCTTGCTTGGGTTCTCATCTGCCAGCTTTCTTCTTCTCCCCAGAGCTCCTTTCCTCCCTCGTCTCACCTACTCTGCGGAGAACCCTCCCATTCCTGAAGAGTTTGTGCCACGTTATGCCAGGCAGACACCACACGTCCAGCCTCAACCTCCCTTCCCACCCAGCCCCTCAGGATGATTCAGGGGGAGAACACGTCTTCAATAAATCTGGAGAAGAGGTATAACTGATAGCAGTGTGTCCTGTTCCTTAATCTTGCTAAGAGAGTAGATGTTAATGTTGCAGCTAAAAAAGTGGCGGAGGCACTGCATATATAATCAGGTCATTAGCCATCCCACAGCAACATGTCGTAGACAATAATTGTGTATAATTTTGTTGATTGAAGTCAATAAAAATAGGATTTTTTTATAATTAGACTTACAATAAAAGAAGAGAAATTTGGAGAAGAAAGATAACCTGGGAAAAATGCCTCCAGAAGCTTCCTGGTCTGAAGGACTTGCCTCCCTCAAGTCCTTCCAACCAGGCATTCGAGAGAATGATGTAGACGTTCCTCTCCTTGTTCCCTGCTACGATTGTAGAAGCGGTGCTGTTAGGTAGAATCTAAATTCAGGAGAACAAACAGTTACCACCTGCATTTGAGCAGGACTAGTAAATTGCTTAGCTTCTCTAAGATTCAATTTTTCCCGTTGATAAAATGTATGTAGACTTACTCATGTGTTAGTCAGCTTTCCACTACTGTAACGAAAGCCTGAGACAATGGATTAGGAAGAGAAAAGGATTAGTTTGCCTCCCAGATGTGGGGGTTGGCCCCATTGCTTTGGGCCTGTCGTAGGACAGCAGATAATGAAGGACACACTTACCAGAGTAAAAACTGAAAGCAAGAGAGGAGGAAGAAGAGGTACACCCCGGTGACCTAGGGCCTCCACTAGACCGTGCCACCTGCCAGTAGTTTCAAGCTGGGGACCAAGTCTTTAACCCGTGAGCTTTTGGGGGACACACCAGGTGCGAACCCTCGCACCTCAGTGGGATTTGCCAGAGTTCATGGAGTCGTACCTGGGCTGAGCCTCCAGCCTTGTGCTGGCCTCACATCCACACTGTTCTCCCTGCTGGCTCCTGATGTGCAGCAGAGAACTCGGGGAAGACAGGGCGGTAGACCAGGAAGGGCACTGGGGCCAAGGTCCAAACCTTGGCATTTTATTCCCGACTCTGTTAGTAACCAGTTGTGTGACCTTAAGAAAATCACCACCTGTCTGTTCTCCAGCCTTTTCTGGAAAGCCTCCGTTTCCCTAAGTGGTTAAGACTTGTGCCAGCCGTCGGCAGAGCATGGTCTCCTTTTCCTGCCTGCTTTCTTCTACTCTGCTTCTGTGAACCTGCCCAAGTGCTGGCCAGGGCCCACCTCCGCGACTCTGTGGCATCTGCCTCTCACGTCTCATTATCAGTAGCCCACGGTCCCTCTCTGAAGACCAGAGTTCTGCTCAGTAAATGTTTGTTGAATGGCTGTGTGACTGAAAGGAGGGACAAGTGAAGAATCCTTTCCTGCCTCTTGTGTGAAGGGCTCTGGTGAGCACACTGCCCCATATTTGCCTCACACTCTAAATTAGTGTGAGGCCTCTTAGCACTGATGTTGTAGTTGGTCTGTGGGAAATTACAATCCCCAGTAAAGCAAAGCAATCTTTCTTTCTTTCTTTCTTTCTTTCTTTCTTTCTTTCTTTCTTTCTTTCTCTCTCTTTCTTTCTTTCTTTCTTTCTTTCTTTTTTCTTTTTTTGCAGTACTGGGGATGGAACCCAGAGGCATCCTACCTCCAACCTACACCCCCAGCCCTATTTATTTTTATTTTTTGGTACTGGGGATGAAACTCTTTTACCTCCGGGCTACACTCCCAGACCTATTTTATATTTTTTATTTGGAAACAGGGTCTCTTAAAGCCAGAGCGGCTGGCTTCGAACCTGCGCGATCCTCATGTCTCTGCCTCCCAAGCGCAGGGATTACAAGTGTGCGCCACCACACCCAGCCCTATTTTTTTTATTCTTTTCTTTTGAAACAGAGTCTCACTGAGTTTCAAAGGGCCTCACTAAGTAGCTGAGCTGTCTGCGGACCACAATCCTCCTGTCTCATCCTCCCAAATGCTGGGATTACAAGTGTGTACTACCACGCCTGGCTCCTCCCCCATTTTTTTAGTTGCAACACTTAACATCTACTCTTTTAGCAAGTTTAAGGAACATGACACACTGTTATCAATTATACCTCGAGCACAGGAGCACTGTTACAAACACCTCCAGGATGCATGTGTTAAGCACACATGGTAATGGGAAAGCCCACTGCGGCTGCGTCACCCATTGAGTGTGTTCACTCGCCTCTTTGGGTCCAGCCCAGACATGTGTGTAGGCTTGTTTTTCACTTTCTTTTGACCCCGGATGTCTCCATAAATGGGCCACCTGCTGCATCACGGTGCAGGAGTGGAGGTGAGGGGTGAGGGAGGGAGCCCACTGGGCCTTCCCATTCTAGAAGGGCTCCAGGAGGAGCCCATTCAATTGGCCCCTGTAAAGGGAAGTTGAGGAATCCTGCAAGGCCACAGGCTGAAGGTCAGCTCATAAATATGTAAGCTCCTTGCTTAGATAATGATCCCCTTGCCAGCCAAAATGTCATTTGCACATTCTCTGCAGCCGCACACAAGAGTCCCAGCTGCCAGACTGTCCCTGGGTACTGGGATGCAGGGCCGGTGGCTGGGGCTGGGGCAGGCCAACTGGCCCGGCCACTCTCCAGGGATCTGCCTTCCCCTTCACCTGCAGAGCCACCATGGGGAGGGCTCTCGGGGTTTCAACTAGTAAGGGTAGGCAAAATTTTGCAGCACAGTCCTTGGGGTGGAAAGAGTGGCACGTGGATGTGGACCTGGAGGCAGGAGACTTCACTGCAGCATTAACATCAGCAGCTAAATCTGGACACATCTTAGTCTCTATCGGATGAGGTTTGGAACTCTATCAAAAGCTGAAATAGAAATCCAATCAATAATTTTTTTTTTGGTGGTACTGGGGTTCTTGGAAACCTTTCTACCTCCAGGCTATACTCCCAGACCTATTTTTATACTTTTTTAAAATTTGGAAACAGGGTCTCTTAAGCCAGTGTGGCTGGCTTTGAACCTGCGTGATCCTCCTGTCTCAGTCTCCCAAGCGCGGGGATTACAAGCATGCGCCACCATGCCCGGCGTCCAATCAATAATCTTAAGACACAGATCTGCAGATCATATGTAAATTGAAAATATTCACTAAGCACCTAGTGTGTTTATAGGTGCTTTGTAAGGTTTTTTGGATTTGAGGCAAGGAATGGTTAAGGTGAAGATTAATTCTACTGTAAGCAGGGCACAGTGGCCACACCTGTCATCTGAGTACTTGGGAGGCTCAGACAGGAGAGTTGCAGGTTTGAGACCAGCCTGGCAACTTAGTGAGACCGTCAGCAACTTAATGTGACCCTGTTTCAAAATAAGAAATAAAAAGGCTGGAGGTATGTCTCAGAGGGGGAACGTCCCTAGATTCAGTCCCAGTACTTCCCCTCACCCTGCCCCCCACAGACACATTCTACACGCTACCAGAGCGTATGATATGCCTCGGGTGGTGGCTTTGGAAGGATGCACAGGAGGTAGCTGGGGAGGAAGGGCATCCTAGACAGAGGAATTGGCATGAGTCTCTGTTCATGCTCTGAAGCATGAAAATAGGTGGGTGGCATGTAGTCACATTCCTATTGCATGTTGATTGGAACTAAGTACCTCTCAGATCCTCAAAGTAGGCAACAGTTAGTAATAGATCACATTAAATAGGTATTATAATTATGAGTTGATATGATATTTTATTAGCCAGCTTTCTGTGACTGTAACAAAATATCTGAAAAATTCAACTTACAAGGGGGAGGAATTTATTTTGGCTCACAGTTCCAAAGGTTTTAGTCCATGGTTACATGGCTGTCACTTTGGTCCTGTGGTAAGGAAGGGCATCATGGCCAGAGTGAATGGTAGAGCAAAGAAAGGAGGGTGGGAGCCTAACTTCCTCCCACTGGGCCCACCTCCTAAAGGGCTCGCAATAGCACATAAGCCAGGGACTCTGCCTTTAGTGGGGGTATTTCAGATCGAAACTAAAGCTAGGTGAAGTGGCACACACCTGTAATCCCAGTACTTGAGAGGTGACACCGCAGGATCATATATTTGAGACCAACCTCAGTAACTTGGTAAAACCCTCAGTAACCTAATAAGACCCTGTTTCCAAGTAAAAAATAAAAAGGGCTCAGCATTAGAATGTCCCTGGGTTCAATCCCCAGTACCCTCCCCACAAAAATATTAAACCATAACATATATATATATGTTTTTATTTAATATGGTTTTAATTTAAATAGACCCTCAAACCTCAGGTGTTAGACAGGGCAGCCACGTTCAAAGGCTGGAGGGGATGAGTCGCTGGGGTGTGGTTGGGGACAGTGCCTTTCCTCTGGCCAGGCCGCTTCCTCTCTTTCTTGTTCTCTCTGCTTCCTGCCACCATGCCCTGAGGTTCCTGCTTGGAAGGTGACCGATCCAGGAGTGAGCTCATAAGCCTCTGAACTGTGAGCCCCAAATAAGTCTTTCCTTCTCTTCATTGTGCTTGTCAGGTAGTTGGGTCACAGTGATGAAAAATGAGGAGTAAAACAGCATATATTAAATAAGATTGAAAATCTTGACACATTTTCATAGGTGACTGAAAATAGTAGGCTTCAATACAGGAGACAGGGCGTAGGAATGACCCCACACCTGAGTGTAGGGCCTTGCTTTTGTGATTGCCAGGGAGAGTCATCTTGGACTACCTGATAACTCATTATTCCAATTTATCTTAAGATGGTGTTAGTATATCTGTTTACAAGGGGAAAGCTATTTAGGAGAGAGGAGAAGAGAATGAGTCTAACCAACCTTTTTTCACTTAAAACGTTAGATGTCCGCATTGTGAAGTTATTTACAGTAATGATAACAGGATTTGTTAGTGCCTTTAATGGAATGAAAAGTATTTACAGTTGTAGTAAACAATGCCAACCAGCATTTTGTTAACTGGCAACTGTATTAACCTGTAGTAAAAAAAAAACTTAGAATAATGTTTAAAGATACCAGTAAGCCTTCTAACACACCAAAGAAATTGGAACAATGCTTTGAATGCTTTTCATAGTAAGCCGAAGCATTGCAATGGTTATAGATACAATCTCAGGTCTTCGAGCTGGAGAATCCTTAGAGAGATTCTGTTGATTTTCAACTCTTTGAAGAATGGCATTCTGGGAAGAGAGCTATGTTAAAAATGTGTGAGCTAAGTAGTGAGAAATCTCACACTCACATATTCATTCTTGAATCTATTTGTGTGTTCTTCTTTTCCATTTTTGGTACTGGGGATTGAACCCAGGGCCATTCTGCTTCTGAGGTACCCCAGCTCTCTTCAGTCTCTGTTTTGAAACAGAGCCTTGCTATGCTGCAGAGGCTGGCCTTGAACCTGCAATGTGCCTGTCTCAGCCTCCCAAGTGCTGGATTACAGGTATGTGCCGCCATGCCTGGCTCAGACATTCATTCTTTCAATCCAACAAGTTTTCATAAAGCCCTTGCAACCTGAAGGACACATATCTGAATAAAGATACTGGCCACACCTCCAGGAGCTGACTGCCTTGAAAGAAGGCACAGCACATGTATATAGAGAATCGGAATGGGAATGACTTTAACAAGAAAGAGAGCTATTGAAGTTCATAGTGTAGAAAATTAGTTCAGAATGAAGTTGATGATGAGGACTTGTGGTGCACAATTTGCTGCATTAAATTGGATTTAAAACATCTGGGTCTGTTGTTGTTGGATTTGTTTTGTTTTGTCATACTGTGGAGTGAACCCAGGTGCATTCTACCTCTGAGCTATAGCCCCAGCCCTATTTTATATTTTGTTTTGAAACAAGGTCTCAAAACAAAATATCCTCAAGATCCTCAAGTTTTGAGGATCTCAATAAGGTGCTGAGGCTTGGCCTTGAAGCTGTGATCCTCCTGCAATCTGCCTGCCTCAGCCTTCCCAGTGCTGGGACCCCAGGCCTGCGTCTCTGTGCTTGGCTTACATTTGTTTTATTTTAGAATCTTTGCCCATTCAATAGAGAAAGAAGGTAAAATGAAGCACTTGGCTTCTTCTGTTGTTTTTATTCCAGAAGGTGCAGAACAGGGTTGGACTTGAGCTGGCCCGCTCTCATCATTGACTGGTAGTCTAATGAGAACATGGTGCTCAAGTGCCGGGATATCCTGCATTTATTTACCTTACAAATATAATTTTGAGAAATGTAATATTTTCAAAGCATCAAGTCCTCATCAGTAAATATAAGCAATTGCTAAGGCATCTCTCAAATGCTGAGAAACACCCAGGAAACATGGGCTTGGAGCCCCCTCTGGAGGAAAGAAAGAGAGCCCTCCCTGGCCAGTCTGGCAGCAAATGGTTTCCTTTCTAAAGGTCAGAAACGGGAAAAACAATCATCTAATCAAACTGACATTGGGAATTCACCTTACCAAGTGCAAGACTGTAGTCTGGGCCTGGGCGTCTAGAACCTCAAGAGCCATCTGCCTCAACAGATAGCAAGTGAGAGGAACCCCTCGCCCAGGAGCATGGCAAAACAAATGTTGGACAAGACTAATAATGATTTTAAAATAATTATGGTGAACACAATAGCTATATTTGTTTTATGGACATGTTATCCTGAAAAATCTCATCCTACAAAGTATTTTATGTATTGCTGTCAGGAAACAACACACCTTAAAAACAAAAATGTCCACCTACACATAACATCCCAGCAGATAATGTTAAGAGTCAGTTCTGACAGCCAGGAAGACACTTGAAATTTTAGAACTTGGGAGACTGAGACAGGAGGATCGTAGGTTTGAGGCCAGCCTTAGAAACTTAGCAAGGCCCTTAGCAACTTAGTGAGACCGTTTCAAAATAAAAAATAGGGTTGAAGGCATAGCTCAGATGTAGAATGTCCTTGGGTTCAGTACCCTGTACAAAAAAAAAAAAAATATCTCTGATCATATATATGCCTTTCCCTTAGGGAACACAATAAACAGATTCTTATCTCAAGAATAAGAATAAGGATGAGTGTGGTGGCGCACGCTTGTAATCCCCGCGCTTGGGAGGCGGAGACAGGAGGATCACGCAGGTTCGAAGCCAGCCGTGCTGGTTTAACAGACCCTGTTTCCAAATTTTAAAAAGTATAAAAATAGATCTGGGAGGGTAGACTGGAGGTAGAAGGGTTTCCAGGGACCCCAGTACCACCAAAAAAAAGAAGAAGAAGAATAAAAATAATCACCTTTCCCACAGATAAGTACCAGTTAATATGATCTGACAGGATTGTTTTTGAAGGTATTCACAATAAAGTTGTTGCAGAACCTCTGGTCTGGAGCAATCCTTGAGTAAAATCCACCTCCACTGGGCCATGTCCCCATACCATAGCATGGATGGGCAGCAAGTGGAGATCTATCAGGAATGTGCAGCCAGATAGATCATGATGTCAGCAACTTTGAGCCAGCTCCATCCATTCATTTGTCCATCAACACATCCACCCACCCACCCACCCGCTCAGGTAAGCGTAGGACTAGGCAGTCCACCCTGAGGACTAGGCGGTTTGGGGAGCACAGTTGTAGGTAGCTGGCTCCTGACCTCCTAGGCTTTCTTCCCCGTGAGAAAGAAGCAAGTGATGGAGGCTGTGATAAGCAGCATGGGGACCCACTTTGGGCCACTCCTCGTCTTGACCAGGATGACACTGGCTGACAGGAGACACGGCAGTATCCCTCAGCTTTTGTGAACAGCACAGGAGACTCATTCCCAGCGCAGTCTGGAGGTGACACCATCTGTGCTCAGTTCACACGGGGGCTGGCTGTGTTGGTGAGCTCAACACGCACTGTTGTTTTTGTTGCACAAGTGCTGATTTTGCACATATGCACTGCAAGTGCCCTGAGACACCACCTGCAGCATGTCGTGAGTTTCAACCTCAGTACCAAAAAGAAAAGTTCTCTTTTATGACCTTTCATATCTATAAATAGAACAACCAGAACTCAGATTCAAGATGTCTAAGTCCTTATCCTGACAAAGTCTGTATCACAGAGTCAGTTGCAATATTGATAAACCCGGGTGGGAATGTTCAGATTTGACTCAGAATGCAATAGGCCTTAAAGGTTTCTCCTCCATCTTGCTGGTTGGGACTCATACTTTAGGAAGCTACAGAGAACTAGCGCTGCGATTTGTGACTGTGATCCCAGCTACTTGAGAGGCTGAGGCAGTAGGATCTCAAATTTGAGTCCAGCCTGAGGAACTTAGCTAGCTCCCTCCTCAAGAGATTTTTTTTTTTTTTTTTTTTTTTTGCAGTACTGGGGATGGAACCCAGGGGTTTTCTACTTCTGAGCTACACCCCAAGCACTATTTTTTATTCTTTATTATGAAACAGGGTCTCACTGAGTTGCAAAGAGCTGCACTAAATAGCTGAGGCTGTCCACAAACTGCCATCCTCCTGTCTCAGTCTCCCGAATGCTGGGATTACAAGTGTGCACCACCACACACGGGTTTCAAGAGAAAAATTTTAAAATGCCTTGGGTGTAGCTCAGTGGCAAGCCTTGGGTCTCATCGTGTAATGAGAAATAAAAAAGATTATGGGGAAGATTCTCTTAAAACACACAGGATGTGTTTTAAAAGAACACATCTGGATGTTGCCGGATGTTTACCACAAGCCAGAAACTGTGCTAAGATCATGTGTGTGCACACCTGTGAGACAGAACTGAGTAGCAAAAAGAAGATTTCACCCACAATGCCCTTCACTCTCTGAATCTTCAGTGCTCCTCTTGAGGAAACTCTAACGTGCTAAAGTGAGTGTTTGCTAAGGCATGTGTTGAGTCTCCAGTCTTAATTTCCATGGCTCCGTTCTCTTCTCGTCTTTCCTTGTAGAGGCCCTGGGCCTTGCTGAGGTCATAGGTGTGCAAGTCCCCTTGTGCCAGGGGATGTCCTGCTCCAGATCGAGTTAACACAGTGTTTGCAAATGACCTAGAATTGTAGACAGACGTCTTTCTCAGTCCATTTGGACTTTTAGAGAAATAATCAAAATTTATTTCTTAAAACTTTTGAGCCCAGGGTAAGAGATGGTCCAGGCACCAGCCAGCTCCGTGTCCAGCAAGGGCTGTGTTTTCTCAAAGATGGCGCCCTTTGCCGAGTCCTCACCTGGTGGAGGCAAACTTCCTGCTCAGGCCTCTTTTATAAGGTGTGAATCCTATTTGTGAGGGCCCACCTTCCAATTACTGTCACCACCTGAGGGTGAGGAGTTCAGCATCTGAATTTGGGTCGTACACAAACACCAGACCACAGCAACATCTGATTCTGACCTTCCTAACTCTGAAAGAACTGTAAGGACCAACTAATAACAACACTCCCATGTAGTGTGGCACTGGCTAGGAGTGAACTTAGCAACCATGATAAAAGTTCAAGGGCAAAATCACCTACGTGACCAAAAAAGCAGGAGAGTTTCATGTAATTTTCGTTTAAGGACTTATGCCTTACCAGTTTCCCCAAATTGGTTTTAAGCAATTTGCAAAATTAAACATTTGTACCATAGATTAGATCCTAAAATATATATATTTGCACCCAGTTGGTTATTGCACTTGGATGCCAATTAGACTCTGAATTCTGTGGAAGTCAAGGAAACAAGAAAACAGAAGCATTTGTCAAGTCCTTCCTGCGTGTGGGTTTGTCGAGTCCTTCCTGCGTGGTCAGTCATGTGGCCGTACGCTGTGTCCTTCATCCTCACGGCGACACCTCGAGGTTGGTGGCATTATCCTCGCACACAGCAGAGTGGCAGAGCCCAGATTTGAACCGAACCTAACTAACTCCAAAGCCTGTGCAGGGTTTTGTAGATATTAGATTTAGGTTATTCTCTCCCAATAAAGAGACACATGATACGTGTGGAGACACCTAGGCTTTCTTGAAGGATTTTTTTATTCTTTTTTTTTTTTTTTTTTTTTTTTGCGGTACTGGGGATGAAGTTCGGGGGCATTCTACCTCTGAGCTACACCCCCTGTCCTCTTTTTTATTCTTTATTTTGAGACAGGATCTCACCAAGTTGCGGAGGGCCTCACTAAGTAGCTGAGGCTGTCTGTGAACCCCGATCCTCCGGTCTCAGCCTCCTGAATGCTGGGATTACAAGTGTGTGCCAGATCTTTATGGTCAGCCCTTTTCAGAATCCCTCCCTTGTATGGAACACACACAGAGAGAAAAGAGAAGGGAAAGGGAGAGAAGGAAAGGGGAGAAGAAAAATGGAGCTTTATGGAGTAAACACCAGGTATGCTATAGTAACCTTTATGCCTCCATTTGCCTTAGCTTCCATTAAACCCAGAGCTTGATATAAATAGTGAATATTCAACATTCCCTGTGGAGTAGCATGAATAACTGACTGAGTAATAAACTAAAAGAGACCATCTCTAATTTTATAAGCTGTATAAATGCTTTGTGGGTGCTTTGATATTAACCTTCATAAAAAGTAGCACCACACCATTAGCATTACAATTCAGTACAAGGCTTTAGATTTTAATATTTTATGTATTTTTCTTTCATACTGTGATTAAAAAAATAGTCTAGAGCCCTCCTCTGTCCTGTTTTGCCTGCATCGCCGTCTCCTCCCCGCAGCTGCTCCCACTCTCCTCCGACCCTGCCCAGGGCAACAGTGAGTTTGTTCATTCTCCCCAGTGGCCACTTTGTGTTCTCTGTTCTCTTTGGGTTTTCAGTAGTATTTGACATTGCTGACCATGTGTTCCATCTTTTCAAATACTATAAGTGAAGATCTATACCAACATTATATATTTTGAACATAAGTGGTTTCTATGTATAGAGTCAAAGGCTAGTATAAAAAGAGAAAAATCTTATATAAGTCCATAGCAATTTCTTAGAAACTACTCAGGCATTAAAAGGCACTTTTGCATTATCTTTTGAACATGAACTCAGGGCATTCTACCTCTAAACTACACCTCTAGCCCTTTAAAATATTTATTTATTTATTTATTTATTTATTTATTTATTTATTTATTTTTGTGGGTCTGGGGATGGAACCCAAGACCTCCAAGCTACATCCCCTGCCCTATTTTTTATTCTTTATTTTGAAACCGGGTCTCACTGAGTTGCAGAGGGCCTCACTAAGTAGCTGAGGCTGTCCATGGACCGTGATCCTCCAGGTCTCAGCCTCCCGAATGCTGGGACTACAAGCGTGCGCCACCATGCCCGGCTTTTTTTTTTTTCCTAAGTTTTGAAATGAGATCTCACTAAGTTGCTGAGGCTGGCCTCAAACCTGCAATCCTCTTATCTTAGCTTCCCAAGTACTAGCATTACAGGCATGTGCCACAGCACCTAGCTTTTCTGTATATCTTTAAATACAGCATTGTATGATTTTTGCATTTATTAACTATGAGTGATTTGTTTGACAGGGTACAAGGAAAGCTCAGATGTTTAAATGGTTTGTAGCCATTTTTAGTTGGATACCATTCATAAAGACACAGTATATCTGAAATTGTGATAGGAATCAATGCAATGTAATGTTTGATTTGTAAAAACTCAACTTACAAGCAGTATGTGGGAACATATGTGTTATGTAAACAAGAAGATGGTTGGTTGATTGATTGTCACAGGAATTACAGACTGTCCCGTTGCACATAAACATGTTCAGAAACATAGCTGTGTGGCACCCTGGTTCAGAGAACAGGTATTTTCTTCTTTTTACACAATCTGTCCCTAGATCTTCAATCAGAGTACCAGTACAATTTTCTTCACAATGATATCACATCTAGTAATTTTATTCTTAGCTAAAAATTCAGTGTCAAAAATTATAGTTGTAACTAATGTGTTAATAAAGCTAACACAGTTCATTTTAAGTTGACATGGCTGCTTGAAATAGTATAATTATGCTCTAAATTCTGTGGGGAAAAGGATTCACTTAACTTAGGATTCTAATAGCTAACAATATTCACACCATTAAAAAAAGTAACCTTGCAGATGGGTGTGGTGGCTCATGCCTATAATTCCAGTACTTGGACTGAGGGTGAGGATCACAGGTTCAAGGCCAGCCTCAGAAACTTGGCAAGACCCTGTTTCAAAAGAAAAAAATAAAGGTCTGAGGGTAGCACAGAGGTTGAATGCCCTTGGGTTCAAGCCCCAGTACCTCAAATTACATATTATAAATACATATTATAAATTTTATATTATAAATTGTATGTACCTACAAATAATATACCTACTGAAGTAAATATTAATTAAATATGCATTTTAACATGGCTTGGATTTCTTTACAGAATTAACTAGGAAATTTAAAATATGTCTGTTTTTTGTTAAATTTCTCTATTTTTGGTAATTTGTTTCAAAATGAGTTTCTTACTTTTTAAAAGCATTTAAGCAGTTGATTGTGTGTGTGTGTGTGTGCGTGTGTGTGTGTGTGTGTGTGTGTGTGTGTGTGTGTGTGTGGTGTGCTGGGGAACCCAGGGGCCTTCTACCTCCAAGCTACACCCTAGACCTATCTTGTGTGTGTGTGTGTGTGTGTGTGTGTGTGTGTGGTACTGGGGGTGGAACTCAGGGGCTTTTCTGCCTCCAGGCTATACTCCCAGACATATTTTTATACTTTATTTGGAAACAGGGTCTCACTAAATTGCTGAGAACCTCACTAAGTAGCTCAGGCTAGCTTCTGTAACGTTGAAATTGAGTTGGGAGTTGCAAAGGAGGTAAACACCAGCCAAGTTATTAAAGGCCTCTTTAATCAACCAGTACCTTCAGGTGAGGTCTGTCCATGGTGGGGGAAGGGACCAAAGATAGAGCAGCAGAGTCACACTGTCAGCAGTCATGGCAGACAGAGTTGGGGTCGGTTGGCAGAGTCATACAGTCAGCAGAGTCACAGTCGGTCAGCAGAGTCACATGGTCAGAGGGAAACTGAGGGTATTTATGTAGCCGGGTCCTGGGGTGGGGCTAGCTGGTCCTCTTGTGGCACCTGGCATCTGCCCTGTGATGTCTGGAGTCTTGTGATGTCTCTGCTTCTGGATTCTGGGGTTCCGCCTCCTGTCCCTACTGCAGGGTCTCATGGGGGAAGGGAGGAACCTGACCTATCATCTTGTCCTTTTGATGATATTGGGCAAAGACTGAGTCCATAATGACTTCCCTGACAGGGGACGTGGTAGGGGAGCCCGTTGGCCAGGAGAAAGGTCGGGTCCCTTGGACGTGGGAAGGTGGGAGTATGGCTGCATCGAAGATTGATTGGAGGTTACCTTGGACAGCTCAGTAATGCATGTTTGAATAAACTTTAACAGATGGGGAGCTGCTTTCCTGATGACTGCAGTCGATATGGGATGTGGAGCTTCTAAGAAATGCCCAGGGCTTGTGCCACCTGTTGAGTAAACTTAGAAATAAAAGCTGGTACATTATCAGACAGTAAGGAATTGGAGAGTCCAAAACAAGGGATAATGTCCGAGCATAGAACATTGGCCACCATGCTGGATGTCTCGTCCTTTGAGGGGAAAGCCTCTACCCAACCTGTTAGGGTGTCTACCATGGTAAGAAGATATTTTAGAAGGCATAAGAGTGAAGTCAATTTGCCAGTCCTGTCCTGACAAATGTCCTCTTATTTGGTGGGTAGGAAAGGAGGGGCGTAGGCCTCCGTGGGGAGAAACAGCAGCACAAGTAGAACAAGAGGCACTAACTTTACTAATCAGCTATTGCAGGAGAGGAGAATAAAACAAGGGGTTTAGGAAATGTTTAAGTGCCGTATGCCCCACATGTAGAGAATTATGTATTAGGTTAACAACTGCTTTGGCCTGAGCCTCGGACAGGGCAATTTTGTCCTGTGAAAGAAGGCCTGTAATGTGTGGGCAGGAGGGCTTACTGTCAGTCCCCTGTACTGAGTTTGGAAAAGGAAAACTAGGACACGAAAAGGATTAAAGGACTGAATAGGCAACCAGAAAGGAGATGGGCTTACTGCTACCTTGAGAGTTACCCTGGGCTCAGCAAGGTGATCAAGGTTGAGGAGTCCAGGAGCCATCAGACTTTGGCCAGGCTGAGTAGGGCCAGTGGCAGGGCCTGATCTGGAAGGGTGATCCCTTTCTGTTGAGGCACTTGGGGCTCACTGCTTTTCCAAGGGCACTGTTCCAGTGTCCCTCCTGGCTGCATGCTGGGCATGGTCTGGTTGGTGGGCATGGCTTTGCTGCACTTGAGGCAGTTTCCTGGAGGTAGTTGTTGCTGTCCTCCACCCCTAGGTGGTTCTCCAGAGGGCTGAGCTACCACCACTGGCTACAGGGCAGCTACCAGGGATCTGCCTTTTGGCAAAGTCAGAGTGTATGCTCCATTTCAGCCTGTTCCTGTCAGGAATTAAAGACTTTAAATGCCATGTTCACCAAATCCTAGATAGGGGTCTGAGGGTCATCCTCAGCCTTTCTTAATTTTTTCCAAATATCAGGAGCTGATTTCCCAATGAAATGGGTTGCCGACACCACAGATCCTGCTTCAATAAATGGATCTAAGTGGGTATAGAGGGTAAAAGCTTCCTAAAGCCGATTAAGAAAAACAACTGGGTTTTCATCTGGACCTTGGGTGATTTCCCTAAGTTTATCATAATTAACCACTTAATGGGAAGCAGCCTGCATGCCATCCAGAAGGCATAATATTATACAGTCTCTCATTTTTAATCCCTCACCCCCACCATTTGGGGCTGGCTGATACAAGCTGGCAACCACACGTTGCCACAATGGGGCAACCAAGATGGCAACCTTGTGATGTCACCAGGTCGCAACCATGCCATCACAAAATGGCGACTGATGGGGAAATGGCAGCTGATGGGAGAGAGGAGTTGGAGGGAAGGAGGGACAGGAGTGAATGAATAAGAAAGTCTGGATATAAAGGACTTCCGACCATTTACCAGACTGCTTACAAAAGTTGCTAATTGCCGGAGCCAGCCGGCAAAAGTATGGGTTCCGAAGAGAGGAGTGAGGATGAAAGAATTCAATTCTAAGAATTTAATTCAAAGAATTTTAATTCAAGCATGGAAAAATCCCCAGTCTACCCCAGGGTCGATATTTCTACTGGCCGATCCCGGGTTTATTTCCCTTGAAGCATGGGAGGGTCGCCAATCTTTATTGGGCTGACCCCAGGTTTTTGTTTTTTTTTAATTCAAAGAATTTAATTCAAGCATGGAAGGATCGCCAGTCCACTCCCGGGTTGATATCTCTACTGGCCAATCCCGGTTTATTTCTCTTGAATCAATACAGTTTCAGGTTAATCAATATCCTCATGCTATCACCACCTGAATACAATAAAGACAGATCCAAGGCACATACATCGCGGGCAGGTCAATCAATACCCGCCTGCCATCACCACCTGATCTTCTCTCAGACCTTTTACTCTGAACTTTCCATGACCCCAAACCTTGTTGACTCTGGGAGAAGGACAGTCAGCTGAGTCAGAAATATTCTTTTAGGGGAAAACCTTAATGGCTCCCCTCAGCTAATCCTAGTCAGGGTATTAAAATCCAGAGTTCTGGTTTTGGGCACCAGAGTTCTGGTTTTGGGCAGCAGTGGCCCATTTTTTTTTGGAATTCTGGTTTCCCATGTCTGGTCTGCGGACAAGAATGAAGAACAGGAAACAGACGTCCCCAGTTATCCTGATCAGCATTCGGAAACGGGGGTCAAGAGGGCAGGAGAGATGTCTCCCTTCTCAAGACCGATGGACGACCTGGTCATCTGACGGGCCTCAACCTGAAGAGCCCAGTCATCACTGGGGTCTAACCGGCAAGTGGTCCTAATGGACCGGAGAACAGTGGATTACCAAACGCTTGGATATTAGATTCCAGTGGACTGGCAGAAAGGGAGGACCCAAGTCTGGAGAGGAAGCTGGAAGGCAAGAAGCCAGAACCCACTGACCAGAGGCAGGGAAGGAACTTACCCTGTTTGAAAGCAGAAGCGGTGGGTCCATTTAAGGGTCAGAGAGTCCAGGTTCCTGGGAGTAAAGAGAAGGGCTCCTGAGGGAGTCACAGGGGCTCAGGGAGAGGTAACCATAAAAGAGAAAAAATTAAAAAATAAGTCCTCTTGGGTTTGGAAGGTTTTGGCACCAAATGTAATGTTGAAACTGAGTTGGGGTCACAGAGGAGGTAAACAACAGCCAAATTCTTAAAGGTCTCTTTAATCCACTGGCACCATTGGGCGAGGTCTGCAGACAGTGGGGAAAGGGACCAAAGACCGAGCAGCAGAGTCACACAGTCAGCAGTCATGGTAGGCAGAGTCGGAGTCTGTTGGCAGAGTCACACAGAAGAGTGACGGTCGGTCCGCAGAGTCACATGGTCAGAGGGGAACTGAGGGTATTTATGTAGCTGGGTCCTGGAGTGGGGCTAGCTGGTTCTCTCGCGGCACCTGGTGTCTGCCCTGCGATGTCTGGAGTTTCACAATGTCTGGAGTTACATGATGTCTCCGCTTCTGGCTTTCAGGGTTCTGCCTCCTGTCCCCATTGCAGGGTCTCTTGGGGGAAGGGAGGGACCCAACCTATCCTCTTTGAACCTGTGCAATCCTCCTATCTCAGCCTCCCAAGTACCTGGGTTACAAGCGTGTGCAACCACACCCAGCTCACCCTAGACCTTTTTTTTTGGGGGGGGGGTGGTACTGGGGATGGAATCCTTTTACCTCCAGGCTACACTCCCAGACCTATTTCATATTTTATTTAGAAACAGAGTCTCTTAAGCCTGCAAGGCTGGCTTTGAACCTGCGTGACCCTCCTGTCTCTACTTCCCAAGTACTGGGATTACAAGCGTGCACCACCATACCCAGCTAGACCTATTTTTTAAAAATACTTATTTGGAGCCAGGCATGGTGGCACATGCTTGTAATACCTGCGCTTGGGAGGTTGAGACAGGAGGATCGCACAGGTTTAAAGCCAGCCTCAGGTACTGAGTGAGGCTCTCAGCTACTCAGTGAGACCCTGTTTCCAAATAAAATATAAAATAGGTCTGGGTACTAAGTTGCTGAGAGCCTTGCTCTCAGTGACCTTCCCGTCCCAGTCTTTCAAGTACTGGGATAACAGGAGTACACAGTCGATAATTATTTTAAAAAATATTTATCCAATACCTTTGTATAAGACAAAAAGATATCTAGGAAGAATGTAATAACTTTAGTTGAGAACAGTAAAGTACATGAGAGGAGTTTGCTGACTTATTTATTTACTAGTACTAGGGATTAAACCCAGAGGCATTCTGCCTCTGAGCCACACTCCAGCCCTATTTTATTCTTTATTTTGAAACAGGGTCTCACTAAGTTACTGAGGGTCTCACTAAGTAACTGAGACTGGCCTTGAACCTGTGAGCCTCCTGTGTTATTCTATCCCCACCCCAAAGTCAGGCTCTCTACCCACACTTTCCATGCAGGCAAGCCCCAGCATGGTCAGAGAGATTAAATGCACCTCTTCTAGCGAGAATGGAGGGCGTCTACTCTCGGTTCTCAGGTCCCTGTCCTAGCAAAGGAGAAGTGCACCCCCACCCTCTCCGCTGCCTTCCCTGCTGCCTGCTGCCTGCCCCTGGGGAGCAACCAGGTGAGCCAGTGAGCAATTGGAAGCAAATCCTAAACCCCTCGCCAGGCATGGTGGTGCACCCCTGAAATCCCACTAGGATTTCAGTACTAGGGAGGCTGAGTCCGGAGGCTTGCAGGTATGAGGATAGTCTCAGGAACTTAGAAGACTCTGTTTTAAAATAAAAATTAAAGCCGGGCATGGTGGTGCATGCTTGTAATCCCTGCGCTTGGGAGGTGGAGACAGGAGGATTGCACAGGTTCGAAGCCAGCCGCGCTGGCTTAAGAGACCCTGTTTCAAAATAAAAATAATAAAAATAGGTCTGGGAGTATAGGCCGGAGGTAGAAGGATTTCCAGGAACCCCAGTACCACACACACACAAAAAAAAAACCATAAAATAAAAATTAAAAAGGGCTGGGTTTGAGCCGGGAGTGATGGAATCCCCGCACTTGGGAGGCTGAGACAGGAGGATCACGCAGGTTCGAAGCCAGCCTCAGCTACTTAGTGAGGCTCTCAGCAACTTAGTGAGACCCTGTTTCCAAATAAAATATAAAAAAGGGCTGGGAGTATAGCCCAGAGGTGAAAGCCCCTGGGTTCTACCCCCAGTACCACCAAAAAAAAAAAAAAAAAATTAAAAATTAAAAAAATTAAAAGGGCTGGGTTCACTCGCTAGAACCCAAAATCGTTATAACCCAAAAGAAAATCAAATAAAAAGTTCTTGTTAGCAGCTTTGATACAAAGTTGCAAAAGGAGTTTCTCCTGTGGTCTCTGCAGGGCATGATTACCACAGCTTCTTCTTTTGCATTTTATTTTGGTATATAATAATCTCTTGCCTGGGCTGTCTGCTCCCTGGAGACAGCTTCTGGACTTGATTAAAGACAGTAGCTATCTCCTCCCTCTGCTTCAGAGCCTCTTGCACAGGCCTGTAGTAAGCACCCTTTATCACACAGTGTGATTTTTGCCCTGGTTTTCAGCCCCCTGCACAGACCTCATCAAGTAACCTTACAGTAGTGAGGCAGGCCAAGAGGGCGTGTCTGTTTCTACCTCTCAGCCTCTAGTGTGACAGCTTCCTGGAGCATGGGCCAGTTCAGCCGTGCATAGAGTAAGAGGCAGGGATTACAACCACTTCTGAATCTGATGTGCATTGCTATGTAGAATCCCCGGGAAAACTGTTTTACTTAGAAATAGCTTACTGACTTCTTTAGATTTCAACTATATAAATAATTTGTTAAATTAAAATCTTGGCATTAGACGGGGAAAAAATAAATTACTTCTTTTAGAAAATAAAGCTTATGTTCAAATTTAATTAACCAAGAAGCCCCAAGCTCGGAATGTGCCACCAGCAGTGGCAGTGAGTTCGTTTTTCTCTGGAGGAGCTGCAGGTGTTGAGCACAGAGCCGGGGATTGCAGCCTGCCCGCCCTTCTAGCTGCATCCTTTGCCCCCAAGGGCATCGCTGCATGCTGGTGCTGCTGCAGGCAACGAGCTCTGTCCATGTCAGTTTTTAACTTCATGTGATTTAAACCTGGAAAGAGCAAGAATAAACCACTATTTTTTTTTAATAAAGGTGTTAAAAGTGAACACCACCACTCCTCTCAGCTACTAATGGTGAAAACGACATTTTCCTGCCTAACACAGAGGGAAGATAAAGAAGAGCCAGGCTTGGTGGCGCACGCTTGTAATCCCAGTATTCAGGAGGCTGAGACAGGAGAATTGTAGTTTGCAGGCAGCTTCAGCTACTTAGTGAAGCCCTTTGCAACTCAGTGAGTTTCTGTTTCACAATAAAGAATAAAAAATAGAGCTGGGTTAAAAAAAAAAAACACAAAGATTAAGAACTCCTTGGAAACTAGTTGTCAGCCTGGCCCCTAATGGCGTCAGTGTGGAGGATTGTGAACACCTTCCTTCGACCATGACATGAGCATGTGTATAAACGATTTAACTAGAAGCTTCTCACCTGCACACCCAAATGGTGTAGAAGCTAAGGAAGACAGCTTTACATTCACTCAATTCTTGAAATCAGATTATCTAGAGTGAGCTTATCCCTTGAAGGAATCTGAATTTTAGTTGACCCTTCCACTCTAGAAGAGGTGCGCGCACATTTTCCGGTTAATAGTTTCTGTGGGTTTTATAGACAATTGTTCTGTCTGGCACAGATGTTCTGTAAGCAATGGGCTTTAATTTGCCCATGATTGTCTGTTTCTCTGCCTATGTTTTTAGGCTACTGAAAGGGCGGTGTTGTGGATACACAGTCTCACCAATTTCACTCAGTAAAACCAGCCAGTTCATGTTTAGGAAGGAGAGTGGTCATGCCACTTGAGTAAAATAATTTCTATCTGGCTTTGGAATTTTTTTGTTTTAATTTATATATGCATTTACTTGGGCCTTGGTGTTGAGAGTTCTTTTTGTTTATGACTTGAGCCCAATTTTCAGAGGTGTGACTCAGGAGAGGCTAAGAAGCTACCAGTTTCCCTGGTATTAAGAAGGGTTGGGGCTGGGCAGGGCCAGGTCAGGAGCATAGAGATCTGGAGACACAGGCCCTGTGGCCCAAGCCTGTAATCCCAATACTTGGGAGGCTGAGACAGGAAGCTCACAGGTTCAAGGCCACCTTGACAACTTAGCAAGACCCTGCTTCAAAAAATAATAGTAATAATAAAATAGGGATGAGGGTGTAGTTCAGTGGTTCAGTCTCTAGTCCCCCACATAAAGAATGTGAAAGATTGCTGGGGCACGGAGCCGCCACCACTTTCCTCAGGTTGCTCAGTCCTGGAAGCAGGACTGCTGTGGACTCAGTGGCTGGTTTCCTCTTGGCCATGATCTTTACTTGTCTGGGCGGTATCTGAGGTCTGTCCTCCATTGTTTGCTGGAAATACAGAAATGGACAGTTGTAATAAGAACAATGACCCAGCCTCAGGCCCCGACAGTGAGGCACCAACCTGTTAGGTTCTGGGTGAAATCAAGTCCATTAGGTTAGAAGTCCCTGTCTCCTCTCAAGTCCTGAGACCCAGCCCCGCAGATGGTGTCTGACCACTAGCACAGTGCTCCATCAGAGAATCCCAGGCATAGAGAAGATTGAGCCATGGAGCTTGGAATGCTGGGCAGGGAGCAGAGACCTGGAGACCAAAGGCCCTGGAGTGAGCAGTTGTGTATCACAGGCTGGGAGGGGTTAACCCGCAGCAAGACCAGAGGAAGAGTCATCTGTGTTCCCAGCATGCTCAGCAGCAGCCTAATTTAGCCTGGGCAGCCCAGCATCAAAGAGACTGTACCTGTCCCACTTGGAGGAGATCCCCCTTGGGGCTTCTGCAGTAGAAGCCCTCAGCAGAGCACAGGCTTTGCCAACAGAGTATTTATTTAACTTTTCTAAAATCCAGGACATCAAAACCAGGAAATAACAAACTTCTGTTTCCATGCCAAAATGCTCTTTCTTTTTATTAAATACTTTCTGCTTTTTCTGGGCATAGGAAAGTGTATATTTTTACACAGGAAGTTTGGCTCAGCCAACACTTTGCTAGGTAACTGGCTTTATTTTGGTGGTACTGGGAATTTGGGTGTTCTACCTACGAGTTACACCCCCAGCCCTATTTTATTTTTTTATTTGGAAACAGTCTCACTAAGTTATTTACAGCCTCACTAACTTTTTGAGACTGGCTGTGAAACTGAAGTCTTCCTGTCTCAGCCTCCCAAGTACTGAGATTACAGGCATGTACACCATGCCCAGCTGGTACCTGGATTTAAAAGAAAAAAATGACCTTAAATAGGTTTTGTTCAAAAATTAGTTTAATAATGGATCCCCTTTTCGACCATAATTTTGCCTGTTAGTCATATTTTCATTCACCTTAATTCTGGCCATGGAAAATGCAGACGTAAATGGATTCGGAACGGCTGCCAGCCACATGGCTGCTTTTATGGTGTTCGCTCCTCCAGGCCTGAGTGAATGTGCCTCCCAGTACCGCAGCTCAGGAGCTTTCCTCGTCTCCCCATGTCGGCTCCCAAGCTGTGGGGTGCCCCAGCTGTGTGTCTTCAGGGTGCTGTGGGGCTGCCTTATCTCTGCCACTCTGAAGTCAGCTTAAAACTGGCAGTGACATTTGGTGGTAGGGGGCTTTGCCTCAACTGGACAGCTGGCAGATTCTAATTCAGTGAACTTGCTAGGCAACTCTAACTCCAGCAACTGGAGATGCGTGTGTAGCTTATAATTGCCATTAAATCACTACCAATTGATTGATAGATAGGTAGATTGGTTACATTCCCTGGAGCACTAAGATGCCCCAGCATTATTCTTCAGTGTGTAGAGGAGGCGGCAGAGGTGGAGGCAGGTGGTGTGGTCCTGGTGGTAGTAGGATCTCTACTGTCAGAACAGGTGCCCCAAGGGCGCGCCCTGGGCTATGGGGAGGGAGAAGCCCTTTCATATAATCTGCCTTTCACCTTTTCATTCTGGCCCTGACCTCCCTCACTGGATGCCGTTCCGCTCCGATATGGAGGTGTGTTGCTAAGCAACTGTGTAGTCATTGGTACATGCTTCCATATGATTTGATTTGAATTACATAAAAAATATGTAACTGCTTTTCCTTTCCTCGTTATTATTAGACAGATTATTACCATTTGGCCTTATTTTGCCCAAATAAAAAAATAACTGCTTTCATTTATCAATGTATATAATAACGTGGTGTAAGTAGAAAGACCCTGACTCCAGATGAGTGCTAGTGCCAGGTATGAGAGTCACTGGTCGTGTGACTATGGTGACAGGTAACTGCTAAGCCTTCATTTTATTTAATCTATCATTTTCAGTACAAATATCTTCTCTGCTTGCCTCACAGGGACTGGTAGAAGATAGATGTAATAATGTGTACAAAATGGTTTAGAAATAAACATTCCAAGATCTAGGCATTATCTGGAACTCCAGGCTGCTTAGTCTTGGTACCTCACACAATTCAGTGTAACTCAAAGGTTGGATTAGGAACTCCTGATACACACTACACCTGCAGGGAGATGTGAGGCCACCAGGCAGCTCAGGGGGCTGCAGAGGAAAGTGAATGGGCATGTTGACCTCAGCGAGTTGGCAGTGCAGTGCGGGGGGTCAGACCAAAGCGAAGGACCACAGCACAAAGCATCCAGACATCAGCTGTAGCTGCTCCAGACAGGTGCCTGTAAGACTGCAGGGGAAAGGCTAGTCTGTGCAGGACCCAAGCAGGTAATGGGGACAGCGTGTCCAAGTCCTTGGAGCAGAGGTAAATAAATACTGAAGAGCAAACCTGTAGCAGTTGTCATGAGGATTAGCATTGTGTATTCTCTGGCAAAAACCAACCCATTTCCAAATTATAACTGTCCAGCTGTAGGCAACTCTATGTTGTTCTGTCATTGCTGTTTTATGGTGCTGGGGATCGAACCCAGGGGCGTTCTACCTCCAGGATACACCCCTAGCCCTTTTAATTGTTTATTTTGAAGCAGAGTCTCTCTAAATTACCTCGCTGCCCTTGAATTTTCCACCCTTCCTCCCTTGTCAGCCTCCAAGTACTGGAGTTCCAGGCGTGCGCCTTGCCCACCAGCCCGGCTAGCTGTAGTGTTTAATATGATCTGGGGGGCATTGGCTGTGTTTGCCTCTTAGGAGTCAGCATCTTATTTGTAGTCACATCATGAATGACTTTGCACTGTGAAATGGATGATTTGCACAGGCTCAGAAGCACTCCCAGACCCAGGTGTCTGCTCAGTCTCCTGAGACATGGAAATGCCTCCCCACTGTCAGTTAGAAAACAGGAAGGCGGGGACACGCCTGGCTCAGGGAGGTTCCATATTGCCTAACAGGCTTCGTGGTGGTGCCCAGATACTTTTGAATTGACACGCTTTCAAAACTAAGTAACACTGGTGTTAGTGCTGGTGGATGGAGTTTTAACTGGCTCTAGGAGGTCCGCCTCTGCCCCTGGGCTCTTCTTGCCTAGCTGGGCTCTGCATAATCTGCTCTCTTCTCTTCTCCCGATGCCATTGCCCCATGGATTTCCCGGGAGCTGCTGGATTCATCACGCCATAGCTCATTATCAGATGGTCTCAGTCTTCAGAGCAGTGGCGTTTTTCTCTAATGGCACAGAAGCCATAGCAGTGCCAGCCATTTTCACAAACTGGTTTGGACCTGTCTCCACCGTGCCCGGGTCAGGGTCCTCTCTGTACAGCTGGTGCAGCTGTCACTGGGCAGCAGTTCTTTGGTTAATTTCTTTCCCATCAGTTGTCTGGGTTGAGCTTGGTAGACCTTGAACGGCCTCTTAATTTTTCTAAGCCATTTCCCTTCCTGAGCATCCCACACTTGAACCACCCTCAGACAAGAGGAAATATTCTCAGGGTATGGTGAGCAACATGGGCCATGTTGAATTCTCTTTCATTGGTGTGTTGTAATCATACCTCGTGACGAAGTTCAGGGCTATAGAGACATACATGCATACAGTACTCCGCAGTCCCACCCACTCCCTCTCCCTCCCCACCTTCCTGTGAGCACTGTGATTAGCACTGATAAGTCTGTGTGTGCACATCATGTCCGTTGAGGTGTTTTCCTCTTCTATCTTCCTCCCCTCCCATGTCCCTTCGTTAGGACCCCTTCTTCACTAAGGTTTCTCCTCCTTTGTCTGGAGTCCCTCCTGGGTCTCAATTTCTCCCTAGCTTCCTCATATGAGGGAGAATATCCAATCCTTCACGTTTTTGTGATAGACTAATCTAGCAAGCATAATATTTGCCAGTTCCATCTATTTCCTTGCAAATGATGCAATTTTGTTTTTCTTTATGGCTGAGCAGAAGTGTGTGTGTGTGTGTGTGTGTGTGTGTGTGTGTGTGTGTGTATCCCATAGTTTTGTAATCCATTTATTTGTTGGTGGACATCTCAGCTGGTTCCATAGTTTGGAAATTGTGAATTGTGCAGCTATAAACATGGATACACATGTTTTACTATGGTGGTCTGATTTCCATTCTTTTGGGTGGATACCCAGGAGTAGTGTAGCTGGGTCATATGACAGATTCATTCCCGTTCTTCTGTTCCTCCACACTGTTCCCAAAGTGGTTGCACCAACGTGTAATTCCACCAACAGTGTATCAGAGTTCCTACTTCCTACTTGTCCAAGTCCTGGCCGCATTTATCATTATGTTTCAAGGGTGAGTGGGGGTGAGTGGAGAGGAGGAGAGGGACTGTGAGTACAAGTATCAGCTAGAAGCTACACTGCCTTCCAGAGCCTAACATTGGAAGCCATGCAGCATCGCTTCCAGCACCTTCTGTGCGCTAAGGCCATTTAAAAATTCCACTCTTTCAAGGAGAAGGAATACAAATCCCATCTGTCAACAATGGCATATCAATGTCCCATTGTAAGAAGAGCATATATATGGATGCAGCCATCTTTGGAAAATACTATCTACCTTTATGAGCAGGGTTCATGGATAAGAAATCATCTTAGCAAAGATTTAAAGGAGGTGTGAGATTGAGCTGTATGCTTCTGTGTATCTGGACAGAGCCATCCAGGTTGAGGCAAGAGCCTGTATAAAGGCTCTGAAGCAGGACTATACAAACGTACATGCACTTTAAATTGCACTATGATGTATACTTATATTGCACCAATAAAATTCCATAAAATAAAGAAGAGAAACCTAAGGGTCTGCTAGTAAGTGAAACGTGGTGTTGATCGTTCACATTTAGAATGCTTTTGTACGGTGGAGTAGAGGACTGGGCAGCGGCGTGGGGCCCACTTTGTTGCCTAGTTCTATAAGGTGGTACATTGACACCCAGCATCTCCTTGTGAGTTTTTCTTCACATCCCATCCTGTGACTCCCTCCCTGCTCCGCAGGTGCTAGTGAGATGGGTAGAGATGGTTTCGTATTTGTTTGTAACATTGTTTGATGTTTCCTTCCCCCAGCCTTCTTTTTCCCTCCCTCATCTCCTTCCTCTATTCTTAGCTGCATGCCTAGCCCTATTTTACTTTGAATCAAGGTCTTCCTCCTAAGTTGTTGAAGGTCTTGCTGAATTGCTGAGGCTGGCCTCAAACTGGTGATCTTCCTGTCTCAGCCTCTCAAGTACTGGGGTTACAGGTATGCATCACCGCACCCAGCTAAGGGGCTCTTTAAGTAGCCCTAGTAGATCTTATTGTCCAATTAATTTGTCCCTTATTGACACTCTCCTACATTTTCCCTGCAGAGCTGCCCAGAAGCTAAATCTGTCTTCCAAGAAGAAGAAGCAGCGACCATCTACTTCTTCCTCGGTGGCCGAGACACCGCTCTTTGCCACCAGCTTCAGTGGGATTCTGCAGACCTCCCCTCCCCCAGCCCCGCCCTGCCTGCTGAGGGCCATCAGTAAGGTGAAGGATACTCCAGGCCTGGGCAAGGTAGGTGTCACCTGTGTCTCCAGCTCAGCTCAGTGTGTTGTGTGGGGTCAAGTTTAGAAAAGAAGAATATGAGGTCTGTAGTTTGTTAACATCAGACGGTATCAGGAGGAAAAGAAGCAGAATGAACTGGATCTGGAGGTCTGTCCCCTCTACCTATGGCTTCACTCCAGCAGTTTTAGTTACCTGTGTTCAACCTCATTCTGAAAATAAATGGAAAGTTCTCGAAGTAAACAATTCATGTTTTAAGTAAATTCATTACAGTATATTATCATATTTCTATTTTATTGTTAATCTCTTACTTAGTCTACTTTATTTTTTTATTTTTTATCTTTTGGTGGTACTGGGGTTCCTGGAAGCCCTTGTACCTCGGGCTACACTCCCAGACCTATTTTATACTTTTTTATTTTTGGAAACAGGGTCTCTTAAGCCAGCGTGGCTGGCTTCGAACCTGCGTGATCCTCCTGTCTCCGCCTCCTAAGTACGGGAATTACAAGTGTGCGCCACCACGCCCGGCTACTTAGTCTACTTTATAGTGTGTGTGTAAAAAGTATTTCTAGGATTTGGCACTATCCTCAGTTTCTGGCATCCACAGAATGTCCTGTCCTGGAACTTACCCCTCAAGGATAAGACTGAGTAGTGTAAAACTTTCTTTGGTTGCATGAACCAGGTAGCATATTAATACATTAAAATTTGGGGGTATGATTCAGTATTGTGGGGGCAACAATAGTTTTTCATTGTTTGACAAAATGGTTGGCATTTGAAGAAAAAGACACAAAACAGAGAGAGAGGCAGAGGCAGAGTCAAGAGACCTGGAGAAGACCCGGCCTGGCTGGCTTGAGGCTGGCACAACTTCACGTTTGTCTCCCTCCTTTGAGAAATCACAACCTCCATGTTGAACCAGACCACAGGGGGATTCCTGGGGAGCATTTCCAGTCATGCCTTTCTTGCCAAGAAATGAAAAATTCCATGTGTTACAAAGACTTAGAGAGACATGTCAGGCCTCTATTACAGGGTGTTCTTAGCTAGATTTTGGATGACTTTATTTTTACATATCATCTTGTTAAAGCTTTTTTTCTCCTCTGAGGTAAGTGGGTGAAGTAACTTGCAGCTCATTGCTGTGGGTGAATAAGCTGGACTCATGAGAATCTTTACCTGAAGAAAGGAGGTGGAGGGTCAGCTTTTACTTTCATTGGAAGTAGGTTGTGCAGTCAGGTGCAGTGGCACACGCCTGTAATCCTGGGAGTCTGAAGCCAGAGGATTGGAGGGTTGAGGACAGCATCAGCAATTTAGCAATACCCTGTTTCAAAAAAGAAATGAAAAAGGGCTGGGAATGTATCTCAGAGGTAGAATGCCCCTGGGTTCAATCTTTAGTACCAATAAATAAAAAAACAAATAAATAAATAAGTAAGTAAGTAAACAAATAAAAAAAAGAAGTGTGTTGTGCACACAGCCGGGCGAGTACATTCAACCTTGCCTTGGGCTTCCTTTTGCAAAGTTGCCACTCAGCTTTTTGTCACTGTGACAAAGAACCTTGTTAACTCTGAGGAGGAGAGTATTTTAGCTCAGGGTCTCAGGGTTTCAGTGTGTAGTTGACTGGCTCCATCTGTTTGGGTGTGAGGAGAGGCGGGACATCACGGCAGAAAGACGAGGGCACAGCCGAGGAGAGCTGCTCAGCTCATGGCAGCAGGGAGCTGAGTGAGGGAGGATGGGAGGGTCTGGGGATAAGGGACACCCCCTGGCCTACTTCTCCAACTGGGTCCACCTCCGGGAGTTTCTACCACCTCACCATAGTCCACTCAGTGGGTCGATCCATCAATAGATCAATTCCCAGAGAGGCTAGAGTCCTTATGACTCATCACTTTCCCAAAGCACCGGCATCAAGCCCTCAATGCAGGGGCCTCGGGAACCCTCCAGATCCAGCTGTCTTGCAGTCTGCTGAGGGAGCTTGGGGACACCACAGGTGGAGACTTGGCTGATTCAGATCACCCCTTCCTGGCCTCCGACACCCCAGGCCTGTGGTCTGCAGAAGATCACGGTCCCCTGAGGGCTGGCCTCAGAGCCCACTGCCCTTTCCCTTTGTTCTTTTCTCCATTCTCCATCTCTCCTCTCCTTCCATCTCTCCCACCCCCGATCTCACCACTGCACTGGGAATGTCTTGACTTCAGGATACTCTTCCCCAAGTTTTGAAATGCTGAGTTTAGTTTGGATAGAACAATGGTGACTCTAATGGAAAGCCTCCAGTTCTGGAATTTTCCACTGTGTTGGGTGAGGTAGATGGTTGTCAGCTGCAGGCTTTACCAGGTCCAGAAGTAAAGAGCCCCTGGGCTTTGGTGGTGAAGGCTTCTCCCTCATCACTGGGTTTGGAAGCCTGTGGAGGAAACCACATGGACTGGGACTACCCTCCAGGAGAGGGTGCGAGTGGGGAGAAGCCACTGAGGAAGCATTCACATAACCAATGCGGCCCTGTCCAGGACACCTCAAAATGCACCTCTTCGGAGACTGGCTTGCTGCACTTTTAACACTGTCTAATATGATTACTGCAGATACATTTTCAGGGCAGCCAGGCCCCAACCCCAAAGCCTTCTGTTCTCTTCTTCCCCATCCCTAAGCTCTCTCTGGAATTCTGAGATGAGGGAATAAGGGAGCCAAGGCCAGAGACCAGCACAGTAGAGTGTTTGCAGACAGCAGGTGACTCAGCTCCAAACTATAAAAATAGCCTGGAGGGCAAAGGATACCAGTCTAACCTTGATTTCACTTGTTGCCACAAGTAGTGATCAGGTGGTAGGGGCCTTACAAAGAGCAGTTTACTCATCAGCAAACTAAAGTTTGCAAGCCTTATATTTGTTTGTTTAATATTAAAAATATTATTCCTTTAATTCATTTACAGTTTTATTTTTTTAATTATTTATTTTTTAGGGGTCTGGGGATGGAACCCAGGGACATTCGACCTTTGAGCTACACCCCCTGACCATTTTCAGTTTTAAATGCAATCAAAACCTTGTGTTTGTCATGGAAGTATGTCATGGATGGGAGCATCAGTTAAGAGTCAAAGAAGGTGATAGAAAGTGTGGCTTTTTTCTAACCAGCAAAGCCTCAAGGGCCAGTGGGGTGGTGACACACAGAGGAGGTGTGTTCTCTGGGAAATAGTAGTATTCATATACTTGTTAACATTGTGCTCCAGGATTAAAACAAAAAGTTGCCAAGCACACATTTGATCTTGCTTCTTCTTGCATAAAGATTGTCTGGTTTCTACAATGGCACTGATTTTGATCTGCCATTCCATAACAGTACCCAACTGCCTGGCCAGAACCACGGCCCATCTGCCCAGACTCCAGCTTCACTCCCTCTGCTGATACTGCACTATAATAGGAACTGCTACTCTCTTTACCCACAGGGAAAAATGACCACCCATTTATCTCTGCCACATGATTTACTGTTTAATATCTCAACGAAATACAGTGGAGTTTAATATAGAACATAAATAATTGGCTCTATTTATAATTAGGCTCATTTGAAGTAGATGAGCTTGATTGAATGGCCCAAAGCAACTTGATTTTTTTTAACATGACTTGGGCCTTCTGGGATACAAGTGGGGAGGAGCAGGGACACTCGCGGTGGCCCTAAAGGGGATAGCCTTGTTACGCAGCCCCACCTCTGCCACTTAAGCCTCAACACCCAAGACCCTGGAAACCCAGGAGGGGTTTTATGAGTTTATTTACAGCAGTCCTCTTATTTAGTGAACAAAAAATTGAGTTCTGGTGAGAGGGATCCAGAATCAGGGCCAGAAGTCAGGATGTTTAAGCCATTGCATTTTCTGCTGTTTCACTGGGCTGCCACTGATATAAACTATTTGTAAAATCTTAGAGGGGGCCATGGTGGTAGCAAAATAATATTACAACCAGTTGACTTCATCCAGCAAAGAGGAGCATGCTTTCCTTTTCAGAGTCCCAGCCAGAAGAGAAAAGGCCATAGTAGCCAGGAGCAGATAGACAGTAGGATGGAGCCTGGAGGTTGCCATGCCATCTCTCTCACTTGCACTCTCTGCTGCTTCTGGCAGCAGCCCCACGCTCTCCCCAGACCATGCAGTCATTGTTGGCCACTGAGTCCTTCTTGAGGCCAAAGGTTTTGTGGAGGCCATGGAAGAATTTGAGATAATTTCAGTTAACGTAGACCTGAAGCACAGCATGCACATAGAGGATATGTCTCAAGAGCTTCAGCTCCCAGAGCAGTTCCTACAACATAGCAAATGTTCACTGAACACTTACATCAGGCTCCGTGCTGGGCAGTAGGCATGCAATGACAGACAAGAGTGTGTCTGTCTTTATAGCAATTATAATCTAGTGCCTGGCTCCAATTAATATTAGAACTCTCATCAGTTTGGGCCAGTGTGGGGGTACAATATGATTGTATTCATTGTCTTTTAGTCACTGTGATCAAAATACTTAGCATGAACAACATAGAGAAGTTTATTTGGGCTCACAGTGTTAGAGGTACAGTCCATAGTTGGCTGATTCCAAGCAGACATCATGATGCCTTGGAAGATGGCAGAGGACAGCGGCTCATCTCGTGGAAGGTGGAGCGAGACATACACAGGAAGTGACCAGGAACAGACATGGTCTCCTAGGCTATACCCTCAGTGGCCTACCTCCTCCAACCATGCCCCGCCCTGAGTTAACGCCTAAATGACCACCCCTCCATCGATCTGAATGATCATTCCTTCAGTGGATTTACCCACTGATGAGATTAGAGCCCTGATTTAATATTTCACCTCTGAATATTGTTGCATTGGGGACACACTTTCCACACATGAGCCTTTTGGGGGATACTCCAAATCATAACAACGGTTTAAGGAAAATTCAGAATTACAGACTTAACATGCTCCCATCTAATGTTCAAGTCCTACAGAGAAATGATTCTACTAAGTGGCCTTGTAGAGACATTCTTAATGAATAGATAAAGATGATTAGTGGATCAGAGCAGCTTAGTCCCCAATTATATTGCACTGATTTGGCTTATATGTAAATGATACTTCTAATCTATTTGAAAATGGTTCTTTTTCCTAAGTCAGTAAATGCGTCTTATGGAATTTGTTTGCTCAGTTAATTAACAGCCACGTTTAAGGTTCATTTGTTAACATGTCACAGCTTAATGTCAGGCTCTGTGTCTTGGATTACAAGTTTCTGGAGCAAAACCCGTTATCTGTCTCACTCACCAAGTTCATGGCTCTGTGCACACCCCTTGGATACATTAATGCTTTTAAAGGTGAGAATAATGCACACAGTCATAGTGGGTTGCTGGCAGTCCAACTGTAGTTTCTTGATTCTTCTTTTTCCAGAAGAATTTCCAAAAGGAATACAAGAAACATAAAGAAAAGAACCTTCCTTTTCTTCATAATCTCCATAATACCCAAAAAAGTCAGTCGGTGATCAGCACCCAACCTCTTCCTCCCTAACATGTTTTGGAAATATTGGAAATTTCTTACAGGTGGATTCTAGCAAGTGGACGAGACTATAGAATTTGGAAAGATCATTAAAAACTTTGACAGAACCAACACCAAGAGGAATTATGGAAAGCTAAGCTGGGAACAGGTCAAGGAGGTCTGGCGTGCTGAAGTTACTCAGCAAGTAACCAAAAAGACTTAACTGGGTCCCAGGTTCTGTCGTAGACGCCACTGAAGTAAACAGGACACGGGAGCTGCTGGGCCACATGGCCTCAAAGGAAAGGGACATGCCAGGCTCAGCCAAACTATCGGCACCATTGCAGTGCTTGGGCCTCGCCTCAGCCGCCACTCCTGGGACGTTTCCTTCTTCTAGGAGGCCTGCGTGGCCTGGTCTGGGTAGAAGCTGGCGGGCTGCAGGCCTTTCCAGCTGTGTGGTTCTGGAGCACTGCACTGCGAGCCTCCCCCAGGGCCACTGCAGCTCAGACAGCCAATTTGGCCACGTTGCCCAGGTGATTTACAGACTCACTAGTCTGGACGGATGATCTTTCTTATGCAATGAAAATTGAGCTATTGTTTTTTATTCTCCTTGGTCCACAATTTTAAGCTGTTGGGCTCTTATTCAGCACTAGTTTTCAAGTCTAGTGCTAGCATATTTTGACCTTCTAGTAAGACTTATTCAAAGTCTTTCTCTCTCTTACACACACACACACACACACACACACACACACACACACATCACTGAATCCTGTATTAGCTAGGTTTAATTTTTGTTTGTGTGTGTGTGGTACTGGGTTTCCTGGAAACCCTTCTACCTCCGGGCTACACTCCCAGACACTTATTTTTTATATTTTTATTTGGAAACAGGGTCTCTTAAGCCAGCGAAGCTGGCTTTGAACCTGCACGATCCTCCTGTCTCTGCCTCCCAAGCGCAGGGATTACAAGGGTGCGCCACCACGCATGGCTAGCTAGGCTTAATTTTAACTCTAAGCTCTCCCTTATTTGGTGTATAAACATTTTTAGGGTAGGTCTTATTTTTAGGGAAGATTTATTAGTATTTTTAGTCAGAAGCCATTCAATTGCTGAGTACTTGTGACATTGTGTGGAAGAGAAAGACAAGATTCTTGCTCAACTGATGTTCTGATTACAAGGATGGCGAGATGAAGTTTTTTTAATTAAAAGTGATAAATTTTAATTAATTTTTTTTTTTTTTTTTTTTGGTGGTGGTACTGGGGTTCCTGGAAGCCCTTCCACCTCCGGGCTACACTCCCAGACCTATTTTATACTTTTTTTTTTTTTTTTTTTGGTGGTACTGGGGTTCCTGGAAGCCCTTCTACCTCCGGGCTACACTCCCAGACCTATTTTTTATACTTTTTTATTTGGAAACAGGGTCTCCTAAGCCAGCGCGCGCGGCTGGCTTCGAACCTGCGCGATCCTCCTGTCTCTGCCTCCCAAGCGCGGGGATTACAAGCGTGTGCCACCACGCCCGGCGCTACTTTTTTTTTTTTTAAACAGGGTCTCTTAAGCCAGCTCGGCTGGCTTCGAACTTGCGCGATTCTCCTGTCTCTGCCTCCCAAGCACGTGGATTACAAGCGTGCACCAACATGCCTGGCGAGAATTTTTTTAAAAGGTACAAATGCAGCTATTACTTATTTACTTATTAAGAGAAATAGCAGATACAGCTCTCGTTCAGGAAGTGATTCCAGGTTATATCAAGGAGAAAAAATTTATGCCTTCTAGACTAGGAAGGTATGGGTTATTGAAACCCTTTGCAAATTATCTAATTCCTCAACTGCATTTTTGCCCTTCTCCATCCTAAAGCTTTAACAAAGAGATAGAGATTTGAACCAGCCTTTAGAGTTCATTTTGGATAGACATGAAATAAAGAATTCAAGCTGAGCATAGTGGCGCACACTTGTAATCCCAGCATTCGGGAGGCTGAGACTGGAGGATCACAGTTTGCGGACAGCCTCAACTACTTAGTGAGGCCCTCCGCAAGTCAGTGATACCCGGTTTCAAAATAAAGAATAAAAAATAGGGCAGGAGGTGTAGCTCGGAGGTTGAATGCCCCTGGGTTCCATCCCCACACCCGCAAAAAAAAAAAAAAAAAAAATCAAAAGTGGTGGGAAATTCTAGACTACTAGAAACTCTTCACTACTCTATCTTTAAACACTGTAGACAGGAAAATAAATTATGAGTTCTTCCCTATTTTGGTGTGCTGTTGGAAAAAAAGAAAAAACCTGCATAAATAATACATACACATTCATCATTATAGCTAGCCCGATAGCTTTGTAAATTAAATTGTTTGCTCTTTGGGGAAATAAACTCGTGTGACCTATGATCCCTAATTACAGTTATTCTTTTCTGTACAATTGGTTTGGGTTGAGTCTGCTAAATTCGTGTAGATCAATTGCTTGGTGGGATATCTCTCTTTCTTTCTTTTTCTTTTTATCTACCCCCTCTCTCCCTTTCCTTTCTGTTTAATTTTCTCATTTCTGTAACCCATGGGTGCAGAGTTCCCTTGGGGCCCTAGGCCCCACATGGGCAGTTTGCAGCTATGCCGTCCCGAGCCAAGAGCTTGGGAGCCATCGCGGTACTGCCCTGAGGACAGAAAAAAAAGGAGATCTCATCAGTAAACTAAAGTTTGCAAGTCTTATGTTTGTTTAATATTAAAGATATTATTCCTTTTATTCATTTACAATTTTATTTTTCATTTATTTAAAGAGATCTCAGGATCTCTTTTTTCTATACACTTCCCCATTCTATTCTTGAATTTAACAGTCTTTGTTCAAGAAAATGAAAGGGACTTTATTAGGATGATGTTCTCCATTAAAGACCACTGAGCAGAGAAGCCATGGAGATGCCTATAAAGAAAAGGTGGGATCATTTTCATTCCTCATTATTAATACAACTCCTTTGATTCTGCTGCTCAAGTTGCATTGACACTGTCTTCTGTTGTCTCCATTTTGGGTGGAGAACTTGAAGGGGTAGGCAGCGTGCTTCATTTCATGGGGTCAGATTTCTGATAAGATGCGCGTTACTGCTGTGAAGTTCACACGGCTGGCCTTTCTCGCCTGAGGTGCCACTCGGAGCTGGCAGCCTGGTTGGCAGGGAGGGTGCGTGGTTCAGTAGTCCAGTTTCCTGTCTTGTTCCCAGGCCTGTCACTGCGGCTTTCAGGGTAGGAAGTGGAAGAGGATTTTGCAGGCTTTGTCCCCATGGAGATTCCACACTATTTGGTATTTGAACTTCCACTTGTTACGGATTGAGAGAATGTGGTTTTGGAGAAACTGTTCCCGGGGACCGCTGTTAGGGTCCCAGACACACTTTTCCTCAAACCACAGCAAAACTCAAAACGACCAAAACAGAAAAAATCTGTGGGTTCTTGTCCTGAGCTAAGAATAAATATACATAGCTTGAACAGTTGCTTAAGATTTAAAGACGTTTATTAAAAAGATAGAAATACAGAAAATAGTTACAGCCCCATGCCAAAATGGGTGGGGGAGAGTGGTCCAGGCCAACTCACCCCCCCCCCAAGATACAGCATGTGTACCGGGACTTTTTATACCCATGACCTCCATCTTGTTTATGTCCCTGTAAGGTACCTCCCCCAGCAAGGTGTGGCAGGGTGTCTCCTTTCATGAAGGATGAAGGTCAACCCTCTGCTCCAGCCTCCCTAGATTAACATTTAAATCTATCTTTAGAAAGAGGAAGCCCTAGCTCTCCTCTATTGACTTGTTAATTACTTTTAGCTAGGTTAATTTACATTGGAATAGCTGCCTGCTTTTAGGCTTCCAGGGAAAGGCCCTTGCGGTTCCTTAGTTGGCTGGGAACCTCTTCACTGCGGGCCTAAGCGCAGGAAGGTGCTCCATGTGGCTGAACAGTATCGCATGGTTCTGCTCATGCTGTGGAGCCCAGCTTGGGCGTGGCGTCCATGTGGTGTGCTGTGAAGCCAACAGGAACATCCATGTGACCAGCAGGTTCCCGGCTGGCTTCTCAGGTGGGGTTGTCCTGGCGGAGCCACATCAGGACAAGATGATGAGACTATGTCTCGTGCTGGTGCCCTGGCCCGGAGCAGACACTGCGGGCATCAGGAAATCTTCCTCACCCTTTTTTTTTTTTTTTTTTTCTCTCTCTCTCTCTCTCTCTCTCTCTCTCTCTCTCTCTCTCTCTCTTCTCTTGTGGTACTGGGGATGGAGCCTAGGGGCATTGTACCCCTGATCTACACCCCCAGCCCTAGTTTTTAGTCTTTTTTTTTTTTTTAAACAGTGTCTTACTGAGTTGGAAGGGCCTCACTAAGTAGCTGAGCTGTCCAGGAATGCGATCCTCCGGTCTCTGCCTCCCAGATGCTGGGATTACAAGCATGCGCCACCACGTCTGGCTCTCTTTTTCTTATACTAGGGACTGAACTCAGGGGGCACTCTACCTCTCAGCTGCACACCTCAGCCTCTCCCCTTAGTTTCTGGAGTTGAATGCAGGGGCCTTCTGCCTCTGAGTTACATCCCTAGCCCTATTGTTATATTTTATTTTGAAACAGGGTCTCATTAAACCTGAAATCCTCTTGTCTCAGACCTTCAAATACTAGGATTACAGGCCTGGGCCACCACACAGGCTAAGACCTGCAATTATTTTTTATTTTGAAACAAGGTCTCACTAAGTTATTGTCCTTGAACCTGTGATCCTCCCACCTCAATCTTCTGAGCCACTGGGATTATAGGCATGCACTATCACACCTGGCTAGGAATTTTCTTAAAGAACCTGTTAGAATTTTTTGGGAGGGGGGCGTTTCGTGTTGGAGATTGAATGTAGGGGCATTCTACCTCCGAGCTACACCTCCAACCGGAGTTTTTATTCTTTATTTTGAAACAGGGTCTCGCTCAGTCACAGAGGGCCTCACTAAGTAGCTGAGGCTGCCAGTGAACTACAATCCTCCTGTCTCAGCCTCCCAGGTACTGGGATTACAAGCATGTGCCACTGAGCCTGGCTAACTCTCTCATTTTACATGGGAGAAAACTGAGGCCCAACAAGAGGAAGTGGCTTGCCCATTCATGTATGTGGGAGAGAAAAGCTTACAGTTTTTAATGCAAAAGGGGATTTGTCATGAAAACTGTGAGACAGAATTTGCATTCAGGTTAAGAGAGTCTTATTCTTATTTTGTGATTTTGGGCCTCACTCTACTAGCTCTGAATTTTTTAGATAAAGAAAGTTGGTGTGTGTGTGTGTGTGTGTGTGTGTGTGTGTGTGTGTGTGTGTACTTGAGGAGGAGGAGGAGAAGCTGGAGGAGGAAGATGATTTTTATAATGGTACTTTCTAAAAGCTAGCAACCTTTCCCATAATTGGAGGATAGTCTTGGGGCCTCTTGGAAAACCTGTAATTCCTAATTAGCATCTTGACTTATGGAATGAAAATGTGAGATAAAATGAAGGAATTCTCTCTGGAATAAATGTCGCTGTCTCAATTAACCAAAGGGCAATGAAATGGATTATAATGCCAGAATAGGGCTTTTGATCACTCTTTGTCCAAAACCACAATTTAGTCCAGCTCAGCACAACTGGACAATAACTGCCGTCAGGAGAATGGCCCCTGTATTTCGAGCTAACATTTCTAGCGTCTTATCTTCCTGTGTCTTTCTCTAACAAGTGGCTGAAGGGAAAGTTAATCATGACTTGCTATAATTATCCCATTGAAACGAGACTGATAAAAGGTTTCATGAAATAAAATGGTCAGTCCAAACTGCTGAGTTCATTCGAAGTTTTTCTTTGTGCCACAGGAAGGGTAGGAAATGCTGTTCTTGCCTACGGAATGATTTGCATCAATTAGGAAACACTCGAATCTATCTCCTGCTATATCGAATTGAAATGTGCCACTAGGGAGGAGGTCATTTGGAAACATTCATTCTTAAAAAACAAAACATCTTTTCTTCAGATCGTTAAATAGCCTCTGAAATCAAATCCTCTAGCTGCTTCAGACCACAGCACTGACCTTCTGTGTCTTTTCATGCTACTTTATAAAGTCCCTCTTAGCTCTTTTTCAGTTTAAAATGCTGATTTCCCAATACCAGCACTGGAATTTAGAAATAACTTTATACTGATTATCAGATAAAAATAACTAGAAATAAAATGGTTTCATCTGGGCATGGTGGCATGTGCCTATAATCCCAGTACTTGGGAGGCTGACATAGGAGACTTTTAGGTTTGAGGCCAACCTCAACAACTTAACGAGACCCTGTTTCAAAATAAAAAAGGCCTAGGATGGAGCGCAGAAGTAGAATGTCCTGCAGGGTATGACGGCATATACCTGTAATCCTAGTATTTGGGAGGCTGAGACAAGAGGATCTCAGATTCGAGGCCAACCTCAACAATGTAGCGAGGCCCTCTGTGATTTAGTGAGACCCTATTTCAAAATAAAAAGCAACTGAGATAGGAGGATCACAGGTTTGCAGCCAGGCTCAGCTACTGAGTGAGGCCCTCCAAAACTTACTGGACACTATTTCAAAATAAAGAATTTAAAAATAGGGCTGGTGGTGTAGCTCAGAGGTAGAATGCCCCAGGTTTAATCCCCAGTACCTAAAAAATATAAAATAAAATTAAAAAAAAAAACAAAATAGGGCTGGTATACAGCTCAGAATCAGAATTTCCTGGGTTCCTTCCACAGTACTACTGAAAAAAGAAAAGAAAGAGAAAGAGAGAGAGAAAAGAAGTAGAATGTCCCTGGGTTCAAGTCCTAGTACTGGAAGAGAGAGAATGAATGAGTCCAGTAGCATTTAGTGAGCGCCAAGAACAGGTTCCCTCCACCTCTCTTTCCTGTCTCCTGTTGGCCTCCCCTTGGCTGTGTCCACATCTCCATGACTGTGCAGTGTCCTGTCCATATGCCCCTCACAGAGCCCTCTACCAGCCACAGTGACCCTCGGAGACCTTTTTCTCTTGCCAAAATTTGAGATGGTAAAGTTGGCCTCCACGGCCTTGGGCTGGCTTCTTAGATTTCTACAATCCCTTCCCTCCCAACAGCATGCCCCATGGGAGCTCCCTGGCCTGCTCCATCCTACATGCCCTCAGGTCGCCCTGACTTGCCACCAGAGCCTTAAGATAAATGCCTGCCACGGCCTCCTCGCAGCAGTGCCGCCATAGTGCCCCGAGGACCCTGTCTGTGCCCCACAACCCTCAGCTCAGCCACCTGTTAGGGTGAGAAGCCCAGGCCAGCTCAGGACAAGAGGCCAGGAGGCAGCAGTGGAGGAGCCGGTGCTGGTGAGAAGCAGGTGCTGCTGGAGGAGCTGTAAGATCCCCTGTGTGTGGTATTTTCCTGCAAATCAGTAGAAAGTTCATCACAGGAAATAGGAAGACAGAGAGCAGGTTGGCTGCTCCGACTCCCCATGCACCACAAGACCTCTAAATTGAAGAGCGGTGGCCACAGGGCCCAGGTGCTAGAGGCCCCACGCCACGCTGTCCTGCCGCCCCACACACAGCCCCACGGTGGGCTCTTCCTTCCTATTGCAGGGGATGTGCCCTGTCTGGGGGCTTCCCCTGGGTCCCTCCGCCTCCTGCGCGTGGCTGAGCCCTGCCTGTCTGGATAGCCACCCAGACGCCCCTTCAGTGGGCCCCCATCCTGCACTTTCACAGCACCCTGGTTTCCCTTCACCACACACATCATGCTTTGGAAGTCTGCTCTGCGTGAGTCCATGTTTAATGGGTCTCCTTGTTGACTGTCAACTCCACGAGGGCAGGGCTGTGTGTCTCTGTCCCCTTTGAATCCAGACCACCACACAATGTCCATCCTGATAAGTCCTCAGTAAATACAGAGGTGTATTAGTGAGGTTTCTCCAGAGAACTAGAACCCGTGTGTGTGTGTGTGTGTGTGTGTGTGTGTGTGTGTGTGTGTGTGTGTACAGAGAAGACTGATTGAATTTAAGGAACTGCAGTGATGGAGATTGACTGACAGGCTGCATGCAGCTCAGGGAAAAGTCAGGTTCAAAGGCTGTCTGCTGGCAGAATTCCCTCTGGCTCAGGGAAGGTCAGCCTTCAATTGATAAGACGAGATTCTCTCACATTATGGAGGCTCATTTGCTTTACTCAAAGTCTACTGACTTGAATGTTAATCTCATCTAAAAATAACTTCACAGAAATATCTAGAACAATGCTTATATATCTGAGTATTGTAACTCAGCCATTAAATGTCACAGTGAGTGGATGGATAGATGGATGGACAGATGGATGGACAGATGGATGAAATTATGACCTTGGTCGCCATTCTGCCGTGAGGGTCCTAGAAGGCCTTCTGGTCACTTATATCATTTCTCTTGATCCTTAATACAGCCCAGAGACGTAGGCTGTGGGATTGTGGTGTTGGGCTCTGTTGATAGATGGAAACACAGGGCTTCAGGGGAGGAGAGCTCCCAGAGGTTATGCATATTCTCACAGAAATCCTACATCTTTGTTTCCATTGTACTTTTATAAACCACACGGTAGCTATTAGCCATCTACTGTGTGTCAGGCACTGAGGATTCACATGTGTTAACTAATTCAACAAATCCTCATTATCGCTCCAGAAAAGTTCTGTTACAAACATCCCCACTTTACACTGGAGGAAGCGAGAACAGATACAAGGGGTGTTGGAGTCACTTAGCTGATCTGGGTTGGAGCTGGGCTGTGAACCCCACTTCTTGTACCTGTTTTCTGGATTGAACATGATAAAGTCTCTCTGCACAGTCCTGGGCCATCCCTCTGGTCTCAGGAGGGGCACAGTTCGCAGATGTCACTGGCATGTGCACTGCAGGGGCTCCGGTGGGCTGTGGACGTGGGCCGGGCTCGGCAGCCTCCCTCCGCCGCCACAGGCCTGCAGCTCTCTCCTCCCACCTCCTGGGAGCTTTGTGATTGTTGCTGTGTTGCTTTGTGAGTGTCACATGTTCTAAATATGCACTGTTTTGTGGTTTATGTTCCATTCATGAAAAAAGTGAAAGAAACTAATATTCAAAATAATGTTTTTGTATTTGGTACTGGGAATTGGGGCATTCTACCGCTGAGCTACACCCTCAGCCCTTTTTATTTCTTTTATTTCTCTTTATTTCTTTTTCCTCCTCCTCCTCCTCCTCCTCCTCCTCCTCCTCCTCCTCCTCCTCCTCCTCCTCCTCCTCTTCCTCCTCCTTCTTCTTTTTCAAAGCTGGGGATTGAACCTAGAGGCATTCTACCTCCAAGCCCTACTTTTGGTTCTTTATTTTATAACAGGACCTCAGCCAGGCTGTTTCAAATAAAAGAATAAAAAGTAGAGGGTATAGCTTAGAGATAGAATGCCCCTGAGTTCAATCCCCCAAACCACAAAAACAAACAAACAAGCCGGGCATGGTGGCGCACACTTGTAATCCCTGCACTTGGGAGGCAAAGACAGGAGGATCGCGCAGGTTCGAAGCCAGCCGTGCTGGTTTAAGAGACCCTGTTTCCAAAATTTATATATATATATATATATATATATATATATATATATATATATATATATATATAGTCTGGGAGTGTAGCCCGGAGGTAGAAGGATTCCATCCCCAGTACCACCAAAAACAAACAAAAAATCAAGCAAACAAAAAACAAGATCTCACTAAGTTGCAGAGGGCCTCACTAAGTAGCTGAAGCAGGCCTCAAACTTGTGATCCTCCTGTCTCAGCCTCCCACATACTAGGACTGCAGGTGGGTGCCACCACACCTGGCCAAATCCACCTGCTTTAAGATATGGCTGAGTGCCCACTTTTGTCCACATCTTTCCCCACATGGCTTTCTCTTTTCTCTGTTTTGTGCCACACCAGTTTTTCTGATTAACCATTGGTTATTTTATATTGTCCTTTGCTTTCTGGGTAGAGTTGAACTCCTGCCTCTTTAGGCTGCTCGAAGGTGAGGATTTTGTTTCACTGCTCTTCTGCATCCCCTACAGGTTTAACCATATGTTAAGCAGTGCTATGTTCGGGATGGAGGTTTTTCCCCAAAAGTTCATGTGCTGGGAATTTGGTCTTCCCAGTGGTGATGGTGAAGGGTGGTAGAACCTTTAAGAGGTGGAGTCTAGTGGGAGGTGCTTAGTTCTTGGGGCATTGCCTTAGGAGGGGATTAACATATATCTCTTAGGACCTCCATTAGTCCCCCTGAAAATGTATTATTATTTTTAAATAAAGTAAACGTGGCCTTGAATCTCTCTGGCTTCCTGTTTGGACATGGGACTGCTTTCTCCTGCACATGCTCCCACCATGAACCCATTGCTGTGTGGTGATGTGGCCATAAGGCCTCATTACAGCCAAGTAGATACTGGGCCTCAGGCCCTTGTACCTCCAAACTGTAAGCGAAATGAAACTCTTCTTTATAAAGTACCCAGCCTTGGATGTTTTGTTAAAGCAACAGAAAACAGACTATGGCAGACAGATGGAACTCCCTGAGCTGACATACATTAAGATACAGGGTATGACCAAGCCATCATATGACTCCTGCCAGTGTTTTTGCTTACTCATTTCCCTGTCATCCACTCACCTATATGTTCATCCATCTGTTCATTCACAAAGTATGTCTTATGTGTCTTCTGTGTGCTAGTTTGGGGAAACTCAGATGAGTTAAAAATGAACTCTGCCCTTGAGAATCCCAGAAACTGGTATTAGAAAGAGTAAAAAAAAATCATTCTTTTAGGTAGACAATGAAAACTGGAAATATCTATTATCATTTTTATTATCCTCACTCTGGCTTATCATGGCAGATAAGGCTGAAATTTTCTCAAGATAATTGGCCTCCTGGTGTGCTTTCGTTCCTTCTTACTGAGTACATTATAATATGCCCACAGTATTGGTTTTGTGTTGTGATGACAACTGATAGTGTGGCAGTCAGGAAAGGCTGAACGTTTATTTCATCTTTAACACTTTGATGTGCTACAAGCAGCCGCCCAGCAATTAGCTTGTATGAAGGGTCATGTGCTGGGTGAAACATTATGTTCATACAGACTCCTTCTGAGAAGAACTCTCTGTCCTTTCCTATGGATAGAATTCCCTGAAAGCAGGTGATAAGAAAGCTGTACTTCTCTCTGTGAAGGGGTGAAACAAGGGGTTTTGTTCAAAGGCACGTGAAAGCCATCTTCCTTCTCCAGTAACACCTGTGCATCTCCATTGGGAGGGAGAAACTTCAGGCCTTTCAACTTCCCAAGGTTTTCTGGTCTTCTTTGAGAGTGCTACTGTTAAGATATGAGGGCCATCTCATATCTGAACAGGGTAGATGCTGAAGTTATCTTGGCGAACGTGAGTCCAGGCAGGTGGCGTGGTCTGCAACGAGAAGAGGAGGGGACTGAGAAGCGATTAATTGTCTTATTCAGCAGGCTTTTTAGTGTAAAGCAGTAGAAGCTCAAACTGTCAGTGCAATGGTTGGTGGTGTGCTGGTGTGGTGGAACCATACAGGGAAAGTCAGGAAGCCTGCAACTGGGCCTGTGTGGCGCCGGGCTCCTTTCCTCCTTGTCTTGTGTTTGTGCCTCTTCCAATGTTTTGGCCTCATTCTTCTTCATTTCAAACCAATCTTCACATCACAACTGCTGGCAACTGTCGAGTGTCCTGTCCTTCAGCTTCCTCTAGCAGACCAGACAGACTTCAATATTCTACAGCCCACACTCAGTCCAGAACAGAATTCAGGTAGCCCAGCATGGCGGGAGGAGGTAGAGGACCCATGGGGGAGGGACAGTTTATAAGAAGCCCAAGCAGACACTCACAGGCCTTCCCCTGAAGAGTGAGAAGGTTTGCAGGAAACTTTAGTGAATATTTAGGAGGAAAGACCAAGAAAAAGGTGGGCAGGGCATGGTGTGCCTCCTGTCCAGGCGGAATCTGACAGTGCCTGGCAAAGAGCAGCCACTCGCCCAACTAGTCATTCTTGAGCATTTACTGTGTGGTTTTGAAATGAAGATTCAGGGAGATGTTCATTTTTTGGACTATTATCATTTAGGATTTTCTAGGGGAGAAGAGTGACGTGTGTTCGACAGAGCTGAGAGCACAGACGTGTAGAGATTTGCCCAGGGAACACAAGGGGGAATGTCATGCGAGACACCCAGACTCCCCTTGGCCCAAGTCAGCCCCACTGGCTGCCTGGCTCCAGATGGATGGTCGGCATCTGCCCAGCACTGGCTTCCTCTGTGGAATAAGTGTAAAAAAGTGCCCAAATGTGAGCGTGTTTCACTTTTCCCTCTTCCCCTCCCCCACCGTGGCTGACCATGGCCATCCCCATTGCACAGAAGCCAGAGGGTCTAATCTCCCAAGTCAGCTCCACCTGAGAGCCACACTGCAGTGCACACAGGGAAGAGGGAGGGAAGGGGCATCCGTCTAGGCTGTGCACTAATTCTCCGTATCACCCGAGAACACTTGTGATGCCAATGCTTCCAAGTGCAGTTCACGAGTACCACACTTGGCAGCGTGTGAGACACGCCTGCTATGCAATGTAAGCAAAAACAAATATAATTTTTTATTAAATTAGATTTCTCGGATTTTCCAAATGACTTGGATAATAGCAACAACTGGTGTTCCAAGTATATATCTGAAAGGGTTAATAGATTTTAGGAAAGAAGACTTGACTTTGAAGTCTGAGGATGAATCCAGGCCTCTTTGCAGGAAGGCTGCTGAAGGACCCCTCCCCGTCTTTACCTTCTCCATCACCATCACTGCCAGCAGGTCTCCGCTCCTCTTCAGTGGCTCTAGGAAGAGATTTAATTTCTTATTTTTTTTAAGTTTTTTTTCTTTTTGTACTGAGTATTGAGCCCAGGGGCATTCTATCACCAAGCTACACTCTCAGGTCCATTTTATTTTTTATTTTCTAACAGGGTCTCACTAAGTTGCTGAGGCTGGACTCAACCCTTCGATCCTCCTGTCTTAGCTTCACGAGTCCTGAGATCATGGACATGAGCCGCCACGCCTGGCTCCGGAGTTTCTTTCCCTATGTTGAGTTAGTCCTCCTCTATGAGACTGAGAGCCTCCAAGGACTGGGGTTGTGTCTCATTGAGCTACCCACCAGCTGTCTGCTTCCTGAAGGTCAGCACATGCGTGGTTGCAAAGGTCTACCTCTTCTGTCTGGACATGGCGGGCGTCTCTTGAGTCACTGTGTACTTGAACGTAATGCCGAGAAAGATGCATTAATTTGTGAAACAAACCACAAGCCATAGTGCCTGGACATGTGTTAGTTAAGGCACTTAAGGCACTTTTTGTTTAGGCAACTTAGAATTTCATAGGAGGTTCCCAAACCCTGATAGAGTTCTCATAGGATTCAATGAGAAGCACAACTCATCCTCACAGTCCGCCCACTGGAAGTCATTGAAATGCAAAGAAGTCCTCTATCACCACATTCTGTTCATGTATGTTACAGTGGTCAGCGAGGGGTTTTGATCCATTCTGGGGTTGGCCTGTGTTTCTTCAGTCAATATTTTCAATGTTTTGGTTCCGGGTCCCATGCCACTGATGTGCAGGCTCTCTTGTATCTCCTTCCTGTGTCTCTGTGTTAGGTGACACGTCAGTGGCATGGGACCTCCTACCCCTGCAGCCCCCCTCCTGGTCCCACTCCCTGACGCACGTTGTATAGGAAGGATGGCACTCTTGTATTTATTCGCATGAATAGCCCCCACTTCACTTAACTCTGCTTACTGAGCATCTGCTACTTGCCAGGGAATTCCTCCGCATTGGAGAAGACCTGGGTACCCTAAGACACACGCAGGTCTTGTCTTTAAGGGGTTTGTAGCCCGTCAAGAGAGGAGCGGGACCTGTTGAGTCCGAATGGAAAGCTGCTCCCAACATCTTTCCTGTGAGACAAGGATGCAGCTTATGGCATTACTTCATTTTGATTCTGCCATGCTATTTGTGGAGTTTGCTTAAAAATTCAGGGATCTCCGGATGCTAATCCTCTTAGGATACTCTGTTCCTAAATACATTAAAAGAACAGAGAGAAACTTGGATTCTATATGAAAACATCTCCCTTTGCTTCCTGGAGTTTCCTGGGGACCCCCTGGGTTTCTGGAAGAGGCAAGTGCATACCCGTCAAGCTTTCAGATTCCACCCCCCCATCGCCCTCACAGGGAAGTCTGACTAGTGATGGAGGTCAAGTGGCCACACTGGAGCTGAGCGGCCCCCTGAGGAAAGCCGCCTTCCAGCCCTGGCTTGCTCTACCACTCACTGCCTCTGGGATTTTCTCAGACTGTGGTGACACAGATAGCCTCTGCTTAGACAGCGCCCCTTAGGCCCCTGGGCTCTGCATTCTAGACTCTTACTCTCGCCTTCAACACCAGAACCCCGAAGGGGAACCATGGAAGCCAGAGCCCTCCTTGTCCCTCAGGCTTGGGGTGGACCAGCGGCCAGTGCTGCTGCAGTCAGGGGGGGCCCCAGCCCTGGAGGAAGCCAAGGCCCACTGCACAGGGTGGTCGAGGGTGCCCACGGGGTGGTCGAGGCTAGTCACTGGGCAGCCTGGGGGGCTGGGGCTGGGAGTCCTTTCAGCCTGTGGGTGGCTGTGCATCAATAGAGGCATTCGGCAGACAGGATACTGTTCCCAGCTCCATCTTGGCTTGCTCTCAGTAGTGCAGGCACACACTGGCAGTCAGCAGGTGGGGGGAGGAGAGTTGGACATTTGGGGAACAGCCTGGGCAGCTGCAGGTACAGAGGGAAGCCATTTGGTGTGTGCGACTCTCTCCTGGAGAGGAGCAGTTGTGAAGTGAGAAGGGGAGAAGGGCCCGGCTGCGGACGGTCTCCCTGACTCAGGCGCAGGCAGCTGCATTCCTTTGGCTCAGCATCAGTGGCTGAGTCCTGCCGAAAAGGCAACGGTTGTCCTAGTTCTGTGTACTAGCGACGTTAGCTGATACCTCCCTGGTGCTGGGTGCTGAGTACAGCTCTAAGTGCTCTTCACGCATGGAGTCATTTACAGACACATTGCATGACATAGCCAGCTCTTAACATACATGGCATGCTTACGTGCATAGCACATTCACAGGCATCAACTCATTTTATATGTTCAGTGCCTTCACACACAGGTCACTTGCATACATGTTCACACACAACAGCTCATTTACATACATGATACATTTGCTCATTGACTCATTTATACACAACAACACATTTATGTGCACTGGCTCCTTCACATACATAATGTTTCACAACCAATCATTTAAATACGTATTTATATACAACAGGTCATTTACATACATAATACATTTTCAAACACCTTCATTTATACACATAGTACATTTACATACACAACACATTTACATGCACCAACTAATTCACATACCTGTTTTTACATAGAAGCAATTTACATATAGCAGCTTATTTACATTCATAATGCCTTCACATACCAACTCATTTATACCCCTAATAAATAAAAACATATACCAACTAATTTACATAACATGACGTTTACACACCAACTCACGTATGCACATAGTACATTTACATATACAGCATATTTACATTCATCAACTCATTCACATACATGTTCTACACAGCACCCGTTTACATTTAACATTTATATACACAATACATTGACACACATCAAATCATTCATAAGTATAATAAATATATTTATATACCAGCATTTACATACATATTTACATATAACAGATCACTTATATACATAATACATTGACACACATCAAATCATTCATAAGCATAATAAATATATTTATATACCAGCATTTACATACATATTTACATATAACAGATCACTTATATACATAATACATTGACACACGTCATCATTCATAAACATATTTATATGCCAGCCATTTCCATATACTTACATATGTAACAGATTATTTACATACACAATAGATTCGAGCACATCGTCACTCATACATAATAAATACATTTACATAAACAATTCATATACATAGAATACTTTTGTTGTCTTTATAGTTTATACACATAATGCATTTATGTACATAGACTAAATTCCATACACAGTACAATCGTGTGCTGATCATTTAGAAATAGATAATACATTCACAACATAATAAATACGTTTCCATAACCAACTCTCTTACATCCATAATACATTCATGTGTATCAATCATTTATACACATCGTCCGTCACACACCAACTCGTTTACATGTGCACATTCATAAGTTTACCTAGCTCATTTCCATAGCCAGCATCCCTCCGGCTGCGGCTCGCGGGGTCTGAGGACAGGTGTGGGCACTGCTGCATGTGGCTCACACTGGACCCCGTGGGCTGACCGAGTAGATGATGTATCTATGCACATCTTGACAACCATTATGCCCACAGGGTTCTTCTGGTTTACTAGTAGCTTCAGGGTGCACTTAATCCTCATAGCCCATCCTCAGAATGGCCCCCAGACCACTTGGTCCCACTGCAGAGGCCTTCCCAGCTCTTGGTGGCTCGCTCCCGCTGAGTGCCTCTCTGCTGACATTAGCCCTTGTGTCCTCTGGGCCCGCTCCTCCTCCTGCCCGGGCCACCACGCCAGGTTAAAGCACTTCTCAGTGGTACTAGTGGCACCTACAAGAACCCAGAGGTGTCGGTGTCCCTAGAGACAGAGAGATCAGGGGTGAGGAAGGTCAGGAACCATCCCAAGAGAGTTAGAGGCCAGAGGATCATTTGGTTTGTGACCTTTTGTACTTATACGGCAGGCAGATTCTTCATAAAACACAACCTAGTGACAAAAAATAGGAAATCTCAAGTCGGGCCCTTTACAACTTAGCAAGACCCTGTTTAAAAATAAAAATAAAAATGGTTGCGTGTAGCCTGGAGGTAAAATGCCCTGGGTTCAGTCCCCAGCACTACCCCCCGACTTTTTTTTTTTCTTTTGGTGGTACTGGGGTTCCTAGAAACCCTTCTACCTCCAGGCTACACTCCCAGACCTATTTTTATACTTTTTTATTTGGAAACAGGGTCTCTTAACAGCGCGGCTGGCTTCGAACCTGCACAATCCTCCTGTCTCTGCTTCCCAAGCGCGGGGATTTCAAGCGTGCGCCACCACGCCCGGCTTACCCCCCATACTTCTGAAATAAGGTAAAATGTGCATAAGTAAACTAGTAAATGGAAATCAAATGAATAAATAGAATTTCTTGTGCTAGAGTTTTTTTTAGAAACAAGGACGATAAAGAAATTGAAGGTAAAAATAATTATTACTTCTCTGCTTCCAGCCAGCATAACGCACTATCTTCTAAGACTTTTTCTGTAGCCACAGGTGAGTGAGCCAAGTGCTCACAGGATTTCCATGGGTGTGCTCACGTGCCCAGGGCTGCTAGCCAGGGCTGGGGGTCCGAAGTGGCAGCTGGTGACTAATTGGTTGGGTCCTGACTTCGGACAGTCTGTATTTTTTCTCTGCAGGCCAACTGTAGACATGCAGGCCAGAAAGGCTTGCAATCTCTCCTGTGGAGCTAGTGGAGCTGCCGCATGGTGGTGAGGCGGCTCTTCCTGCTCTTGAAGTGTCTTTCCCTTTGCTCCCTGGCCATGCGGTCAGCAGTTTTGCTGTCGGGCCCTCCGGTCAGTGCCGTCTCCCCCTCCCCTATTTCAAAATAGAAAATTGGCTGGGGGTGCAGCTCTAAGGTACAGTGCCCCTGGCTTTGGTCTCCAGTGCTGAATTATCTTTGCCTCTAGGGAAAGATAAATGACTGTTCAAAAGTATTCAGAAAATGGCAAAAAGGACGGTACTGTACCAACAGACCCCTGACTATTCAAGAGGGCCCTGGCAGCTCTGCTGTCTGTGAGGGGGGCAGCAGGCACTTGGGAAGGACTCACTAAGCAAAGATAAAGAAAGAGGATTAAGTGATCGCTTGCTGATCCTCTGAATCCTAAATCCGAAATGATTTCCAGTGATGGGCTCTGCACCTCCACAAGGGCCTCGCACAGCACTGATTCACTGATGACAGGGAATATTTTCATCACATCCAACCAGACTATCTTAATACCCCTTAAACCTACATCTCACCCCCTCCTGCTCTGGTACTGGGGATTGAACCCAGGGACATTCTACTTCTGAGCTACACCCCAACCCTTTTATTTTTTCTTTAGAAAAATTTTAAAAAGCGTCTTGCTAAATTGCTGAGAGCCTTGTTAAGTTACCGAGGCCCGCCTCGAACCTCCACTTCTCCTGTCTCAGCCTTCTGAGTCCTGGGACTGAGGTGTGCACTGCCACGCCGTCTCTTTCTCTCCGTGTGCACACTTGAGGGCATTCTCACCTTTAACGCGCCAGCTCTTGGAGTTTGAGTTTGGGCCGTGGGCCCCCAGAGTGGTGCAGGACCATGGGTTCACACATCTCTTCGTGCTAGCTAGTCATTAAATCCCAGTTCACTGAAGTCAGAGAACAAACTGAGGCTCTGTGTGCTTTTTGTGCTGTGCGTTGGTTGGAGGCCCAGATTCGTGTTCACAATTCCACATTCACATTGCCTTCAGGGTGGCACCGAATCTCATTACCAGCCATTTTCAGCCTGAGTTATATCTAAAATTTTAAAAACTGTCCCTATAAGTTAAAAACACACCCACTGGAATGCTAATACTGCTTGCTCGTAAATCACATTTTGTTTTAAGAAACAAGCATTGTTTCACGTCTCACGTCCACTTCTCCAGGTAGACTGGAAGAACATCGGTGGCAGAGAATCTCCTGAATGCCATTTGTCACGTCTGATCCTTTATTGATGAAGAGGTGGATGGAGATGCTGGGGTGGAAGCCTTCCCTACTGATTGGTCTGATTGGTGTGTGTGTGTGTGTGTGTGTGTGTGTGTGTGTGTGTGTGTGTACGCGTGCATGCCCACATACGTGTGTTACTGGAGACTGAATCCAGGGGCATTCTGCCTCTGAGCTGTATTCCCAGCCCTTTTTATTTTTTATTTTGAAATGGAGTCTTACTAAGTTGCTTGAGAGTCTGATTACTTGCTGAGGCTGTCCTCAAACATGCAATCTTCCTGTCTGAGCCTCCCAAGTACTGGGATTACAGGCGTGCACCACCACTCCTGACCTGATTGGCTTTTTTGAGAGGCACATGCCCATTAACATCTGCTTTGCTTTTGTTAGGCTCTGTGAATACTTACATGACAGATTGGATTGAGCCTTTCTCTCCTTTTATAAGTCTGCACAGCAGCTCAGGAGAGGGGTCTTGCCAACAAGCTGTGTGTGAGGGAGTCAGTGCTGTGGCCTCTGATCCCTCAAGGCTGGGTCCTGTGCTCCGCCGTAGGTTACCGGGCACCTTCAGTATATATACATAGTCCTTTGTGCGTCTGCAGTTCACACCCTATGCCCTATAAGGCCGTCTGTCCTTCTCTGCCCTTGACAGACATGATTTCTGGTGAGGGATCAGGCACCTCTGAGGCTGGCCCGTCACAGAAGCATCTCCCATTAGAGGAATGAATTGTCCAAACATGAATCATCCAAACAACAGATGTGCATGGCTGACTTCCCTCTGCACTGCCTTGATTGAGACAAGATGAGGCACAGCCAACCTATCGATGGGACAGCATCCTTCAGGAGTAGCTCTGCCTGCTGCGTGTGGCAGAGGCAGCAGCGCACAGGACGTCTGCGACCACCCTGTGGACAGCTAGGGGAGGCTGACTCTACCATGCACCCGCAGGATTGATTCACCAGCTGTCACCTTTCATGCCTCACAGCAATCACTGTGAAAACACGTAATCACTTTGAAAACAAGAGGTAGATGATGTTTTCATATTCTCTACACCAAGGATGTTGAGGTTCCTGGGATCCCTCACTTACTTCCCTACTCTTCATCATGACAGAGGTGCCCCCACTTTTTTGTACTCGGAATTGAACTCGGGGCATTCTACCTCTGAGCTATACTACCCTAGCCCTTTTCATTTTGAGACAAGATCTTGCTAAGTTGCAGAGGCTGATCTCAAACCTGTGATCCTCCTGTTTCAGCCTCCCAAGTCCTGGGGTGATAGGCATGCACCATCAGACTGGGCAGAGTGCCCCCACTCTTTATGGGGAGACCCCACAACACAACCATGGCTGGCCTCAGAAAGGGGGCCAGGCACGGACACCTGCACTGCTGTTGCTACAGCTGAACTGACCTGGGTGACCCTCCGCTGCGCCTGTCTCAGGACATGTTGCCATGGCAGCTGTTTGGAAACAGTAAATATTCATGCTCAAACAGAATTATAGAGATGGAGAGCGCATTAGTGGCTTTCAGGGCTTGGAGAGAGGGAATTGTGAGTGGCTTGTAACAGGCCTAAGGTTTCATTTTGGGGTTCTAGTACTAGATAGTGCTGATTGTACAGCAATGCCTGTCCACTTATTTGAAAATACTAATTTATGCTTGTTAAAATGATAAAAGTGGAGCTGGTGGCACATGCCTGTGATCCCAGTACTTGGAAGGCTGAAACAGGAGGATCACAGGTTGGAAACCAGCATCATCAACTTAGTGAGACTCTCAGCAATCTAGGGAGAGCCTATTTCAAAATAAAAAATAGAATAGGGCTGGGAATATAACTCAGAGATAGAATACCCCTGGTTCAATCCCCAGTATCAAAACTTAAATAAATAAATGTGATTAGCATGGGAAGTTTTTAATATTAAGTGAATTTTATTTCAGAAAATTAAAAATATTTTTTTTGTGGTACTGGGGTTCCTGGAAATCCTTCTCCCTCCGGACTACACTTTTTTTTTTTTTTTTTTTAAACAGGGTCTCTTAAGCCAGCGTGGCTGGCTTTGAACCTGCATGATCCTCCTGTCTCCGCCTCCCATGCGCGGGGATTACAAGCCTGTGCCACCATGCCCGGCTAAAAAATAAAAATTTGAAAAATAAATATTTGGTCTCATTGCTGGGAGGTCTCACCCAGCAACACTATTCTGTGCCTCGCCTCCATTTCATTCTAATGCCCAAGTTTATTTCAAAGGTTAAGACCTATCACATATCATGTATTTCTTCTTACTTCATACGGCCCTATAGAATACTCTTCTGGCAAAGAGCTAATCAAGTCGTAAGGCCCTTTGGGGGCTTAGATGTGTTTGCTGTGGGGACCGGCCTCTCCTGTGGCAAAAAGGCGTCCATCTTAATAGGAAATGGAGCTGTGTCTGCCTTCCCTGCCGAGCCGCCTGCTCTGCACGCTCTGATTCTGTGGTGTAAAATGCTTCATAAATATGCATGTCCATAGAGTTACCAATGTTTGCCCAGACCAGACCCAAGGAGGAATAAATCCTTTCTAAACCAACTGGAGCACACACAGAACGAAAAGCAAAGAGCAAAAGAGAAACCCCAAGGGCACCAACAAGATGAAGGCTCCTGCTCCGAGCTGTCCCCATGATGATGGCTATAGGCCTCCTAGGCAGATATTCAGCCTAAGTCAAAACACTTCTCTTTCATCTAGGCACAGTGATGCATGCCTGTGATCCTAGTACTTGGGAGGCTGAGACAGGAGGATCACAGGCTCAAGGCCAGTGTGCGGTAACTTAGCAAGACTCTGTTTCGAAATTTAAAGAAAAATTAAAAGGCTGGGGATGTAGCTGCATGGTGGGGCATGCCTGGGTTCAATCCCCAGTGCTACAAAAAGAAAAAGAAAAGCAGAAATCTTTTATGCTCAGACACCAAAGTTGGCATAGGCCACAATGCTTTTTCACAGTACTAAGTAAAGATTGGATTTCTCTGCAGTCGGTTCCTTCTGTATCATCTCATCGCTTACTTTTTCTTTGTAACGTATTTGCTATCACGGATCCCTCCCTATGCAGAGGCCTGCTTTGGCTTATTGAAATTTGGCTAAAGACAAAACAGACCACTTTCTTCTTTAAGTCCTTTCTTGAGAATAAAGATTGACAGATGGTGATCAGTTTTTTATTAGACCTCAGGAGTTCCTGCAGACCATTTTACCCAGCAACTATCCAGATAGCCAGGAGCTGGGGTGGGCCGGATGCTCCCGGAGCAGCTGGAGAAGGTGCATGTGGCCGGGTGGGTCCTCTGCTCAGAGCAGAGGCTGGCTGCCATGAGCTCTTGCATCAGGACCCCTCGCCCCTGGGGCTCCAGCGTTTGCTCCTCTTGAGGAACAGGGCCCTGACTCTTCTCGCATTGTGTCAGTGGCTGCCAAAGCCTAGTGAAGAATATACTTATGTTGCCATCCTGAGTGTGATGGACATTAAGGTGGCTTTCTGTGGCCCCAAACATTTCTTTCCCATGTCCATACAGGTAGCCACCCTCCTTTTCCAAGAATGATAGCACTGGGAATTGGGATGCTTTGGAAGATTGCCCCTCTTATATTTTCCTCCAAGAAAAAGGTCAAAAACTAAAAGCAATCATCTACTCATAGCCAGAGGGGAACTAGATTTTGCTCACTGACGTGTGTCCGGATTCTCACTCTGCATTCTCACTCCCAGATGTGTCAGGTAGCTGGAGTCAGTGACGAGCTGACTTCCAAATTCACCAACTCTCTGCTCAGAGAATGGTTTTTCCAAACCACAGGGACTTGGTCACCTGGGTGATGATGCAGATTTAAAATCCATAACATTATTATTAGTGCTGCCGATGCAGTAATTTAGTAAATGTTTCCAGGAGGAAAGGCGAGCTTGACAGAGGTCCTCCTGCAAAGGCTTGCATTTCCCTCTTCTTGTCTGTGGCAGTCTCCCCGAATGGCTTGTGTTGAATGTGAACGTGAGGCTGCTGCCAGCAGACTCTGCGGCCTGCCTGGACTTTCTCCTCGGCGTCTCTCCCTCCCAGGCTCTGATTTGTGCCACTTCCTTATGGCCACCTGGCCATTCAGGCAGGAAGCCCAGCACTCTCTAGAGATTACATCCCCTGCACTCCCAGCCCCAGAACAGTGGCACCCGGGGAGCAAAGTTTCAGGTGTGGCTTGGATGCTGCATCCTTGCCCGGGTTTACAGCAGGACCACCACCCTCCTCTGAGGGTGCCATCTCAGGCATGGCATTTGAAAAGTCCAGCCAGCTCTCTGTGCCCAGTGATGCTGACCAGCAGCCCTGGTCAGAGAACCCTGCTCCTTCCCGGCCACTGCTGAACCTGAAGTCTGTGTGTATGGCCAGAGCAAAGGTTTCTGGCACTTTCCAGGCCCATTCTGCCTTGCTCCATGGGTTACATCGCCAGCACTTCCAAAGCACTTGGGAAAGGAGATTTTATTACAACTCCTCCAACAACCTATTTCCACGTGAGCCACCTTTGGCCTTTTTCTATTGGCACATTATTAAGACAAAGAGAAGTTTGTGTCTCTTGTCCCACCAGGCACTCCACAGTGCAAGTCTGGGATTTGGAACTTGGGGTTATTTTTTTCTGCACTCTCAATGAAATCCTTGTTGGATACCTTGTTGATACAGTGCAGTTTTTTCATAGCATGAACAATTTCCTGAGCCTGGAGGACACATGCTCTTAACGGTTATTGATATGAGCTGCTAAATTTCCATTCATTACACTTTAGGGGATTGATTTTTGCTTCCCAGCCTTGTGCGTGATATCATTCACTTCCAAATTTAATGTAAAATTATATACTTGCCCAGACACTTCATCTACATTTAAGAATTTTGTCTCTGAAAATGATTTTTATAAATGATGGAACTGAAACCTCTCTACAAATGACAAAGCAGAACTCTGGAGCAGGGCTTCTCAACAGAGGCACTGCGGACACTTGAGCCTGACAGCTACGGGATTGGAAGAGGAGTGGCTGGGTCATGGTCAGCCGCCTATTCCAGGACTGGAAGAACGTGGCTGGTGCGCTATCATGGCCAGCAGCCTGTCTGGTTCTACCCTTCAGATGTGAGTAGGTTCTCACAAGTTGTGATAAAAATGTCTCTGGATGTGTCAGATGCCTCCTGGCTAAAGACAGTGGACCTAGAGGTAAGGATCACACAGCTAGATTAGGTCAAAGTCAGGGGTAAGACCTAGGTGTCTGTTCCATGCTGGACAGCAGGATTTCGCATGCAGAGCTCCACTTAAGGTCCAGAGCACCCCACAGCTCTGGAGGGAGACAGAGGGCTGGACAGGACAAGGAAGAACTTGGAAGAACTCTGAGACCCTGAGATGTCTTCCCTCACCTGAGCTTCCACACCTGCTAAGAAAACCTGGTCCAGTGGCTCCTGGGCTCAGCTTCTGTGGGCCATCTTATATCAGATAATATGCTTTTGTGTGTGGGAAAAGGTGCTGGGGACTGACCCCAGGGATGTTCTACCAGGGATGTATACTATAAGCCCTTTTCACTAGGTTGTTGAGGCTGTCTTTGAACCTGCAATCCTCCTGTCTCTGCCTCCCAAGTACTGGGATTATAGGCATGCACTATCCCACCTGGTCCAGATGATATGCTTTATACATTTGTAAGATGTATTTCTGGAGTGAACAGATTTAGGGGAGAGAATACAAGAGACTGGGCATGTTTCTCCCTGATGCTAACAATCTATCCATATACCCAGAATCTAGGGCCAGCCCCTGGAAAGGCCAGGGGGTGTCACAGAGGGAGGCGTTGGCCTGGCTTTCAGCCCTGTTCTCTCCTGAAAGCTTTGAGTCAGTTTCTTTGGCAATTTTTTGTTTGATTGTTAATTGGTACTGGGGATTTGAACTGAGGAGTGTTCTCCCCAGTTTGAGGGTGTAGCTCCCCAGTGAGTATGTGTGTGTGTGTGTGTGTGTGTGTGTGTGTGTGTGTGTGTGTATGGTGATTTGGGATGGAACCCAGGGGCATTCTACCTCTGAGATACACCCCTGGCCCTATTTTATTTCTTATTTTGGAACAGGTTTTTGCTAAGTTGCCGAGGGACTCACTAAGTTTCTGAGGTTGGCCTTGAACCTGAGAGCCTCCTGTCTCAACCTCCCAAGGACTGGGTTTACAGGTGTGCACCACTGCAGCCAGCACTTTTTCCTGAGCTATAACAAATAACCAATTTGTGCAGGGCTTCATTCTGCCTTTCCTTTTTTCAGCTCACACCTCTCTCCTAGCATCTGTTCAGAGGATGTGTAGGCATTAAATGTGAGGAGTGGGGCGGGCCGCCAGTGCCCCCGCAGTACTGCCACTTTCTGGTGGGATGACACACACAATCAGCAGCGATTTCGTAGCTGAGAGTCCAAACGTTTTCATGCTCAGCCTGGTTCTCTGGTCAGATATCAGCTTGTGTTTTCCTTGGATAAAGGAAAGAGAATCCTGCATTTGGGGCTCTGGAAGGAGACTGGTCTAACATTTGCTCATGGGCCTCTGTCTAAGGCTCACAGGCTCCTGGGCTGGCTGAGGCCCCTTCTATAACCAGGATGTCATCTAGAGGCTGTGCCCACATACAAAGAAAAGTTTCAGTGAGCTCTCTCAGGTTTTTGTCTCAATTATGCCAGAACTATCAAAACAGAAAACTGAACTTTTATAAAAAATTACTTTCTGGTAAGTAAAACAGGCCCTAAGAGCAGAGTCATTGAGCTGAAGTAAAATAGTTTCTGATTATCCTACTAGAAACTATGCTTTTATTCTCATAAATAATTGCCTCAGAGAAAGTCCTTCAATAACTTTTCCTATTTCTTTTTTTATTCTCTGAATGAACGGTCAAGTATTCTCTGTGTGTCTGAGTTCTTTCTTTTCCAGCCACCTGGTCGTAATCCAAGGGGGAAAACACACTAGATTGATTCCACAAGTGATATTTCATTGCCAAGGGCATGAGGACGGCAGTCCTCCATCTTCCACCAATCAAGAAAAAGAACATTCTGGAAACTTTGCACAAAGAAAAATTAGTGTGTTTCTTCTACAGTTCTGGGATTAAAAAAAAAAATAGAAGCAAGTCAAGTGTGTGTGGGGCACAGAGTCTTGGTGCCTATGTGTCTAAAGATTTCCCCAGAGGAAAGTCACAGCACTACTCCAGCCAGGAGGGCACGTGCCGCTGGGGAGGGACAGCCTCCTCTCCTGTCTACCGGGTGACCGAGGCTTTGTCCACGCCCCTCTGCCACATTTCCCCAGCTGTTCAGTAGAAGGGCGATAGCACATCAGCCACCTTTACAGAAATGCCCCGTAAGGCTCAGCAGTGAGGAAACAGCTCTGACTGTTAGAAGAGAAGCCCCATCAGTGCCGGCCACACCTCAGCGCGAGCTGCTCCACCTCCATGTCTTCCCATTGTCAGTGGAATATACCAGGTTTAGAGTCTCTCTCTTGTTTTTCTTTTTTTTTTTCAGTACTTAGAATTGAGCCCAGGGGCATTCTACCTCTGAGCTATATATACCCCGCCCCTATTTCTTATTTATTTTATTTTTTAAATAGGCACTGGCTGCAAACCTGTGATTCTCCTGTTTATCTATATACCGGGCATTCTGTCTCCAAGCTACACCTTCCGCCATTTTCATTTTTTTTTTTTTTAATTTTGAATAGCACATTGGCACATGCTTGTATCTCAGTATTTGAGGGGTGGAGACAGGAGAATCACAGGTTCAAGGCCAGCCTCAGCAACTTGGTGAGGCGCTCAGCAATAGAAAGACCTTGTTTCAAGAAACAAAACAACAAAGGGCTGGGAGTGTAGGTTGTAGGTGGAATGTCCCTGGGTCAATCCCCAGTACCACAAACCAGAAAGAGCCTCTTCTTTCCTGTCTCTCCCCCAAGAGCACCAGTCGCCTGCCAAGCGAGGCTGTCGAGAGGACAGAGGCAGCGGAGAAAGCCGGCCTGGCAGTCAGCGTCCCGGCGGGAGAAAGGCATCATATGGAAGTGGGCGTTTGGGGGAAATTTAATAAAGAGACATTTACACAGGTTTGGGTAAGGGATAGAAAACTAAACGGGCCCAGAGAGGAGCCCAGGGCTAATTAGAGCAGAGCACCAGGATCCTGGCCTCCCCGGGGGCCCGTGAGGGTGGAAAGGGAGAGAGCGTGAGTCCAGAGGTCACGGAGGAAACCCGCCGGCCCAGAGCCAGAGCCTGAATGTCGCCCTCCTCGTTCCCTGGGCCACAGGCACCTTTGCCGGCACCCTCCTGGTCCTTGGAGGGCCTAGGGTGCGCCCCCGCCCGCCTTGGCCACTCTCATGGTTACTGCCCTTCCTTGTCCTGCCAGTACTTTCATGATGGACAGGAAGGCCAATGGCTATTTCACATCCTCCCTCCTGTTTCTGACAACATAGGTTTCTCTGTCATTAGAGCGACACCGGCCCGGACCAGGTTTCACGCTGAGTTCGTGTCATTCACTTTCCTCAGTAGACCATGCCCAAGGTTCTGGCCACAGGGGACATGGTGGTACAGTGGTCATGGGCCCACACACCAACCAGGTTGCAAAATGTGGATTCCACCCATGAGGAGAAACCAGACTGCACAGCCTTCTGACACCAGCACTTTGGGGCCTTGGGCACATTTAGATGATTGCTTTTTCATTCCATCATTATATCAACAAGCCTTCTGAGAACTGATTCCACCTGGAGAGCATCTCAGGCTCTTTCCCCACCCCACCTGTGGTCATCAGCTTTTCATCCCTGTGCTTGAAACTTCTGCTTGGTTTCATAGGTCTCAGCCCTTGGTGCTTGACCTTGTGGACTTGTGGTGAGGCAGAAGGTCACGTGGGAGGGGCATGGCATGGTGGCTCAGAGTGGCTCCAGGAAGCAGAGGAGAGCGGGTGAATAAGGTAGACCCCACAAGGGCACGCCCCTGTGACCACTCCCTCCATTCTACCCTTCCCAATAGTGCCATCAGCTACGAGCTGACCCACCCGTCACTGAGTTAACCCACTGATGAGCTCCGAGCCCTCAGGATCCAGTCGCTTCCCACAAGCCTTTGGGGACGGTCCAGCCCAGAGCACCGCCCCTCCAGTTTTCCCCCTATGTTCAAACCTAGAGCAACTGAGTTGCTCTTGATCAGACCATTTGGTTTTGTTGCCAATACTTTTTTTTTTTTTAATTGGTACTGGGGCTTAAACCCAGGAGCATTCTACCTTTGAGCCACACCCCCAGCCCTTTTTATTTATCTTGAAACAGAGTCTCACTAAGTTGCTGTACATCTTGCTATGTTGCTGAGGCTGGTCTGGAACCTGTGATTCCCCTGCATCAGCCTCCCAAGTCCTGGAGTTACAAGCATGTGCCACCACATTTGGCCTGTTGCAAATACATTTTTGTGCATTAGAATGATAAAGTAGATAGATAGATGGATAGATAGATAGAAGTTTGTGTGCTTGCTTTAAAGCATGGAGTCTCTTCTCTTTGCTTGAAAGACTCAATTCTCTGGCCCTGATCAGTATTCCATGAATGGCCTCCATTTGCAAGCTATTGGAGTAGAAGCTTCACTTCTTGTGAATCTGCAACCCCAGCCTTGTTTGCGAGTTCCCAGTGGAGAGATGCCATGCGTGGGCAGGAGATGCAGAGTGGGCTCCACCACGGCCTCACTTCTCCTCTTTGGGCCTCAGGATCCTTGTTCGTAAATAAAATAAGCATGATGTGTCATCCACTCTTCAGGCAAGCCTGGTGAGAGCTCAGCCCTTTGACTAGCTGTAATATTTACATCCAGGGTCTGCCTCTGACTCCCAAGGACTCGTGGCCTTTGGAACTCAGATCTATCCAACATGCAAGGAAACCGGATGCTATATTTCCTGTGCCAGTCCTCCTCACATCTGCACGTTGATTAGCGGGTTTGCAGAGGGCTACAAAGCTGTGGATTTACAATGCGCCCGGCAAGGGGGACATTGTACTCACCAACCTGTCAATAAACCACACAGTAAAGATTTGAATAATAGTGCAGAACACTTTCAAAAGACTTGTTACAATCCATCAAGTCAACCATTTACAATTTTAGAAACTCCCCGAATACAAATTTATACACTTTGAGTTGTTTTACAACTTATCAGATCATTGATCTAAATTTTAAAAGTCCCTTATAATGTACTTAATCATAACATGTGCTCTTTTTCAAGTGCTAAAATATGTTTCGGCACGCTAACCTGCAGCAGTATAAGGAAAACACGACTTTAGAGGGCTCCATAAAACTTGCAAGGCAGCCATAATGTCTTCACTCTGAGGTCTGCTTTCTGTGCAGGGTTCAGGCTTGATCTGAAGGATTTGTTTCTGTCTCCTCGCCTTGTCTTTCCAGGTGGACAGCTGAGGTTAGAGAGGAAAATGTGGAGTACCTGGAGCCAGAGCTGGCTGGCATCCTGTTTTCAGAACTGAGTCCTATGAGACTGTAGAGGAGCCCTGCTACTCCGTGACCTATCTCCTACAATATGCTCTCATCTAGGGTGGCTGTGCACATTGGCATAGAGCACAGTGAACGTAGGCCTTCGATAATTTGAATTTGAGACACATGCAAGAGCTAAGACTGAGTCGTCAGTACCCATCTGCCATCCTACTGTGCCCCCTCCAAAAAGCCCACCCCCTCTCCCTCAGAGGAGGCAGCACTCAGAATCACTCACCTCCATCTCTTGTGAATTCCCACACACACATACACACGCCCCTCACCAGTCAGCCTGACTACTCACCCCTAAATATAAAAGAAGAGCCAGGAGGGGAGTGGTGACACAGGCCCGTAATCTCAGGAAGACTGAGACAGGAGGATTGCAGGTTCAAGGCCAGCTTCAGCAACAGAGCGAGACCCGCAGCAACTTACCTAGGGGAAAAGCTAAGAGGTAGAATACCCCTGAGCTCCATCCCCATTCTGGAAAAAAATAGGAGGAGGAGAAGAAACTTAGAATCTAAAAGGGTTGCTTTGGAAACATTGTCAGCCTTTGTTTTCATTTTATCATTATTATTTAATCATCCTCAGTCACTTTCATGTGCACATGTGCATGTGTGCACACATACATGTATTGTCATGCACATACCCACACATTCACACTCATGTACACACACTCTTGCACACATTACATTCACTTGTGCACGCGCATGTGCACACACACATCACTGCCGGGACAGTGTTCTCTGGAAGAAAAATGGTCTTGGAACAATTGTTAGTTTCCTTTAATGATGATTTCCTATTAAGTAAAATATTAATAAGAATCCAAAGAGTTTCTTATTTGAGGAAAGAGAAAAAGAAAAGAATCCAACTAGGTGAGGTGGTGCACATCTGTTTGCAATTCCAGTACTTGGGGCCTGAGACAAGAGGATCTCAGGTTTGAGGCCAGCCTCAGCAACTTAGCAAGACACTCTGTTTAAAAAAAAAAAGCAACAAATAAAAGGGGCTAGGAGTATAGCTCAGAAGTATAACACAGTAACACACACACACACACACACACACACACACACACACACCCCAAAAGAATAGGATTCACTGGTGTGAAGTTTATGCTTCCATAATAATAAAAACAGTGGGTTAATGCCAGGCATGGTGGCGCACGCTTATAATCCCCGCACTTGGGAGGCTGAGACAGGAGGATCGCACAGGTTCGAAGACAGCCTCAGCTACTTAGTGAGGCTCTCAGCAACTTAGTGAGACCCTGTTTCCAAACAAAGTATAAAATAGGTCTGGGAGTGTAGCCCAGAGGTAGAAAGCCCCTGGGTTCTACCCCCAGTGCCACAAAAAAAAAAAAAAAGAGAAAGAAAGAAAAAAAGAAAGAAAAAAGAAAAACAAAACAGTGGGTAAAACTATAGAATCAAATTAAGTGTAGATGGTGGAATTGCACTAGTTTTGAAAGAGAAGTTCTTTAACCTATTTATTCTTCCTGAGATTGACACTTAACCAATTTCACATTGGAATTCAAGAATTTCCCTCAAGTACAACCAAGGAAGAGTCAGAAGCCCCTTCCCACTTTGACAGCACAGAAACTTTTTCTTCCACTGATAAGACTGCTCCTTGGGGTTGGGGTGGAGCTCAGTGGTGGAGTGCTTGTCTCGCACGGAGCATGAGGGAATGATTCCGGGAGGTTGAGGCCACCCTTGCTCCTGGGGACCGTCCTCGGAGCAGCAGGATCCCCACTGCTCATTAGGAACACCCATCCTCGGGGTGTGGTCCAGATCCACCAATTGAAAAACTCTGGGCTCCAAGCAGTAGCTTGTGCCTCAGCACCACTTGAGTACGACAGTGTGCATTTCCTTACATGCATCTATGAAATGAGTCCCTGTAGCTGATAGCTGCTTACATAAAAACACATCCAAGGAGTCCAGGTCAGGAGGCCAGTTTTCTTTTTTTTTTTCTTATTCTAATTCTTATTTTTATTTATTTATTTTTTATTGTTGCACTGTATTCATACATCATAGTGGGATACAAACTTTTGTAGACATACATGCACACATTGCCCAGTCAGCCCCCACCCGATCCCCACCCCATTCCCTCCCCATCCCTCCCTCCCATGCTTGGCTTAGTGGTTGACATCTAGTATTATAGCAATTTATCCAAAATTAAAAATGATAATCTCACATAACAGTTTCATTTTTCTGATACCAAGCTTTTGATGACTTAAAGATAACATTTCAATATTTCTTTTTGCTTTCTTTCTTACCAGAGAATATTTTTTTAGGTGAAACTATCATATATTTATATATTTATTTTTCAGAAAAAAATCTATCCTAATATGGAATATGGACTCTAGATACCCAAAATGATCTTGAAAAAGAACAAAGCTAGAAGATATATATTTTCTGATTTCAAACCATATAAAGCTACAATAATTGAAACAGTGTAGTACTGTTCTAAAGGCAGATATATAAACCATTGGAGTTAAATAAAAGCCTAGAGCTAAATTCTTCCCTATATTGTCAAGTTATTTTTGACAAGGTTTCCACAAAAATTTGGTGGAGGAAATAATTATCTTTTAACTAAATATTGTTGAAAAATAATAATTACATGGAAAAGAATAAAATTGGACCCTTACCTAATCCCATATACAAATATTAACTCAAAATGGATAAAAGACCTAAATATAAATCTTAAGAGTATAAACTTTTAGGAGAAAATCTGGGTCATAAAACCTCACAACATAGAAATTGGTAGTGATTTCTTGGATATGATTTCAATGGCACAGGCAACAGAAGAGTATACAAACTCCCTAAAAAAATTAAAAAAATTGTATATCCAAAGACAATGTAAACAGAGTTAACAGTTGCTAATAGAATGGGATAAAATATTTCCAAATGCTATATCTGAAGGTATATTAATATTCCAACTAGAAATCCTAAAAATTAACAACAATAAAGGCAAACAATACAATTTAGAGATAGGTAAAAGACTAACATAAATAATGAATCTCCACAGCTAACCAATCTTAGTTGTCTGTTGGATGGAAAATCTTGTTTCTCTGGTTCTGGTGTGTGTTACCTATTTCTTCTTTGTAGTTAATCTCTTTGAGTATTTTCTCTAGTGCTGGTTTTGAAGACATAAATTCCTTCAGTTTCTGCTTGTCATGGAAGCTTCTTATTTCTCCATCTAATTTGATAGAAAGTTTTGCTGAGTAGGAAATTTTTGGCTGGAAGTTGTTTTCTTTCAGAGTTTGGAATATGTTATTCCAAGTCCTTCTGGCTCTCATGACTTGGTTTGGGAAGTCTGGAGTGATTCTAATTGGTTTGCCTCTGAATGTCACTTGGCCCTTTGCTTTTGTTGCCTTTAAGATTCTCTGCTTGGCTTCCACATTGGTCATTTTGACAATTATGTGGCGTGGGGATCCTCTTCTCTGATCCTGTCTAAAGGGAGTTCTATAAGTTTCCTGGACCTGTGTATCAACCTCTTGCTCTATGTTTGGAAAATTTTCTGCTATTGCTTCCTTGAAGAGATTGTTGATCCCTTTGGTTTCACTTTCTTTTCCCTCCTCTATTCCAATTATTCTTAGGTTAGCTCTCTTAAGAAGGGCCCATATTTCTTCAATGTCAGATTCCTGCTGTTGGATATTTTTTTCTAGATGAGAAACTATGCGTTCATTTTTTTCATGATCATCTTCTAAGAGCGAGATTCTGTTCTCCATGTGGTCTGATCGGTTGTTTGTGCTTTGAATTGAGGACTTTACTTCATTAATTGCATCCTTTATCTCTTTTTGACTCTCTCTGAGTTCTTTTCGAAGCACCTCTATTATTTCTACAGTTATTTTCCTGATTTGATCTTCTAGAAATCTCTGAATTTCTGTTTTATCGGGTTCTGATGTTGTGGGGGTGTGGGCATTCATTGCTCCAGTGTTATTCCTCTTTCCCATGATTTCGGAAGTTTGTGCCTTCTCTGGGTTCTTCCCTTGGGTCACTAAGACTTCACTTAAGGTGCTCTGGATCTCGAGTCTGTGGTATCTCAGTCCCCACTACTCCTTTACTGGGTTGTATCACAGAGTCTCCGACCCAGGGAGTCGATAGAGGCTGCTTTAAACTATGGGGGGTGCCAGGTTGCACGTTCTCCTATGGTGTGATATCTCTGCCACCGCCACTCCCCCACTGGGTCAAGTCCCAGGGAGTACAGTACTGGGATTTCTCCTCTGTGGCCCGCAATTTGACTCACTGTTCTTGAGTACGCAGATTTAGCTGTACTGGACTCCGTGAATTCGCTGCTGGTGCCGCCGGTGGCAATATGGCACCGCTGCTACGCCCTCGGCCGTGAGGCTGGCGTATTTCTTCTTGGTTTTGAGTTCCACTCTAAATCCCTGCAGTGTGTGCTGAGCTCAGCCACTGGGAGCTTTAGATGCTCCCTGCACCGAAAGATCCCGCCTGGCTGTTCCGCAGCAGCTCACCTTGGCTTGCTTTAGCCGTCCGGTGAACTCGCCGCTGCCACCGGCAGTATGGCGCTGCTGCCGCATCCTCGGGCGTGAGGCCGGTGTATCTCCTCTGTGGCTCTCGCCAGTTTTCTTATAAAAGCAACTTAGCAAGACACTCAGAGATACTGTGCTATGGCGCTCATGTGTTAGATACCCAGCCACTTCCTGGGAAGTAATAACCAGGGTGTGGGTGGAGGAGTGTCCAGCGGTGAGCCCGGAGGCAGAAGTTAGTTGCGCAGCGCCTGCTCCCTGGAAAAGAGGTGCTCCCTGTCAGCAGTGTGCCAGCACCTCCAGCAGATCCTCTTCTGCTGGAACGCAGCCACCTACGTCCTGTGAGTTGGTGTTTACTACTGTAGGACAAGCTCTCTACTCGAGAGTTCTGAAGCAGACCTGTCTTTGCTTCTTGCCTTGAATCTAAATATTTTGTCATACTTAGCTTTCCCAGGTAAAGGAGAGTGCATTGCTCATCAGCATTTAATAAATATTTATCTTTTGGTTGACTGATTCATTACCCCTTATGTCAAGCTGCTGCTAGGCCCATGCATATGCATGCTGCAGACTCCCAGCTCCACACTCTTGTGTGTCAGCTCCACGGCTCCTGTGCAAGTCTCCCTAATTGAATTGTCTGCAGGCTCATAAACGCTGCTCCAGAAAGGTGCCAGCTCCTTAAGTTCATAACCCCCCAAACTGGAGGAAAAGGGGTGACACTAGCATTGTTTTGCAGATAGAAAAACCATGACCCTGAAACTGTCCTCCACCATGAAGATAACTTGGGTCACTCTGCTTCTCCCTCCCTCTCACCCCCACGTGGCTCCCCATACTTGGGAGTCCTACGAACTTTTCAGTTTGTTACGGAAGTCTCTCTACAGCCTGACTTTCCAGCTGAACTTCTTACTCATCCTCCCCCCTGCCCACCCTCAGCTGCAGTCTGAGTGCCCATGGATGGGTGTGTGCTGAGCCTTCACAGAAAGCTGGGGGCTTTGGCAGTACACGATTTTTTTCAGTACACGATTATTTGCTTAACAATCGTGTAAATCTTTCAAGAAACTGACCCTGACCAAGGGCTCTGGAGACTTATAGAAGCCGAAGCTGTAGCACTGGGTTCTGCTCAAAGGCGCAGTTAGCCGAGGAGGTCAGATCTGCCCTCAGCAGCTGATTGTGGGAGAACTTATAGGAAGAAGAGGAAGGAGCTGCTCGTTGCCTGGACGGTGACCAGGAAATGTAGGCAACTTCTGTGCGGGTGCAGACGGTTCTTATACCTCTTGATAGGTTGCATGTTTTGGGGGGACTTGACATGTTCTGTAGGAGGGATTCTGGGCTGTGCATCAGAAGGTCATGGGCTGACGGGCCAGCCTCTTCATTCATCCGGAGAAGCCAGTTGCAGACACACTGTTAGAAACTGCAGAGAGCTTCCTGAAAAGACAACGTACACGCTTCATTCTCTGAGGAACTGATGAGCAAGTGTGTCCAGGCTGAGCCAACCTCAAAAGGACAATTCTCTCTATTTACAGATGAGGAAACTAGGCTGTACTGTATGCTTATGGTCACACAGTGCCAAGAGCTAGGGCCTGTATGATTTCAAAGTATCTGATCCCTTCAATAGATTGGTAGCCTCATGAACATAATAAAGTAATAACAGCTGAACTGCTGAGCACTCACTATGTAGCAGGCACTGGTGAAGGGTGTGATGGCCGTGTGTGTGTGTGTGTGTGTGTGTGTGTGTGTGTGTGTGTTACTGGGGATTGAATCCAGGGGGGCATTCTACCTCCAGGCTATATGCCAAGCCCTTTTTTATTTATTTATTTTTTATCTTGAAACAGCATCTCACTAAGTTGTGAGACTGGCCTTGCACCTGAGATCCTCTTGCCTCAGCCTCTGGAGTACTGAGGTTAGAGGCGGGAGCCACCACGCCCCGGTGCCATTTGCCCTTTAGTGATCCTGGAAGCCCATTAGGCCAGCTTTGTTACTGGGGCCAGTTTATAAACATAGCACAGAGGAGGTTAAATTACATGTTCAAAAATGCACATTAGGAAACAGGACAGCCAGAATTCAAATTCAGGAGACTGTCTCTAGAGCCCGTGCCCCCAAGCACCAGAATTAACCCTGTGTTAAGTCCTTGACATCCGAGAGACTCTTAAGAGATGCCTCAGAATCACGTATCCTGCTTCACTCCAGACCTGGGGTGCCCTTTTTAGGATGTGTCTTTACACCAGTTCATCCATTTAAAACAAGTTCTCTAACAGAATGAGCCAGGAGACAGGTGGTCTTGCAAATAGGCCGCTGTCAGAGTCCCAGTCCTGTCTGACAGGCCAGCCCTAGAAATGTGTCCGTCTACATCCTCACAGCCTGGCTAATTAGTGCAAGGGAGCTGCTGCCATAGGCTGGCCATCCATTAAGGGAGCTAGGGGACCGGGGCTCTTTCCCAGGGCTCCGTCCTCCATCCCTGGTGACAGGTGCAGGCAGATGAGGCGCCTCGGGAATTGCAGCCCCCTCTGCTCCCAGAGCCCCTTTCGCTGAGCAGGCCTCATTAGGGGCTCACGGCCGGGCCCGCATAGGCTCCTTCGTGTGCGCGCAGCCTCGCTGTGCCACCCCTTGTCACCTCTCCTGACTGGCTTTTGACAGCAGGGCGCTCCCTCTCAGACGACAGCATTGCTGCGCTGTATGAGCTCGTCTTTTGGCAGCTCCAGGAGGCTCTGCAGTGCAGTTGCAGCCACTCCATCTCCTAAGAGATGCTCCCACTCTGCCCGTTGACGGGGACAGGACCAGCAGGTCAAGGCTACAGCTAGACCGTGGCTTTGGGCAAGTCACTTGAGCACCTCAAATCTTTTTGCTTTGGTGAGGGTACTGGGGATTGAGCCCAGGGGCATTCTACCTCTGAGCTACACCCCCAGCCTGATTTTATTTTTTTGTTTTTGAAGCAGGGTTTGGTAGGTTACTGAGAGCCTCACTGCTTGCCAAGGTTGTCCTTGAACCTGCGGTTTTTCTATCTCAGTCTCCCAAGTATTGTGATTACAGGTGTGCGTCACTATACATGGAAGAGTACCTCAAATATTAATCTCCTTAGCCTCAGTGAAGAAAATGAGGGTAATAATGATCATAATATTTTCTTAACAGAGCGTCTATGAAGGGAACCAAGTGGAAATTAGATGTAAGAAAGTCCTTTGTGAACCAGGCATGTTAGAACATGTTTGTAATCCCAGTACTGGGAGGCTGAGGCAGGAGGATAACAGGTTTGCGGCCAGCCTCAGTAGCTTAATAAAACCCTGTTTCAAAACAAAAAATAAGAAGTGTTGGGGGTGTAGCTCAGAAGCAAAATCCCCCTAGATTCAATCTCCAGAAACACATGCGCACAAAAAAGGAAATCTTTGTACACGGCAAGATTTATAATGGATTTGAAGAAGCAATGGCTGGGTGCTCATGGCCCTTTAGCCGGCGTGTCACCACCAAGTGGGCACTGCCCCAGACAGTCCGCAGTGCTCCTCAGTCTCTGGTAGTCAGCTGTCCCACTCTCCAAACTCAACAGTACTCCGTGGGCTTGGAAGATTCTTTTAAAACACTATAGCCAAACACTATGGTGTTTAAAGAGAAAGAGATTCTTCAATAAGGACTGGAATATTACATCCATCCTCCATCTCCTGCAGTGAGGTTTTTTTTTTTTTTTTGTGGTACTGGTGTTTCTGGAAGCCCTTCTACCTCCGGGCTACACTCCCAGACCTATTTTATATTTTTGTTTGGAAACAGGGTCTCTTAAGCCACCACGCCCAGCATGCAGTGAAATTTTAGGAATAGCACTTTATCATAATCTTTTATGATAACACCAGGCATGGTGGGTCACGCTTGTAATCCCTGCACTTGGGAGGTAGAGACAGGAGGATCGTGCAGGTTCGAAGCCAGCCGTGCTGGCTTAAGAGACCCTGTTTCCAAATGAAAAGTATAAAGTAGGACTGGGAGTGTAGCCCGGAGGTAGAAGGGCTTCCAGGAACCCCAGTACCACCAAAAAAAAAAAAAAAATGTTTTATGATATAGTAGGTGAGCGTAGTGGTGTAATCCAGTAGTTGGGAGGCTGAGACAGGAAGATTGAGGTTCATAGCCAGCCCCAGCAATTTATTGAGGCCCTTTGCAAGACTGTTTCAAAATAAAAAATAAAATAAAGCTGGTGGTATAGCTCAGAGATAGAATACCCCTGGTTTTCTACCCTGTACCACACACACACACACACACACACAAAAAAAAAAAAAACCTTTTCAATGATCTATTTATTTGTCTGAATGTCATAGTCTAGAAACTGAATTTTATGGTAGATCAGAAAGCAGAGTGTGTTGAGAGGAATGCACCTGAAAAGTGCACACTGCCTCGTGCTCCCGTGCCCCAGCTGTCTTACTTGGAGCGGCTGGGACTCTCCTGAAGTGCTGCCAGCAGGCAGCGTGAGCACCTCCACCATGGCACCAACCAACAAGAGAGAGGAACAGATTAACTCTCAGGCACTTCGCTGAGACTTTGCATAGTTGTTTCACCTTGATGAAGAATGTCAGCAGGCTGTGTATTCTTCAATTTTGGTGGGAGGAAGGAGGAAAAAATACTTGGTTTTTGTCTCTCTCGTCTCTGTGCGTGGGTATGTTTAATTTTGCTTTACTTTTTAATATTAAACCTAGGTAGCTGAATGCAGTGGTACACACCTGTAATCCCACTATTTGGGAGGCTAAAGCAACTTAGTAAGACTGTGTCTCAAAATATAAAAAAATAATAGAAAGAACTAGTGATATAGATACTTGGGGTCAAATGCCCCCAAGTAATGCAAAAACAAACAGAAATCCTAGAAGGCGCCTGCTTGTGGTGTGGAGTTGATGCAGGTTTCTTAAGCCAGCAGATTGGAGAAAAGTAAAGAGTTCCTTCCTCCCTCCTTCCCTCCTTTCTACAGATTTTCCAATCCCATGTATATCATGACATAGTGTTTGCATACACTTACACATATCCTCCCATGCACTTGAGATCATCTCTAGATTACTTATCACTTAATACAATGCAAATACCATGTGAATAGTTGTTATACTGTGTCGCTTAGGGAATAATGACAAGAAAAATGGTCTCTGCATGTATTTTTCCCAAGTATTCTTGATTCACAGTTGGTTGAATCTGTGGACACAGAGCCCGGACGCCCAGGGTTGACTCACCACTTTACATGGTGTCCTGCCCTATAGGTGGCACAGTGGGCTCATTTGGGGATACAGAGGCCAAGGCCCACACCTTAGTGTTACCCACAGCCACCCTGTGGTGCCGTGGGTGAGGGCCCAGCCCTGGCTCCTGGTGCCCTGTGGTGCCCACCCCACTGCCCCTTAGGAAGAGTCACACCTTTGCCAGGTGCAGTGAGCAGGCCTCTAATCCCCGTTCGAGGGAGGTAGAGGCAGGAGGATCACAAGTAGTGAGATCCTGTTTCAGAATTAAACATCAAAAGGGCTGGGGTGTAGCTGGAAGGTAACATGCCCCTGGGTTCAGTCCCTAGTCTGTCTGTGTCTCTCTCTCTGCACCCCCCACAACCTCTTTTGATGTCCCTCCAAGTTACTTTCTTAACAGCTGAGCCCCACCCCCAAATGTGTGGTACCAGGAGAGGCCTCCTGATCTGTCCCACAAGGCCCTGCTGGTCCCCTCAGGCAGGGCAGGGCGCCCTCCACCGGCTGGTTGCCACTCTAGGCCGGCTTCCTGCAGGGTGCGCTCTCTCTGTGTCCCTGCTCCCCTGGCTCCTGGGCTGCTCAGGAGGTGGCTGCCTGCCCGTTGGCTCTGCAGTTGGGCTGTGAGCCCCACTTGGCCACAAACACTGCCCCACTTCTCCTGCGGCTACTGTTTTTCTCGACTGGACCTCTGAAACAATTTCCAGACGCGTTTCAGGGGAACTTAAGAATAGATGTGGGAGACCTAAGAAAAATTCTAAAACTGCTGGGATTGAGACAAAGCCTATCTGCACTTGACAGGTTTCTCCTGAGCTGGTTCTTTTTGGTTATTTGTTGGTTTTTTGTTTTGTATTGGGGCTTGAACCCAGGGGCATTTTACAGAATGCATGGGCTATACCCACAGGTCTATTTTCATTTTTTATTTTGAAAGAAAGTCTCACTAAGTTGCTGAGGGTCCTTCTAACCTGAAATCCTTCTGTTTTAGCCTCCCAAGTATTGGGATTACAGGTATGCACCACACACCTGGCTTCCTGAGCTGATTCTTAAAATTCAGAGTAAAAAATTTTAAACTCAGTGATGTGTGCATATACTTATGTAGCACTTTGAATCTCACTGTGATATATAATTGTAATACACCAATAACCATATTTTTTTAAAAAGAAATGTAAGGGAATTGAAATATATTAGTGGTGACTTTAACTCAGTAGCCTGTAACCTCGTGGAAGGAAAAGCTATTTATAATATAGTTGAGCATCTGTCCTGGCCAGGACCTAAGTCAAGGGACAGGCCTTGTTCTATGAATGTCTGTAGGGACTTCGGGAGGATCCACACCAAGAGCGTCAACACAGCATGCACACCGAGAATGACTGGCAGGGCTCTTTCTTCCTCCTCTACCCAGTCACCATGTGCAGTCCTTTTCTGGTTGATGAGGGACCCTTCGATGGTCAGATTGCGCCAAACCCTCCTGAGTCTTAGTGGAAGGAAAGCCTTGGGTTCGGCAGCCTCTGGGTACAGAAACACAGAAACGGGAAACCAGAGCCTGGACGGGTCTGAGCAGCTGTGCTCTGTGGCTGGGGACCGACAGGAACGTCTGGGTTCTGCGCTGGCGGCAGCAGGGGCTGTGAGTGATTAAGGGACCCACTGCTCCTCAGCATCCCCTGAGACTGGAGGCGGCGCCCAGTGCCGTGTGGTGGAGGAGCTAGCTCTGCAGCTCAGTGTGTCTCATAGCCCCTGTCCCTCAGTCTCTTGACGCCATCCAGGAGGAGCTGAGTTGACTAATGAGCAGGGCTTAAAGACAATGGCACCCAGGGTGGCAGCTGCGCCGCTCCAGCCCCAGAATAACTAGACAAGTGCGGCAAAGGGGGGCCGCCCAGGGCCTGGGCTGCAGAGATCAGCTCCTCTCACCTGAATCGTGTGGCAGGCCCTCCTTGCTTCTGCTCGGACTGTCCCATTAGCTTTCTGTCCCCATTCCACCAGGAGAATGACCCGTGGGAGTGACCTAGCAACTGTCCCCTTGATCCCAAGAGCTGCAGAGCGGGCTGTGCAGGTGGACAGCTCCTCGGCTTCTGTGTGGAGCAGGGGAGAGGCCAGGCTCAGTGGATGTTGCCAAAAGCCTAACAGTGTTTGTAAAAAAGCCAGGGCTCCTGGCAAGAAGTTCCATGGAATTTCTTGATCCTGAGTGGAATCTCCTAAGCGCTTTAATGACGGAGAATTAGAGGACAGTGGAGTGCTGGACTAACGGAAGACTGACACAATGGAGGTGAAGCAGCAAAACCCAGTTTCCTTCCATTAAGGGAGAAAAGTCTCTATTCATTTAAATGAATTACAAAGCAAAGACTGGAGTGTGGCATTTCCCCAGCCCCAGCTTCAGTGGGCCCTAGAGAACTATGTATCTCCTTGGCCAGACCCAGGCGAGCTCTTCAGCCTGTCTACAGAAAACCAAGCAGGGCCCAGAGCTTTGCTGAGCTGCAGGAGCCTTGATGCTGGCCACATGCTTCCCTGTGGCCCCTGCCTGGCTTCCCTCAGGTTTTATATGCAGCACCTCTAGTTACAGAAATGGCAGGCAGCATCATGGAGGAGGAGGGCAGGCTCTGGTGCTCCACCACTTCCACCTGGTGTCACAGCAGCCAGGACAGGAGCCCCTCGGCGGTTAGGCAAGGACCGCCACTTACAGAGAGCCCGGAGGTCTAGTGAGAGCAGGGGCTGGGGGCAGGCCCACGGTGTGCGAGAGCAAGTCGTGGAGAGGCGCTGGAGGCCGCTAGAGATATCCACAGTGAACAAGGAAATGGCCAGGGCGGGATGCGGTGGCTGTGGGATTCAGGGGCTTCCCGGGTAGAGCTAAGCCCCCGGGTAGGCCTTGCGGTGGGTGATGATCCTCCGTGGTGTCCTGCTTGTGGTCTGCTTGTTACTCGGCAACGTGAGGTCAGGGAGTGGGCTCTAAAACCTCATCAGAGGACTCAGGGAGGAGAAGATAAGGGGAGGAGGGAGGAAGAAAAGAAGTGAGCACTCAGCACCACACATGACCACGCGCTGATGCCTCACACAGTTTTCTAAGACAGGTACCGCCTTCCCTGCTCCCAGGTGAGGAGGCCGGGCTCCAAGGAGCTTGGCTGTTTGTGGGAGGCAGCAGTTGATGTCATAGGAAAAGCATGGGTTCTGGAGCCCAGCCCTACATCCACAGCTGCAGCAATGTGGCACAAGTCATACAGCGTCTGTCTCTTCCTGTAAAGTCTGGACAAGGGTCCCTGTGCCCCAGATTATTGGGAGGATGAAGGAGATAGTGTAGACAGAGCACATCTGGATGCACTGCAGACCCTCAGAAGATGACCCATCTCATTCTGGGACCAAGATTTGAGCTTGAGAGCTCAGCCTTATCCCAGATTTGGACTCCTTCCACCACAACAGAGTAGTATAACTAACTTATAAGGACAAGCGTGTAATGTGGTGGTCATACATGCCTGTAATCCCAGTTCTTGGGAGACTGAGGCAGGAAGATTGCAAGTCCAAGGCCAGCCTCAGCAATTTAGCAAATAAAAAAATAAAAAGGCCGGGCATGGTGGCGCATGCTTGTAATCCCCGCGCTTGGGAGGCAGAGACATGAGGACCGCGCAGGTTCGGAGCCAGCCTCGCTGGTTTAAGAGACCCTGTTTCCAAATAAAAAATATATAAAATAGGTCTGGGAGTGTAGCCCGGAGATAGAAGGGCTTCCAGGAACCCCAGTACCGCAAAAAAAGGGGGAGATGGGAGTCAAATAGAGTGCCCCTGTGTTCAGTACCAGCATGCAGAGCAATAATATGGGTAGCAGGGATAGTGCCAGGAGGACCTAGCACACTCAGAATTCTTTATGTTTCAACCCTGAACCCTGCAAACTAGCCCGTGCCTCAGCAGACAGCCACAATGGGCAAGAGGATTAAGGACGGCTCACTCCATAAGCATAGCACCTGCGATCCTCTGACTGTGTCTATATATTTAAAATGTTTTATTTTGCTGGGCATGGTGGCGCACGCTTGTAATCCCCGCGCTTGGGAGGTGGAGACAGGAGGATCATGCTGGTTCAGAGCCAGCCTCGCTGTCGCTAGCATAAGAGACCCTGTTTCCAAATAAAAATATAAAAATAGGTCTGGGAGTGTAGCCCAGAGGTAGAAGGGCTTCCATGAACCCCAGTACCACCAAAAATAAATAAATAAATAAATAAATAAAATGTTTTATTTAAAAATTCGCGGCCAACCTCGTCCCCAAACATTGCATGATGGAGATTTCACCAGACCTAACAACTGATTAGACAAAGAGGGCAAGCGTTTAGAAACAGTCCTTCTGCATACCTTCCCAAGTTGCCACACTGTTGCCAGAATTATCAGCCTCTCTGATCTGTGTGCTCTCGCCTCCCTGCATCTGTGTATCCCTCATGCCTAGCACAGTGCCAGCACGGAGTAGGTGCTCAGAGTAAGAGCCCATCACACACTGGACTGAGCCGGCACCATGGCCACAAAGACCTATAAGACAGTGAGTGTGGTCCCTTTCCCAGGACTGTCGCTTGCAGACTTCTGTGCACTCTGGCCTGATTTCTATCCACAGGACTCTGAGGCAGGCAGGCCACTTCTGTGAGCGCCACACTCAGCACAGGATGGGGCTGGGTGGCCAGGCACTCTGGAGAGGCTCGTGTTCAGTGACTCAGAAGGCGGGCTAAAGGGCACAGCTTCCCATTTCCTAAGGAGATGTGCTTTCATTCTCTGAATTGACAACTTCTCTGTACTCACTTAATGGGATCCCAAATAACATGTTGCAAACCAATCTTTTATCTCTGTTGCCCCTTGGAACACATTTCAGATGCTGGCCATTAAAAACAGGCCATTTCACAGGCCTTTAACGATGACACTAATAACTGTGGATTTTTGTCTCCCAGTGTCCTGATGAACCAAGCCGGGAGTAAATTACAGAGCTAACGTTCATGTGTATGGTTTATTGATCTGTGAGCTTCAAGGGAACTACAACAGCCCCAATAGCTTGACAGTCCAGATTAGCTTTTCATCTATATAATTGGCCCACCAGGGTGCAGTTAATTTTTAATTTATATTAATAGGAAGACAAAGAACACACTATACCATCTCTGTGCTAAAGTAATGGACATATCAAAATATTCTACCTGGTATTATAAATAAATCAGCGTGCCCGTGACCCAGCGAGGATTAGGTGGCTAATTCACTGTGCAGTTCATCACAACGGATCATGAAGAAGTTCAGTGACATGGTGAATATTTATATCACCTGGGTCTGTTAGAGTGCTCTAACATAAGTACCCAGCTATAGTAAGCCGTGTGGTTTCTTGTCTTTGTTTCTTAACAGGTGAAAGTCATGCTTCGCATATGCTCCACACTGGCTCGAGATTCCTCGGAATCCAGCTCTTTCTTAAAGGTGGACCCGCGGAAGAAGCAGATCACCTTGTATGACCCCCTATCCTGTGGAGGTCAAAATGCCTTTCAAAAGAGAAGCAACCAAGTTCCTCCTAAGATGTTTGCCTTTGATGCAGTTTTCCCACAGGACGCTTCTCAGGTGGGTATAAACCAACCCCTCGGGCCCAGACAGCGTGGACTAAAGGAGGGCACACTCATCGCCAGGAGTGTCTTCTAGAACATTCTGGCTTCAGAAGCCATCCTTAGAGTCATGAATAGTTCAGGCCTTCCGAGCTACTAATGTCATACCTTGGCCAGTGTCCGTGTGCAGGGATTTCTATAAAATGTATCCCCGGGGAGAAGGAAACCAAGCCGGTCAGTGAGTGTCACAAAGAAGCAAGGAACAGGCAGAATTAGACAACTACATCAAGGGATTGGCAGCTGGTCTATCAGGATGCCGCTCCTGCCTGGCTTCTGGTGTGAGCATGTAAGAAGGAAAAACACATTTCAGGGATCAGGATTAAAACTGGGCAGTATCTTAGGCCCTCATATAACTCCATGGGGGCGGAGGGAGGGTCTGTATTCTTACTAAGGAACTGGAGTGCTGATCCGTAGGGAACCTGGAAACTGAGGCTGACCCACATCTGTGGCCTGAATCAGTGAGACAGTGGGGAACAGAAGGGGCTTGCGGATAGTTTTCATATTAGTTAGCTGTTGCTGCATTCCAAACCACCCTTGGATTCCACACTGAAAACAAGTCTGTCTTATTTTTCCTGGGTCAACCTAGAGAAAGAAAGGTTTGGGGCTCATAGTTTCAGCGGTCAGTCCATGGTTGGTCAACTCCAAGGCAGAAAGGGCTCCATAGCAGAGGTTTAAGGCATGGCAAGAAGGAAAAGCGGCTCTCACCAATAGTAGCTGGGAGGCAGAAAGTATATATGTGTGTGTGCGTCGGGGGAGCAGGGACAGATACACTTCCTGAGGCCACACCCCTAGTGATCTAGTCACACTCAGCCCTGAACCTGGCTGTATAGCCTAACATGTGAGCTTCTCTAGAGGAACATTTTATATCCAAACTACAACACTGAGTGATTGAAGAACTCAGTGAATAACCCAGGGTTGGGGATATAGATCAGCAGCAGAGGATGTGCTTAGCATGCACAAGGCCCAGAGTCCAATCCCCAGTACCCCAAATAATACATGCATACATGCATAGACACATTAACCAGGTTAGAGGTACTGAGGGCCTACGGTGCCTACGTTGTGGCATCAGACACCTGCACCTTGCTGGCAATTTTCTAGTATTTCCCAAGCCTTATACCAAGCATTGCATAGTATGGGCATAGCCAAAGCCGAAGCCAAGACCACAGTGCGCGGTGTTCACCTGCAGCCTGCTGACTTCCTCTGTGTTGCCTCTGAGTGCAGGAAGTAATGATGCTCACACAGATGTCTGTGTTTCACAACAGGCAAAGGGCATGTGATAGGTTTTCATTAAGGAGGTGAGCATGTGGTTTTACCCAAAGAAGACAAAGTATTTTATGATTCTTGAAGACAAAGTATCTGTGGTTTCTCTGTTCATTTCAGTTTTGTGCTGTATCACCCAGGGGGGGTCAGTAATTTAAACCTGACACTGGGTCTAACAAATGGCCTACAAGTAATTTAATTAACAACACTTGAAACTTTTCTGAAGCAAATCTTGGTAAATTGTAAGAATTCCAAACCAACCCCTAAATTAAGTGTGGACTATTAATGAGTTTTAGATTTATTCCAGAAATAGGAGCCATTTGCCTTCCAGTCTTTGTTCACATTACACGCTGTTTCCTGAGCGCGCTCTGCTCCGTGTGGCCATCTCACTCACTCACTTTGGATTTTTTATTTTTTTTAAGTACTGGGGATGGAACCCAGGGTCATTCTGCCTCCAAGCTACACTCCCAACCCTACTTTTAATTCTTTATTTTAAAAGATTCTCACTGAGTTGCAAAGGGCCTCACTAAGTAGCTGAAGCTGTCCGCAAACCGCGATCCTCCTATCTCAGCCTCCCAAATGCTGGGATTACGAGTGTGCACCACCACGCCCGGCTCGGAATATTTTAATTTGTTCAGATGTCTAAGATTATAAGTTATATTTCCATATAAATTTGCGGCCTTCAAGATGTCCTCTTAGCCCATTGACTCCTAGAATCCCGTGGGCTAGGAAAGGGAGGCTTTGCTATTTTTATGAGACTCAGCAATTAAATACTTGTTTGCGGTCACGCTCCTGGGTCCTCCTGCTGACCTTTCTGTGTTCTGCCCAAGATGGCATGTGTGATCTCCCACTATCACAACCACTGTTTCTGGCAGTGTATCCTCGGCAGGTCACTCACCCTCTTGGGCTCAGAGTATTCATCGTGTCACATGAGGACATAGCCAAAATGAGAACCTCAGGCTTTTGCGCTTCCCTGGGCTGATACATGTGAGGTGCTCAGAACAGAGCCAGGAAGAGCGCACGGGATGCTCATGAATGTTAGCTATTTCTACCCTTATGTCTTCACCTTAACGTCATGCTGCTGGGCATGGACAGCTCTGCCCCGCAAACACAGAGTAGATAAACTTGCATCGTGGGTCTTGCTCAGCTCCTTGCCCGGGAACAGGAGCCGCCACGGTGACCCCAGCAGTTACACACTGCACTTCGTCCTGATTGCTAAGAAGATCAGCTCCTCAGGTGCACAGTGCTTATTGTGGTCCTCATTCCTCTTTGCTCCAACGAGCTGTTCACGCCACCCTTGTGTTTTCTCTGCAGTTACTGACTGCATGCTACTGGGACAGACTTCTGCCAGGTCTGGCTTAGTGGAGGGGGTATGGAGGACCTAGACCCAGACCCATGGGTAGCTCAGAGGCTCTGACAGACCTGGCCCTGCCACCGGGGCTGTGCTCAGGGGACTGGCTACTTATCTGGACCCACGAGGAAGACAACCAGGGGAGGGGCTTCCAGGAGCCACTGTCAGCTAGCCTGCCTGCCTGCCTGCCTGCCTGCCTTTCTCTTTCTTTCTTCCTTCATACTGAGGATTGAATCCAGGGGCATTCTACCTCTGAACAACATCCCCAGCCCTTTTTATTTTTTATTTTGAAACAATCTCACTAAGTTGCTGAGGCTGACTGAAAACCTTTGATCTTCCAGTCTTAACCTCCCAAATACTGGGATTACAGGTGTGTCCCACCGTACCCGGTCACTATCAGCTCTTAACAAACACCAGGGAGACAAACTGCTGACCACTCTAGATGGATAGCCAGGCAGGAACCCTTCAAGGAGATGTCTGCCCCACCCTGTGCCCGGTGAGGCCACTCCTGTGTCCCCTCTATTCCCTAGCCTCTGCATGGATGGTGGTTTTGTTTCCACACCACTCCCATCTTCCTCAGTGACTTGAGAAACAAATGGTTGATTCTACATCTGGCTCCAGCTGGGCTCCCAACCTCCCAGCCCCATTGTGTCCAATGAAGGCAGGGTTCCTGGGTAACAACTTCTGAGTCGCAGAGGTGCCTCTGGCAAGTTCCATCAGCATCCTCCTGCCTCTGCCTCGGGGATTAGTAGTGCGAGGCTCTCTTTGCCTCAGTCCTCTAATGGCAGCCCTGTCCTACCACCCCTCCATCCAGGGGAGCCCCCAGAGAGCTGTTGGGACAGCCACCACTGTGCACTTGGCAGTTGCCGTGAGTGTGGTTTGGAGAAGAGAAAACTGACATCTAAACACTTAGGTTCATTGTGTTACAGAGACTGGGAGCTGAATAACTGCCTGCAGCCTGGGGACTGCAAGTTTTTAGATCCCCAATGGGAGGCACAGGGCTCTGATGGCCACAGAGCTGCAGCCTCTGTATGGTTCCGGGTGTTTCCAGCTCTGGCTCCAGCCCTGAGACAGAGAGTAGGGTGACAGGACACAGAACAATTTGTCCTCCTGCCACTGCAAAAGTCTCAGATGCTAACCAGAGAGAGATTTTCCTGGTCTCCATGTTGGTCCACAAATGTTGTTGGGGGGACTAGAAAGTCCTCAAGAGCTAAGTTCTGTGTAGGAATTTAACAATCAAATTGGAGATGAGACATGCACAGGCCAAACACCTGTAGTAAGAGACTGACAAGTGGCAGTTGATATCGTATATGGTGAATATACTGATAGACAAAGAAAGAAAAGGCTGGTCTTGAAAAGATGGGGGTGTGCATCATAAAAGAGGAAGGAGGCAAGCATGATGGTGCATGGGGATGTATCTCATCTCAGTGGTAAGTATCCCTGGGTTCAGTCTCTAGTAATACACGCACACACACACACACACACACACAGAATGTATATGGAGAGAGAGCAAGCATATGTCACAAGCCTCCAGCTTATGTGAGGACTGTGATGTTTCTCAGGGGCTGAGTCTGGAAATGCACATCTTCTCCCCTCTAAGCCTGGCCCATTTCAGACTGTGTGTATGACGAATGTCTATCTACCTGCCCACATAAAGGAAGGTTCCAGTAGGAGACACTCCGTGGAGCTGAGATGCCTTGTCCGCAGGTTCTGGGCGTTCCAGGGCTCCATGGCAGAGGCCCATCCGTCGGGAATGTAGTTACCTGGGACCCTAACCCCAGGAAGGCAGGCTGGCTTTCACGTTGTTAACGGTGCTTGCGCAGGCTGCTCATTCACAGCCCATGTCTCCTCTTATGTCCCACAGGCTGAAGTATGCGCTGGAACCGTGGCAGAGGTGATCCAGTCCGTGGTCAACGGGGCGGACGGCTGCGTGTTCTGTTTCGGCCACGCCAAGCTGGGTTAGTGAGAGCTCCCTCTTCGTGCCACACGCTGGTTTTCCTCCACACAAGTTACCAGGCTAAGCTGCTCTTAGGTGCTGAGTCGAAGATCCTGAAGAAGTGTGCTTGCCTTCAGCAGCACCCTCCCTTCAGGTCCAGGGAATGGCAAGGTTGTCCCTCTTGGACCAGGTCAGGTCTGCTGCTTAAAACAATTAAGAGAGTGTACACTCCCTGAAAGGGGCTTTTTGGGAAGCCCTCGGACCCCTGCCCAGACCCATTCCCAGGAGGACTGGGGGGGAGATGGAGCCTATGGGAAAGCTGGAGAAACTGCCCCTGCATAGCCGAGTACCATATTGGGGCCGCTTGGGGAAGGCAGACAGAGCCCTCCAGCCTTGGGAACCTCTCTGTGCTGAATCACTGGGAAGGGGAGCCAAAGGTACCCCACAAGTGTTTCGATTGAACCCCAAACTGTCCCTTATTAACCCTGACTTGTGGTCATCTATCTGCCCACCTGACCCTGCCTTACATGCTTGATAAGGTCGTGGTTTGGGAGCCTCAGAAGGTGTCACTTGGCAGAGGGCGTGAGCTCAGCTCTCGGGCAGCACAGGGCCACCACCTCCCTGCCGCTTCCCTCACTTCTAGATCTCAGATCAAAGCAGAGCTCAAATCTTAGTGGAATTTGCTCATGCTATTAAAGCATACACAGCGTTTACCTTGAGAAAGGACATAAAGTGTGAGTGTGTGGGTTTAATCTGTGGGCGCTGTAAACAGCATGGTGTCGGTGGCGGACCGCTGGCCTCCGGGCCCCACGAGGCTCTGCAGAAGCTGGGAGGCCTGGCGCTTCAGCCTGTCAGTGCGTGGGTGTGCGTGTTCTGTATGGCAGCCATCCATCGCTCGTTTCCCAGCCTGTTCACTCCTTTTCTTCCCTCTTGCCACTTGCCCATGCTGCGCTTTTGCGTCCTGGGTGTCTACTTGACGCCATGGTGTGATGTCTGGACAAGTCAGCTGCTTCTTGTTCTTCCCCTGCGCTCACAGGGAAATCCTACACCATGATCGGAAAGGATGACTCCATGCAGAATCTGGGCATCATCCCCTGTGCCATTTCGTGGCTCTTCAAGCTCATCAATGAACGGAAAGAAAAGACCGGGGCCCGCTTCTCAGTTCGCATCTCAGCCGTGGAGGTGTGGGGGAAAGAGGAGAACCTGCGGGACCTGCTGTCTGAGGTGGCCACGGGCAGCCTGCAGGATGGCCAGTCCCCGGGCGTGTACCTCTGTGAGGATCCCATCTGCGGGACACAGGTGATTGTTCTGGGAGCTGGGAGATGGCTTATTTTTACCTTGGAGGCCCGGGCAGTTGAAGCCCTGAATCACTCACCATGTAAACCAGAAGGCTTGCAAGTGTTTATTTTAAAGTGGACTGGAACTTTACGGCTGGCAGCTGTGGGACCATCTGCTCAACCTAAATATTTGCACCTTGAATCTCATTGGCAGTGAGCAGGAACCATAATTGTCCTGGCATTGGGGGGAAATTAAATTCACTTTCAATTCCAAAAAGGTAAAGAAAAGTACAATCTTTCTTTTGTTTAATAACAAACCAAAATATTTACTGCCCTACGCAAAGAGCTGCAGTCTCCCTGGGCTGTTCCCAGCTCTAGAAACCGCGTTCTGGCCCTGATCTCTATCCAGATCAGCCGTGCTGTGGGAGAGGCTAAAATCACTTTCTAAATAGAAGTGTGACATCATTGCTAGAATGATGGAAGCCCAGAGAAGCTCTGATCCCCCTCTCAGGATGTCTTGTCTGTTCCATGTCTACCCCTTGCGGGTGACAGTAGCTGGAGGGATGACTCCAGAGCCTCCTGGTTCCTATTCAGAGCGTCCATTCTCCAGCCCGCCGCAGGCGCTGTGCTCTAGCTTTGCCATGCACCTTCTTTCTTGTCAGAGGGAGGCTCTGTCTGATAAGCACCACCTTGTACCAACTGGAATAGCTTGCACCAGAGCTCGTGCCTGTGGCCTCTGCTACCACAATCCTTCCATTACCCCGATCCTTCCATTTCCCTGTGGATCCCTACTCTAATCTACCTCAGTCACCTAGATGACTTGTTGAGACATGAGTTGCTGGGCTCCACTCCAGAGTTACTGGGTCAGCAGGTCTGGGATGGGCCCCTATGTTCGTATTTCTAACAAGCTTCCATGTGATGCCCCTGCTTCTGGTGGTTCAGAGATCACAATTTGGGAACCACTGTTCTGAAGCACAAACCCTGCTTGGAACCTGTGATGGTCAGTAGCGCGCTGCCGCGGGTCCCCCTGCAAGCCTTGGCCAGACATTCAAATGCGCAGTGGCTCCCATCCCCTTTATTTTTCAATACTGAGGATTGAACCCAGGGGTATCCTATTTCTGAGATATACCCCCAGCCCTTTCATATTTTATTTTGAAGCAGGGTCTCTATCTTGCTGAGGCTGGTCTCCATCTTGCCATCCTCCTCAACCTCCCCAGTTCCTGAGATTACATTGACTCTGTTCACTTTTATGAGTCTATTAGTGAAGTTCTGCTTAGGTAAAAGGTCTGGTTAGCTGAAGGCAAAGAAAAACATCCTCTTTATTTTAATTCTTCTTGTTGAAAAGATGTTTTTAGCTGGGTGTGATGGTGCATGCCTATAATCCTACTTGGGAGGCTGAGACAGGAGGATCACAGGTTCAAGGTCAGCCTCAGCAGTTTAGCAAGGTTTTCAGAAACCTCGTAAGACCCTGTTTCAAAATAAAGACAGAAGGGCTAGGCATGTAGCTTGGAGGTAGAATGCCCCTAGGTTCAATCTTCAGAGCCCCAGAACCACAAAGGAAGGAAGTTAGTTTTTAATTCTTTGTTTTAGTTTTCTAATAGTAAGTTCAAAACCATGAACATAATGCCATCTCTCTATAAGTTCAAGGATTTTGATGTTCTCAGATTCCAAATATTGGCTGTCACAGTTCAAAGCTTTAAATATAAATCAGAGCAGAAAATCATCAGAATTTGTTCCAACCCTAAGACACACTGACAATCAGTTCTTTGAAAAAAATCAGAAATTGGAGTTTTCTTTTCTTCTGCAAAAAAGCAGTGCTTGTCAAATTGTGATAATATGATTGTTATAACTTGGGCTTAGTACAATTGCCATGGGTTCTTATAGGATTGAGACACATTATTCACTTTATTTTTCTCTAATCGATCACTGAGTGATACCACAAATGTGAATTTAGGACTAAAGGTAAAATTAGATATCATTTTTATTTTTATTATATCTTTTGGTATTGAACCTAGGGGCATTCTAACTGTGCTACACCCCAGCCCTATTTTATTCTTTACTTTGAAACAGGGTCTCACTAATTACTAAGGCTGGCCGTAAATCTGCAATCCTTCTGTTCCAGCCTCCCAAGTACTGGGGGCAGTGCCAGCATGCTGGGATGTAGACATCTCAGATACAGATGAGAACCTCAAGCCTCCTGAGCGTTTTCATGTGCCTCCTATAAGTACTTCTCCCTCATAACTAGGCGTATAAATGTGACCTGAAATTAGCTTTCATTACATAACTGAACATTTGGAAGTCAAGTGAAAACTGACCACATTTTTACTTCATTGGGAGGCCAGTGCTATTGGGTCTAAAATCACATTTTGCCAACCTCTATACCTCCAAATAGTCTAATCTGAGGTCAAGGTCCAGTCATACCCCTGGCGTTTTCTTGGGTGTATGGAGAGTCCGGCTATTGGCTTGCTGTCCTCTGCAGAGACAGCAAAGGCCATCTGTGCCCATTCATCACTCAGATGCGGGCACTTGTGTTCACACCTGCTACTTAAAGAGTCTACTTAATCTGTAAAATAGGTAAAAACAGGTTACATCCAGTAAGTGTGCTCAATATTGATTTTCAGAAATGAATCGATTAGGCTGAGAGTGGTGTGGCGTACGGGACCCTGCTCCCGAAGGGCTTTGGGCCTTAGAGATGTGTGGCTTTGCTGCAGCGAATGGTAGCAGCGCAGCAGAGCCCTTGCCGCCCTGCGGGAGTGCTGGGCGGTGTTGCAGCCTCCAACACAGCTCTTGGCTTTCTGACTTTCAGCTGCAGAACCAGAGTGAGCTTCGGGCCCCCACCGCAGAGAAGGCGGCCTTCTTCCTGGACGCCGCCATCGCCTCCCGCCGGAGCAGCCAGCAGGACTGCGACGAAGAGGACCACCGCAGCTCCCACATGCTCTTCACCCTACACATCTACCAGTACCGCATGGAGAAGAGCGGCAAGGGCGGGAGTAAGTGGGGCTCTCCTGCACCCCTCCTGCCGCGGGCATCTTCATCTCCTCTCGGGCAGCTCTGGCCTTCCTCAGCACGGCGTGACCCCAGTTCCGTGATCTGTAATCCAAGTCGTGTAGCGTCTGCACTCAAGTTCACTTTTGAGCTGTCCAAGGGCAGCAGGTTTGCACTGGTAAAGATAGTTCAGGAATGCGGATGCCGAGCGGAAGAACAAGCAGAGAATGAAGAGTATCCTCCCTCCCTTCCTTCCTTTCTTTGGGTCCTGGAATTGAATCCAGGGGCATTCTACCTCCAAGTTACACCCCAACCCCTTTTTATAAAATTTTTTTTTATTTTGAAACAGGAACTCACCAAGTTGTGAGGCTCCCCTCAGACCAGTGATCCTTGTGTCTCAGCCTTCCAAGTGCTGGGATTACAGGTGTGCACCATCACACCAGGCTTTTGCTACATTTTCGCTGGTGCATTGTAATTATATACCATGGTGAGGTTTCAGGTGATACAAACATGCACGCACACGGCACTTGGCGCGGTTCTCTCCTCGTCCCAGTAGGTGTTGGCCACCAGATGAATGGCTGAAGAGTAGATTCTTTCTGTCCACAGACCCTGAATGTGCTCCTCAGGAGAGGGCAGCAGTCAGCCCCAGAACGCTCCATTCACCCTTAGCCTGAGTCCCTAAAACCACTCAGAGCAAACAGCTGTGTTTTTTAAATTGTCTATGAGTCAGACTTTGGACTAACTGACCAGGTGCTGCGTGGCTCAGGTGGTGCCCTCAGTGAACTTCACTGTAAAAACATGGGCTCGGTGCCTGTGCTGTCAGCAGACTGTGCTGCCAGGCCGCCAGGCCGTGGCCCACAGCCCTCTTGGCTATTTTGTCAAAGCGGCACTGGGCTCAGTACTGTTCCTCATCCTCATATATCAGCGGTGTCTACTCCAAGTTCATCCATTGACATCATAGGCTTTTGAAAGCAAGTTGTGGCCACAGGGTTGGTCGGGCTGACAGTGGCTACTCCATGTCCACCTTCCTGGGGCGTCAGGCGGCTGGCCCCTGGTGCTCCCTGGGTGATTGTCTCAAGGACACTGAATGCCGGAAAAGCAAACAAAAAACATTTGAGTTAGGAAAAGTAACCCTGTGTTGGAAATTAGAAATCCAGCTCACTAAAGCAGAAGCAATCAACAAACCTTCCCTCGGGTGAAGCCAGGAGGTAAGACATCCAGCAGGGGTCTGTAGACAGGCTCTCTGCCGTCTCCTCAAGCTCCTGGATGCCAGCGCTCCTGGAGGCAGCTCTTAGGGGCTTCTGAGCCCCCCAACTGAGGGAAAGTGTCCCTTCCCATCCCAGCTCCCCTCAGCCCCCGCTCTGCCATTGCCCCTGACCCTCAGCTATTGTTTTTAAACTCCAGTTTCTAGGGGTATAGTTTGTACACAGGGAAACTCACCCTTTTTATGTGTCTTGAGATGAATTCTGGCAAGTCTTTACAGTTGTGTAACCACTGACACTTCTGAGACCCATAACCACTGACAGTCCTGAGACCAGGAACAGTGTCATCGCCACGTCAAACTCCCTCTTGGCCTCTGGGGCCAGCCCCTTCCCCCAATCTCTGCCCCGCAACTACAGCTGCTGACTTCACTTTCATCTGTGAAAAAGTTTGGCCTTTATCAAGAACATCAGATAAATGGGGCTGGAACATTTCTGGAATCCAGGACTTGAGAGGCTGAGATAGGAGGATTGCAGGTTCCAGGCCAGCCTCACCAATTTAGCAAGACCCTATTTCAAAATAAAAAGGATTGGGGCCAGGCATGGTGCCTCACGTTTGTAATCCTAGTCTTTGGGAGGCTAGACAGGAGTATCCAGGTTTGTGGAGAGCCTCAGATACTTAGTGAGCCCCCTCCACAACTTAGTGAGACTCTCTTTCAAAATTACAAAACTGTGGGATATATACACAATGGGATTTTACTCAACCATAAGGAAAAACACAATTACATCATTTACAGGGAAATGGAGGGAACTGGAGGACATTATGCTAAGTGAGATTAGTCAGTCACAAAAAATAAGAAATTTCCCCTAATATGCGAAAGCTAGGGAGAAATGGGTAATAAGGAACTCTAGATGAAAAGGAGATTCTATAAAGGAGCAAGTAAGGTGACCTAACTGAGGGGATCGGAGGGGGGAAAGGAAACTCTAAAGCACATGATATACTTAAACATTCAAAGTCAGTCACTAAGCCAAGCATGGGAAGGAGGGATGGGAAGGGAATGGGGCGGGGATTGGGTAAGGGCTAATTGGATGATGTGTGCATGTATGTCTCCACTATCTTTTATCCCATTAAGATGTATGACTACAATGCACCAATAAAAAAATTAAAAAATAATAAAGAATAAAAAAATCGAGCTGGGGGTATAGCTCAGAGGTAGAATGCCCCTGGGTTCGATCCCCAGCACCACAAAAAATAAAGAAAAAATAATAAAAAGGATTGGGGATGTAGGTTAGTGGTAGAATGCCCCTGGGTTCAATCCCCAACATGCCCCCCCCACACACACACAGCATATGGCTCTATTCCCAGTCCACTGGGCACCCTAGAAAGGTATACTATTAGCAGAAGACCATATCACTCGTGACAGCCCGCAGTGGTGACGGGGTTTTGATGGGAAGAGCAGAATATGTTGAACGACAGTCTTCTAGGGGAAGTTAATTCTCAGTAATGAGTCCACACCAAGTCCACACTTCCATTTAGCATGACATTCTTCAGGAAGGAAATGAGGGGTTAGAATAGAGGGTAAGAAGATCCATGTCTTGAAAACCCACATTTCTCCTAGGAACCTGGGGCTGGCTTTAAATCCTGCCCTCCTTGTGTTTTCCTGGTTAATAACTTAGCAGAGTGAGTGGGAGAGTGTGAGAAACATTTCTTTTATTCTTTGAATTATCTGTTGATACCAATAATAATCATGGCCTGCCATGAGTTCTTGTACTTTTAACAAAGGATGATTCCTGGCAGACCTGTGTCTTGAGCCAAATGGCTCTGGGCAGGAACCTTCTTCTGTTCCTGTAAAGCAAACTGAAGATAACTCTGCTTTGGGGTTTTCACTTTTAATTTCTTGGTTCTGCTTCAATTTGGAATCTGAAAGTGGGAGAAATTACTGATAACAAGGAAATAGTCTTTCAAATCAAGAACCTGAAATTTTTTTTCCACAAAGCTTTTATCCAAACCCAAAAATCCACTTCCAAATCAATATATAGTGAGCCCTGGGTATGTTAAATATTAAACACCAAATTCATCTTCTTGCTAAAGAGAATTGCCTTTAAATAATACATTCGGGTTAAAAGAAAAGGCAGATACTGCTAATGGCTTCCAAAACCTCTGCAAGGTACTTTCTAATATTTCAATAGATGCACAGAGAGGGGCAAGACCCAGGCTACTGAAGATAAGTCGACAAGGGCCTGGGGACACCATCCACCTGCCACAGCACATGGCTTCTCCAGGGGAGGTGACCCGGACACAAAGCACACAAATTCCCAGCCCATGGCTTGTGTGACTTCAGTGAATGTATATGTTTAAAACATAATGAGGCCTGGTGTGGCAGTGTACGCCTATAATCCCAGCACTTGGGAGGCTGAGACAGGAGGATTACAGGTTCAAAGCCAGCCCCAGCAACTTAGCAAGACCCTATAATGGCTTGGGAACCTCCCTAGGCAGTCCAGCACTGGGGAAGAAACCCCTATAATCAGAGAGCTGCTCTTCATAACAACAGCTATAATAGTGCCTAAAGAGCAGTTCAGCATCAAGGCTAAGACAGCAGTCAGATGTGCAGATAGCTGCTCTTTCTTGGGTGTCATGGAGTGGTCTAAATCAGCACGCTCTCTCCAGAGATGAGTGTTATATAGGACTTTAAGACCCATTATTTGGTCTTCAGATGTGAGCAAAGTGGTCTAGGAAGGAACCTGACTTGTAAAGGGGACAGGGCTGGGCCCCGTTGTCCCTAGCAGCGAAGCCCTGGACGCCCTGGATGGGCACGCACTTGGGGCTCCTGTTGCTCCTGCTTAACCATGACACCACTGTATGTTCCGATTTGCATGATAGAAATGTTTTAAGCTCTGGTTGGTGACAGTGTTCTGAAGAGCGCAGCCTGAAACCCCCGTGTCACTCCATGGCCTTCCACTCTCCATGGAAGTTGTCTTCTGCGCCCCATCATCCACGTCCACAGAGAAGCAGCTTCCTCTTTGCTGAGAGGAGGCAGCCCAGCACCCTCTGCTGCCGCTCTTCTTTCAGCCTCAAAATCTCTTCAAGCTTCTCCTCTAGTCCTTTACCACCAGTTTGCTTCTCTCATCTTCTTGACGTCTTCCTCCCTTCCCTCTGCCTCTTCTTGCATCCCAGCAATTATCTTTATGCATACACACACACATTCGTGCGCACACAGACACACATACACACACACACACACACACACACACACACACACACACACGTGCTGAGGATTGAACCCAGAAGCACTCTACCTACCTCTAAGCTACACTCAGTCCTTTATTTAAAATTTTTTAAAATTACAAAACAGACTATCACTAAGTTGCTAAGGTTGGCCTTGAACCTGCGATCCTACTGTCTCAGCCTCCCAAATACTGAGTTTATAGACATGCACCAACATACCCAGCTTCGTGTTTATATGTTTAGTCTCTCCTACCACTAAGATTAGGACTGCCTCATCTTGGAAGGAGAGATCAGGAAGAGGAAAGGAAAGAAACAACAGCAACTTTGTCTCTGTCCTCCTGCCCTCTTCACCACCCTCTCCAGGAAGTCTTCCAGAGGCCCCTGGGTGGCTCTTTCCCCATGGCAGTGTGGGCGCGCTGTGCCTTCTCCTGGCTCTGCCCTGTGTTTGCATCATCGCCGTGCGCGTGTCAGCCCCTCCGGGCTCCTTGCTGCTCGAGGACAGAGGCCCACTGTCATTTGTCTTTGTCTCCACAGTGCCGGTCCTATGCTGGCACGTCGAGCTCCATGCTCCTGCTCAACACAGGGGAACGTGTGCTGTGTTTAAAACCTGAATTGCTCTGTTATCTAGTGCAGTTTGCAGAAAGAGAAAGAGAACCAATTACCTTTCATGTAAACAGATGGTACAAGAAGCTCTCTCAGGCCACACAATTAGGAGTTGGTAAGTTCGCGGAGAACACTGGTTAAAGAGAGGACCGGCAAAATGGCAGTCGTGTCAGAAACATTTTAACTTGAACAAATGTGGTTTTATTCACCATCGTCCCCTCTCTCTCTCCTCCTCCCTCCCTCCCTCACCCCCACTCCATACTAGGGATTGAACCCTAGGGTACTCTACCTCTGAGCTATGCCCCCAGCCCTTTTATTTTTTATTGAGCGATAGATTTCTCTTTAAAATGAGTTTCCAGCCAGGTGTGATGGCACAGGCCTGTAATCCCAGTCCTTGGGATTCTGAGACAGGAGGATAACAGGTTCCAGGCCAGCCTCAGCAACCTAGCAAGACCGTCTCAAAATAAAAATGCAAAAGGCTGGGCGTGTAGCTCAGAGACAGAATGCCCTTGTGTTCAATCTCTGGGACAAAAAAGAGATGAGTTTTCAACCTAAGGTTCTGACTTTCATAAACCTCACTCGTGTAAATAGTTTTTTATTTAAATTTGTTCAAGGAGATTAATGAACTTAAAAGATACTTTGCAGCCAACCAGGTTTAGACCTTTTAAAGATTCTTAAAATTTTTCCACTCATCAGTTTCTTATTCATACCAATTCAACACTTTATTTTATTTTTAGGGTACTGGGGATGGAACCCAGGGCATTCTACCTCCCAGCTACACCCCCAGCTCTATTTTTATTCTTTATTTTGAAACAGGGTCTCACTGAGTTGCAAAGGACCTCACTAAGTAGCTGAGGCTGTCCACAAACTGGGATCCTCAAGTCTCTGCCTCTCGAATGCTGCTATTACAAGCATGCGCCACCACACCCAGCATTCAACACTTTAAAAAATAATTTTTAGCCAGGCGTGGTGGTGCACGCTTGTAATCCCTGTGCTTGGGAGGCAGAGACAGGAGGATCACGCAGGTTCGAAGCCAGCCTCCCTGTCTTAAGAGACCGTGTTTCCAAATAAAATATAAAATAGGTCTGGGAATGTATCCTGAAGGTAGAAGGGTTCCACCCCCAGTACCACCAAAATAATTAATAATAATAATAATAATAATAATAATAATAATAATAATTTTTAAGTGGTATACACCTATAAACCCAGTAATTGGGGAGCTGAGACGGGAAGATTGCAGGTTCAAGGCCAGTGCACTGTAAATTAGGGAGACCCTGTTGTAAAATAAAAAGGGCTAGGGGTGAAGCTCAGTGATCAAATGCCTCTGGGTTCAACTCCCATTACAAAATAAAATAATAAATACAAAATAAGCCAGGTATGGTGGTGCATGCCTTGAATCCCAGTACTTGGGAGACTGAGACAAAGATTGCAGGTTTGAATCCAGTCTTAGCAATTTAGTGAGGCCCTTAGCAATTTGATGAGACCCTATTTCAAAATGAAAAATTAAATAGGGCTAGGGGTTTAGCTGAGATGTAGAACCCCCTAGGTTCAGTCTCCAGTGCACAAAAATATACATAATAACTTTATTTTTTTATCTCATCTTTCCAAAGGATTAATTTTAGTTTTTATAGAAATATTTACTCTTTTCAAAATAGTATTTCATTGGCTTACATAGTATTTTATTATATTTTTATTTATAAGTGGCATACACAGGTTTAGGAGGAAACATAACTGACCATTGATAAGCAGATCAAGTTTTGAAGCCAAAGCATTAGACAAACCAGATCGCGGACCCCAGTAGCCACAAGCGTCCACCCCTGGAGTGAGCAGCGTGTCCTGGCCCCCTCCCCTCCACAGGATGCCGCGTGCTACACTGTTTGGGAAGCAGGACATTAGAAAGGGGGAGCTTCTGTAGGCTTCACGTTTAGCTTTGCGTTTTTTTCTAGATACTTTGATGTGCACATTGTAGCTTCACGTCATAACGTAGTTCAGAGTGATAGGGACATACGTGTACACAACACTTGGTGAACCCCCTCGTCCCTCCCCACGCCCTCCCCTTGCCCTACATGATATCCAGATTGGCACTGATAATTTCACATATGTGTATCACCTCAGTGGAATTGTTTCCTTAGTTATTTCTCCCTGCTCCAGATCTCTCCACTGTTCCACTGAGGTTTCTCCCCCATTATTTAACATACCTCCTGTGTCCCAGTTACTCCTTAGCTCCCGCATATTAGAGAAAACACATGACCCCTCACTCTCTGTGACTGATTAATCTCACTTAGCATGATGTTCTCCAGGTCCATCCACTTTCCAGCAAATGAAATAATTTTGTTTTTCTTTATCACTGAATAGAATTCCATTGTGTGTATATCCCATAATTTGTGATCCATTCATCTGTTGGGCACCTGGTTTGGTTCTATGATTTCGCTTTTGTGAACTGTGCTGCTATAAACATGGATGTGTATGTATCACTATAATACTCTGATTTCAGATGTCCTAGAAAGATAACCCAGGAGAGACATAGCTGGATCATATGGTGAATCCATCCATAGTTTTCTAAGGATTTTCCACATTCATCTCCATAGCTGCTGCACTAATTTGCAACCCCGCCAACAGTGTAGAAGAATTTATATTTCCCCACATCCTTGCCAGCATTTATTGTTTGAATTCTTGATTGCCATTCAAACTGGGGTTGGATGGAATCTGTGTAGTTTTGATTTGCATCTCCCTGATTGCTAATGATGTTGAACATTTTTCATATATTTATTGGCCATTTGTATTTCTTCCTTATAGAAGTGTCTACTCAGTTTAAGTACCCATTTTTGATTAGGTTATTTGTTTCTTTGATGTTAAGTCTTTTAAGTTCTTTGTAATTTCAAAGTCTCTGGTCTAATTTTTAAGTCTTTGATTCATTTTGAGTTAATTCTTATGCAGGGTGAGAGGTAGGCATTTAATTCAATTTTTCTCCAAATGGATAATTCACTTTCCCAACACCATTTGTTGGAAGGGTTGCCTTTCCTCCAGTGTATGTTTTTGGCATCTTTGTTGAAAATTAGCTGGCTCTAAGTATGTGGGTTTATTTCTGTATCTTTTATTGTACCTTCAGCATTACTTTTCAATGGCACTTTGGGCTATTTATGTGATATCTGTGAACCTCTCTTTTCTCATCTGTAAAATGTGACTGATGCTTGCATTAGAGATTAAGTGATATTAGGAAAATTTAGCATTTCCTAGGACCTAACCAGGCACTCAATAAGCCCTTGCTCAGGAGTGCATAAAATGAGTGTAATGCTTCCTATAGGGATAATAAAGCATGTGGGTAATTTGGTTTGGTCCAAGTCTACTTATATAAATAACTGGGACAAGCCGGGCGAGGTGGCACACGCTTGTAATCCCAGCATTTGGAAGGCTGAGACAGGAGGATCACAAACAGCCTGTCACTTTGCACCGGTCTAGATTAAGGACCATGAATGAAACTCAGAAGTTCCTCACTACCCAAATTCCAATGTGTTTAGAGCAGAGAGCAGATTTTCCATTACATAAATGTGGCTCCCATTCTGAGCCATGCAGATGTAATTATAGGTGTTTTGTAATATTCTTCAGCACAGTCTAAACTCTGCCTTTTGTTCTCTGTTCTATTTTACTACATACATTTTATTACATTACATCAAATGCACTGTTAAGAGTCTGAAATTCCAGACTGGCCTCGGACTTTGCCCTTTAATCTAAAGTGAATGCTGAGTATCTGAGCTTCTTCTGCCTATAATTAGGCAACAAAACAGATGGTGTTTCTTTTTAAAAATAACTATTTTCCTAGTGCACTGGTATGACCCAATCTTGCATGATGTGAAATGTGACAGAAGTAGCACGTATCTTCTCTTTTAAGGGGTCACCTCAGATGTAGTTGAAGATGAATAAAGTTAGCTTTTGTAATGTTGAGGCTCTTTGCTGTAGGTTCAGCAGATTGCCAAGGATCCTGGGATGCGGTGCTGCCTCAGTGAACATCCAGCACGTTCTCTCTCGGGGCTGGTATGGAAATGGAGGCAGGGTGATGGAGGACAGGAGGGTTAGGACAGGTTCCCACACATCCTCACCCTGCAGTATGAGCTGCACCCGCCTCCTCAGCAGCGCTCTTCCTGCAGAGGTGTAGGCGCTGGACACTGCGCTCCCAGTGCTGCCCCAGTGCCCATCCACGGAGACCCAGACATGTGCAGGCCCTGGCTCTACCCGCACCTTCAGCCTTGCCCGAAGTAGCCTGGCCTCCACAACAGCTTAGGAAGTTTCCATGTCTACCTCTGCTGTGTTCATTCTCTCCAGAGTATGAAAGGCAGTGGAAGAGTGTTTGTTCCAAAAGCCACAGGTAGGTTGGCCTGAGCTAGCCACCCCCTCCCAGGAGGACAGGCATCCATAGGGCCAGCAGTGAGGGCAGAGGAAGTGGCCAAGGAGCCAATTGGTTAGGAAAAGCATGGGCATGGATGTCGCAGGCCCCGGCTCCAACACTAACTCCATCTTCAGCTGGGTGAGCATGGACGTGATTCTGGTTTTTAAACAGACTTAGTGAGATAGACTTGAGATATAATAACTGCACATATTTAAATTTTATACTTCTTGATTAAAATTTTTCTTCTTAACGGTGTCATCATGTTTATACATTTTTTAATTTTTTCTACTTTTACTGGTACATCGTAATTATCCCTCATAGGTTCAGAGTGATAGGAACACACGTCCACACAGCACTTGATGTGTTTTTTTCCACATCCCACGCCACTCGCCCCCCTCCCTCGCCATACTCATTGGAGACACTAGTAGTGGTGCCTTCATATATGGACAGTATTGAATGTTTCCTTGTCCACTCCTCCGTTTCCTCCTCTCCATCTCCCTCCTCCAATCCCTTTCCACTAGTCTACTGGTCTCTCTTCTCGTTTATCTTAAGTCCCGTATGTTTGTTTTCTAACTTCTACATATGAGAGAAAATATAGGACCCTTGACTCTCTAAAACTGGCTAATTTCACTTTATATAATATACTCTAGTTCTATTAATTTTCCTGCAAATGACATAATTTTGTTCTTTATGGCTGAGTAAAATGTCATTATGGTGTACATACCTCATTTTCTTCATTCATCTAGACCGGCACCTAGGTTGGTTCCATAATTTGGCTGTTGTGTGTGAATTGTGCCTTATAAAGACACCAATCATCACCCCAGTCATCCTGTACTTTCCCCCTCAGGCCCTCTTCTTCCTCTTCTCCACACCCGGGCAGCACCGGGAAGCACTGGTCTGCTCTGATTCTGTACGTGAGTTGGCATTTCCTGGATGTTATGTGTATTCACTCGTAAGTTCATATTCTGTGATTTCTCTCGCTTGGCACCATTACTTTTAGATTTGGTCATTCTTTGTTTATACACATTATGCTTCGCCTATCCATTCACTTGCTGATGGACACAGTTTTGTTTCCAGTTAGGGGCTATTAAAAAGAAAAATACTAGGAGCATTCAGGTACAAGTCTTTGTAAGAACATGTAGAATGGGAATGGCCAAACTCTTTCCCATTGGCTGTACCATTTTAACATCCATATATGAAAATTCCAATTCCTCCACATCCTTACCAACATTTGTTACAGTCAGTCTTAATTTTTTGCCTCTACATAATAGGTATATAGTAGTGTCTCTTTGTGATTTTAGTTTGCATTTCACGAATGACAGTTGAGCATCTTTTCATGTGCCATATGTCTTTCACATTTATCTCTTGGTGAAGTGTGTTCACATCTTTTTCCCTTCTTTGAGTTTATTTACTTTTGGTATCAGGATAGCCCTGGTATGATTTGGTGAGCCTTCTCTCCTATTTAATTTTCAGGAAGTGTTTGGGTAGAATTGATATTATTTCTTCTCTAAATGTTTTGTAGAACTTATCAGTGTAGCCGTCTGGTCTTAGAACTTTCCCGTTGTGGGCAGTTGTTAGCTACAGATACTATTTAATGGATACAGAGCTATTCATATTATATATTACTTCCTGAGTGAGTTTTGGTATTTTATATCTTTCAAGAAATTTTCCTATTCTTCCAAGTTGTTTATTGATATGCTATTTCTTTATTATCCTTTTTAAAATTTTTATTCTTTTTTATTTTTTTATTTTATTGTTATACATTTAGTCTGTATTTGGTGCCCTCTCCCCCCCCCTCGTTCCCCTTCCCTCCTCCCGATACTTAATATCCAGGCTAACCTTGCTATATTCGTACTTTTACACCTATTTGGAAATAGCTGCTCATCAATCAAGTTCAGCCTCCTTCCTCTCTTAGTTTTCCATTCAAACTTTGCTGAGATTTCCCTTCCATTATCTGGAGTCCCTCTGGTATTATCCTTTTAATACCTGTAGAAACTGTAGCGAGGCCATCTCTCTCGTTCCAGATACTAGTCATTTGTGTCATCTTTCTAGATCAGTTGTGCTAGAAATTTATTAATTCCACTTATCTTCTCAAAAAGCCAGCTTTCCATTTCATTGATTTTTCTCCATACTTGTGTGTGTGTGTGTGTGTGTGTGTGTGTGTGTGTGTGTGTGTGTGGTACTGGGGTTCCTGGAAACCCTTCTACCTCTGGGCTACACTCCCAGACACCTAATTTTTTTTATATTTTTATTTGGAAATAGGGTCTCTTAAGCCAGCAAGGCTGGCTTCGAACCTGCAGGATCCTCCTGTCTCCACCTCCCAAGCATGGCGATTAGAAGCATGCGCCACCACGCCCGGATATTTTTCTCCACAATTTTGAGTTTCTTATTTCACTGATTTCTGCTATTGTTTTAATTACTTACTTTTCTAAGGTGGAAGCTGAAGTCATTGATTTGAGACATCTATTGTTTTCTTATACAAACATGTAATGCTATAAATTTCTTCCTGTGTACATCTTTAAGGACATCTCGCAAATTTGGATATTTCATTTTAATTCACTTCAAAATTTTTAATTTTATTTTTACTTCCTCTTTGACTATAGATTATTTGTTGCTGAACTGTTGAGTTTCTGAAGGTTTAGGGCTTTCCCAGGTGTCTTCCTACACTGACGTCTAACTTAATCTCATTTTGTCTCAGAACATACTTTGAGTAATGTGGATCCAGGCCGGGCGTGGTGGCACACGCTTGTAATCCCTGCGCTTGGGAGGCAGAGACAGGAGGATCGCGCAGGTTCAAAGCCAGGAGCACTGGCTTAAGAGACCCTGTTTCCAAATAAAAATACATACATATAAAATAGGTCTGGGAGTGTAACCCAGAGGTAAAAGGGTTTTCAGGAACCCCAGTACCACACACACAAAAAAATGTGTACTGTGCTGTTGTTGAGTTGAATGTTAAATAAATGTCAAGCTGTTCAAATCTGTATCCTTACTTGTTTTCAGTCTACTCATTATATCAAGTATTGAGAAGTGTTTTTTGTTTTGTTTTGTTTTGTTTGCGGTACTGGGGATGGAACCTAGGGCATTCTACCTCCGGGCTACACCCCAGCCTTATTTTTTACTCTTTATTTTGAAACAGGGTCTCACTGAGTTGCAAAGGGCCTCATTAAGTAGTAGCTGAGGTTGTTCTCGAACCGCGATCCTCCTGTCTCAGCCTCCCAAATGATAGATTACAAGTGTGCGCCACCACGCCCGGTGAGAAGTGGGTATTTTAGATCTCCAACTATGACTATGGGCTTATCTGTTTCTTCCTGAAGTCGTATCAGATTTCCGCCTCACATATTCTGATGGTGCTTAAGCAGCCTCTGTTCTGCCTCTGGTGAGTTGTCACCTGATCATTCTGGAGTGCCCTCTGTGCCTCTTGTAGCACTTTCCGTCTTCATCTCTTTTGTCTGATGCAGGTCTGTCTATGCCAACTCTCCATGGTCAGTGTTGTGTTTGCCTTTTCCGTACTTGTGCATTCAACGTATTTATTTATATTTGAATTGCATTTGTCATAGGAAACACATAGTAGAATAACACTTTATCTCATCTGACAATTTCTGCCTTTTAATAAGGGTATTCAGACTGATTAATTCAATGTGATTATTGATATGGTTTGGTTCAAAGTATTGCTTTTTCTCGCATCTTTGTTCTACTTTTTATCTTCTTTTTCTGGATTTATTAGACATTTTAATGATTCCTGCTCTGTCTTTTGGGGGATTATTAGCTATCAGTTTTCATTGTTTAGAGATTGCTCTGGGGTTTATAGTTTATCTCTAAGTTACCAAAGTTCCTTTCAAGTGATGTTGTACGGCCACATGTGTGAGGAGAGCCTTCCACCAGCGTCCTTCCATTCTCCTCTCCTGACCTTGCTGCTGTTCTTGCAAACATTTTAGTATATATTTGTTGTAACCCATATATCACATTGTTATTATTTTTATTTTAACAATTGCCTTTTAAAGATTTTTGGTAATAAGGAACAATTATATACTTTCCTGGGTGGTTATTCTTCCTTTCTCTGTTCATATTCTTTGTGGGTCTGGTTTTCTTTTTGTCTTGAAATGATACCTTTCCGAGGTGTACACTCGTAGCCTGGCAGTTCTTAGGACTTTAAGAACAGGGCTGCGCCGTCCTCTCACTTGTATTATTTTCAGAGAAGCATGCCATCACACTTGCTGTGGTTCCTTTGTATGAAATGAGCTTTTCTTCCTCGGGCTGTTTCCATGATTTTTCTCTTCATCGTGGGTTTTGAGCAGGGTGGTTATGTCTAGCCTTAATTTAGTTTTCTTCATGTTTCTCGTGCTTGGAGCGGATTGAGCTACTTGGACATATGGATTTATAGTTTTCACCAACTTTGGGGAAGTTTTAGTCATTTTTTTTTCAAGTATTTCATCTGTTACACACTCTGTGTCCTCCTTTAGAAATTCCAGTTACACATATTTGTTTGTTGTTGTTGTTGTTGTTGTTTGTGATTCTGGAGATTGAACCTAGGGACAACCTACCTCCAAGCTACACCCCTAGCCCTATTTTAATTTTTCTTTGGAAGTAGGGTAATGCTAAGTTGTTGAGAGCCTCTCTAAGTTGCTGAGGTTGGCTTTGAACCTATGACCCTCCTGTCTCTGCTTAATTCCCCAGTACTGGGATTGCGAGTGTGTGCCACCATGCCTGTCTAATACATGTTTGGATACTGCAAATCCTACAGCATTTTTTTCCACCTATTGGTTTTTCCTAAATTTTATGCCTGCATTCCATTTTGAAGAATTTATATTGCTTAGATTTTTATACTACTGATCCTTCTTTTTGTTATGTCTAATATGCCATTAATTCTATCAAACATCTATGTAAACATATAACTATGTATGTAATATTTTAAATATTTTTAAGCTTCATTTGAGGATGTGGTTGCATTATTTGGAGGTAACTGGATCCTTTCTGGTCTTGCTTTTGTATTTGTCATGGGAGCCAGGTCAGTGCCCTCAGTAGCACTAAGTGCTCCCCATTACCAAAGGGAGCCCCTTCTGGGCGCTCTGCCCCATACTCTGAGTCTCCATCCTGGCTGTTGGAGACAAACGCTGTCTGACCTCTTGTGAGCGTCCTGCACTGTCAACTGATGATTCTGCAGCTTGGGTAGTTTCTGTATATTTATGTGCTGATTGGTAGTCAGTTGCTCCATGACGTCTGGTATCTTGCAAAAAGTTGTTTTATACATTTTGGGCTTTTTTGTTTATTTTTTTTCAAGTGAGAGGACCAATCTGTTCCCTCTTACTTCATCTAAGACAGAAGCGAAGTCCTTGTGAGCAAAATTCTTAAGTTTTCTGAACTTGTACTTTCTCATCTATGTACTCCAGTACATAGGAGGCTAGCCAAGAGGATCACAAGGTTTTGTTTTGTTTTGTTCTGTTTTGCAGTACTGGGGACAGAACCCAGGGTATTCTACCTCTCTGCTCTACCTCCAGCCCTATTTTTTATACTTTATTTTTGAAACAGGGTCTCACTAAGTTGCAGAGAGCCTCACTGAGTAGCTGAGGCTGGCCACAAACCTGCAATCCTCCTGTCTCAGCCTCCCAAGTACCAGGATTATAAGCATGCGCCACTGTACCTGGCAAGAGGATCACAAGTTTGCAGATAGCTTCAGCAATATTGTAAGACTCTCAGCAACTGAGCAAGACACTGTTTGAAAACAAAAAAAATAGGAAGGGCTGAGGATGTAGCTCAAAGTTAGAATGCTCCTGGGTTCAGTCCCCAGTGTGTGTCTGTCTGTCTGTCTGTCTGTCTGTCTCTCTCTCTCTCTCTCTCTCACACACACACACAAACACACACAAACACACACACACACACACACACACACACACTAACAATATTTAGCTTATAATTGTACCATGGGAATTAAATGAGACTGAGGTTTACACGGCTTTAAACAATTGGCACAGACTTAAGCACATATTTGGTTCTTCCCTGTCTCTGCACCTGATTCTTACTTTGTCCCAATTTTTTTTTGGGGGGGGGATTAGTGCCTTGATTTAAAGCTGAGCTTTAGTTTGGGGTCTCTGGGGATCCAGCAAAGCAGAAGCTTATTTGTGGACCATTTATGTTTTAACTTGATGAGTTTCAGAATTCTGCTATTCAGACAACACTCAGATACAAACCTTACCCTCCTTTACTAGACATTTGCCTTTCTGAGATCTCTTACAATCCAATGTACAGGAATCATGTATTTATTGATAATGTGAACATCAGGTTTTAGAAGGTTGGTGATGTGTGGCAGACAGAATGGAAAGGACCAGTGCCATTTGTAGCCCCAGCAGGATTCTGTTCACACTAGGTCATGAGCTCCCACCTTCCCTTTTCTCTTTTTGTTTTCCCTTGGATTTCTGCTTGAGGAATAGATGAGTGTCGGCTGTAACTCACCCATTCTCTCTTCTCTTCTCTGCCCTGGTAGTGTCTGGAGGCCGCAGCCGCCTGCACCTCATTGATCTCGGCAGCTGTGTGAAAGCTCTTAGCAAAACTCGAGAAGGAAGCGCAGGGCTGTGCCTCTCCCTGTCTGCTCTGGGCAACGTCATCCTGGCTCTCGTCAACGGCAGCAAACACATCCCATACAAGTAAGTGACTTAACACTTAAAGAATAGGTGGGTAAGCAAACAGGGGCCAGAGCGGGGTGTGGGGCAGGCCCAGTGCCATCTGGGGAGAGATGTGGCACAGAGGGACAGTCTGGACCAAATTACTAGTCCAGGGTCAGAGGTCAGTCACAGCTGTCAATCATGTAATGCCTCATCTTCCAAATTGGAGAGTTTCACAGACATTTAAGTCCATTCCAGTTCTAACTTGGAGCTGCTCAGAGGAAGTTAGAAACAATCTCAGATGAGATTTCTAATCACAGAGTTGGTGGATCACGAGGATCACTGTTTCTATGTATCCACTTCAGAGTAATGTGAGCAGCAGGCTGAAGATGGGTTCATCTTTCCTTTATAAGTAGGAATACCAGGTTAAACCAATAAAAAGACGGGGTACCCAGTTACACTTAAATTTTGGATAAACAGCAAATAACTTTCTTACTATAAGTATACCCCTAATTGCATGGATACTACAGGGACTGTCTCCATTTGCATTCTCACCGCTGTGGCCAAAATACTGATGACCACAACACAGAAGGAAGATGTATTTGCTCACGGGTTTGGAGATTTTAGTCCATGTTGGACTAGGTCACAAGTGTGGACTCAGCGCATGGCAACAGGAAGCCGGTGGGGGTAAGGGGACCTTTATAGTGCTAAGGCCACATCCCAGGGGACCTACTTCCTGAACCATGCCCCGCCTGCTTGCATTGTCACCCAGTAAGTCTATATTATTCGTCCATAAATGTGTCTATTCATTGATAAAACTAGAACCCTCATGACTCAATTATCTCACCTAGGAACATTTTTGCACAGTATGTGCACTTTTCCAGGGGACATTCTGTATCTGGCATCTCTACTGACAAGAGACTATAAGGCTGGGGAAACTGCCTCACACCATCCCATGCAAATGTTTGCATCCTTCCTCTTTTTTGTTACTATTCCAAGATGACAGAAGTAGAGCTGCTCCTATGTCTGACAGAACCAAAGACTTGCCATACCATCTGTCAAGAAAGACCTGGCTCAGCCACCTCTGTCCACTGCCACCCACTGGACCATGTGAGGGGCAGGTCCCGGCCAAGGCCCAGCTGCGCCTCTTCCTAGCTATACGGACCTTCAGTCATCCTCTTGTGAAGGGCTGTGTATATTAGCTCCATCACAGGGACAGGAGACTCAGAATAACATAATGTGTATGTGAGTTTGTTGTTGTTTTTTGTAGACCTTAGAATATTATGGCCAATAACCAGTAATGATGATAATCTGGTTGAGCCTATCCTCGTCTATTTATTTATTTTTATTTTGCTTTTCTTTTCTTTTCTTTCTTTTTTTTTTTTTTTTTGGTGGTACTGGGGTTCCTGGAAGCCCTTCTACCTCCGGGCTACACTCCCAAACCTGTTTTTATATTTTTATTTGGAAACAGGGTCTCTTAAGCCAATGAGGCTGGCTTCGAACCTGCGCGATCCTCCTGTCTCTGCCTCCCAAGCACGGGGATTACAAGCGTGCGCCACCACGCCCAGTGATCCTCATCTATTTAAATGGAAATAGCACGTACCTTAAATAGTTGCCAAGAGTAAATATACATGGAATCTTTTTTTAAATCCACAAAAATCCTATAAAATATAAGTTGCTGGGCCGGGCGTGGTGGCGCATACTTGTAATCCCTGTTCTTGGGAAGCGGAGACAGGAGGATCGTGCAGGTTTGAAGCCAGCCGTGCTGGCTTAAGAGACCCTGTTTCCAAATAAAAATACAAAATATGTCTGGAAGTGTAGCCCGGAGATAGAAGGATTCAGGAACTCCAGTACCACCAATATATACATATATATAGTTGCTGGTGTGTAGGAGGAAAAAGGTCACATGGTCAGTTTGTTCTACAACACCTGGGACTCAAGATGAGTCCTTGGGTTTTCCTTCCCTCTGTCCTGAGTTGATGCCAGAGCATCGAGAAAATATTGTGAATAGATTCTCCACTGGGAGGATCATTACTCGATGGACTTTATAGGAACGTCAATGGAGCTTGAGGCCAGTGTGTACAAATTTAGTGAGACCCTATGTATCTCAAAATAAAAAATAAAAAGGTCTGGGGTATAGCTTAGAGGTGAAGCATCCCTGGCTTCAATCCCCAGAAGCACAGAAGGAAATGAAGAAATGGGCAGGGATAGAAAGAGAGAGACGCAGAGGAGAGGGGAGAGGAAGGGAGGCCAGTCTGGAGCGGGACTGGCAAGTCTGGGGACCTTAGAAAGTAACGAGTTGTTGGCCCTGGTTTGTTTCCATAAAATGACGACCTACCATTCAATGTGATAGCAGATCATGGTGTAGATAAAATTTGAAATACCACCATGTCACGAGGTCGTTGACTGTGGATTTTACTTGTATTGCTCACATCCTTCTGAGGAGTGAAAAACCTTTATGACTTTGGTAGGATGGATACATGTAAACATATGAACTTTTTAGAATTTAGAACTTCCTTAGAATTGTATTTTACTATAAACAAGTAGGGAAGTATGAAGAACTGTTTTTATTACTAGTTCAAGGTCTCTTGTTAAATATATTCATGACCTCAGTGAGCCCTAACGGCCGTCCACCTGCCCTCTGGGGAGGGCTGGCAGTGTGCAAACCCTGCACTCACCAATCCTGGCAGACACCTGCCTGCTCTGCTCCAGGAGTCCCCTTCCTTCCATCTGGGTGCCAAGAGAATTATGAGCAAGGTGTTCCTTTTGACAATGGACCTCAGGCCCAAACTGCCACCAGTGGCTCTTGCCTGCCTAACACGCCTCACCAGAGCTTGCAGGGCTGCCCAGTGCTCAGTGCCCTGGGCATGGTGGCCCGGCCAGCCAGCTGGCTCAACCCTCCCCAACACATCCTCTGGCCAGTTACAAGACTCTGTCATCCCTGTGTCCTTACTGTTGCATAGGAGCTTTGAAACTCCAGGTTCTCAAGCCAGGGTATATATTGAGTATATGACATCTGCACACTGTATTTGCAAAGTGATTTATCAACTAGTAACTATTCTCTTTGGGGACGCTAAAAGATAAGACAAAGATTTACTCAAGTCACTTGGCTGGTTGGTGGTGGGTCAGACCAGTTCCAGAGACTGTCGGCTGAGCCCACTGGTCAAGCCGCCACCCTCTTCAATGGCTCCCGTGCCCTGGCTGTGCACAGCAGGATGATGGCGCAGACCCCTTTACCAGTCCCCTCAGTGTAGAGTCACATCGCAGCATTTGACAGAATTAAACACTTTTCAGTGTCAAGCTTTGCCTTTGCGCTGGGCTCCTGAGGGAGGGCAGGTTTCCTGCTCAGACAGTCTTTTCTTGCTTCTGCTCACTTTCAGGAAATAAAGTCAGACTCATTTTCGTACCCCTCCCCCACCCCGTAAAACACAGAATTCCTACTGCCTCTTCATCTGTCACCCGAGACACCTCTGTGCCTGAGACCTGTGTTACTCGTGCTTGCTTCTGGGAAATTAACTGGAATGTACGCAGAGGGGATATAGCCTGTCTTCATTTCTCTTCATCACTGTGCCCTGCCATTTGTTGTGTGAGCGAGCTGGAAAGCGAGTTTGGATTCATTACCCACCCCGCTGCTCCCGCAGGCACCCTGGATGTGCCCTGAATGGTTTCAGCTTTGCAAATGATATCGCCTCTGCAGATGACAGGCGCAGGCGCGAAGCCGGTTCCCAGCCTCCCCGTCACACTGCGGGAGCTTGCCGGCCAATCCTGGAGCCATAAATCAATCCTAAGTGTGACACCATTCAGAAAGGCAGAGACCACCAAGGACTCCAACCCCCTAGTCAGCTCGGCACTGACAGGCTGCACAAATTACTCTCTTAACTTTGGGGAACCTCGTGCCCGGGGAAATCTGTCCTGGTCCTGAGTATATCAGCAGCGCATTTGCACATTTCCTCCGAGGCCCCTTCGTTGCGTGGCTTGCTGTTCTTCGGCCCTCCCAGGCAAGGAGGTGCCTTGTGTCTTCTCCCTTGGTGGGTAAGAAAAAGCAGGCAGGGGCACTGACATGAACTCTCATGCCCAAACTAGTGTCCAGGCACACACCCCTGGAGCTGTCCCCACAGGGACCTGTCTGGGGGACTCAGCTTCCACGCAGATGGTACCGTGTCTCAGCTCTGCAGAAAGACTATAACCTTTCCAGAGATTTGGAAGTTCTAACCACAGCCTTGTCTCTACACTGAATTTCTGGTTCCTTTTATGTGTTCTTTTATAAATCCTTAGGAAACACACCCTTCCCATGGTGATATCCTGAGTCCTGAAGTGCTCACCTTTATGCATTACCGTTACTCCACTGGAGAAACACACACTTGAAGAGGTCATATGATCTGACCCTGGGCAAGGGCCTGCCGCCCACCCCACATCGAAGCCAATATTGTGGCCTCGGGTTTTGCAAAAAGAAATCGCTTTTTGCTGAGGACCAACTGTCAAGTAGACAGGAGAGAAAAAGAAAGCTCAAGTCTGCCTTCTAATCGGCTAGCAGCAGGGAAACTATGGAACGAAGAGAAGCTGCTTGTTGGTTGACTCAATGTCCAGAAAGGGAAGTTTTAGGTCTCCTTTCCTTTCCTTTCTTTCCTTTCCTTTCCTTCCCTTCCCTTCCCTTCCCTTCCCTTCCCTTTCCTTTCCTTTCTCTCTTTCTCTCTTTCCTTATATTTCTCCTTCTTTCTTTCAATTTTTTTTTTCAGGGCTGCAGATCGAGCCCAGGAATTCACCTGTGCTAGGCAAGTGCTCTTCCCCAACTGCGCCCTAGTCCAGTGCTAGGACCTTTGGTGTGTGTGGGGAACCCGGAGTCATCATTCCCTTCACAGCTTGAAGTTTCTTGGGGGGGGAGTTATCCTGTCCTTTTTTTTTGGGGGGGGGGGGTTGAGCTGTCCTAAGATTACCGATCAGGTGAGCTGGCTTCTGCCTACATTTATTCTTGAAAAGCCAGTTTCGGACAGTCCTTGAGTGGATTCTAGAAGCTTTCCCCCCAAAAATAACTTAATTACTTTGTTATTTAAGGAATTTGTCTATGTGGGTGGGACTCTTAGCCAATTGCCAATGGAATGTATGTATTTTGTATCTAAATAAATTTTTTGTGTGGTACTGAGGATTAAACTCAGGGGAATTCTATCTCTGTGCTACACCCTCATCCCTTTTTATTTTTTTTTTAAACAGGGTCTCACTAAGTTGCTGAGGGTCTCGCTGAATTGTTGAGGCTGGGCTTGAACTTGCAGTCCCCCTATTTCAGTTTCTCAAATACTGGCATTACAAGCATGCACCACCACACCTGGCTTAGCAACAACAGTTATTTTTAAAATTATTTTATTCATATGGGAGGCTAAGACAGGGGGATTGTGGTTCATAGACAGCCTTAGCTACTTAGTGAAGGCCCTTTGCAACTCAATGAAACCCTGTTTCAAAATAAAAGAATTTAAAAAATAGGGCTGGGGATGTAGCTCAGAGATAGAATGTCCCTGGGCTCCAACCTAAGTACCACAAAAAATTATTTTATTAGTGCATTGTTATGCATCATGGTGAGGTTGAATGTGATACAGCTTACTTGCACTCAGCACTTGGTCTATCTCCCTCTGATCCCAGCCCACTTCTTCTTCCTCCCTCCCCACCTGGGTTAGTGAAGTCCTTAACTCCCTCCTCTAACCCCCTTTCCCTACTATATAGGTTTCTCTTTGCATCACTGAACGTCCTGTCTTCTCCGTAACCTCCACATAGGACAGAAAACACATGACCCTCGACTGGCTGACCTCATTTAGCATGATGTTCTCTAGTGCTGTCCATTCTCCTACAAATGACATAATTTTGTTCTTCTTTGTGGCTGGGTAGAATTCAACTCTGTGTACTTATCACCTTTTCTTTGTTCATTCATCTGTTTACAGATACCCAGAATGCTTCCGTCATTTTGTTGTTGTGAATTGTGCTGCTATGAACATGGATATGCATGTATTACTATAGTATTCTGACTAATTCTTCTGGAAAGAAACCAGGGAGAGGTATAACCAGCTCGCAGGGTGGTTTCATTCCTACTTTTATGAGGGAACCTCCGTACCGATCTCTGTAGTGGTTGTCCCCATTGGCAGTCCCTCCATCAGTGTATAAGAATAAGCAGCAGCTACTTGACACCATTGGCTCCCGTGTCCTAAAGGTCATGAAGGTGACCCGGTGACCCTCATGCTGTCTGCCTGAGATGCCTTTCCCGGGCAACTTGAGCAACGGTGCCCCATCGCCATCCTGTGACAGGATCTTTGTCCTCTCTTGGATGGTTTTGGTCTGTGGTGCAGGCCAAGCCCTGATCCTCATCTGTTAGAGCAGGCGTAGATGGGCTTTGGGCCAGGGCTGCTTCACCTCCTGCTCTCCGTGGTCAAATACTTGAGAGGATAAGCCGGGCGTGGTGGCGCACACTTGTAATCCCCGCGCTTGGGAGGCTGAGACAGGAGGATCGCACAGGTTTGAATCCAGCCTCAGCTACTTAGTGAGACCCTGTTTCCAAATAAAATATAAAATAGGTCTGGGAGTGTAGCCCGGAGGTAGAAGGCCCCTGGGTTCCACCCTCAGTACCACCAAAACAACAACAACAAAAAAAATACTTGAGAGGAAGCAGGTAGAGCCCGAGGCCGTCTGTTGTTAGCCTCACACTGCACCAGCCACTGCAGGCGGCGTCCATGTCCAGAAGCCTGTCCCACCACAGTGTCTGTAATGGGACGCCTCTCCTCCGGAGACCTCACAGAGGGGCCAGGAACCACACTGTCTTAGGAGCAATGCAGTAACTGTGCACAGCAACCCTTCACACCAGAAAGGCAGTCAGCATTTGATACAGAGGCAGCTTTCATGTGAACATTTCTTCTCACAGCAGAGACCGGGGTGCAGGAGCCTGCAGACCCCACCTGCAGCAGCAGGCCCGGGTTCCCGGGGACTGTGCAGGGCGCCTCCGCAGCCCACAGGCTCTCCTTTGCTGACCTGGAGAAGCACGCCTATGGGGTGCAGCCCCAGGACCTCCTGCGCTTCCTCAGAACTGGAAACCCATTCGCGATCCAGGAAGCCCGGGAAGGAGGCCCAGGTTTGCCGCTAGCCATGACCTTCCATGCCCTCGGCCCTGCGCAGGCCTATTTCTCTGTATCTGAATGAAGATTATTTACATGTACCATGAAATTAAATTGATATTTGCCAGAAAAATGCAAAGGAATATCAGTCCTCCAGATTTACTTAAGACAGCATGAAATGGGAGAAGCTCTGTGTAAGGGTCTTCGTGTGTGAGACAGACATGCACATGTGTGTACTTAACTCCCCTAAATGTACTTTAATGCTGGATTAGCTCCTCTTGATTTACTGGAAGAACATCAATTTAGAACGATTTGCACAAACTCTGGATACCAGTTTATAGCAGTCCCTGTTTAGAAATAAAATAAGCACAGTCTCAGGTTGCCAGGCAACCACAGCAATGATAATTTTTAGTATTGCCACTTAAAAACATTCATTTTTATACTTTTTTATCTTTTTATTTTATTTTTATTTTTTGGTACTGGGGATTGAACCCAGGGGCATTCCACCTCTGAGCAGGTCTCACTAAATAGCTGAGGCTGGCCTCAAACCTGCAATTCTCCCATCTCAGCCTCCCAGTATTGGGATTACATGTACATAATTCCACTATGCCTGGCATTTTTATACATTGTAATGACTGTTAAGATGCAGAGAAAGTGAGCTGAGCATATCACCAGGTCACACAAGTCCCATTTTTATGAAGTTTTTTAGCATTCTCACTTTCTCTTACTTTTCCTTCCTAGTTGTTTGTTTCCCTGGTCTGTAGTGTTTTCATATTTAATTATGGAAATTTTCAAATATTGTTATTATTTTCTTAACAGTCCCAGCAGCAGTTGTCAGTAAATTAGCTGCCAGGCTCTTGAGCAGGTCACTGTGGGAGAAGCGATGGGTGTGGGAATCCATGGAACCCGGTCACACATAGGTGGTTGTGCCACCAGTTTGACCCAGAAGCACCTCCTTTCGCCTGTCCTCCCTTGTTGGTAATTTCCAGCACACCTGAGAGGAAAAGAATGACGCAGACACAGCAGATTGGAAGGGGCTGGCTAGGGCTGCACTCGGAGGCAAAGCCCGCTGGACACGGCCCATAGCTTTTATTGCCATTCTGAAGGGGGAGGTTGAGGTTTGGATGCTGCTCCGTACATGCAGAGAATCCAGGAGGCAACGTTTAACTGTAAACATGCAGGGACACCTAGGGGTGATGGCCAAGTGGGTAAACTGCAAAAAAAAAAAAAAAAAAAAAAAAACCTGCAGAAAATCCTTGAGATAACAGTTAGCAATAAAGCCAGTGAGGATGCTCAGAGGATCTCTAAGACAGTGGTTTACAAGCAGGATACTGGAGTGGCGGTTCCCTTGGAGGAATAGGCTGCTTCAGTGAGCTCAGCTTTCCATGACCCTTAGGCCTCCCCAAGGCAAGCAGTAACCCGCCTCCGGCTGTCATATTCTCCACACTTCCTGCTCTCAAGAGCACTGTCTCGGCACTGAACTGACTCGGGTAGAACCTACCGGAGCAATCGCCGTGGCTTCTCTCTTTCTCTGTGAGGACTAGAGAGGAATTGGGAGGTGTCTTCATTTCCCTTCTGGCTTTTCAAGTTTATCTTCCTTTAATTTCAGAGGCTTCTAATTAGAGTCTTTTCCTTTTAGATTCCAAAACAGCAGTCAAAAAGATAAAAGAGCATGATTGGGCTGAGTGTGGCGATGCACACTTGTAATCCCAGTACTTGGGAGAAAGACAGGTGGATCTTAGATTTGAGACCAGCCTCAGAAGCTTAGTAAGAGGCAGAAAGAAGAGTGGAACTTTTCTATGTTGATCTTTCTAAGGGATTAGGGGTTCCTGGTTTATAGATTTGCTGAATCATAGGAAGGAAAAGATAGCATCCAATACTTATTTTCTAGTTTCTCTGTTCTTCTTAGGGTGTATCTGTGAGTTCTACATAAGGGTCGTTTCCCAATGTGAACATACGATTATGGTTCAAAGTCACTGTTTTCTTACTCTGTCATACACTTACTAAGTGTATTTGAAAATACATTAAATTCTGACACTACCCAAGACATAGATAGCGTTATAGTCATTCTCCTATTACAGATGGGAAAACTGAGACACAGAGAGTTTGAATACCTTGTCCTAGTTCACATAGCTAGTAGGTAACTAGTAGGTAACAAAGCGACCTCACTATCTCCCAGTGTCACTATGACCCAACAGTGTTTGGAGTGTTACCGGCGCTCTGTCAATATTTGTTGAAATAACAAGTGAGGAATGACTATGGATCAAAGCTCTCTGCAAAGCATAAGTGTGTGGCTGTTAGGATTTGGGTTGGAATGTCCCTCAGAAAGCTCATGTGTTGGGAGGAGGTTCCCACTGAACAATATTCAAAGGTGAAATCATTGAACCAGGGCTCTGATCTCATCAGTGGATTGCCAGGCTCTCTACCAGCAGGGCATGGGATCATACAATGAAATAAATGCTCTTGACACTTTATTTCTGGTCTCAAAGAGGCGAGAGGTGAGAAGGTAAAAGAGTCAAACTCTTTGAGCAAAACTCAGCTCTTCCCTTTATTACAAGTTTCCAGCATTAAGGCTGGGTCATTACATCATGAGTTGTCTCTGCCTAAGGAGTAGAGCATTGGGTTAGGATGCTTCAGAAGACAAATTGTCATCGGCAGTTTGGCAGGAGCAGCAGAGGTTGCTGTCTTCACCCCCTCCTTAGGCAGTCTTCCACCCTTAAGCAAAGCAAGCGAAGGTGTAATAAAACAGGAAGAAATAGATTAGACAGTCAAGGGGCATCGAGGCCACTGTGTTCAGGTCCCTCAGGAAGGCATCTTCTGCCAAAGCAAGCAAGAAGCTATAAATCCTTAAGCCAGTATTCTTTAGACTTAGAACAGTTTCCCACAGTGAATAAATTCACAGAAGGATTAATAATTTGAATGGATTTACTGGGTGGTAATTTAGGCGAGTGGGCCATGGCTGGAGAAGGTAGGTCACTGGGGTGTGGCCTTGGGTACCATGTCTGTCCCTGGTTGCTTCCTGTCTGTCAGTTCCTGGTGGCCTCCTGTCACACTCTGATTCCGGCCACCACTGAGTTGAGCTCAACTTTTGCTCCCACCTCATGCCACCACAATGTCTGCCTTGGATTTGGTCAAGTATGGATTATACCTCTGAAACCATGAACCAAATAAACCTTCCTTTCTCTATGTTGTTCATGTCAGGTACTGTGATCACAGTGATGGAAAAGCA